>NW_028258138.1:58265000-58890000 GCF_053883595.1 Heterocephalus glaber
TTGTTATTGACCCAATTAAGAATTTTCATTTTAATTTCAGATAAATGCAGATGGACCTATAATTACTTTTTAGATCAAAGGCCTAAAGAGCCTCATCTACTGACATGTTATACACCTGTTATGTGATAGGATTTTTATATCTCCTTTGGGGGGTACATCCTCAAGACAATAGGGAAAATCAACACATCTTTTTTCTGATCTCTTCCAGAAAGGAGCTTACAGATTTCTTACGAAAATTGAAGGAGGCTCATGGGAAGTCTTTATCTGGACTGACATGTGATGAAATTGTTTACAAGATTTCCCAATTTATTGATCCCAAGAAGTGTCAGGTGAAAAACCCAAACAAAAACCTGTATTATCTCTGCTGTTATCTCTCTAATGGTTACCTGGGGTTTTGGGGGGGGGGTACTGGGGATCAAACTCGGGACCTTTAATGGTTACCTGTTTTAATTATCTCTATAACAGGTTAAGAAAATCAGTAACCTCTAATCATATTAGATCATCAATTAAGTGAGTAATTCCACAATTTCAACTTGACAAATGATACAGAAAGTCTTTTTGAAATACCTAGAAGTAAATTGATCCCCCACTTTAGGGCTGAATAGGATAAATTTTGAGTCATTTGTGGGAAAATGGATGCATCTTAAGTCCATAATTCTAAGTGAAATTAATCAGACACAGAAAGTTAAATATTGCATAATTTCTCTTATTATGAGGAGCCTAAAATATAAGTAATTTAAAAAGCAAAATAAAAGAGAGATGATAGGAAAACAGTAGTCTTTGTGAAGATAGGAAATTGAGGAGAGGGGTGGGCAGGGAAGGAAAAGGGAAGTAAACATGATTAAGTCCAACATTTATATATACTGATTCCTCTAAATCAATGTAATTATTACATATTACAAATATATAACAAATAAATAAATAACTGAATACCTTGAAATTTTCTCTAAGTTATTTTGAATGATTTTAAATGACTTTTTTTTCTAATTTTCAATAAGTATTTTAATTAAAAAAAAATACATGGAATTATTTTGTCTTACCTGGCTCTGAAACATATCACCAACATTTTGTTTCAAGCTATCTCATGTATCTAATGCTTAGTTTTTTAATTTTAATTTTTTCCTAATTCTTGCAGCACTTCATTGTGTGCAATTCTATCAGTTCATCCTATTTTAAAATGATTCTGAAAACTATGCATAATGTTTTTATTTTCAGAGTCAAGGAAAATCAGTGCCAAATGGTAGTGTTTCACCTAGCGATTCTTCATCACAGCCCAATGCTGCCCAACCCCCAAAGTCAACCTGGAAGCCCCTCAGTTCACAAGGTTCTGCCACATGGGAAGGAGCCAGTAATGTGGTAAAATTGTTGATTGTGAACACGTTTCAATTTGGGAAGGACAAATAGGCTACATTTAACATATATAATTCTCTGTAGGATGAAGAGGAAGAAGAAGAGCCTTGTGTGATCTGTCATGAGAATCTGTCTCCAGAAAACCTTTCAGTTTTACCTTGTGCTCACAAATTCCACTCTCAGGTATCTCTTCAATTTGTTCTGTTAATATTTTATCATTAACTAGCTAAAGGAGACCTCTTAATACTGCCTTACTTAAAATCATAGACATGTACCATTATCCAATGGCATGCCACAGATTCCACTGTGTATAACTCTGAACTTCACTTTTGGATATCATGCAGAAACATTTAAACATTTTCAAATATATATATATATATATATATATATATATATATATATATATATATGAACCTTGGCTTGCTATAAATTCTATATAGTGCCGTTTATCTTTACCTAGTCATGCCTCCCTATCACTATAGAGCATAAGACTTATCTTAGCAGTCTGTCCAGGCTCCTATATTTTCTTTTGAAGATGCTCAGGCTGGAGTTTTAATGTTAGAAATATGCAAAGCTGGTATACCTTTATTTATTTTTAGCATTTATATGGATTGACTCCTAGTGTTGTTTCTATGTACGTGCCATCGATAATACATTGTATGGCCCAGGTTCTTTGTGGAGAGATGTAATTTGACATAGGAAAAGATAATCTTCCACAAGAAAGAGTTCTCAGGAAAGTGAACAATAACTAACTCATTTTAAGCCATTTTTGTAAGTCATCATTTCAAAGATATGATATGTAGTAAAGAATTATTTATTACATCTGCTTTGATATGAAGACATATACACAAAATATCTAACCCTAAAAGATCTCCAAGAAAGACACTTAGCAACCTGGCTTTCTCATTTGAAGTTTTTAAGGTCTTGACAATTTATAAATGTTTAATAAAACTTTTTTTTAATTCTTTGCCATTGTCCATTGAACAGAAAACACAGGATACACTCAGGTTATTTTTTAGGAGTAGAGTTAGTGGGCCTCATATATAGTCCCTATTCTTAATCTCATTTGACCTGGCTCTCTATTATTTATATATGTTAAGATAATTGGTTTTTGGGAGAGTTACTACTCAAGCAAATGACTTAGCAAATGGTTAGTTCTTAATCAAAGATCACTATCATCTTTACTATAGAAGACAGCTTGAGGAATTTATTTATAATCTTGGGGTTTTAACTTTAGAACACCATAAGCATTTTCTACAGAGTATTGGTAACTTTTGTATGTTGAGTTCTTTTTTTTTTTGGTACTGGGGATCAAATTCGGGTCCTTGTGCTTGCGGGTTAGGCGGTGGAACCACTGAGCTATATCCCTGGCCCCTATATGTTGAGTTCTGAATTTTTGTGGCTTATTAATGAAGGTAATATATAGTAAAATAAACCAGACATAGAATACAGCAAGTTTCCCCAATTTTCTTGTCAGGAAGAGTTGCTATGCCTTCTGAAAACTGGAGTTAGGGGATGAAACCTAATAGAGTAAACTAACTGACGGTTGTTCTGCCATTACCTTCAATATGCTCAGTGCACCATAGAGAAGGTACCATATTGGTTGGTAACCGTGATACATAGAGTGACAACTGCCTCTGTAAGGCTAAATCTGAGCGACTAACATGAATCTTTTTGCCCCTTAGTGCATTAGGCCATGGTTGATGCAACAAGGGACATGCCCAACCTGTAGACTCCATGTTTTGCTACCAGACGAATTCCCTGGTCACACCAGCCAGCAGTTACCCAAGGTCTGATACAAAGCGGGTGACTATGCAAATGAACCTCAGTTTTCAGACTCCAGAATGTACATTTTCCTTTTTCTATGAGCAGGTTGTGTGAGCAGTGTGAACCAGTATGCTCTTCAATATTGTGCTAAACAAGCTAGCTAATTGCATCAAAGTGGCAGCCAAAGAGATCAAGGCAGATCTTCAGGACTTGTGAATTAAACTGAAGGGGTTTAAGAAGATGGAATTTTAATAATTACAATATATTTGTTCTTATCTTAGTGGACTTTTTCTTCTGTGGACATAACTACTATTATATTTCTTATGGTTTTTTTCTTGTTGTTTTTCCTCTGTATTCTACTCATCTTTTCCTTTCAAATATACTGCATCGTAATTTTTAAAAATAAATTTAGGAGAAAAACTGAAATAGTAAAGAAGGAAAATTTCCACAGATTTTAATGTTCTGTTCAAATTTTAAACTAGTTATTAAAATATAATTGAATTACTTAAATTGTATTCCTGTCTTCTCTATTCTTTTCTGTCCTCTAAAATATGTACCCATACAGAGATTATTCATTATTTGATGGTGGAATGCACAGAGCTGGCTTATAACAATGGCTCATGAGGGGTGATTGGTTAAGGAAATTTGCAAACCACTTGTCAAATTATTTGTGGCTTGAAATCTGCCATAGTAGGAGTATTTACATCATATAAATTAGTAAAAGCTATAAGACTTGTATTTCCCTCAAAAGCTGGTTCTTAAACATCTACCACCATACTATAAGACATTTATGTTCCCAGTGTCTTACACATGCAGAATACATATTTCCAGAATCAGAAATCAGGAAGTAGTAAAAATGGGAGGGTGCTTAATATACAAATTATTTGCTCCAGTAAATAAATGAAATTTTATGTTCATTTGTAAACATGTTCTTTGGACCTTAATCAGTTTGCATTTTGGGGAGATTTTTTTTCTGCTTTAAAAGTTTCTAATTTCACTTTCTTCTGGAAAAGGAAAAACTAGTTGTTTCTTGTGATAAAGTTCTTATTAGGCTGAGTTATGTATATAAAGCTTGTCACTGAGAACTTTAATTCTTAGAGGTCAAAAGATTATTTTGGAAACAGTATTGTGTAAGTGCTATAAATGTTGTATTAAAGTAATTCAGAGTTGCCTAGTGAAATAAATGTTTCTTGGTTCATATTTACTGTCTCAGTTTCACTAATTTATGAAAAAAAAATGTTTTCTGACTCAGCAAATGTTTAACCTGTATATTCCCTATATTTTAGTGTAAATGTATTTTAAAGTTACTTTAAATTTCTATTTAAAATGTGTATTTCTGTAATTATTTACTAAAGGTTTTTTTTTTTTTTTCTAAAATGAGAATAGGCTGGACAATATGAAGGAAAATATCCAAAAATATGGTAGTCACCTAATATGTAAAATGCCAAGAATGTATCAGAATTCTAGATTTCAGAACTTATGGGGTCTTTAATATCATCCCTGTGTCTAGCACATTCGGTCATGGTCATGTAGCAGGTTACTTTGTAAAACTTAGTTCATGTTTACAACCCATTTCTTGGTTCATCTTTATAACAGCATTTTCATTCTCACATAGAAAGAATAAATGTTTTTTAATTCAGTGAATATTTCATCTGTGTATTTCATCTTATGGATAACAGAAACTACTTTAAATCTGTATTTCAAATATCTATTTCTGTTTAATTGTGCTTAAATGTTTTTCTTCTGTTTGAGAAAGGAAAGGGAAATGTGAAACAGTGTCAAGAAGAAGTCAGTCATGTGGATATATATAAAATGCTAGTGATGTCTTGGAATCATAGAATGCCAGAGATTATTGGGCCCCTTCATGATCTTCTAATCTGTCCTCTCATTTTACAGGTATTTCTTGCCTTAAGTCATGTGGCTAGTTAGTGGCTATGCCAAGTCCTAGTGTTTGAGGACCCGTATGCTCTGTCACACGCTTCTTTAAAAGTTTATCTGTAAGATGGTATGGGTGCTGATCTGCCATTCTTAGCTCCAAGGAATGGGCTGGACTTAACATAATAACTAGTGATTAGTGAGAATGTAATAGGAGAGTGTTCCTATCTAGTTCTTCGGGGGTTAAAGATAATGGGATTACAATTTAAAAAATTAAGCCGGGCATGGTGGTGCTAACCTGTAATCCCAGCACTCTGGAGGCTGAGGCAGAAGGATCACACAAGTTTGAGATGAGCCTGGGCTACATAGTGAGTTCAAGGCCAATCTGAACTAATAGTGAGAACTTATCTCAAAGAACAACAAAAAAAAGAAAAAAAAGAAAATTAACATAAGGTAAACCCACTGGTTGTTTTGTACTAGGAATGTGGTATTGAGTATATAAAAATGTGTAATAGTGGTAGGATACAGAAAAAAGTTTCACTGACTTTTCCTTTCTATGATATGCTGGGAATGGTTCAAGTTAGTGTCTGTTGTCTTGACATAATTATGCATAGTTCCTTTCACTCTTAATAGTATCCCAGTTTGGATGATGAATTTTTATCTTCTGATCAGTTCAGGAAAAGTAGGCTTTTATTTTATCAGATTCAAATTTAATGAGAATCTTCTGCATTTACATAATGCTCTTAAACACCTTGTCTGTAAGCCTCTCAGGTAAGAGTTCTGAGATTAGAGTAGTATAGGACTGATTCTTAGCCAGATTAAAAATGACAAATGAATACTAATTGGTTGTGATGATATGTGGTTTCTGATTTTCTTGAGTAGGAAATCTTCTGTAACTGGATGTGTAGATTACAAGATGCCTCTCGGCAAAGCTAATGGGCTTTTTTCTTAAGTATATGATCCTGGACCACTATCACAAGTACATGATATGTTTATAAAAATGCATGTTCCAGGAGGCTATCTGGAAATTTGCCTTAGGAACTGGCACCATAGGTGTTCTGATGCACATTAAATTTTAGAAACTAGCCATTCTACCACTCCCAGCACAGAGGAAGGGGCTTCTGGGCCACCATTCCACTACTCCTAGTGCAGAGGAAGGGGCTTCCAGGCCACCATTCCACTGCTCCCAGCACAGAGGAAGGGGCTTCTGGGCCGCCATACCACCACTCCCAGTGCAGAGGAGGTAAGCCGCATGAGCGCCAACAGCACCACCCTCCCCATCAAAATGAGAAGACATGTAAACAAGTCTGAAAACTAGACTTCCAGATCATCTACAGCACCCCCAAAGGGAAATGAGATGGAACACTCTAATGCTTAACTGCCTGGACTCCCTGAAATGGCAACAAAAGAGGATCTGGGAAAAATGAAATCAGAAATAATTTCTCAGATTACAGCAGAGATTGTGCTCCTAGTGCAAGACATGATTAATAAATCTAGAGAGGAGCTGAGGAACATGATGGAATCCCAACATAGGAAACAAATGGAATCCATACAACAGATGCAAACAGATTTCCAGGAGATAAAAAACTCCATTGAAAGTCTAAACAGCAGAATGAGCCAATATGAAGACAGAATTTCAGATATAGAAGATAAGATTGCAATTAGTGACCAGAAAAAGAAAAAATTCTTTAAAATTTAAAGGGACCACAAGAAATCAATCCAGAAGATGCTAGACAATGCAAAGAAGAATAACATAAGACTGATTGGAGTCAATGAAGAAACAGGAGAGAGTGCAGATGACATAAAAAAACTGTTTACACAAGTGAGGGCAGAAAACTTCGCAAGCAGGGAAAAAGAATTTGACATACAGATAAGCGAGGAATATAGGACTCCAAATAGCTTTGATCAAAAAAAATCTACACATAGGAATATAATTGTTAAGAATCCAGAAACCCAACAGAAGAACAAAATTCTACAAGTAGTTAGAGAAAAGAAACAAATCACATACAAAGGAAAGCCCATCAGAATCACAGCAGACTTCTTAGTACAAACCCTCAAGGCAAGAAGAGCTTGGAGTGATGTGTTTAAAGCCCTAAAGGAAAACAAGCTCCAACCCAGACTGATGTATCCTGCAAAACTCTCTTTCAAAATTGATGATGAAATAAGACACTTTCATTACAAAGAGCACCTTAGGAACTTCATGAATACCAAACCAGCACTCCAAAAAATTTTAGACAAAATCCTAGGAAAAGACAATAAGGATCACAACCCCAGGAAGCCCAGAAGAATGAATCCACCGGCCATGACAAGTAATTAAAAGCACAGGAGGAGGATGAAACAAAAAGAAAAAGTCACGACAATGATAAGTCAATATATATCAGTTATAACCATCAATGTTAATGGTCTCAGCTCACCAATCAAAAGAAATAGACTGGCAGAATGGGTCAAGAAGCAACATCCAACAATATGCTGCATAGCAGAAACACACTCAATTCAAAAACACCTCACAGACTGAAAGCTAAAGGGTGGAAAACAATACTCCATGTGATGGGAACTTGAAAAAAAGCAGGAGTAGCTATCCTTTTTGCAGACCAAGTGGATTTCACACCCACACTGATTGAGAGACAAAAAAGGACACTATATCCTTGTAAAGGGAACAATCCAAGAGGAAGAGATGACAATCATAAGTATCTATGCACCAAACACTAGTGCACACAACTATATAAAATGAATACTAATGGACATGAAAAACCATATAAGCACTAATACAATAGTAGTGGGGGACCTCAATACCACATTGTCACAAATAGATACATCAACTAGACAAAAAACAAGCAATGAAATTCTAGAACTCAATCAAACTCTTGAACATATGAACCTAGCAGATGTATACAGAGTGTTCCACCCCACAAAATCAGAATACACATTCTTTTCAGCTCTACATGGGTCATTCTCCAAAATAGACCACATACTCACTCATAGAACATATTTAGGTAAGTGCAAAGGAATTGAAGTTATCCCCTGTATATTACCAGACCATAGTGCAATGAAATTGGAGATCAACAGCAAAAGAAACTGCAAAAACTTCATGAACACATGGAAATTGAACCACACACTTCTGAATAACCAATGGGTCACAGAGGAAATTAAAGAAGAAATCAGGCAGTTCCTACAATTAAATGACAATGACAGTACAACATATGGGAAAATATGGGACACAATGAAAGCAGTCTTACAAGGGAAATTCATAGCAGTGAGTACTCATATTAGGAAAACAGAGCAAGCCCAATTAAACAACCTGATGCCGGACCTCAAGCTTCTAGAAAAAAAAGAGCAGGACAAACCCAAAGCTCATAAGGGAGAAAATTATAAAGATCAGGGCAGAAATCAATGCAATGGAGACTAAGAACACAATACAAAAAGTCAATGAAGCCAAGAGTTGATTCTTCGAAAGAAAAAACAAATTTGACAAAACCTTAGCCAACCTTATCAGAAAAAGGAAATAAAAGGCCCAATTCCATGCAATTAGGAATGAAAAGGGTGAAATTACAACAGACCCCCAGAAATCCAGAGGATCATCAGTACCTTCTTTGACAACCTATATGCCAGTAAGATGGAAAACACAGAAGAAATGGACAGATTCCTAGACATGTATGAATTACCTAAGTTGAATGAAGACCTAAAAATTCTAAACAACCCAAAATCAATCAATGAAATTGAAAATGTAATTAAAAACTTACCACGTAAGAAAACCCTGGGTCCTGATGGCTTCACTGCTGAATTCTACAAAACATTTAGAGAGGAACTACTGCCGGTACTGTTTAAACTCTTCAACAAAATTGAAAGGGAAGCAATACTCCCGAAATCATACCTGGAAGCAAGCATTACCTTGATCCTCAAAGCAGAGAAAGACCCAACTGAAAAAGAGAACTATAGGCCAATCTCACTAATGAACATAGATGTAATAAGATACTGGCAAATTGAATGCACAAGATCATCAAGAAGATCATACATTCTGACCAAGTGGGATTCATCTCAGGGATGGAGGGATGGTTCAACATACACAAATCAAGCAATGCAGTACACTATATCAATAAAGCCAAGGACAAAAACCATATGATCATCTCCATAGATCCAGAAAAAGCATTTGACAAAATCCAACACGCATTTATGATAAAACCCTACAAAAAACTGGAATCAATGGTCTCTACCTCAATCTCATGAAAGCTATCTATGAAAAACCAACAGCCAATATCATACTAAATGGTCAAAAACTGAAATCCTTCACACTAAAATGAAGAACATGACAAGGATGTCCACTATCACCACTCTTGTTCAATATAGTTTTGGAAACAGCCACAGAAATTATACAACAGAAAGAAATAAAAGGAATAAAGATAGAAAATGAAGAAGTCAAATTGTCATTATTTGCAGATGACATGGTAGTCTATATAGAAGTCCCCAAGAACACCACCAAAAGTCTTGTAGCCTTAATAACCAAATTCAGTAGAGTAGCTGGATACAGGGTCAACACACAAAAATCAGTAGCTTTCCTGTATACAAACAACAGACTCACTGAGATAGAAATAGGGCAAACAATTCCTTTCACAATAGCATCCAAGAAACTGAAATACCTAGGAATCAACCTAACAAAAGAAATCAAAAGACCTCTTTTCTGAAAACTATAGCACTCTGAAAAGAGAGATTGAAGATATGATATCAGAAAATGGATAGCCATCCCCTCCTCCTGGGTAGGAAGGATCAACATAGTGAAAATGGCCATATTTCCAAAACTGCTATATAGATTCAATGCAATCCCAATTGAAATTCCAGCAGCATACTTCATGGACCTTGAGAAAACAATCCAAAAATTCATTTGGAACAAGAAGAGACCCAGAATAGCAAAAGCAATTCTAGGTAACAGAGACATGGCAGGGGGTTTCACAACCCCCAACCTGAAACTATACTACAAAGCTGCTGTGATAAAAACAGCATGGTGGGGCTGGGGATTTTGCTCAGTGGTTTCCCCTCCTGCTGCACAAGCGCATGGACCCGAGTTCAATCCTCAGTACCTTAAAAAAAAGGAAAAACACCACACAAAAAAACAGCGTGGTACTGGCTACTGGCGAAGAATCAGACCTGAGGACCAGTGGAACAGATTAGAAGATGCAGAAACAATTCCAGACACACTCAGCCACCTCATCTTCGATAAAGGAGCCAAACACCTTCACTGGAAGAAAAACAGCTTCTTTAATAAATGGTGCTGGAAAAATTAGATTTCAACTCACCAAAGATTAAAACTAGACATATCTCTCACCATGCATTAAACTAAAATTGAAATGGATTGTAGAGCTAAATATTAAAATAGAAATGCTGAATCCACTAGTACAGAGGTTAGGTAGAACTCTTGAAGACATTGCTGTCTGAAAAGATTTTATGAACAAATCCCAGTTGCCCGTGAACTAGCACAATCAACAAGTGTGATCTCTTCTTATTAAAAAGCTTCTGCACTGCAAGAGAAACCACCAACAGTATGAAGAGACAACCCACAACATTGGAAAAATTTTCACCTGGTGTTCCTCAGACAAAAGTGTACTATCTAGAATCTATAAAGTACTTATAAAAATCATTTTAAGACCCAGTCCAAAAGTGGGCATCTGAAATGAACAGACATTTCTCAAAGAAGTAGAAATAGCAAAGAAACATATGAAAAAATGTTCAACATCACTAGTTATTCAAGAGATGCAAATGAAGACAACACTAAGATTCCACCTTACCCCAGAAAGAATGACTGCTATCATGAAATCAACCAATAACAAATGCTGGCAGGGCTGTGGGGAAAGAGAAACACTGCTCCACTCCTGGTGGAAGTCCAGACTGGTGCAACCACTGAGGAAATAAGTATGCAGATACCTCAAAGAACTAGGACTGGAAGTTCCATTTGACCCAGCTATTCCCCTGCTGGGTATCTTCCCCAAAGAATTAAAAGTATCATACCACAGTGATATATGTGCACTTATATTCATGGCAGCACAATTTGTAATAGCTAAATCTTGGAAGCAGCCCAATTGCCCATGAACTGGAGACTGGATAAAGAAAATGTATTTTTTTTTATAAATGGAGTACTACTTAGCCATAAAAGTGAGAAATTAGAGACATTTATAGCTAAATGTTTGCACTCAATTGAAGTAAATAGGAAACCCATGTGTAAATACTGAATAGTTTCTCTAGTGTGAGAAACTGCAAGTGTAAATAAGGACTAAAAGGTATAATAGATATTATGAAATAGGAAGAAATGGGGCAAAGGGGAAGGAGAAGTGGGAGGGGTAGGGGAAAGGAAAGAAGGGAATGGAATTAGCATGAGAAAATGAAAAAATAGAAACAAAGTCTTTGTAAATAAGGAGGGATGGAGGGGTTGAAGGGAGGGGATGGGAATGGGGAAAAAATAAGAACCAAGAGAGATTATGTCAAGGTGCAAATTTCCAATGATGAATGTCATTATATTGTACACGTAAAATGTACCAATAAAATTAATTTTTAACAAAGTTTAGCTTACAGTTGGGGAGGATCAAAGGCATGCAATCTGGATTGGCTCAATTCTGGGAAAGGCAGTGGATGGTGGCACATCATAGTAGGAGTGCGTCTAGGAGTAGAATGGTCATACCTCCAGCCAAAAAGTGGAAAAGGATAGATTGAAGTGCCACAATCTCCTCTGGGGACATGCCCCTAAGGATTTCCCATGAGGCCCCACCTTTTAAAGATCCATAATACTACCCAATATTTTTACACTGGGGACCAAATCTTTATACATGGATCTCTCAGGGCCATTCAGCATCTAAGCCATAGCACCTGACATGAAGAAGAAATACAATAGACATGGTTCTCTTCTTTCTGCTATTGTTTGAAGCACTCACTTTAAGCCACTGACTGTGATACTGCCATCATAAGCTGTGGAGACCCCAGCAGAAGCCTCAGGTATAGATATAGACTGTAAATGAGGTTCTTAGTGACTCTTGGGCTTGACTACACCTTAAAAACACAAGGAGAGACTGGAGGGGGAAAGCACAAAAAACTGATGCGTGGGTTCTATCCCTGGAGATTTTGATTTAATTAATGGCACAGTTGGGCACTGGGATATTTAAAAATTTCCCAAAAGATGTTAATATGGGGCTGGGGCTGTGAAAAACTACTTGAATGCTGCTCAGATTTTAACATCCATTGCATCATGAGGGATCCTGCTGAGATTCAGATTCTGTTCCAGCATGTATGGGCTGAGGTCTGAGATTCTGCATTTCTAATATGCTCTCAGCTGAAGCTGATGTCATTGGTCCTGAGATGGCACCTTTGAATAAAAAAGCTAAGCCACAGAGAGCATCAGAGTCACATAGAGTTATTTTTAAAGCTTAAGATTCCTAAGTCTTTTCCTTGAAATGGGCCCCATGTTCCTGCACTTCTTTATAGACTAGCCAGATGAGTCTGATGTTCTTTTCTTGTACCATGGAGGACACTGTCTCCCCAAAGAGGCTGTGTGACCTCTGTCCTTATGTAACTTTCTCCCAGAAAACTTCATTAGTGAAAGAAGCACATTTTCAATGGGAACATTTTCTGGTATGTAGGTCCCCAGTGCTGATTAGGGACTGCAATCTGCTGTGTGAGTGGAGCACGACGGTTTCATTACCACACAGCTCAGAACCTCGTGTGGAGCAGCCTGTGTGATGAATGGGGTCTTGGGTTCTACTTGAAGCATTATCACATAATATATCAGTTTTATGTCAAATGAAATGATAGTTTTATGGCCTTTCCATCCAATTTGATAGGCCCCTTGTCACAGTCTTTTTTTAATATGGCTAGAGGGTATTTTTTGGTGGTGATGACATAGTGATTTATAAATTCTACTTCATGCATCAGCCACACATATGTAAATCAAACATTTCTTTCTGGGAAAAATTGTAATTGCCATTCTATGAATTAGATGCATATTCAATAAGTATGCATTTGTCCAGACATAAATTTCAATTCATATTTCTATATACCCATAACCAGGCAATTAGCATCATGTGAAGGAAATCATCTCATACAGCAGGATTCTCCTGAGTGGAAGCTTCACACTATTTGAGTTCAGGGCCACCTTGACCTAGAGCAAGTTGGCAGTGAACTGAGATACCAGGGGGTCAGCCTGAAGAGAGAAGAGGGAGGTGTGCTAAACAGAAGCACTGTGAACAGAAGAAGAAAGGAAGTAGTTTTTCAGCTATTATATGACTTCCTATTATTTGCTTTATTTAGTCCTAAAAAGGTCATCCTGTAAGATAAGAATTTTTATTCACACCTTAAAGAAAGAAAACTAAGGCAAAGACTATCTAGGACTTGAACGTAAGTCAGTCTAACTCCAAAGCCCATGCTTTTTGTCCTACTTTAGTGTCATCACAAAATCATCTGCAAGTGAGTATATGTCCCCGAGACACTAGTTTTGCAGACTGCACTACAACTCTCAGCAGTTGTACCCATCAACTGCTTCCTGGGCCCAGCACTGACTCTGTAGAGCAATAGGGTTAGAAGTATTAATGCTATGGCTTGAAAGGCTAAAAAGAAATATTGAATAAAAGCTCTCTTCCACTGAGTGATGGAATGAAAGCATCAAATATTCATTCTTATCTTCTTGAGTGAAATAAAATGAGTAAGTTTTAAAACTTCCTAGAAATTATTCACAACAGGAATAGGATAACTTTAATGGCAATGTTTTTATTTCTCAATTATTTGTAGTGCTTGTTATGGAAAGACTCATAGTAATTAACTTTTGCAAAGCTTTCAACCTTTAACAGTCACTTTCACAAATTTTGTGTGATTCTCGTGGCATTTCTGTCATCTTGGAAGTTTCATTTACCAATTTTTAGATAGGAAATCATGGCTCAGAGACTCAGAAGTTGGGATTCCACCCTCAGAAATGGCACACAGCCAGTAGTAGGAAGATAAGTCTCCCAGTCTCATGTTTGTCATTGCTCAAGAAAATATACTTTAAAAACTACATTTCTGCTTTCCTAAGTTCCCATATCAAAACAAGAAAATATTTACTCCAATAATTTCAGTTGTAAAATATATTCTCAAGACTGAGACTTCCTAGTATAATTTGAGATCCAGGATGTTCTTCTGAACTGAATATTACACATCTTTCTTTTTTCATTTATCCTTTCTGTCTAAAAATAAAATAGATGAACATTCAGTAGGCAGAAGAAAATATATCATGTAAACAGGATACCCCACAGAAAAAAACAGAAATGGAAAAGAAAGAGCATAGGTGTAGATTCTACTGAAGGATGAGGGAAAGCAAAAGGGAGATACAGCATAGAAGATGGCTTTTGAGGTAGGATTCAGAGAATTTCTTGATCCGAGAAATAGTGCTTTTATTCTGAAGTAGTTGGCTGGTGTGAGATGAAAATGTCTCTAACCAGAATATTTCCTGAAAGAAATGAGTTAATACTGTGAAGACAAGGGGAGCAATAATATGAAGCAGCAAAGAAAGGAAATGTTCGAGCAGAGGAGTGATCTACAGTGTAGCAAAAGAAAAACCTTGTGACTTCTCTTGGAAGTGGTACCCACATTTCGAAGGTGCAAGGAACAATCTGGAAACCACTTTGATGACTGGAAACAACTGATCATATGGGAATATAAAGAAGTTGTGTTAGATGCCAAGTTTCCACCTCTCTCTTTCTATTTGCCCAAATGTATAAATAATAATGTTAAATTTAACCCATACATTACATGAATTTTCTAAATTGATCCTTACAACAAATTTATGAGGTAGAATAGTTACCCTCACTTTAAAGATGAGGAAAGAAGCTGAAGTGGGTAAAGATACTTTCCCCAGTGTCTCTTATATTGCTGCAGTTAGGACATGGGCAATGCAGTGTGTCTGCCGTAACCTGAGCACACAGCTATGAAGTTGCAGACAGACCAGAGAAATATTCAGATACTACTTTAAGAATCATTTTTATCACAGGCTGGTAGCCTAGAAAACACCTGTTCAATAAGCAAATCCTCTCTTGATTGGTAAAGCAACAAAGCAAACCTATCCACATCCCATGGCTAGGAGAAGTTGTAAAGCATGGTATTAACGTAGGTATGAATACCTAGCAGACTGACTATGTGAAGAGATTGCCAATAGGAGGAGAGCATGCCTATGGTACATCTAAGCACTGAAAGGCATGCATGCTCATTACTAGGTCGTTACTTCCTTGGGAAGCTTTCACCAATTTTTGGTTTAATCTCCTGGGTATTTGTCTCTGTAACACCTGTCCTCCCCCTTTTAACACTTGCCTGACTTGTACTTTCATGTTTGTGAGCAGAGCTGATGTTGACTTGTTCTCCTGTGGTTCCTATTGGCTAATATAGGCTTGCACACAGCCCCTCAAATGCAATGTCTTGTTAAATTCAAATGGAAAAATAAAGCTATAATATTTTGAATAGTATGAAAAAATTGGCCATTATGTAAAAAAGCAATACATTGGAATACATTATGATCCAATTTAAAAAAAAAAGTGGAGTGGCTCACATGAGGAGTTGAGACAGAGACAGAAAGATCAGGAGATCCCTCCTGCTGCTCCCAGCCCAGAGGAAAGGGCTTTGGGGCCACCTTCTGTCCCACCGCTCCCGGCCCAGAGGAAGGGGCTTCTGGGCCACCATCCCTACTGCCACTCCTGGCCCCTGTCCCACATCTCCCAGCTCAGAGGAGGTGATCCACGCAGGCGCCAACAGCACCCCCATGGCCTCCCAGTCTAAATTAGAAAACACGTAAATAAGTCTCAAAGCCAGATTTCCAGATCACCTACAGCAACCCCAAAGGGAAATGAGATGGAACCCTCTGATACTCAACCACCTGGACCCACTGAACTGCCAACAAAAGGGGATCTGGAAAAAATGAAATCAGAAATAATTTCTCAGATAACAGGAGAAATTGTGCTCCTAGTGCAAAACATGATTAAAAAAATCTAGAGAGGACCTGAGGAACATGATGGAATCCCAAATAGGAAACAAATGGAATCCATAAAACAGATGCAAATAGATTTCCAGGACAGGAAAAACTCCATTGAAAGTCTACACAACAGAATGAGCCAATGTGAGGACAGAATTTCAGATATAGAAGATAAGATTGCAATTAATGACCAGGAAAAGAAAAATTGTTCCAAAATTATAAGGGAACATGAGAAATCAATCCAGCAGCTGCTAGACAATGCAAAGAAGAATAACATAAGACTGATCAGAGTCAATGAAGAAACAGGAGAGAATGCAGATGACATAAAAAAACTCTTCACAGAAGTAATGGCAGAAAATTTCCCAAGCAGGGGGAAAGAATTTGACATGCAGATAAGTGAGGCATATAGGACTCCAAATAGCCTTGATCAAAAAACATCTACACATAGACATTTAATTGTTAAGATTCCAGAAACTCAACAGAAGAACAAAGTTCTACAAGCAGTTAGAGGAAGGAAACAAATCACATACAAAGGAAAGTCCATCAGAATCACAGCAGACTTCTCAACACAAACCATCAAGGCAAGAAGAGCTTGGAGTGACATATTCCAAGCCCTAAAAGAAAACAGCCTCCAGCCCAGATTGATGTACCCTGCAAAACTATCTTTCAAAATGGATGGAGAAATAAGATACTTTCATGACAAAGAGCACCTTAGGAACTTCGTGAATACCAAACCAGCACTCCAAAGAATTTTACACAATATCCTAGGAAGAGATATTGAGGATCACAACCCCAGGAAGCAAAGCAGAATGAACCCATCTGGCATGACAAGAAATTAAATGTAAAGGGGGAGAACCCAACAAAAAGAAAATGTCATGGCAATGACAAGCCAATACGTTTCAGTTATAACCATCAACGTTAATGGTCTCAATTCACCAATCAAAAGAAATAGACTGGCAGAATGGGTCAAGAAGCAAAATCCAACAATATGCTGCATACAAGAAACACACTTCATTCAAAAGGAAACTCATAGACTGAAAGTTAAAGGGGGGAAAACAATACTCCATGTGACGGGAACCCAAAAAAGAGCAGGAGTAGCTATCGTCTTTGCAGATCAAGTAGATTTCAAACCAACACTGATTAAGAGAGATGAAGAAGGACACTACATCCTTGCAAAGGGAACAATCCAAGAGGAAGAAATGACAATCATAAATATCTATGCACCAAACACTAGTGCACCCAACTATATAAAACAAATACTAACAGACATGAAAGGTCATATATGCACTAATACAATTGTAGTGGAGGAAACTCAACACCCCACTGTCACAAATAGTTCAACTAGACAAAAAGTAAGTAATGAAATACTAGAACTCAATCGAACTCTTAAACAAATGAACTTAACAGATGTTTACAGAGTGTTCCACCCCACAAAATCAGAATACACATTCTTCTCAGCTGCACATGGGTCATTCTCCAAAATAGACCACATACTCACTGATAGAACATGTTTAAGTAAGTGCAAAGGAATTGAAGTTATCCCCTCTATATTAACAGATCATAATGCAATGAAATTGGAGATCCATAGCAAAAGAAACTTGAAAAATTTCATAAACACATGGAAATTGAACAGCACACTTCTGAATAACCAATGAGTAACACAGGAAATTAAAGAAGAAATCAGACAGTTCCTTCAATTAAATGAAAATGACAATACAACATATTGGAATCTATGGGACACGAAGAAAGCAGTCTTACGAGGGAAATTCAGAGCAGTGAATACGCATATTAGGAAAACAGAACGAGCCCAATTAAACAACCTGATGCTGAACCTCAAGCTTCTAGAAAAAGAAGAGCAGGACAACCCCAAAGCTCATACAAGGGAGGACATTATAAAGATCAGAGGAGAAATCAATGCAATGGAGGCTAAGAGAACGATACAAAAAAATCAATGAAGCCAAGAGCTGGTTCTTTGAAAGAATCAAGAAAATTGACAAACCCTTAGCCAACCTTATCAGAAAAGGGAAAGAAAAGGCCCAAATCCATGCAATTAGGAATGAAAAGGGTGAAATTACAACAGACCCCCAGAAATCCAGAGGATCATCAATATCTACTTCCAGAACCTATACTCCAATAAGATGGAAAACACAGAAGAAATGCACAGATTCCTAGATACATATGAATTACCAAAGTTGAACAAAGAAGATCTAAAAATTCTAAAGAACCCAATATCAACCAATGAAATTGAAAATGTAATTAAAAACTTATCAAGTAAGAAAAGCCCAGGCCCTGATGGCTTCATTGCTGAATTCTACAAGACATTTAGAAAGGAACTATTGCCACTACTGTTTAAACTCTTCAATGAAATTGAAAGGGAAGCAGTACTCCCAAATTCATTCCTGGAAGCAAGCATCACCTTGATCCCCAAAGCAGAGAAAGACCCAACCAAAAAGCAGAACTATAGGCCAATCTCACTAATGAACATAGATGCAAAAATCCTTAATAAGATACTGGCAAACAGAATGCAGAAGATCATCAAGAAGATCATACACCCTGATCAAGTGGGATTCATCCCAGGGATGCAGGGATGGATGGTTCAGCATACACAAATCAATCAATGTAATACACTCTATCAATAGAGCCAAGGACGTTAAACCATAAGATTATCTCCATAGATGCAGAAAAAGCATTTGACAAAATCCAACATGCATTTATGATAAATCCCTACAAAAAATTGGAATAGATGGTCTCTACCTCAAACTGATAGAAGCCATCTATGAAAAACCAACAGCCAATATCATACTAAATGGTCAAAAACTGAAATCCTTCACACTCAAATCAGGAACAAGACAAGGATGTCCACTATCACCACTTCTGTTCAATATAGTTTTGGAAACATTAGCCACGGCAATTAGACAAGAGAAAGAAATAAAAGGAATAAAGATAGGAAATGAAGAAGTCAAATTGTCATTATTTGCAGATGACATGATACTGTATATAGAAGACCCCAAGAACTCCATCAAATGTCTTCTACACTTAATAACCAAATTCAGTCAAGTAGCTGGCTAAAAGGTCAACACAAAAATCAATAGCTTTCCTCTACACAAGTGACAGACTCACTGAGAGAGAAATAGGGCAAATAATTCCTTTCACAGTAGCATTCAAAACACTGAAATACCTAGGAATCAACCTAATGAAAGAAATCAAAGACCTCTTCTCTGAAAACTATAGCACTCTGAAAAGAGAGATTGAAGATGATATCAGAAAATGGACAGACATCCCCTGCTCCTGGGTAGGAAGGATTAATATAGTGAAAATGGCCATACTTCCAAAACTGCTATACAGATTCAATGCAATTCCAATTGAGATCCCAGCAGCATACTTCATGGACCTTTAGAAAACAATCCAAAAATTCATTTGGAACAAGAAGAGACCCAGATTAGCAAAAGCAATTCTAGGAAACAGAGACATGGCAGAGGGTATCACAATCAGCAACCTGCAACTATACTACAAAGCTACTGTGATAAAAACAGCATGGTACTGACCAACAGACCTGAGGACCAGTGGAACAGATTAGAAGATGCAGAAACAACGCCAGACACACTCAGCCATCTCATCTTTGATAAAGGAGCCAAACACCCTCACTGGAGGAAAGATAGCCTCTTTAATAAATGGTGCTGGAAAAACTGGGCTTCAACTTGCCAAAGATTAAAACTAGACCTATATCTCTCGCCATGCACTAAAGTAAAATTCAAATGGATTCAATATCTAAATATTAAAATAGAAACTCTGAACCAGTTGGAACAGAGTTTAGGTAGAACTCTTGAAGGCATCGGTGTAGGAAAAGATTTTGTGAACAAAACCTCAGTTGCCCATGAACTAGCACAAACAATCAACAAGTGGGATCTCTTCTTATTAAAAAGTGTCTGCACAGCAAGAGAAACCACCAGCAGTGTGAAGAGACAACCCACAATGTGGGAAAATATCTTCACCTGCTTTTTCTCAGACAAAGGTCTAGTATCTAGAATCCATAAAGAAATTAAAGTGATTATACCTCCCAAATTTAAAGACCCAATCCAAAAATGGACATATGAAATGAACAGACATTTCTCACACAAAGAAGTAGAAATAGCAAATAAATACATATAAAGATGTTCAACATCACTGGTCATTCGAGAGATGCAAATGAAAACAACACTGAGATTCCACCTCAGACCAGAAAGAATGGCTGCTATCATGACCTCAACCAATAACAAATGCTGGCGGGGCTGTGGGGAAAGAGGAACCCTGGTCCACTGCTGGTGGGAATGAAGACTGGTGCAACTACTGTGGAAATCAGTATGGAGATACCTCAAAGAACTAGGATTGGAAGTCCCATTTGACCCCGCTATTCCCCTGCTGGGTATCTTCCCCAAAGAATTAAAAGAATCATACCACAGTGATATATGTGCACCCATGTTCATAGCAGCACAGTTTGTAATAGCTAAAACTTGGAAACAGCCCAAATGCCCATCAACTGGGGACTGGATAAAGAAAATGTGTTTTTTTAATAAAATGGAATACTACTCAGCCATAAAAAATGAGAAATTGGAGACATTTATAGCTAAGTGGATGCACATTGAGGTGATACTCTTAAGTGAAGTAAATAGGGCACACATGTATAAATACCAAATAGTTTCTCTGGTGTGAGAAACTGAAAGTAAATAAGGACTAAAATGTATAATAGGTAATGTGAACTAGGAAGAAAAGTGGCAAAGTGGAAGGAAGTGGGAGGGCTAGGGGAAAGGATAGAGGGGAATGGGATTAATATGAGAAAATGGAAAAATAGGAACAAAATCTTTGTAAATAGGGAGGACTGGAGGGGGTTGAAGGGAGGGCTGGGCAAGGGTGAAAAATCATAACCAAGAGACATTATGTAAAGGTGCAATTTTCCATCGGAGTGTCATTATATTGTATACCTAAAATGTACCAATGATTAGAATGAATAATCGATAATGCAAAATAGGAAGAAAAGATCCAAAGGGGTAGGGGTAGGGGGAGGGGCAGGGGAAAGGAAAGCAGGGAAAGGAAAAATGCTGAGAAACGGAAAAAATGGAAATAAAGTCTTTGTAAATAGGGAAGGGTGGAGGGGGTGAAGGGAGGGCTAGGGATTGGGAAAAAATAAGAACCAGGATGCATTATGTAAAGGTACAGTTCCCAATGTGAAATGTAATTGTGTTGAATACCTAAAATGTACCAATAAAAGAATTTTTAAAAAATGTGTACATGAATAACAACACATTGGGAAAATACATTTTAAAATATCATGATGATTTTCTGGAAAGGTGGTATATTTACATGCTTTTATTTCATTTGCTTTTTGAGGGGTATCTCTTGTTCTTCAGAAAATTATTAACATGTTTTACTGAGTAAAAAAAATCAATAATAGATTGTTTTTAGGCTGTATAGAGGACAGAGACTGCTTTAAATGTGATGACTGACTGATAGTTAAGCCGTACTACAGTGCTTATCTCATCCCTGTGATGGGAATCTCAGAGAAAGAAATATAGGCTTCAAGTGTAGGGCAAGATTGGAGAAGGATAGAAAGGAGTTACAGGAAAAAAAGAGCTGAGGAGATCTGGTGGGAGGAACCAAATTATTTGGAGACTTTATCAAGAAGGACAGTCATCCCTTCTTAATAATCCTTAATAGCTACAGGGATGATATTTCAGCTTAATTTGCCTTTAGATTATTGAATGAGGTTAGGTCCAAGCCAGATGAGAGTGTCCCTTGACTATTGGGCTTTTAAAATAACACTAGAGTCAACTTCATATCAAAAGTATATGGTCTACACATTAAATAGAAACCTATCATACCACAGTGATATATGGGCACCATGTCCATAGCGGCACAGTTTGTAATAGCTAAAACTTGGAAACAGCCCAATTGCCCATCAACTGGAGACTGGTTAAAGAAAATGTGGGTTTTCTTTTTTTTTTTTTTATGAAATGGAGTACTACTCAGCCATAAAAAACGAGAAACTAGAGACATTTATAGCTAAATGGATCCACATTGAGGCCATACTCAAGTGAAATAAATAGGACACACATGTGTAAATATCGAATAGTTTCTCTGGTGTATGAAACTGAAAGTGTAAATAAGGATCAAAATATATAATAGATAATGTGAAATAAGAAGAAAAGGTCCAAAGGGGAAGGGAAAGGGGGGGGTAGCGGAAAGGAAAGAAAGGAATAAATATGAGAAAAGGAAAAAATAGAAGCAGTCTTTGTAAATAGGAAGGGGTGGAGGGGTTGAAGGGAGTGGAGGGGAATGGGGAAAAAATAAGAACCAAGATATATCATATAAAGGTACAAATTCCCAATAATGAATGCCAGCATACTGTATACCTAAAATGTACCAAGAAAATTAATGAATGAAAAAAAAGTACATGGTTCACATTAAATAGAAACCATAATTTCTTAACTAACTTTCTTTCTTTCTTTCTTTCTTTCTTTCTTTCTTTCTTTCTTTCTTTCTTTCTTTCTTTTTCTTTCTTTGTTTCAAAGGAAATGAGAATTCTTAACACTTGTATATTTTAGGGGATTTTGCAATGAGGTTGTAAATAAGCAAACAAGAAAAATGGCCATTTGCCTTAATGACCCAGAACTAACTGCTTTCTTCATCTTTTTTCTCATGTTTCTTTACTCAGAAATCACTACCAAAAAGTTGTCTACAGCCAATGTGAAGGTTAAAAAGAAAATATCTAAATGTTACAGAAAAGCATATTATTTGAAAGTTATTGGCAGTAGTCTTAGAATTTTAATTAAGAATGTTAAGGCTGGATATGGTGGCATATGCCTGTTATCCCATCACTCTGGTAGGCTGAGGCAAGAAGACTGCAAGTTCAAGTCCATCCTAGACAACTTAGAGCTGAGTGAGAACCTGTCACAAAAGTGAAGAGGACCACTGGGCATGTAGCTGAGTGCAGAGTCCTTGGGTTCGATTCCCAGTAAAAGAAGGAAAGAAAGAAAAAAAGAAAGAAGGGAAGAAAGAAAGAAAGGAGAGAGAAAGATTGAATTGGGCTAGGTATTTAGCTCAGTGCCACCGTACCTGCCTTGCAAGTGCAAGGTCCTGAGTTCAATCCCCAGCACCAAAAAAAAAAAAAAGAGTGAGTTAAGAAATTATAAGTTTCTATGTAATTTTTGAACCATATATGGCAAGTTCCAGAAAAGCAAGTTTGGCTCTGTTGCCTCTTCTACCCATAGTACCTAACATGTTGAATAGAAACGTGGTAAACCTACATACACTTGCCTGATGGAAGCCAAGTCCATGTCAGCCTCTCTGCTAGAGTTCTTATGCTTTCCAGAGTGAAACCCCTTAGAAGTCTTCTGGATGGCTGCTTTTCAGTATAGCAAAATTTAGGCATATTTCCAGATGTCTTGTTTCAGAATCCTTGTGACCTCATTGACTGTCTAGCATCCTTTATAATCAGAACATCAGGAAATTATTTGTTATATGCTGTTGGTTTATCTTGCTTTTTCAAGGAAATGGTTTTTTTCCGCTGAGGCATTTCTTCAATAGGTGATTTGGAGTGGTTTGGAGCATATTTTCTTTGGTATGAGCTTCACTTGGTGTTTATTTGCTTTTTTTTTTTAAAAAAAATATATTTTTAACATCATTAGGATCTAAAGTATTTCTCCTTAGAAGAACAAGCGATTAAACAACAACATCTCAATACCCTTTGTCAATAACTAGGCAGTTTAATCTACAATAAGAAAAAAATTTATACTTTAATCAAAACTAACACTCAATTTTGATTTTCTTCTAATGCTATAGATAACCCACATTGAAACCACCATAGTATGTTAAATTTGGTTTCCTCTAGGGAAAAAGAGAAATACCATCCCTTTAAAACTGTATAAACCCACTGAAACAAACTATGACCATAGAATTTTCTGTCTGAATTTTACCTCAGAGATTTTCATCAGAATACCTGGAATTGATTTAAGAGTGGTCACTCCTTGTTCAGCAGTCTTCACTATCAATGTTAATTCTGGGATGTCTGCCATGTGCAGGGCTTAAGCAGATAAAATAACACCATTATTCTCCAGCTTTCATGGTCAGCTTTAAGTCCCACATGTGGGGAGCTTAGATTTATGGGTGATGTAATTTAGAATTCTAGGCCCATAAGTTAATGCTTCACAAACGTCTTCTTTATCTCTTCAGGGATGATAAATGGACAGATCGTTGGCACAGCTCCCCATCTCCTTCCTAGGCCTCTTTGCTTGTGATAAAGGCCTTATTGTGCCAGATTCACTGCTGTTTGCAGTAGAAATGTGATTTGGTATAGACAAGAAAGAGGAGATTAATATCAATGATAGAGCAATGTTTTTGAAACGTCAGCTTTACAGAGATAAATAATACCATTGGACCACTTACTAGGTACTGGGCCCTTAATTGATACTTTGGAAGATCATATTAAAATATATTTTAATTACATAGCAATTTAAGCTAATATTTATCTAATACTTTATATATACTCATCCATTATTCCATTTCATTTTAACAGCCCTATGAAGTCTATACTACTATAGTTCCTACCTTACAGATGAGGTGACTGAGGATTCTTCAGGAGGACCTGAGGGCCCCATATTTATTAGAAAGTGTTTCCCAGAGAGACTGAAGGGCTTTAAAGAGATTTCTTATCAACTAAAGGGACTTCCCCTCAAAAACACGGTTTTATACAGCATTCCATGAGTATCTTTAGAAGATCTCAGTCATCAGGAAATGGCTATTCATGTTAGATTTATGCACATAAACTCATTATTGGTGTAACCTATGGCCTTGTTTGGAATCTTCCACAGAGTCTGTCTCTTCCAAAGCACGGCAGTCACTGCCCCCTGCTCATTACAAGTAGCTAAGTCAGTGTCTTTTGTCTTCAGCACAGATTCAAGGGAAAAGACAGTAATTTGTTGGGGTTCTAATAACATTTTCATAATAGAACAATATCAAAATAGATCCATTTTAAATATGGTTATGAATATCCCTGATAATATAAAGAAATCCAGAGGTCTTTGTAAACCACCAAGATTTCACAAGGATGATGGTTGGTCATTTTGTAGGCAGCAGAAAGGGACTAGTGTACTGGCAGACTTTTCCCAGGAAGCCCCGTGAGTGCTAGAGTACTAAAATTCTAATATTTGAGTTCCAGTAAAATTGTGAATGAAAATCTCACTTTTAAAGTAAAATTTATAACAAAAGCTTGCTTCCTCAACCCTGTCTTCAATCTCCTTCTGCCTGCAACAGACATTCCAGTCATAAAACCATCAGTCCTGGCTACTCCAAGTTCCTAGACCTGTGTAAGACATGACCAAACCTAAGACAGTAGGGAGGTGAGAGAGGGCAGACCAGCTTGAGGAGGCTTTGACCAAAGGCACAGGATCATGGGGTGGGGACAGAGAGAGGCTAGGGCTGATAGGAAGCGAGCTTTCTAGGACACCTACAAGGTTCTGGAAGGCAACAGAGTTTTGACAAAAGACACATTCGGAAGTTAAAGAACAAAATCATTTTACAAGAAAGCAATTTTCTTTCCGAAAACCAAATTAAACTTCTTAAAGCTTATGAGTAGAAAACCCTGAATATCTTGGGGCAGGAGAGCTAAATTGTGTAGAATGATCTGTATTTAGCTGAGTTAAAGAGGGACGCTGGCTGCCAGATCAGCATAACCACTGTGGCTACTGTAATGAAGAAGAAAGAAAGGAGCAGAAGGCCAGGAAAGGAGGCCTCTCTGCAGAGGAGGATAGTAAAAGAACCCAGTGTGAAATATTCCTCTTTTAATCCTGGAACAGTGACATTTTCACTGGATTTCCATACTTCACTCTGGCTGTAATAATACTGCATTCCATCTACTCTTCTCTTTTTTGCTATTCTTCAAACTGTTAAAATCCTGTTCTTCAAAGAACTGCTGAATGTTCTTTTCTTAACAACTATGACTTCATCAAAAAAATCTCTTCGAATAGTCTTTAAATTCAGTCTTTCAGTCACTGTATTCAAAAATGAGCTCTACTTGCTGAACTATATTTATGCTGTTGATATTCCTTAAAAGGTCTCTCCTCTCAGTTGCCTGGTCAACCTCGCTTTTATTCTCATAAACTAAACTGGTGTCATATTCATGTCAGGAGCAGGACATTTAGCTCACCACATATTTTCAGTTTTGGTAGGTGTATAACTTGCTGCACTAGTTCAGGGGCCAATAGGTGGCAGTGTCTTCTGCTACAAAATGCTTAGCTTGGAGCTTTTAAAATTTGCAGCCAAAATTGTGATTCTGTGTTGCAGCTTTGATTCCTAATCACTGTCTAGAGATCAGATTCAGTACTAGAGCTGGTACATGGCTCATTATCCTGGTCTGCTTTAACTTCTTGTCAGTATCCTTTCTGTGTTCTGTAACATCTTCTTTTAGGGTACTATCTTGATCTCCATTTTCAGTATAAACAACTTCCTATCACCTATTACATCAACATTCAGCACCAATCCATCATCCTCAGCAGATATTTTGGTCACTGATAATTGTGAGGGATAAGCCCAAAGAAAGAACAACATTTCATACACACCTGACACATAATGTCTTGGAAATCTTTACTCTCAGGGGGAATGGCATTAAGATGTCTTTCATGGAACCAGTCTTCACAGATACACATTTGATCATCTCATCAGGAACCTCATCTTCAGGATCAGGATGAGGTCTCTTGCAATTGCAGTACAATGCAAAAAAAGTTGTATTTATACTTATTACCAGAATTTACCTTTGCTTTGTTTTAAACTTGCTGATTCCACAATCACAAAGAAAAGCTCTATACAAGCTCTTTTTGTGTAGAGCTTGAACAATTTATGACTTCCAAGACGTTCATAACCACAGGCTAAACAGATTCCTCCTGGTTCTTCTCCCTCTGGACTGCATGTATTACAGGCATAGAGTGGTTATCTCTTTACTGAGCCCCATAAGTAGGAGCACTTTCCTGCTACCCAGGATAGCACATGCTTCATTCTCCAGCTCTCAGTCCTCCTCAAGTCCTCACATACATTCGTGGACCAGAAACACCACAGGCTCCAGCTCCAGCTGCAACCCAGTGTACCCCCTCAACCCCAGCCATCCTCAACTTGTATATTACTTTCATAGTTTGTTTTATTGGTTGCTTTGTCTGTGTGTATTTCTTTGTGAGTGTATTTATGTATGAATGTTTTATCAGTCCTCTGATATCAACATTTTACTACTTTCAGTGAGGAGAGAGAAATCTTACTTGTGTTCATTCAGGTCCCTTATCTTCTCTATTATAAAATACAATTGTTGAATCAAATGGTGTTGTAATTTTTTTTTGTTCATTAACCATGTTTTATAAGGAGATTAATCTGTGGTATTTACCAAGTGTTTTTGATTTCTCCATTTTTTTTCTTCCTGATGTTTCAAGATTCCTCCATTTTTAAAATCTCTTTTCTGTTTGAAGAACTTCCTTTAGAAGAGCTGTTGTTCGCAAATTCTTTTAGTGTACTTTATCTGAAAATATCCTCATTTCCTCTTCATTCTAGATGGATAGGTTCTCTAGATATAGAAATTCTATTTGAAAATTCTTTTCATATAGCCCTTGAAAATGTGTCACTTCCTGTTATCTATATGGTTTCAAATGAGAAATCCCTGGTCCTTCAAATTGATGCTTCCCTATATGTGTTACATCATTTTTCCTTGTCTGCTTTCAGTTTTTTTTTTAAATGTTAGTTTTCAGAAATTTAGCTCTGATGTATCTTAGTCATGCATTTCTTTGGATTGTTCCCACTTGGGATTCACTTAGCAAAATAAACTGAAAAGCATACCTCCTCCACAAATTCATATGTTGAAATCCAAACCCTAATAGTGAAATCCTCCATCACCTTAGGAAATACCTAAGTTATTCTGAAAAGAATGTTGATAGAAATATTCATAGTAAATGTCATTTTGATGAGGTCTTAGACCAAGATGAGGAATGTGTTATTGGGAAATGGAGAAAGAACATCCTTAAAAAAAAAAAAGCAAGCAAAGTACTTGATTCAATTATGTTTGTGTCCTAGTGTTTTGTGAAAGGTAGAACTTCTTTCAGGTGATTAAATTAAATAGTTGGCTGAGGCAATATCTAAGCAAAGGGCCAATGAAAATTATTCTCAAATGTTAAGGTTTTGAAATTGCTTGGGATCTGTCACTTTTTTCTTATTTTCCAATTCTCTCTTTTGGAATGAGAATGTTTATCCTATGCCTGTTCCATCATTGTATTTTGGAAGCATCTAACTTTAATTTCACAGATTTACAGCTGGCAGAAAATTTGTCTTACAATGAATTGTACCATATCACCCATATCTGATTTAGGTGATATTTGAACAAATCTTTTGACTTTAGATTTTTGAGTTGAAACTGGAACAAATTAAGGCTATTTTGGAGCTGTTGGGATGAAAGACATGAATATGTTTTGCCTGTGAGAAGGACATGAATGTGTCTTTAGGGATGGAAATGCTTTCATCTTCACAAAACTAAATTTCTTTTCCTTGTTTTGGAGAATCAAAAACTCTCTGACATGAAATATTTGAGCAATAGCAATTGGTCTTCCATGCTTCTGAGTGGTTAAAGAAAATAAGCTGATGATATCTGAACTTCCTAACTTATAATAGACTCAGAAGTAAAGGTTCCATGAAGCATGACCATTGGACTGAAGATCAGAAACACATACAGTGGAAAAGGAGAAGAGCAAGCTTCATAAAAGATCTGAGAACAATAAAAACTAGTATTCCCACACAACTTCTCTCTCCCCAAGGACAACCTTCACAGAGTCTAACCTATTTTTTAATTCTGCCAAGTGCAAGATTTTTGATCTGTGCAACCTTTGTCTAGAAGATGACAATTCTGATGTCTAAATCACACAATTGGAAGAAGAATCTCTCAAACAATGTGAATAATATCTGATTTTTCCATGGCAGAACAGACACATTGGCTTTAGGTAAGACTCTAACTCAGACTTCAGATTTATGAAGGAAATATTTTTCATTTAGTCCAAATTTTCCCTTTCAGAAAAATCCTGATTTTTTTTGAGAGGCATAAAAAAGTTTACTAGGCACAACTCAAAGTACAGATTCTTAGACAATAGAATGTGGGCTTTCAAAAGGCACATTATAGTCTGGAACTGGGGATATTTATGTGTTTTTTGGAGTGGAAATCTGTGAAACTTGTGAATAGATATTAAGTTTGGGTTTGGTTTACAGAAGAAAAGTAGTGGCCCACCCATGGAAATAAAAATAATTGCTCATTTTACAGATGCAAGCATAGCCCATTTTATAGGAGAAAGACGGGGTCCAGTCTATTGTATTTCTAAAAAGATAGTTGATCTAAAATATTTTTCTTAAAAAAATATTCTTTGAAACCTTTAAGTCTGTTTCTCTATTTTAAGGTCAGGTTTCTGCCCTTTGCCTATCAATTAAGTTAATTTATGGACTTGTAGTACCTTTAGGGGAAAATTCTTGATTTTGAAACACTATTTTCTGTTCAGAGATTCAAAGCAGTCAGCTTTTACACTGAAGACTAAGAAATAATTCTATAGTGGGGGAAATGATGGGAAAAGTAGGAACTGATTCAATATGTGGCTAACATCATCTTCATTTCTTTCTTTTTCTTCATTGTTAAGGGAACTTGAGCTTTTGGCCAAGAGACCCAAAAAGGGTAGCTTAGTGAAAGAATCCCTGGGCAGAAGACAGGGCTTGGACAGTCTGTATGGAGGTTGAAATCTTGGAATGGGACATAGATGAAATTAGGGCTTAGGACTAAGAGACATAGAAAGGGTGAACCTCTCATTTTTACATATCCCTGTCAGTTACCTACATCTGCAGAGCTTCCTTGATCTTTTTATCCAGCAAGGGGTCTAAGGAACACTAAGTGTTCTTTAGAATCATCAGTTGGAAAAGTAAGATGAGGATGAGGAGGCAAGATGTAGACTTTATCCTGCAGAAAATTGGGGTCCTGGAGCTGAGAAGAGAAATGGAAAGAAGCTGAGATCTTTGAGCTCTAGTGTGGCTGTGAGAAAAAAGAAAAGATGACATGGATAGTCTCGGGACAGAAACCTCTACAAATTGTATGTCTGCCACTCTGCCTTGGCAGCCAATTATAGACCTAGCCTCTAAAAACTGTGAGCTAAGACTGTCTTTTATAAACAGACTTTGGGTTTCACAGCTCCCAGCCCACAGGTAGGGGCTTCTGGGCCGGTGTTCCACTGCTCCCAGCTCAGAAGTAGGGGTTTCTGGGCTGCCATTTCACCACTCTCAGCCCAGAGGAAGGGGCTTCTGGGCCACCATTCCACTGCTCCCGGCACAGAGGAGGTGAGCCATGCCAGTGCCAACAGCACTCCCCCCATTGAAATTAGAAGACACATAAACAAATCTCAAAACCAGACTTCCAGATCACCTACAGCAACCACAGAGGGAAATGAGATGGAATAGTCTGATACTCAACCACCGGGACTCACTGAACTGGCAGCAAAAGAGGATCTGGAAAAAATGAAATCAGAAATAATCTCTCAGATAACAGGAGAGATTGTGCTCATAGTGGAAGACATGCTTAATAAATCTAGAGAGGAGCTGAGGAACATGATGGAATCCCAACATAGGAAACAAATGGAATCCATAAAAGAGATGCAAACAGATTTCGAGGAGATTAAAAACTCCATTGAAAGTCTACACAGCAGAATGAGCCAATGTGAAGACAGAATTTCAGATATAGAAGATAAGATTGAAATTAGTGACCAGGGAAATAAAAATTGCTTCAAAATTGTAAGGACCATGAGAAATCAATCCAGCAGATGCTAGACGATGCAAAGAAGAATAACATAAGACTGATCAGAGTCAATGAAGAAACAGGAGAGAGTGTAGATGACATTAAAAAAAAAACTGTTCACAGAAGTAATGGCAGAAAACTTCCCAAGCAGGGAAAAGAACTTGACGTACAGATAAGTGAGGTATATAGAACTCCAACTAGTCTTGATCAAAAAAATCTACAGACAGGCATATAATTGTTAAGATTCCAGAAACCCAGCAGAAGAACAAAGTTCTACAAGCAGTTAGAGGAAAGAAACAAATCACATACAAAGGAAAGCCCATCAGAATCACAGCAGTCTTCTCAATGCACACCCTCAAGGCAAGAAGAGTTTGGAGTGATGTATTCTAGCCCTAAAGGAAAACAGCCTCCAACCCAGAATGATGTACCCTGCAAAACTATCTTTCAAAATTGATGAAGAAATAAGATACTTTCATGAAAAACAGCACCTTAGGAACTTCATGAATACCAAACCAGCACTCCAAAAAATTTTGGATAATATTCTAGGAAGAGACAATGAGGATCACAACCTCAGGAAGAACAGCAGAATGAATCCATCAGGTGAGACAAGAAATTAAATGTAAAGGGGGAGAATCCAATAAAAAGAAAAAGTCATGACAAAATAAATCAATATGTATCAGTTATAACGATCAATGTTAATGGTCTCAATTCACCAATCAAAAGAAATAGACTCACAGAATGGGTCAAGAAGCAAAATCCAACAATATGCTGCATACAGGAAATACTTAATTCAAAAAGAAACTTGTAGACTGAAAGTTAAAGGGTAGAAAACAATACTCCATGTGACAGGAACCTGAAAAAAAGCAGGAGTAGCTATCCTCTTTGCAGATCAAGTAGATTTCAAACCAACACTGACTAAGAGAGACAAAGGACACTACATCCTTGCAAAGGGAACAATCCAACAGGAAGAGATGACAACCATAAATATCTATGCATGAAACACTACTGCACCCAACTATATAAAACAAATACTGTAGGGGACAGGGGAAGGGAACGTTACCAGAACCTCTGCAGTTAGTCCTGGTCTCCTTCGAGCCACAGCAGCACACGGCGAATTACAGGAAAGGTAGAAAAATGAGACTGAGAAGAAGCTGAGCTTTGGGTCTGATCAGTGCTGCTCTGGGCAGCAAAGACAAAGCCCCCAGTTTACCACACCTTTTATTCAGTACATCGGGAGAAACAAATGTAACAAATGACTTGCAGACAGTTCAATAGTTCACATTGGGATAAACAAGGTGTAACGGAAGGCTTGCCCAGAGTTCAGTACATCTCCGGCAAACAAGATGTTAATCAGTCCAAGAACAATGAGGAACTGAGCAGATGTTTGTTCTCCCAGGATGTTTCTTGTCCTGGAGAATCACAGCATCACTGGATCACTGAAGTCTCAGTTGTGACTGGAGGCCAAACTGGAGTTATTCTGTAGCTGGGCTGTCGGCAAGAGAACTAGGCTAACCAAATGATTTATCCCTAGAATTATGTAGCATTGCTCCCAACAAAATACTAACGGACATGAAAAGTCATATATGTGTACTAATACAATAGTAGTGGGGGACCTCAATACCCCATTATCACAAATAGATAGATCAACTAGACAAAAAATAAGTAATAAAATACTAGAACTCAATCGAACTCTTGAACAAATGAACTTAACAGATGTTTACAGAATGTTCCACTCCATAAAATCAGAATACCCATTTTTTTCAGCTGCACACAGGTTGTTCTCCAAAATAGACCACATGCTCACTCATAGAACATGTTTACGTAAATGCAAAGGAATTGAAGTTATCCTCTATATTATCAGACCATAGTGCGATGAAATTGGAGATCAACAGCAAAAGAAACCACCAAAATTACATAAAGACATGGAAATTGAACAACATGCTTCTGAATAACCAATGGGTCACAGAGGAAATTAAAGAAGAAATCAGACAGTTCCTTTAATTAAATGACAATGACAATACAACATATTGAAACTATGGGACACAATGAAAGTCTTACAAGGGAAATTCATAGCAGTGAATACACATATTAGGAAAACAGAGCGAGCCCAATTAAACAACCTGATGCTGAAACTCTAGCTTCTAGAAAAAGAAGAGCAGGACAAACCCAAAGCCTATACAAAGGAGGAAATTTTGAAGATCAGAACAGAAATCAATGCAATGGATACTAAGAAAACAATACAGCCTGGGGATTTAGATCAGTGGTTCTGGTTCCTGCCTCTCAAGCACAAGGTCCTGAGTTCTATCCCCAGTACCAAAGGAAAAAAAAAGAGAGAATGATACAAAAGAATCATTGAAGCCAAGAGTTGGTTCTTCAAAAGAATAAAAAAAATAGCAAAACCCTTAGCCAACTTTATCAAAAAAGGAAGGAAAAGGCCTCAAATCCATGCAATTAGGAATAAAAAGGGTGAAATTACAACAGACCCAGCAGAAATCCAGAGAATCATCAATACCTACTTTGAGAACCTATACTCCAATAAGATGGAAAACACAGAAGAAATGGACAGATTCCTAGACACGTATGAATTACCAAAGTGGAATGAAGAAGACATAAAATTTCTAAACAACCCAAAATCAATCAATGAAATTGAAAATGTAATTAAAAACTTATTAACTAAGAAAAGCCCAGGTCCTGATGGCTTCACTGCCAAATTCTACAAGACATTTAAAGAGACAGTACTTCCACTACTGTTTAAACTCTTCAATGAAATTGAAAGGGAAGCAATACTCCCAAATTCATACCTGGAAGCAAGCATCACTTGGTTCCCCAAAGCAGAGAAAGTCCCAACAGAAAAAGCAAACTATAGGTCAATCTCACTAATGAACATAGATGCAAAAATCCTTAATAAGATACTGGCAAATAGAATGCAGAAGATCATCAAGAAGATCATACACCCTGACCAAGTGGAATTTATCTCAGGGATGGAGGGATGGTTCAACATATGCAAATCAATCAATATAATACACTATATCAATACAGCCACGGACAAAAACTGTATGCTCATCTCCATAGATGCAGAAAAAGTATTTGACAAAATCCAACACCCATTTATGATAAAAACCCTACAAAAAATTGGAATAGACGGTCTCTACCTCAAACTGATAAAAGCCTTCTATGAAAAAAAAAACAGCCAACATCATACTAAATGGTCAAAAACTTAAATCCTTCACACTCAAATCAGGAACAAGACAAGGATGTCCACTATCACCACTTCTGTTCAATATAGTTTTGGAAACATTAGCCATGGCAATTAGACAAGAGAAAGAAATAAAAGGAATAAAGATAGGAAATGAAGAAGTCAAATTGTCATTATTTGCAGATGACATGATACTCTACATAGAAGACCCCAAAAACTCCACCAAAAGTCTTCTAGACTTCATAACCAAATTCAGTATAGTATCTGGATATAAGATTAACACACAAAAAAATGAATACCTTTCCTCTACATGAACAACAGACCCACTGAAACAGAAATAGGGCAAACAATTCCTTTTACAATAGCATCCAAAAATCTGAAACACCTAGGAATCAACCTAATGAAAGAAATGAAAGACCTCTCCTCTGAAAAGTATAGCACTCTGAAAAGAGAGACTGAAGATGATATCAGAAAATGGAAAGCCATCCCCTGCTCCTGGCTAGGAAGGACCAATATAGTGAAAATGGCCATACTTCCAAAACTGCTAAATAGATTCAGTACAATCCCAATTGAAATCTCAGCAGCATACTTCATGGACCTTGAGAAAACAATCCAAAAATTCATTTGGAACAAGAGGAGACCCAGAACAGCAAAAGCAATTCTAGGCAACAGAGACATTGCAGAGGTATCACAATCCCCAACTTGAAACTATACTACAAAGCTACAGTGATAAAAACAGCATGGTCCTGGCAAAGAAACAGACCTCAGGACCAGCAGAACAGATTAGAAGATGCAAAAACAACTCCAGACACACTCAATCATCTTACCTTTGATAAAGGAGCCAAACACCCTCACTGAAGGAAAGATAGCCTCTTTAATAAATGGTGCTGGAAAAATTGGGCTTCAACTTGCCAAAGATTAAAACTAGACCTATATCTCTCACCATGCACTAAACTAAAATCAAAATGGATTAAGGATCTAAACATTAAAATAGAAATGCTGCATTGGCTGGAACAGAGGTTAAGTAGAACTCATGAAGACATTGATGTAGGGAAAGATTTTATGAACAAAACCTCAGTTGCCCATGAACTAGCACAAACAATCAACAAGTGGGATCTCTCCTTACTAAAAAGCTTCTGCACAGCAAGAGAAACCACCAGCAGTGTGAAGAGACAACCCACAATGTGGGAAATAATTCTTCTCCTGCTGTTCCTCAGGCAAAGGTCTACTATCTTGAATCTATAAAGAAGTTAAAAAGATGAGACCTTCCAAATTTAAAGATCCAATCTGAAAATAGGCATCTGAAATGAATAGACGTTTCTCAGACAAAGAAGTAGAAATAGCAAATAAACATATGAAAAAATGTTCAGAGTCACTGGTCATTTGAGAGATGCCAATGAAAACAATGCTGAGATTTCACCTCCCTCCAGAAAGAATGGCTGCCCTCATGAAATCAACCAATAACAAATGCTGGCGAGGCTGTGGGGAAAGAGGAACCTTGCTCCACTGCTGGTGGGAGTGTAGACTGGTGCAACCACTGTGGAAATCAGTATGGAAATCTCTCAAAGTACTAGGACTGGAAGTCCCATTTGACTCAGCTATTCCCCTGCTGGGTATCTTCCCCCCAAAATTAAAAGAATCATGCCACAGTGATATAGATGCACCCATGTTAATAGCAGCACAGTTTGTAATAGCTGAAACTTGGAAGTAGCCCAAATGCTCATCAACTGGAGACTGGATAAAGAAAATGGTTTTTCTTTTAAATAAAATTGAGTACTACTCAGCCATAAAAAATGAGAAATGAGAGACATTTATAGCTAAGTGGATGCACATTGAGGCAATACTCTTAAGTGAAATAAACAGGACACACATGTGTTAATAGTGAATATTTTCTCTAGTGTGAGAAACTGAATGTGTAAATAAGGACTAAGTGGTATAATAGATAATGTGAAATAGGAAGAAAAGGGCCAAAGGAGAAGGGGAATTGAGAGGGGTAGGGGAAAGGAAAGAAGGGAATGGAATTAATATGAGAAAATGAAAAAATGAAAACAAAGTCTTTGTGAATAAGGAGGGATGCAGGGTTTGAAGGGAGGGGAGGGGAATGGGGAAAAAATAAGAACCAAGCGAGATTATGTAAAGGTCCAAATATCCAATGATGAATGTCATTATATTGTATTCCTAAATTGAACCAAGAAAATAAAATGTATAAAGAGAGAAGGAAAGAAAGAAAGAAAGAAAGATATATAGTTTCACAACAGTATGTGTAGAGGAATATCAGGGTCAGTACTGCATCTCTTAGAGAAGCAGAGAGTTTCTGCAGAGCAGACTCACCAAGAAGTTTAGAAAAGTTTGCAAGGACTAGCCAGGCAGGGGTGTGTTAATACCCAGCAGTGTTGACCTGTGCTTCCTTAATGTAACACATACACACACTCACACATACACACACATGCACACATACACACACACACAGAGAACACAGTTTCCTTCCTAATTTAACACACACACACACACACACACACACACACTTTTCAAACACATTTTCAAAGTACCGTGCCAGCTGGGGTACGATTCATGATCATGATAAAATTTAATGTGTTCATGATAAGCAACAGCTGCATTGTTTCTGCCAAGGGTACTCCTACTATGTTTCTGTTCCCCATTCTTCTTTGGACAACTTGGTAATGTCAACACCTGCGCCTTTGGTTGCCTGCCATATATTGAAGGTCTCTTGTTTGATCCTTCATCAGGGAATGGTTGCTTTGTGATCTGCTGAGTGAGGCCCCTACGTGACACATGCTGACACAATTTTATTGTCCCTCTGTAACCCCTGCTGTGGAAAAAATAACAGAAAAGCTGATTAATTCTGGCCGAAAATTTTCTAGGAAAGTTTACTATTTGCTTCAGAAGAAGTGTGTACATGATTCTAGGATTCTTTTGGGGCTCCATGGGCTTATTAATAGCCTGATGTTTTCCTTTTTTCTGTCATACTCAACTTTGATCCTGTCACCTCATGGTCACAGGTGGCAAGAATCACATCCTCAGCCCACACTCAGCAGGAGGGAAGGATTGCAGTAAGGCTATTCTTTTTGGAGCCTTTGCCTTTTCATTTTGGAAGAAGAATTTTCTTCCTTAGAAGCCCAAAGACTTTCTTTTGCATTTCATTGTTTAGTTCTGGGTCTTATGATCTCCTTTTCCATTATGTGTTGCTAAGAAAGAAAGTAGGTTTCCACTATCCATCATCAGAGATCTCTCAGTACAGATGTGTTTCAGAACTCAGAAGGTTTCAGGTTTTAGAAAGTCAGGCAGTACAAACTGTGTATTTTATGTTATGGCACCAAGGAGGCTTAGAAAAACATTATGTCATTAAATACATTCATATGTCTTCTGCAAAATGTATTAGTATTAACATGGAATAATGATCATAGAAAGTCTCAGTTACTGGCAAATGAGTTAGCATCAGATTTCAAGCAGCAGCAGGATTTTACAGAGTTCTTGTCTCACGTGAGTTTCAGGAGAAAGGACTGCTAAATTTGAGTTATACAGAGAATGTTGAGCCACCATATGGTTTACTGAGGAGAAAGACATCCATGCTTTTGTTCTGAACAACACACCTCAGAGTAATATTATTTACTTAAATGAAGTTCCCTGGAGGAATAGAAGATATGGAAGAAACATTAAATAACGTTTGAGCATGATCAATTTAATATGCCAATTAGGCATCCAGATGCAGCTGTAGCATAAAGAGTTGAGTATACAAGTTTGAAGTTGAGGAAAAAAGTGAGCATCAGAGATACAAAATTGAGAGAAATCAGTACAAATTAGATCTACTCTAAGGTATTCTTACCTATTAGGAAAATAGGAACTTTTATTTTTAGTGAATCACATATACAAAGTGATGGTCTGGAAAGTGGATGACTAGCAGGAGATAGATGTAGATATATGAACTAAATTGCATCAACTAGTTCATCTGTTGGAAATGGCAAACAAAGAGAACAGGATTCCATGTGAGTGCCTTGGGTTGAAATGAGCCTGGACCACAGGAGCAGTGACTATTACCTCTGGAGAATGCTGCAGTGAGTGACATACCAGCATATTTGAAACTGAAAAGAGATCCCACTTTTTTTGGTACCGGGGATCGAACTCTGGTCCTTGAGCTTGCGCAGCAGGCGGCAAAACCACTGAGCTAAATCCCCGGCCCAAAAAGAGATCACTTTTAACATCCCTATCCTAGAAATAAAATTCTTCTCAGTAGTAATTATACAATGATTAGTAAAGATCACTATTCATGATTCATCATAGTTGGTTTCACCATTGCTTTTATTTATTATTTATTTATTTATTTATTTATTTTTAGAAGTCCTACAGGTTTATTGACTAAGGCTAGACAGCAATTCATATGATCCTATTTGGTGCATTTTCTACCATGGTCCAAGATCATTACATGAAGACAGCCAAGGACTGGGCCCCAACTTTCAGGAGAAAAAGACCACAAAGAAGAAGAAAATCAAGGTGGCTATTTGGTCCCCTCTCCCCCCAGTTGATAATTTGTGTCCTGGACCTGGAAAAACAGAAGGTGGAAAATACACACTGTGACATGCTCAAGGACTTGTAAGAAGTTGGCAGAGAGTGGCATGGTGTAGAGTAAGGTCGGTGGGCGTGGGACGGCGAGGGTGCTGCATTGATAGAGCATCCACAGGACCAAGTATTTTGACATCTGGAGGTGTCATTCCCTCAAAGACTTTAAAATTTCTGTATGCAGTAATAAATAGATCATTTACATAATAAGGCAGTGTGTTGAATATGCATTCGTCCTGTGGAATGAACCACCACAGAGAGAGACACATGATCCCGTACACATTCTCTAAGTGTTCCTGTGTTTTGTCTGCTTTGTTTTCAAGGCTACCCAGGCTAACTCTTCCCAGGATTTCCTTGGAGAGAAGAGTGGTCTGCTGAGGCTGGTTTGCTTACCCTCTCCTTTATCAAGAGATGATGACTGGCTTTGAAGAAAAATAAAGCTGAAAGTTTTTTGATTTTTACTTTTTCCCTTTTGGTTGCATCATTCTGAGTGTTTTCATATAAACAACAAAAAAATCACAACCAAAAATAACCAAACAAACAAACCAAAAACAGTAGTTTTTGATGCATCCAGTTGTATCCTCAGGATGTTCCAGATGTTTCCAGGTAACTCTGTAGTTTAAGGACTGTAGTTTTTTCCAGTGAGCAAAGATCGAAATCAAATGTTGTGTTTGTGATATGAAAGTGTCCAGTTTCTTCTATAAGGTTCACAGTCTGCTGCAGAATGTGTCTTTCCCTTAGCGTCATTAACCTTCTGTGAAGCTCTACTAGCTCATCTAGGTATGCCTTGTCACATTCACCATTCTTTATTTGCTTATCTGATTTGCTTTGCTTTATTGGACTTTTCACTTCAAGAATCTGATTGTTGTTGGTTTTTAATAATGGTGGTGGAGGTTCATGATGTAGGGGTGAAGAAGCAGAACTGCTTTCACTATCACTGCCATCACTCAAGCTAACTCTGTGACTTCAGCTGCCTCCTCTATTTACAGGTCTTCCCATCTCAGAGTCATTGTCATTATCCTCTGCTTCACCTGATTCCTCCTCATTGTCATCAAAATACAAATCTTTCATTATAGACCGTAAGGGACCTTGTTGCCTGGTCTGGGATGGTGCAAAGCTGGAACTGGAGCTGGAGCTGGACCTGGCAGGGCTGGGCTGCTCGGAATCAGATTTAGAGGACATATTTTCCTCCAAATCTGAATCGTTAGGATCCACAATATCATCAAAAGGTGGCAAAGTTGATTTCTTCTTCTCTGATACCTCACTTTAGATTTTGACCCTTCCCATCTTGACATGAGATTTATCTATTATCTGGTTTTTATCAGCAGAACAAGTGAGTATCAGTGGTCGCATGCTAGAAAAACTTTTTTAAAAAGCCTCTGAGCTACTCTTTTCCCTTTTTTTTTTTGGCTGAGAGTTCATCAGAATCTGAAATAGGGGGCCTTTTACTAGGCGCCCTCTTACCTTGCTGTCCACTAGTGATGGTGAGTAAGTTACTATCTGGTTTTGGCTCTTTTGACGTGGGTTTAGGTTCCTTGAAGGCCATTTTAGGAACAATTTTCTCTTCTTTCAGTGGTTTATTTTCTTTGGGTTTCTTAGAGGATTCTTTGGAAGATTTGTTGTGATCCCTCACCATTGCTTTTAAATCCTCTATAGACAACATACCTTGCATCTTGCCAGCAGTCCCACACTGGGTAGTCTCCACTTATGGTAAAAGGACATATTTTGGGATCAGCCACTGTTTCTCTATAAGTTCTATCTCAGCATTTCTGGAAACGATTTTAAAAATCCTATACAAAAAGGTGGAAGAAATGACTTACCTTGCATGTGGGAGCAGAGGTCCTCAATATGGAATGTAGAACTCTAAAGGTGTAGGAAGCAATCCCCTGGGTTATAAAACGTAAATATCAGAACTTCTATTTTTTTTCATTCTTTAACATTTTCTATTTTTGTATATGTTTTATAGCAAACATAACATGTTATTACATTTTACAGTTTATGAAGTAAATGTGAATATTTAGGCTTAATTTTTTAAAGAGACCAAGAAAAAAAATTTTCTAAGTTGTTCTTGGCTAGAGTTAAGGAATTCTCTGATGAGATATTGAAATGCTGATCATTTTTGATACTCAACAAAAATTAATCTTGTTGCTGTTTTAGATATTCCATGACAGATCAAACAGTTACTCGATAATGAGAAGGCAGATGTGTATTCTCATCTAAATGAGAGGGTGGGCCACTTCTGAATAGAGATTAGCCATGGGTTCTCTTGGAGAGAGAGGAAAATGTCCCTTAAAAGTCTTTGTAAATAGGGAGGAGTGGAGGGGTTGAGTGGAGGGCAGGGGAACGTGGAAAAAAATAAGAACCAAGATACATCATGTAAAGATACAAATTTCCAATGATGAGTATCATCATATTGTATACCTAAAATGTACCAATAAAATTAATGAATAAAAAAAGTAATGTTGAAATTTACTCAAGGGTTGTATAGATTGAGACTGCAAAGTTCTGTACCATCAGACAGGTGGAAAATTGGGCCTGTAAAACTTGACGAGTTGATGCTTTTAATTAGCTATGAAACCATAAAGGATCGTTACTTTCCAAGGTTTCCATCAGGTGCAAATCTGTTAAAGAAGAAGATTACATTCCAGTGGCCAAAAAGTGTCCCAGAGTGGCTGAGGAAATTGATTTGCCCAATGCTGTTGCCTTATAGAACTCAGAAAATGTTTAATAAAGTAAGAGTTATGTTCTTAGCAGTATTCATGTAGCTAATTGTGATACTGCTTGGATAATAAATTTCACTGTTATCTGGTGATAAAAGCAGAGATAAGAAATAGAAACATTAGGTGGAGAATGATTAAAAGGACATTGAGGGGAGGATAAGACAGAAGAATATCTAGAGTAGGAAAAATAGAGAAAAGGAACTGAAAAGTGTGGTAGAATCCAGAGGTGCCACAAGCACATGGATTTCCCAGGAAGCCCACTGTGTGGCAGCAGAAGAGATTAAAAGAGCCATGAAGTCTGTGTTAATAGATTCACCCTGTGATCATGCACCACAGCAATCACCCCTGTTCAATGCTCCATTCCCCACCTGTCATTCTGTCTCTCTATGCATGGGCTAAAGAGAAGTAGTGGTGGATTCCAGGGTTCTGACTCAGGAAGAAGATGCATCCGTGTGGAGGTTGATAGGAGCTTCTGTAAGAAAAAACAAACCTTTGAAACTGGCACATGGCCAAGAAAAGGGGATAAAATACAGCAGGCCACTGAAAGTTCTTTTGGTATCTTCACTTCTGCCATACTCCTGTGAGTGGACATTCAGCCATTTGTAAAATCAGTGACTTTTGAAAGAGCTTCCATTTGTCTGTCAGTGAAATGGTCTGGGGAGGAGTGAGTGGTGTTCATCACAACTCAGGCAGTTTAGGAGCCACCTACCTTTGAATTCTTTAAACCTATAAGAAGAGAGCTGAATTAATCAAGGGCAAACTGGGAGGCTATATATATATATTTTATATATACTGATAAAAATAACTTTTATTACTATATATATATGTGAAAATTATTATTGTGCTCCATGATATTTAGGCAAGGCATGGATGGTAAGTACATAAATTATTAATAAATATGTATTTCAGAGTCCAATCAGATTTTTGATTGTTGCTTTTCATGTATTTGTTTACTTATAGTGTCATGTAGATAGTGTTTCCTGATACTACATGCCATCTCATTCTTAACATAATCACTGAATCGATATAAGTGGCAAATCACTTTCCCATGAATCCATGCATAGAAAATGCATTGGAAATATCTGATTTTTTTTTTGGCAGTACTAGAGACTGTACCAAGACCTTGGCACTAAGTTACATGTTTTTTTATTTTAAACTTTGAGACAGTGTCTCACTAGTTGCTAAGTTGCCAGGCTGGGCTTGAATTTGTGATCTTCCTGCCTCAGCCTCTCAGAGTGGTAGGATTACAGGAATGCATCACCATGCCCAGTTTTGATATATTTTTATTTACTCTGCTTTTGAGATTCTTGGAACATGAATTGCTCACTTGGGAAAGGTTTTGTAAAAGGGCCCAAGAGGTCCCAGGAAGAAAGGGATAAAAATTTTAAGACATTCACTTTGAAGTGAGGATTGAGATGTCTTGTTTGAGATCTGCTAACACAAAAGGACACCAAGAACCCTAATGAGGAATAATAAGGAAAGAAGAGGAATTCTGGACTGGACAGCACCAGGGATTAGCTGCCTCTGATAGAGACTAGTTCTGGAAAAGCATGTGACTGCATATGGAATCTCCTTGATATTGGTCATGATTTAGAAGCAAATGGAACTTGGAAAGTTCTAGATTAAGGAGTTCCTGTTAAATTATGTTTTGAAAGAGTCATGTTTGCAAGTCCTCTGCACTTGCTAATGGGATAAGCTTCATACCACATGACTTAAAGTTTAAGAAGTATGAAGTTTTATTGTGGGCACACATAACTGTGGTTAAATACCAGCAGGTATTTCTTTTCTGCCTGATTGTTTATTTTTCAGAGTGTCTGATACTATTTCTAGATTACAGTTGCTTGGAAGCAAGAGTCATTTCTTAATTCTTTTGTATATATCCAGCACCCCCACAGTTTGTGGCACAAAGCAAATGAATGAATATTGACCTAAGAATTTATTTTCTCTTTTTGGTTCTATGCTGCTTCAATCTGACAACATAGACAACAAATCCAACATAGAGTGTCTCATGCTATGGAATTGTATAATGAGGAATTAGGACTTTTGCCATTTTCGTGAGGGACAATCTTTCAGCTTGGGTTGCAAAAGTTCAACCCTAAAACCTCCTGATGTACTAATGAGTCCCCCAATCTTCTTGGTTCTCAGATTATATGTTTTCCTTTTCTGGCCCTACATAGGCATCCAGTCAACATTAGCTCTCCAAGTCTAATCTACATGGTAAAAAACTCAATTTTAATTTTCCACTCCCACCTTTATCTGCCTTTTATCTTCAGGACCTTTCTTTCTTTTCTTTTCTTTTCTCTTTCTTTCTTTCTTTCTTTCTTTCTTTCTTTCTTTCTTTCTTTCTTTCTTTCTTTCTTTCTTTTCCTCCTTCCTTCCTTCTTTGCATGCTTGCTTTCTCTTTTCATTTCATTCTTCTTCCTTGCTTCTTTTAGTTTTTCTCTATTTTTTCCCTTCCCTCTTCACTTACCCCTCTCCTTTCTTCTCCTTCTCCTCTTCCTCCTAACCACTCCTCCTCCTCCTTCTTCCTCTTCTTCTTCTCCTCCCCCTTTCTTTCTTTCCTTCCTGCTCCACCATTCCTGGTCTCTCTACTTAGTGAGCCACTATTGTTGTTGCCACTTTAAAGCACTCACATTTATGTTTATTACTTATTCACATGAAAAAGAGACAAGCTAATAGAGTGACCATTAATATTTTCTCTTCCATTAATATTTTTCCATTAATATTTTTTCTTCTCCATTTTCTCTCTTCCAGAGGGAAAGAAAACACAGATTAAACAATGGAACACAGATGGCTGATGAAAATGAAGAGAATATCAACATCATTGGTAATGATATACAAATTAAAATAAATAAGAATGCCATTTTTCATATCTCAAATTTACCATGGTTAAGGAGATGGGGAAAACTGATTTATTATACTCCCCAGGTGGGAACAAAAAAGGTAACTTTTTTATATGTGGACATTTGACAAAATATCTTAGGGTTTTGAAATATATATATTTTTTTGACTCAGCAATTCTATTTTATGGACTTAAATCTAAAGAAGTAATCAGAGATATGCACAAAGACTTATATTAAATTTATTTCACTATTATTCATACTAGTTATAAGACCAAATAATCAAATTATGACACAAAGTATGAAATATCAGGCAGGTATATTATGAGAAGACGTTTAGGACATATTGTTGGATTATGCACACAACTGTATGTAATTATGATCAGACATAAAAGATATCTAGAGAAATTCTGGGATATATACACTACTATTATTATTTATTATTATTATACACTACTATTGTATTTTTATTAGGTCACTAGTGTTAATAGAGTTCTCTTGGGGTAGTAGGACTAGGGGAAATTTTTATTTCTTTGTTTATAGTTATTACTGCCTTCTATTATTCTGTAGTGAAAATGTTTGATTTTTCTCTTTTTTTTGGTACCAGGGATCCAACTTGGGTCCTTGCGCTTGCAAGGTAGGAGGTGGAACCACTGAGCTAAATCCCCAGCCCTGATTTTTCTTAATGTAAAAGGCATCTGTGTTAGATGACTTCAACCAGTCCTTCAGTTTCTGCACACATGCCCTTTTGACTTTGCTGGTTTTCCCATCAGGAGTTGGATTCTGAATCTAGTCTGAATCCTGGATCTAGTCTGGCCTCGTGACTGCTTTTGACCAATGAATAGGGCTAAATTAGGTTGTACAACTTTTGAGGATAGGCCACTAGAAGCTTTGAAACTTCCATTTATTACTCTGAAGCACTGGTCTGAAATTACCATGTAAGGAGCCCAGTCTAACCCATAGGAAGATGAGAAGCTAAAGTAGAGAAGTCCCCCTTTCCCATCCAGGACCACCTGCCAGGCATCTGAGTGAAAGTCTCATGGATCTTCTAGCCAGGCAATATTCCCTCTGAATCCAGCTGTATGAGAGAATCAGGGGGAGACCAGCAGAGAAGCCATCCCATCAATGGACAGAATTATGAGAAATAATGAACCTTGCCGTTTAAAGTCACTGAGTTTTTGGGTGGATTGTTACATAGAAACAGATCATTAGAACAGCAACATAACTTACTTAAAAAAAAAAAAGAAAATCAGAGGCTGACTATGGTTGTCAGTGTATCTTCCAAGGAATTACTACCTCAAAGGTTTAAAATGGAATGTCTAAATGTTATGAAAAAGCTCATTGGGAATAAAGACTGGTGACAAGAAGTTGCAGCAATCAGCAAGAGACAGCAAATAGTGAGTATGTAACTGTATGTTATACTCTTCATTGAAAAAGTGTGACCTTGCTAAAGTATCTGTACATGCCTCAAAACACAATTTTATCTGGCTCTCACTGGAGTTCTTGGATCCTCTATCCTGTTAGCATTCTGGAAGGGATGACTTGGGGACATTCTCATGCCACTTTCAGGGTTTTCTTGCTCAGTGGGACCTCAGAGGTAGAGAGGCAGGGTCTTCTACTGTTTTTTGTAATATTCTTAAAACTTTATTTCTTCCCCAGAGGAAAAAAAATTCAAAGATTCCTGTTAACTGTCCTCCAAAGTCTCTATGGGGAAATTTCCAAGATTTCTTCACAATGTTCTGTCCCTTAGTGAGGGACATATCATTAGAGAAATGAAAACTTGAAGAGGAAGCTCACGAGCCTGTGTCTCAGGTGTTAACCTGAGTTCAACATCAGGTGTGAAGAGTTACCAGGGCCCTGTAGATAATCTAACTCATTAGTCTAAAGTCAACCAACCTAAGATTTACCTAAAGTGGTCACTGTGGCTTACCTAAGGTCACAAATGAACACTCTTATAGACAAAGCTGGAGTAGGACCTAGTCTCTCTGCTCCATTACATTATATTTTCTGTGATGTCATCTCACTTCTCTGAACCTAAATAAAATCTAAAAGGTGAGATGAGATATTATCTTTGTTAATTTTAGTTGCCTCTCCCATTTCAGTGGGCCACTGGCCAATAATAACTGATGTTGGGTAGATTTACAGCCAAAAATGTTTTATGCAACACTATAAATATAAAAATAAAATACAAAGTGATCTCCCTTTTCTGGATGCATGACTGCTTCTTCACTGGAGAATGAAGGCTGCACAAATTCAGTTTTACAGGTTATATTCTTCTCAGCAAACCTGTTTTCAAAACCAGATGTCTGGTGATGAATGTTGACTCTCTTCTCTCCTACTGTGTAATTGATATTTATTATAAAACTAAGCAGGAACATGCAGGGTTTGGGGAAACAAACTCTGACAACTGTGAGTTTCAACATTCAATTTTTCACAGTTCATCTCCTTCAAGCGCGCTCCTCAAGGGTGTTACACTCACTGACATATTCCCCTGCAATCAGTCTCCATTGTTATTATTCTGTCTCTTTCATGCTGAGCCCTGGCCAAGAGCCCTGAGCTGGGTATAAGGCTTCAGATCTGTGTTATCAAATAGAAAGTCCAAGATCTATTAAGGCCTCTCCCTCTTCCTGCTGCACTTCTTCTTTGGAGTTAACATTTCTGGCAGAGAATTAAGGAACAATTTAAACCACTGGCTCTTACTGAAGTTGTCTGACACCAACCAAGACATTCAGGATGTGACCTCACCATTCCCCGTTGGCAGCAAATTTGGCAAACAGCTCCATGATGACTGAACTTTCCTTAGTCCTGACAGCCTCCAGTTTTTGTTCCTTTGAGTTGTCATTCACTTCACGTTTCTGCCAGCAAAATAATATGATATATTACACAAAATGGCAAGGACCCAGTATATTCTGAGGCTGTCATTCTTTTTGGCTTAGGACCCCACCAACTGCTCTTTGTGGAATCTGGCCTGGAAGTCTGGTGCTAGCATTAGAGGTCTGGACAATATGTGGTTCAATATCTGGGAAAACTGGAGGATGATTATAAACTTTGCTTTTGGAGAGATTTTTTTTTCATTAAGGTCAAGTTCTAAGCATGACACTTAAGTCTGGAGTCAGAACCCAAGAAGTGAAGAGTTGAACAGACCCTGGTACAACATGAATATGAAAGCAAGGCTTGAAACAAAGGATGAAATTCTAATAATACAAAAGTTGTAAATTTTGGCTGAAGAGCCTGCCTGCATGATATTATGAAAAAAGTTAAATTGGTTGTCCATGTTTAACCGTAGGGTCTTTCCCATTCAAATCCAGATTTCTGTGTCCTCTTGAAGCACCTGTAGGTCCTCAACCCAGGCAAGGTAAGACTATCCTATCTAGTGTTCTCTCTCCAACCACTTGTCTTACCCCAAAGGAAAATGCTTGTTCCAGATTAGCATTTTTGGTACTTAATTTCCATGTACTTTTTCATTTTCCTAGAAAGAGTACAGGGACACATACTCTCCTTCCTCTGTTTTTTTTCCCCTAAGAAATGGTTCATTGTTTAAATCAAGGATTGGTTCCTGAAAAACAGGAAAATCTATCTGACATTCTGATACTGCCCCTACCCCTATTATAAAGTTGTTTTGCAAATTCTTTTCTCCACATCATTGTTCTTGGGGGGAAATATCATTTATGATTTGAAGAAACCAAAGTAGATCTTCTAAAAGTTTTTTTTTAAAGAATTCCTTTCTACCTTCTATTATACCTTCATGCTAGCTGTCATACTTTTCAGTATCTGTTAGTTTTTTTCATATTAACTTATCAAAATATTATTGAGTGAAAATTAAGGGGTCAGGTATTGTACAATCAACAAAAACCATAAGTCTATTCTCAAGACATATGAGTGAAAATCTCATGTGAGTGAAAGGAGATTATAATGTAGTGGAAGAGAAAAGCATTCAATATTACACATTTCACAAAAATCCCCACATATTTACCATTTGTTAAGGGATAGGGAGAATTCTCCCCAGGGAATTGACATTGAGGAGACTTAAGATGAATTGAACAGTCTGATGTGATAAGCCAGCACAGAAAGCAACCTTTCACAGAGAAAATTCCAAATGAATACAGCCCAGCTTGGGTGGGAGGGAAAACATTTCACTTAGACATATTTTGACTGGTTAAAACACTACTAGACACAACTCAATTTTTTCAGGCTAAGCCAAAGAGCCTACTTATTTGATGATTCCAAGAGTACTCTGAAAACTATAGAATCTGCCTAAGATTTAATCCAAGAATGGAGAAAGAGGATCCAAAGCCCATGAGGGAAGAAATAAATTACTTAATGATTCTACTGTACCAGATAATATGAATTCACTTAGAGTTAGGAAGTATTTTGTAGATTAAAGTTTTACATTTAGGGCCAGCCTGGTGGCTTATACATGTAATTCTGGCACTTTGAGAGGCTAATGTAGGAGGACATAAGTTCAAGCCTAGCCTGGGCAATTTAGCAACTTAACAAGACCCTGTCTCGAAAAATAGACAACACTTGGGATGTAGTTCAGAGCAGGGGCCCTGTGTTTCATCCCCAATATTGAAAATTATTTTTTTGAGATTTACACTTAGAAGATACTGTCTAGTTCTATCATATGGAGAATGAAATAGAAAGGAACAAGAACACATTCCAGGGGACACTAAGAATGATCAATAATCTTGATAAAAAATGCTGATAATATGGAGGAAGGTAATGGTGTGAGAGTTGGAAAAAAGAACAGACATGTTCAGCATGCCACAGCTCCCAGCCCAGAGGAGGCTTCTGGGTAGGTGTGCCACAGCTCCTAGTGCAGAGGAGGGTTCCAGGTAGGCTGCCACAGCTCCCAGCACAGAGGTGAGACACCCAGCTGCCAGCAGCACCCCACTCCACCCTGGCAGAAATGAGAGGACATGTAAACAAACCTCAGAACCAGACTTCCAGATCACCTACAGCAACCCCAAAGGGAAACGAGATGGAATACTATGATACTCAACCACCTGGAATCCCTGAACTAAGAACCAAAAAGGATCTGGAAAAAGTGAAATCAGAAATAATTTCTCACATAACAGCAGAGATTGCACCCATAATGCAAGGCATGATTAATAAATCTAGAGAGGACACAGGTAAAAATATGGAGCAGCTGAGGAATATGATGGAATGCCAACATAGGAAACAAATGGAATCCATAAAACAGATGTAAACAGATTTCCAGGAGATTAAAAACTCCGTTGAAAGTCTATGCAGCAGACTAAGTCAATGAGAAAACAGAATTTCAGATACAGAAGACAAGATTGCAATTACTGACCAGAAAAAGAAAACTTCTTTAAAATTGTGAAGGACCATGAGAAATCAACCCAGCAGATGGTAGATGATGCAAAGAAGAATAACATAAGGCTGATTGGAGTCAATGAAGAAACAAGAGAGAGTGCAGATGACATTAAAAAAAAAAAAAAAAAAACTGTCCACAGAAGTAATGGCAGAGAACTTCCAAAGCAGGGGAAAAGAACTTGACATACAGATAAGTGAGGCATACAGGACTCCAAATAGCCTTGATCAAAAAAAAAAAAAAATCTACACATAGGCATGTAATTGTTAAGATTCCAGAAACTGAAAAGAAGAACAAAATTCCACAAGCAGTGAGAGAAAAGAAACAAATCACATACAAAGAAAAGCCCATCAGAATCACAGCAGACTTCTTAATGCAAACCCTCAAGGCAAGAAGAGCTTGGAGTGATGTATTTCAAGCCCTAAAGGAAAACAGCCTCCAACCCAGATTGATGTACCCTGCAAAACTATCTTTCAAAATTGATGGAGAAATAAGACACTTTCATTACAAAGAGCACCTTAGGAGCTTCATGAATACCAAACCAGCACTCCAAAAAATTTTAGACAAAATCTTAGGAAAAGACAATGAGAATCAAAACCCCAGGAAGCCCAACAGAATGAATCTACCGGGCATGACAAGAAATTAAAAGCAAAGAGGGAGAATCAAACAAAAAGAAAAATTCATGACAATGATAACTCAATATGTGTCAGTTATAACCATCAACATTAATGGTCTCAACTCACCAATCAAAAGAAATAGACTGGCAGAATGGGTCAAGAAGCAAGATCTAACAATATGCAGCATACAAGAAACACACTTAATTCTAAAAGAAACTCGTAGACTGAAAGTTAAAGGGTGGAAAACAATATTCCATGGGATGGGAACCCCCCCCCAAAAGCAGGAGTAGCTATCTTCTTTGCAGACCAAGTGGATTTCAAACCCACACTGATCGAGAGAGAAAGAAGGACACTATATCCTTGTAAAGGGAATGATCCAAGAGGAAGAGATGACAACCATAAATATCTATGCACGAAACACTAGTGTGCCCAACTATACAAAACAAATACTAACAGACATGAAAAAACCATATATGCAATAATACAATAGTAGTGGGGGATCTCAATACCCCATTGTCATAAATAGATAGATCAACAGGACAAAAAACAAGTAACAAAATACTAGAACTCAATCAAACTCTTGAACAAATGAACTTAACAGATGTTTACACAGTGTTTCACCCCACGACATCAGAATATACATTCTTTTCAGCTGCACATGGGTCGTTCTCCAAATTAGACCACATACTCGCTTATAGAGCATAGTTAGGTAAGTGCAAAGAGATTGAAGTTATCCCCTGTATATTATCAGACCATCGTGTGATGAAATTGGATATCAATAGCAAAAGAAACCACAAAAACTTCATAAACACATGGAAATTGAACACTTCTGAATAACCAATGGGTTGCAGAGGAAATTAAAGAAGAAATAAGACAGTTCCTTCAATTAAAGGACAATTACAATATAACATATCAGAATCTATGGGACACCATGAAAGCAGCCTTAGGAGGGAAATTCATAGCAGTGAATACTCATATTAGAAAAACAGAATGAGCCCAATTAAACAACCTGATGCTGAACCTCAAGCTTCTAGAGAAAGAACAGCAGGACAAACCCAAAGCCCATAGAAAGGAGGAAATTATAAAGATCAGGGCAGAAATCAATGCAATGGAGACTAAGAAAACAATGCAAAAAATCATTGAAGCCAAGAGTTGATTCTTCAAAAGAATAAACAAAATTGACAACCTCTTAGCCAACCTCATCAGAAAAGGAACAAAAAGACCTAAATCCATGCAATTAGGAATGAAAAGGGTGAAATTACAACAGACTCAGCAGAAATCCAGAGGATTATCTATACCTACTTCCAGAACCTATACGCCAATATGATGGAAAACACAGAAGAAATGGACAGATTCCTAGACACATATGAATTACCAAAGTTGAACGAAGAAGACCTAAAAATTCCAAAAGACCCAATATCAATCAATGAAATTAAAAATGTAATTAAAATCTTAGCAACCAAGAAAAGCCTGGGTCTTGATGGCTTCACTGCTGAATTCTACAAGACATTTAGAGAGGAACTGCTGCCACTACTGTTTAAACTCTTGAATGAAATTGAAAGGGAAGCAATACTCCTAAGTTCATTCCTGGAAACAAGCATCACCTTGATCCCCAAAGCAGAGAAAGTACCAACTGAAAAAGAGAACTATAGGCCAATCTCATTAATGAACATAGATGTAAAAATCCTTAATAAGATAATGGCAAACAGAATGCAGAAGATCGTCAAGAAGATCATACACCCTGATCAAGTGGGATTCATCCCAGGGATGCAGGGATGGTTCAATATACGCAAATCAATCAATGTAAAACACTATATCAATAGAGCCAAGGACAAAAACCTATGATCATCTCAATAGATGCAGAAAAAGCATTTGACAAAATTCAACATGCATTTATGATGAAAAACCCTACAAAAAATCAGAATAGACAGTCTCTACCTCAATCTGTTAAAAGCCGTCTATGAAAAACCAACAGCCAATATCACACTAAATGGTCAAAAACTGAAATCCCTCACACTCAAATCAGGAACAAGACAAGGATGTCCACTATCACCACTCCTGTTCAATATAGTTTTGGAAACATTAGCCATGGCAATTAGACAAAAGAAATAAATAAAAGGAATAAAGATAGGAAATGAAGAAGTCAAATTGTCATTATTTAGAAGACCCCAAGAACTCCACCAAAAGTCTTCTAGGCTTAATAACCAAATTCAGTAGAGTAGCTGGATACAAGGTCAACACACAAAAATCAATAGCTTTTCTCTACACAAACAACAGATTCACTGGGACAGAAATAAGGCAAACGATTCCTTTCACAGTAGCATCCAAAAATCTGAAATACCTAGGAATCAACCTAATGAAAGAAATCAAAGACCTCTTCTCTGAAAACTATAGCACTCTGAAAAGAGAGATTGAAGATGATATCAGAAAATGGACAGACATCCCCTGCTCCTGGGTAGGAAGGATCAACATAGTGAAAATGGCCATACTTCCAAAATTGCTATATAGACTCAATGCAATCCCAATTGAAATCCTGGCAGCATACTTCATGGACCTTGACAAAGCAATCCAAAAATTCATTTGGAACAAGAAGCGACCCAGAATAGCAAAAGCAATTCTAGGTAACAGAGACATGGCAGAGGGTATCATAATCAGCAACCTGCAACTATACTACAAAGCTACTGTGATAAAAACAGCTTGATACTGGCAAAGAAACAGACCTGAGGACCAGTGGAACAGATTAGAAGATGCAGAAACAACTCCAGACACACTCAATCATCTCATCTTTGACAAAGGAGCCAAACACCCTCACTGGAGGAAAGATAGCCTCTTTAATGAATGGTGCTGGAGAAATTGGGTTTCAACTTGCCAAAGACTAAAACTAGACCTATATCTCTCACCATACACTAAACTAAAATCTAATGGATTAAAGATCTAAGTATAAAAACAGAAATGCTGAACCGTTTGGAAAAGAAGTTAGGTAGAACTCTTGAAGTCATTGGTGTAGGAAGTGATTTTGTAAACAAAACCTCAGTTGCCCATGAACTAGCACAAACAATCAACAAGTGGGATCTCTTCTTACTAAAAAGCTTCTGCACAGCAAGTGAAACCACCAGCATTGTGAAGAGACAACCCATAATGTGGGAAAACATTTTTAGCAGCGGTCCCTCAGCCAAAGGTCTACTATCTCGAATCTATAAAGAACTTAAAAAAATCAGACCTTCCAAATTTAAAGATCCAACCCAAAAATGGGCATCTGAAATGAACAGACGTTTCTTACACAAAGTAGACATGGCAAATAAACATATGAAAAAATGTTCAACATCACTGGTCATTCAAGAGATGCAAATGAAAACAATGCTGCGATTCCACCTAACTCCAGAAAGAATGGCTGCTATCATGAAATCAACCAATAACAAATGCTGTTGCGGGTGTGGAGAGAAAGGAACCCTTCTTCATTGTTGGGGGGAGTGTCGACTGGTGTAACCACTATGGAAATCAGTGTGGAGACACCTCAAAGAACTAGGACTAGAGGTCCTATTTGACCAAGATATTCCCCTGCTGGGTATCTTCCCCAAAGAATTAAAAGAATCATACCACAGCAATATATGTGCACCCATGTTTATTGCGGCACAGTTTGTAATAGCTAAAACTTGGAAACAGCCCAAGTGCCCATCAACTGGAAACTGGATAAAGAAGATGTGGTTTTTTTTTTTTTAATAAAATGAAGTACTACTCAGCCATAAAGAATGAGAAACTGGAGACTTTTATAGCTAAATGGATGCGTATTGAGGCAATACTCTGAAGTGAAATTAATAGGACACAGATGTGTAAATACCGAATAGTTTTTCCAGTGTGAGAAACTGAAAATTTAAATCAGGACTAAAAGATGTAATAGATAACGTGAAATAGGAAGAAAAGGGGGCAATGGGGAAGTGGGAGGCGTAGGGAAAAGGAAAGCAGGGAATGGAATTAATGAGAAAACGAGAAAAAGGAAACAGTCTTTGTAAATAGGGAGAGATGGAGGGGTTGTAGGGAGGGCAGGGGAATGGAGAAAAAATAAGAACCAAGACAGTATGTAAAGGTGCATATCTCCAATGATGAATGTCATTATATTGTACACCTAAAATGAACCAATAAAAGTATTACACACAAAAAAGCACAGACACTAAAGATGTAAGTATAAGCACATTAAAAACTACTTATGATTTCAGCAATATTGATAATGTTTGTGTTTATTATACCAACATCTTCACACATTTGAACAACAGTGAAACACTTTGTGATAGTTTGGATCCTCTGAACTCCATGGAGCTACCAAGATGGGATTAAACCCACAAGAATTTTTGCCATGGGCCACATTTGAGGAAGGAAATATGGAAAAGGCAGGGAATCTGAGTGAGATATGACACTGTGATGAAGTCTGTGCCAGGGAAGGAAGAGGGAGAGAAGACTGGTGGTAGCATCCTAACACGCTGTGTAGACATCAAGGTGTCATTGAACCAAAGCCAAACAACAAAGGTTGCCTGTTTCCCAAGGCTGGGTCTGCACAATCTCCCCTTCACTCAGCCTGGTGGGCTCCAGGTACCAATAGCATTCTCAGAACAGCAGCTCTGGCTCTTGCTGGATCACACTCCATGTAGGAGGAGGTCTTGTATTTTCAAGGCCATGACACATTTAAATATGTGCTTATTTATTGAGGGTACAGATGGGCCCCAGGGACCTCCTGCAGTGACTCTGCAGTCTCCTAACTTGCAGTAATGTAGAGTTGGGAGGTAGTGAAGCACAGTATGTTGGTTTAACCCATTGTTCTTATACTTGTCTCTTCTGGCTTACTACTTGTCTAATACATTTCTATACATTCTTCTTTCCTATAAATCATCTCATTCTAGCATACTAAATTCACAAAAATACTCTTCTATACATAAAGAAGGCATTTTTTCCTGATTTTCCATTCCATGACATCCTTGGAGTTCTGTACTTGTGTTTTGCTGATGAGTAGTGACATGCTTTTCAACACAGCCATAAATTCCCTGCATTATCCTTAAATCTCAAATAATTTTGATTCTGTTTCAGAAGATGGTGTTACTTCCTACTGTCCTGGCCATGAAATAAGAGGTTGCTTATCTTCTCAGGTCCCTAATTTCCTCATTTTCCAAAGAGTCAAGTAATAGTTTAAGGGCTGTGGTAATGATTAAATGGGCCATGTGGGAAAAATTATGGCAGCTTTGCGTAGCACTTAATAAATAATTATTTTACCTGTTAATAAATAATAATTATCATATCTATTAATAAATTATATTGTTGCCTTATTGTCTCTTTCCAAATCAGATATCAATAAGCCAGGCATTGGTTTTGAATTGGTTTAATTTGAGGATGAAAAAACAAATTCAGGTGGTTAGTTTATTTTATTTATTTATTTATTTTCTCTAGGGGCTTGCAAATTGTTGGGTTTTTTTTTTTTGCTTAAATTCTTTTATTGGTACATTTTAGGTATACAATACATTTACATTTAGCTTTGGGTGCTTGTACCTGTACATGCTGTATCTTGGTTCTTATTTTTTCCCCATTACCTGTGCACCCTTCACCCCTCCACCCTTCCGTATTTACATACTTCATTTCCATTTTTTTTTCTCTTCTCATAATTTTTCCTTTCCATTCTTTCCTTTCCCCATCTCCTCCCACCACCCCACCCCTTTGGACCTTTTCTTATTTCAAAGTATCAATTATTAGTTATTAACCCTTTTAGTCCTTATTTACACTCTCAATTTCTCACACTAGAGAAACTATTCAGTATTTACACATGTGTGTCATACTTATTTCACTTAAGAGCATGGCCTCAATATGCATCCATTTAGCTATCCATATAGCTGACTCTAGTTTCTCGTTCTTTATGGCTGAGTAGTACTCCATTTTATTAAAAAAAAACACATCTTTATCCAGTTTCCAGTTGATAGACACTTGGGCTGTTTCCAAGCTTTAGCTATTACAAACTGTGCCACTATGAACATGGGTGCACATATATCTCTGTGGTATGATTCTTTTAATTCTTTTGGGAAAATACCCAGCAAGGGAATAGCTGGGTCAAATGGGACCTCCAGCTCTAGTTCTTTGAGGTATCTCCATACTGAATTTCACAGTGGTTGCACCAGCCTGCACTCCCACCAACAATGGAGAAGGGTTCCTTTCTCTCCACACCCCTGCCAGCATTTGTTACTTGTTGATTTTTTGATAGCAGCCACTCTTTCTGGGGTGAGGTGGAATCTCAGTGTTGTTTTCATCTGTGTCTCTCAAATGACCAGTGATGTTGAACATTTTTTCATATGTTTATTTGCTGCTTTTACTTCTTTGTCTGACAAATGTCTGTTCATTTCAGATGCCCATTTTTGAATTGGGTCTTTGAATTTGGGGAGTCTGATTTTTTTCAGTTCTTCGTATATTCTGGATAGTAGCCCTTTGAGTTACACCTGCTAAAATTTTTTTCCCACATTGTAGATTGTCTGTTAGCTCTGTTGGTGGTTTCTCTTGCAGTGCAGAAGTTTTTTAATAAGATGAAATCCCAGCTGTTGATTCTTTCTGCTAGTTCCCGTGCTACTGAGGTTTTGTTCATGAAGTCTTTTCCTATGTCAATATCTTCAAGAGTTCTACCTAACTTATCTTCCAGCAAGTTTAGAGTTTCTGTCTTAGTATTTAGATCTTTAGTCCACTTAGATCTTAGTTTAGTGCATGGTGATAGATATGGGTCTAGTTTTAATCTCTGACAGGTTGAAATCCAGTTTTTCCAACACCATTTATTAAATAGGCTATCTTTCCTCCAATGAGGGTGGTTGGCTCCTTTGTCAAAGATGAGGTGGCTGAGTATGTCTGAAGTTGTTTCTGCATCTTCTAATCTATTCCACTGATCCTCAGGTCTGTTTCTTTGCCAGTACCATGCTGTTTTTTATCACAATAGCTTTGTAGTATAGCTTCAAGTTGGGTATTGTGATACCCCCACCCATGTCTGTTGCCCAGAATTGCTTTTGCTGTTCTAGGTCTCTTCTGGTTCCAAATGAATTTTTGGATTGTTTTCTCTAGCTCTGTGAAGTATATTGCTGGAATTTCAATTGGCATTGCATTCAATCTATGTAGTCATTTTGGAAGTATGGCCATTTTCACTATATTGATTCTTCCTACCCAGGAACAAGGGTTGTCTTTCCATTTTCTTATATCCTCCTCGATCTCCTTTTTAGGGTGCTGTAGTTTTCAGCGTAGAGGACTTTTGCTTCCTTAGCAAAACTCCACTGAAAGCATGCAGAGCAGATTAAGAGAATCTGAAGATAGAATATCAGATATAGAAGACAGAATTGAGGTGAAGGACCATGAAAACAGAGATTTCTTAAAAATAGTAACGGTTAGTTTAGTTTAAAAGATGAAGTTTCAAACTGTTATCTCTTCATAGTCTGTCTTTATGTCTAAGAAAGTTAATAAATCACATTCAAGTTCAGGAACAAATAATTATCTCATACTCAAATATATTATTTCCAGAAGTTATTGATAAAGTTCAACAATTTACATTTAGGTAGCAGGAGAGTCTAGATATTTAATTCTCTGTTCTTTTTTCTATTCTTGCATACTGCTTGCTTTGGGTTTTTAAAAAGCAAACTCCCTTCTTCAGTGTTAGAAATAACAGCCATTTAAGCTGATCATTACTTCAGTTTTTCTTCTCCTGTTTTTGTACTACCCTAAAAGTTAGCTTTTCATCGTATATATAAGTTCCATCCCATTACAAGCAGACTTTTCACATTTAGTTGTTTTCTCCTCTACTCTTCTCTCTGGGAGCAGACTGAGAAAATAACCTCGTCAATATTTTCCCTTTTCCTGTATGTCCTTGCTATCCTTTCCTCTTAAGAAGCTTTCTTTCTCCCAATACATTTTTCCTACTCTTAAAAAAAACCCAAAACATTGTGAAACCAATCTCTGAATAGCAGAAATTAAGCTTCAAGGAAACAAAAGTATAAAAGTAGAACACACTTTTATTTTTGGCAACTCTAATGTCAGAAAGGAAGAGGAAAAGTAGATTAAGCTTGTGACAATTTCCTCATCTGTTAGGACACAAGGCAGCATTACATTTTGCTTATGTAAGAAAATCAGCTATGTTTATTCTTTCCTTGTAAGAATTTGCTATGTTGGGTGAGCTTGTGAGAGTGTTCTCTCTTGTGGTTGTTCATGTAGTTGCAGTCACATGTTGGCATGTGAAAGGCCTGGCTAGTCTGTGTTCTCAAGGATGACTCGTTTTGCTGGCTATGGCTGAGAGGTAGGATGCAGCTGTTTACTAGAACACTACATGCTCTTCTTTGTGAGCTTGGCTACCATAATTGTGGTGGCTAAATTCACAAAAGCATTGCAGATGCTCAACTATTCTAAGAGATCCATATGGGAGTCACAAGACTTCTTGTGACCTAACCTCAAAAATGCAACAGTACCACTTCTACCACCTTCTATTTCTCAAAGAAGTCATTAAGGTGAGACCAGATTCAAACAAGGGAAATGATTGAGAATGGCAAGGCCACATTTTGGAAAAGCAAAGGGGATGGCAAATGTTATTCCATCTTTGGAAAATGAATTTGTCATAATCTTCTATTGATTATACCTTTCACTTCCCTCTCATATACAAAATCCTCTTACTTCAAAGTCTCATTATCTCCAAATTCAAATTATCACTCACACCAAGTCCAGCAGTGGCTAAGGTTTTGGGCCTAAGTGCAGTTCTTCAAGGATAATTCCTTGGGACCTGTTATTAAATGTTAAAGAGATATGTCTCTTTAAGGATGGCAGTGGAATACAGAAATGTCATGGAGGCCCGAATGTTTACATCTAGTACTGACCTATGATTGTTTTATCCTTTCTGTGCCTGGCAGATGTAAGGCTGCATTTTTCTCTGTATGCCCTTTGAAGGAGTGCTCAAACTTTCCCTTTTGGTCTCTCCAGCTATAGTTCTTGTTTCTGGCTTGTCCATTGCTGACTCACTTTGCTGGCTTTTCCTTGGCCTCCTACCAATACTTTTGATCAAGAGTTAAAAACAAGGAGTTTCTGGCTTAGTTTAACAACACAGAGCATATTTCACTTATCCTCAGCCTATGCCTATCTACTGTATGGCTTCACCAAAATGATAAGGAAGCTTTGTTTATGAATAAAGAGAAAGTGCAATCAACTGTCTTCCTTCTGGTACCATGGTGAAAGAGTTTTACCCAAGGAACATTTTCTCCCTTGAGAAAGTGTGTGACTCACAGGGCATCTAGGAAATGTTAGTGGCTTTTCCTTGGCTATGGCTCAACTTCACAGGACCTGATATTTCCTAATTCTTGAAGAGGGGGAGGAGTGAATTTGGATTTTGAAACATTATCCAGAAAGAAAATAAATGTCATGTTACTCTTTTGGGTCTGATGTGTGAATATTTACACATTTCCCCTTTTCCTATATCCCTAGTTCTTATTCACTGCAATCAAGTCTTCACTGATTTCTACCATTAAGGCTGTGTTATCAGAAACTGAGCTCATCTTCCATTGTCTTATTTCTTCTCAAAGTCCAGGGAGAAGACTAGGGTGCAGTTACTACAGATTTAATGACTTTACATAATGAAAGTAACTTGAAAAATCAGACGATGTGGAATTTAAAGCAAAAACACTAAACCAGACAAAGACAAGTAATTTATATTCCTAAAATATAATCGAGCAGATAAAATAGCAATGAACATTTAGATACTAACATAGCATTAAAATACATAAAACTAACCATCAAATAGAAATAAAAGGAAAAAAGCAAGAAGAGTAGAAAACAGTCCTATCAGAGGTTGATATTTCAAAAAATAAAATAATAGCAATAATAATTACATAAGGGATTTAAAAAAGTTAAGTCAAATAATTTACCATCCATAAAAATAAAATTTAGATGCCATACTTTCTGATGCTTTTTTGTTTTGTTTCCTTAGTCCAGAGGGTTTTTGTGCTTTCCTGTTGTCTCTATCTGCTCATTTTTGTTTATTGTCAAATAATAATTTCTCAGTGATGCCTTCTTCCAAACAGCAGTTAGCACAATATCTGACATACTGTGTCATAGACTTACTAATTTAATTGTGCTTTGAATTATCTCTGATTTTCTATGCCTGGTTTCTGGTAGACCATAAGTGCAATAGTCATTTTCTTATCTGGGTGTCCCCAGTATTTAGCACATTGGAATGTGAATATGAACACTCAGGGTTGATTTGTTGAAAACAAGAATAGTATGGCAATGAGGGTACACCTCACTTTACTAGTATAAAGCAAGGATAGCAGTAAGAAGGTTATCTGTTAATGCTCATAAACAGAAATGAGATCTATTCTGGGAAAACCACATTTTGCTCAGTGCCTAGTCCACTGATCCAACAGCAGGTCCACCTACATCAAAGTTACTTAATTTCTTTTCAAAATAGCAGCAGTGCCTGGTGCTGTATCATTTCCCATCAAAGGAAATGACATCAGAAAGAAAAATCAAAAGCAATCAAATGGGGGATGAAATGTGTTCAAGATATTTGAAGATTAGGATTGTCTAGGAAAGGTAAATATAGTCCTGACAACAAAGTAAGGTGCTATCCTCCTCTTTACTAAAGCACAGCATCCAGATAAGCCTTCTAGGGTAAGGCTGCTTCTGTCTCACATGCCAGTGTGGTTTGAGGTGTGGCCGCCCACACTCCCATCCCAGGAACTGTGCTGTGGCAGCTGAAAGCAAGCCAGACTCTGTGTGTAGCACAGCTGCCCATGAGCAAACAAAGTGGGTGGCCTGTGGTGCATGTGTTTGGCTTAGATCTTGCCCTTTCAACAGAGCAGTTTGAAGCTGAAGTGTGGGTGGGGAGTGGGCTCCTGAAGACTTGCTAATCTCAGCACCTTGGTTTTGGAATAGTTTCTGAAGTAACCGGTGTCTGTGAGTAGGAGGGGAGGTAGCTCTCTGCTTAAGTTGCTCTATGCTTAAATCAGCCCACAGATGTGGGCACCTCCACGTAGTCTCCCCATCATGCAGTTTTAATCATAGTGGTGACAGAAGGGAATTTTCATGAAAAGTCTTGCCTAGAAACTTATAAAAAAAGAGAAAGATGAACAAGGGAAGCTTGATAGCAAAAGGGAGCTGAATGCATGTTTTAATTCATTGCATGTTTTAATTCACCACCTTTTGACTTCCTGATTCTGTTTCATTATTTTAGATATCTCATAATAAATGGTATCATGCAATATTTGCTCTTCTGTGACTGATGTATACATTTACCACAATATCCTCCAGGTTCATGTGTGCCATCATCTATTACACATTTTCCTTCCTTTTACAGGCTAAGGTTCCACTGTAAATATACCACAATTTCTTCATCTGTTCATCCACTGACAGACACATACACTGTTTCCACATTTTGGTTACTGTGAATAATGCTGCAAAGCACGGGAATGCAGGTATTTCTTTGAAATCCTGATTTCAATTCCTTTAAATATATATTCAGAAGTGAGATTGTTGAGTCATGTGGTAACAATATTTCTAATATTCCATAGTGATTTCACAACTTTTTTTTTTCTTTTTGGTACCAGGGGTCCAACTCAGGACCTTGTGCTTGAAAGGCCAGCGCTGGAACCACTGAGGTAAATCCCCAGCCCTTCTCAACAACTTCTTTTTATCCTACAAACAGGGTACGAGTGTTTTCTTTCTCCATAACCTCACCAACACTCTTTATCTTTTGTTTTTCTGATAATAGCCATCCTAACAGGTGTAAAGCAATATTGAGTGATGGTTTTGGTTAGCATTTCCCTGATGATTAGTGACACCAAGCACATTTTCATACATCTACTGGTCATTTGTATGCCTTTTCTGAAGAAATATCTATTGAAGTCCTTGCCCTTTAAAAATGGGTTATGTGTTTTTGTGCTGCTGATTTGTAAAAGTTCCTTGTAATATTTAAGATCTTAGTCTCTTACAGTCTTAAAATGTATAGGGATTGCAAGTATATTCTCCCACATTGTGGGTTGCCTTTTGTTCTGCTATGTTTCTTGTGATGAACAGAAACTTAATTTGATGTAATTTCATTTGCCTAATTTTGATGTTATTTTGCTTGTGCTTTTTGTATCATATCCAAAAGATCATTGCCAAGACCAATGTCTTTAAGATTTTCATTCATGTTTTCTTTTAGAAGTTTTAAATTTCTAGATCTTATGTTTAAATCTTTAATTCATTTCAAGCTGATTTTTGAGTATAGAGTAAATTTCACATGTGTATATCCAGTGTTTGCAACACTATTTGTTGGCTATCCTTTCCTAATTGTATATTCTGATCACCCTTGTCAAAACTCAGTTGACCACTTTTGCACAGATTGATTATTGGGATCTCTATTCTTTTCCATTGATCAATCTGTCTGTATTTATACCAGTACAGTATTATATTGTTTTCATGACACTAACTCTGAAATATATTTCTGTCAGGAATGAAGGGCCTTAACAGCTTTGTTCTCTCTCAAGATTGCTTTGGCTTTTCAGGATCACTTGTAGCTGATTACATATCAATTTTAGGATTTTTTTTCTATTTCTGTGAAAAGACAATTCAAGAGTTTGTCATCAAGATTTTGATAGAGATGGCATTGAATGTTGGGTAGAGGCCTGAGCCAGAATCATGGAGGCCAGAGGCAGAAGACAGCTAAAGTTGTGGTGGAGAAGAAAGCACAAGCTCCTAGGGCAGAGAAGCTCAGCTTGTCCCAGCACCCAGAAGGAAGCTCCCCGCCTCCATCCCAGGCTCCTAGAGCAGAGAAGCTCAGCCAGACCCAGCACCTGGAAGGAAGCTCCCCCACTGCGATCCCAGGCTCCTAGGGCAGAGAAGATGAGCTGCGTGGGTGCCAGAAGCACCCCTTCCTGTGGAAATGAGAAGACACGTAAACAAGTCTCAAAAACAGACTTCTGGATCACCTACAGCAACCCCAAAGGGAAATGAGATGAAACAATCTGATACTCAACCACCTGGACTCTCTGAACTGGCCACAAAAGAGGATCTGGGAAAAATGAAATCAGAAATAATTACTCAGATAACAGCAAAGATTTTGTTCATGGTGCAAGACATGATTAATAAATCTAGAAAGGACACAGATAAAAAAATAGAGGATCTGAGGAACATGATGGAATCCCAACATAGGAAACAAATGGAATCCATAAAACAGATACAAACAGATTTCCAAGAGATTAAAAACTCCATCAAAAGTCTGCACAGCAGAATGAACCAATGTGAGGATAGAATTTCACATATAGAAGATAAGATTGCAATTAGTGAGGAGGAAAAGAAAAATTGCTTTAAAATTGTAAGGGAACACAAGAAATCAATCCAGCAGCTGCTAGACGATGCAAAGAAGAATAACATAAGAATGATTGGAGTCAATGAAGAAAGAGGAGACAGTGCAGATGACATAAAAAAACTGTTCACAGAAGTGATGGCAGAAAACTTCCCAAAGAGGGGAAAAGAACTTGACATACAGATAAGTGAGGCATATAGGACTCCAGCTAACCTTAATCAAAAACAATCTACACATAGGCATATAATAGTTAGGATTCCAGAAATCCAACAGAAGAACAAAATTCTACAAACAGTGAGAGAAAAGAAACAAATCACATACAAAGGAAAGTCCATCAGAATCACAGCAGACTTCTCAATGCAAACCCTCAAGGCAAGAAGAGCTTGGAGTGATGTATTTCAAGCCCTAAAGGAAAACAGCCTCCAACCCAGATTGATGTACCCTGAAAAACTATCTTTCAAAATTTATGGAGAAATAAGATATTTTCATGATAAAGAGCACCTCAGAAACTTCATGAATATCAAACCAGCACTCCAAAAAATTTTAGACAATACGCTAGGAAAAGACAATGAGGATCACAATACCAGGAAACCCAGCAGAATGAATCCACTGGGCGTGACAAATTAAATGCAAAGGGGGAGAATCCAACAAAAAGAAAAAGTCATGACAAGGCTTTTAAAACTTTGAACTTCATCTCCCTAATGAGTGTATAATTCAATCTTATTATTGTACTGATTAGTATTTTTCTGATTCTAGAGTTGCACACCATTCCTTGTGCTATACTGGCTATTTATCATCTTCTTATGTCTACATTTTAATTGGGTTTTCTATTAATGAGCTCTAAGAATTCTTTATATATTCTGCTCATAGGTTATATGTATTGTAAATATGGTCTGTTTAAGGACTACTTTTCATTTTAATGATGTTATTTAAAGTTCTAAATTTTGATGGAATCTCATTTATCAATTTTTTTCTTTTATACATAATGTCTTTTGTATTCTAGGTAGTTCTTGCCTACCCTGAATTCATAAATATTTTCCCTTATAATTTCTTCTTAAAGTTTTATACTTTTAGGCTTTCTTATTTAGATTCATAGATCCCTTCAAGTTTTTTTCATGTATGGAAGAAAAGGGTTGAGGTTAATTTTTTATATATGGATACCAGGTGTTCTAGTGCCATTTGCTGAAAACACTATCTCTTCCTCGGCTCTTGAATTGAGTTTATATTCTATAAAATGTTAATGTTAAATAATCTTTCAAAACTCAGTGGACCATATATGCGTGGTTCTATTTCTAGATTCTCTGTTTTATTCCAATGATCTATATGTCTTTCCTTACACCAACACTGCCTTGATTATTGTAGCTTTAGAAGAAGTCTTAAAATTAGGTACTAAACGTCTTCCAACACTGTTTTTTTTTTTTTTTTAACTTTTCTGGGTCCTTTGTACTCCTACATAACTTTTAAGTTTCAATATCCAATTCTCCATTTATAGCAAGTATACACAGACCTGAATTTTTATATATACCTTGTGTTTTCTAATCCTGCTAAATTCAAGTACAAGTTCTAGGGGCTCCTGGAGATTTCTTAGTATTTTCGATCATTTCAACTACATATAAAGATTTTGCTTCTGCCATGCCAATCCTATCCTAGTTGTGTCATTTTATTGCCAGACTATTTTGGTTTAGGCCTGTGTTTCAAAGTTTAATGGACAGATAAAGAGGAACCATATCTGCCCTTGTTCCCCACCTTAAAGAGAAAGCATTGTATCTTCTCCATTTATATAAGGCATTCTCGCTGGAAGTATGGAGTACATGTCTTTAATCTGTTGAGAAATTTCTGTTCTACTTCTAGGCTCCTGATAGCTTTTACCATGAACAGCTGTACAATTTAGTCCAATACTTTTTCTCCAACTAGTGACAGGATCATATGGCTTTTTCCTTTCCTCTCTTAAAATGATGACTTTTGGGGATCTATCTTCCAATGCTGAAACAACACTGCCATCCCTATAACAAAACCACTTTCTACATACTGCCAGATCTGACTTCTAAGAGTTAGTTTTGTTAAACAAATTTCTATCTATGTTCATACTTTTTTCTTCTATTATCTTTATCCAATTTTAGGATCAGCACAATGTTGATTTCCTAAAATGAGGGGAGAAGTGTTCCTTCTTTTTTCTGCTTTAATTGTTTGATATAATTTATCAGTTAAAACGTTTATGAGCCTGCTGTTGTCATATAGGTAGGTTTTCAACCTAGGAATATTCTTTCTTTAATAGGTGCTATTCAAATTTTATATTTCCTCCAGAGTTCGTTTCATTAATTTGTCTTCCAAGGTACTTCTTAGAAGCTGTCAAATTTATTTCAATAAAGATTTTTGTAATATGCTTTCTATATCCTTTTAAATTCTGTAAAATCTGTGGTAATGTCTCCTAGATCTTAATATTGTAATTTAAAAAATGTATAACTGATATTGTGTAACAGGAAGAAAAGGTCTAAAAGAGCAGTGGATTTGGGAGGGATTGGGGAAGGGAAAAAAGGGAAAGGAAAAAATATGAGAAGAGGAAAAAATATGGAAACAAGGTCTTTGCAAATAGGGAAGGGTGGAGGGGGTGAAGGGAGGGCAAGGGAAGGGGAAAAAAATAGAACCAAGATACTCAAGTAAAGGTACAAGACCCCAGTGATGAATGTAACTGTATTTTATACCTAAAATGTATCAATAAACTTAATGGGAAAAAAAAAGAGATGGCATTGAATCTGTAGATTACTTTGGACAGTATTGAAATGGTAATCATATTATCTTCTGATCTCTGAGTAAGGGATATGTTTTTATTTATATATGTCTTCTTTAATTTCTTTTATCAATAATTTACAGCTTTCATATGTAAGTCTCCCTGCTTACCTAATTCCTAAATACTTTATTCTTGTTGCTGCAATTATAAATGGGATTAATTTCTCAATTTCCTTTTGGGATAGTTTATTTTTATTCTATAAGAAAGACTGATTTTTCTATGTTGATTTTGTATCCTGCAGCCTTATTGTATTTATTTGTTATGAGGTTAAGGTTTTCTTTTCTTTTCTCTGTCTTTTTTTAGTTTTATTAGTTCATGTTTATAGTACACCCCTTTTTATTTTTCCATCATCAAGATAATTTTATCTGTATAAAAAGATAATTGTAAATTATTCTTTCCAAATTAGATGCCTATTTTCTCTTTCTCTTGCCTAGCTAGGGCTTACAGAATTATACTAATCATAGGTTTTTCATGTAAAGCTTTAGTGTTAAGATAAATTCCTTTCACACCTAGTTTGTTGAGAGAATTTTTTCTGAATGGTGGTGAATTTTGTCGAGGGCCTTTTCTTCATTTATTTAAATGATCATCTGATTTTATCCCTTAATATGTTAATGTAGTGAATCACATTAATTGATTTATATATGTTGAAGCATCTTTGCATTCCCAGGATGTCTTACTGGGTCATAGGGTGAGACTTTTTTAGTTTATATGAATTATACATAATAATGAGTCCATGCTTATAGTGGGGATGGCCTTTTAATATGGTATTAAATTTAGTTTTCTGGTATTTTTGCAGCATTTTTGCATCTATGTTCATCAGAGATATTGGCTTCTAGTTTCATCACTTACAGTGTCTTTGGTTTTCATATCGGGATACTAATGGCCTCATAAAATGAGTTGAAAACAAATCACTCACTTAATATTTGAGCGTTTAAGAAGAATGAATTCAAATTCTTCTTTAAGTGTTTAGTGGAATTCAGCCACGAAGCTATCTGATCTTGGCTTTTCCTTATGGAGAGGTTTCCTAATTTCTTTTTAAATAAAATTGTATGTATTTAAGGTACACAACATGATTTTTTATATTCTTACACATAGTGGAATTGTTACCACAGTCAAGGAAATTCATATATTCATCTCCTCTGTGTGTGGGGGTGGGTGGGTGGTGAGAGCACCTAAAATCTACCCTCAGCAAATTTCAAGTATATAATACAGTATTACTGACTATGGTCATAATATTGTATATTACAGATCCGAACTTACTCCTCTACTTAACCACACCATTGTCTCATTTGACCAACTTCTCTCCCTTCCTTGAACCTTCCTGCTCCTGGTAATCACAGTTCTACTTTCTACTTTTATCTATTTGGTGTTTTAAGATTTCACAAATAATTGAGATCATACAGAATCTCTTTTCTGTGTTTGGCTTATCTCACTTTTCAGAACATCCTCCAGTTTCATGGCCGTTTCTGCAAATGGTAGGTACTCCTTCACTAAGACCAAATAAAATTCCACTGAACTGATGCCACAATTTCTTTATCCATTCACCAGCTGATGGACACTTAGCTTGCTTCCATATCTTGGCTACTGTGAATAATGTTGCAATGAACACAGAAGCACGGATATCTCTCTTTAAGGTATGAATTTCATTTGCTTTGGATATATACTCAGAAGAGAGATTGCTTGGGCATATGGCTATTCTATTTTAAACTTCTGTTTGTTTGTTGTGGTGCTAGCAATAAAATCTAAGGCCTTACACATACAGGCAAGATTCTATCACTGATTTATACTCCAGATTTATTTGTAATTTTTGAAGAAATTTCATACTGTTTTTCATAATTCTGTGCTTGTTTATATTTTCCCCAACAGTATACTGGGGTACATTTTTTTCCACACCCTTGCTAACACTTGTTAATTTTTATGTTTTTGTTAATTGCCATATCTCATTGTGACTTTAATTTGCATTTCTCTGATGCTTAGTAATATTTAATATTTTTAAATATATAGTAATATCTCAATTCACAAATCCTTCTGTTTGTGAACAATTCAGTTCACCATCAGAAGCTTTTGGCAAAAGTTTGCTTCCATTTGTGAACTCCACATAGGTGATGAATAGAACTGCAGCCATGTTCTCCAGAAATGTGGAACGGACTGAGTTCATGAACCAAGGTACTGTGGCACCTGTTGGCTATTTGTATGTCTACTTTGGAGAAATGTCTATTCAAGGTTTGTTGTTGTTATTTAGTTCTTTGAGTTTCTTATGTATTTTGGATATTAGTTTCTTATCTATACATGGTTTACAAGTATTTTCTCTCAATCCATAAATTATCTTTCATTTTGTTGTTTCCTTTGCTATGTAGAAGCTTTTTGGTTTCATATCTTTCCATGTGTTTATTTTTGCTTTTGTTGCCTGGGCTTTTGGCATTATATACAAAATATCTTTACCAACACTAATGTCAAAGAGATTTTCTTTTAAGACTTACAGTTGCAGGTTTTACATGTAGGTCTTTAATCAATCTTGAGTTGAATTTTGTGTGTAGTATAAAATAAAGGTCCGATTTCATTCATTTGAATATGACTATCCAAACTCCAAAATACCATTAATTGAAGAAACTTTCTTTTCCCCAATATGTGTTCTTTGTTCCCTTTTTGAAAACTAGTTGCCTGAATAAGCTTGGGTTTATTTCTGGTCTCTAGCCTACTTCATTGGTCTGTCTATTCTTATGCCAGTACCACATTTTTATGTCAGTTCTATAAATTTCATTAAAAAACTTTGCTATATAATCTGAAATCAGGAAGAATGACATTTCTCATTTTGCTTTTCTTTTGCCACATTGGGTTGGCTACTTGGAGTTCTACACACATTTTGGGATTTTCTTCTGTTTTTTGTGACAAGTGACATTGGGATTTTTATAGGAATTGTGTTGAATCTGTTTATCATTTTAGGTAATATTGATATGTCTCCAATTTTATTTTTTCCAATCCATGAACACAGGATATCTGCCAATTTATTTGTGTTTTCTTTATTTTTTTATCAATATTTTGTGGTATTTGGGATCAAACCCAGGGCCATGGTATCACTAAGCTACATTTCCTGTGCTTTTTATTTTTTATTTTGATACAGGGTTTCATTAAGTTGCCCAGGCAGCACTGAAACTTGTGATTTTCATGTCTCAACCTCCTTCATTATCAGTGTGTGTATGTATGTGTATGTATGTGTGCACATGTGTGTGTGTGAAGTACTCATCATTTTCTACATATAAGAACATGTGTCTTATCAAAAAATACTTTTGTTCCTTCCTTTCTTATTTAGTTGCCTGTCATTTCTTTTTTTGCTGGATTGTCTTGCGAACACTTGGAAAAAAATAATAAATATTTGAACAGAAATAAAATAATGAATAGTAAAACTATAAACAACAACAAAATTGAATTGGATTTTTGACAAAAATGTACAAAATTGGAAAACTCCTACTTGGACTCAGAGAAAAAGATAGAATACTCAGATAAAAAGACAAAAGAGGTGATACTTCAATTGATGTCTAAAAAACAAAAAGTTCATAAGGAACTATTATAAAAAATTTTATGCCAACAACTTGGATAACTTAGAAAGAAGTAGATACATTCCTAGAACCATACAGCCTATCAAGATAGAATCAAGAATAAATAACAGAGTATTTAACAGAGTAATAACAAATAATGGGACTGAACTAGTACCAAAAAACCTTCCAAAAAAGAAAAGTTCAGGACCAGATGGCTTTATGGCTGAATTTATCAAACATACAAAGAAGTAATACCATTCATTCTTTAACACTTCAAAAAATATTAAGGGAAATAATTTTAAACTCATTTTATGAGGCCAGCATCACACTGACATTAAAGCCAGACAAGGACATCATAAGAAATGAGCACTACAAGACAATATTTCTCATGAAAATAGTTGCAAAAGTCTTGAATACAGCACTAGTATATCAATTCCAACAATGCACCAAAAAGATTATACAGCATGACAGAGTGCATTTATCTTTGGAATGCAAAGAATATTTTTAAATACTAATTCAATCTTATTTGTTATTTATCTGTTCAATTTTTCTACTTCTTCATGATTTAGTTTTGGTAGGTTATATGTTTCTAGGAAGTTATTTGCTCTAAATTATCCAGTTTGTTGATACATAAATCTTCATAATATACTCTTACTATTCTTTTTATTTCTGTGGCATCTATTGTAATATCTCCTCTTTCATTTCTGATGTTGTCTTTTCTTTTGTAATCTGGCTAAGGGTTTATCAATTTTTATCTATGTTTCCAAAAACAGGTCTCAGTTTCATTGCTTTTGTATTGCTTTCTTTTATCCATTTCATTTCTACTTTAATCATTATTATTTTCTTGTCTAATTTTGGACTTGGTTGATTCTACTTTTTCTGATTGTTTGAAGTTTTATACTGAATGTGTTGATCTTTTTAAATATAGACATTTTTAGCTAAAATTTCCTTCTTGTTATTGGTTTTGGTGTATCCCATATGTTTTGAAAGGTTATCTTTTCATTGGTTTCGAGATATTTTCTAATTGTTCCCTCCTTTTTTGGCAAAAATGAAAAAGCATTTATTCTAAATAGATGGTCTAGGCATCATCAAAAGTGAAGTATTAAAGCCTTCCACTGTTAGCATATTGCTATTTACTCATCTTTTCAGGTTGGTCAGTGCTTGGTTTATATATTTAGGTGTTGTGGTATTAGGCATATATAAATTTATAATTGATATATTATCATGATAAATTATTCCTTTTATCATTATATAATGACTTCTTTATTTCTTGTTCCTTTTATCATTATGTAATGACCTTCTTTATCTCTTCTGATAATTTTGAACTTATGTTCACTTCTGACACAAGTATATTCACCCTGCTCTTTTTTGGTGACTTTTTGCATGAATCATCACTTTCCATCCTTTCACTTTCAACCTATGTATATCTTTGATTCTAAAGTGAGTCTCTTGCAGATGACATATAGTTGGATCTTGTTTTTAATCTCTTCAGCAAATCAGTGGCTTTTGATTGAAGATTTTAATATAAAGTCATTTAAAGCAACTATCGAGAAGTAAAGACATTGCTATTTTGTTAATTTTTTGTCTGTCTTACAGTTCTTTTGACCTGCTTTTCTTCTCTTGCTATCTTCATTTGTGATTTTTTGGACTTTTTTTGGTAGCGACGTGCTTTGATCCTTTCTCCTGTTTGGTGGATTTATTATAAATGTTTTCTTGGTAGTTACCTGAGGCATACATAAAACTTATAACAGTCTATCTTAACTTGATAACACTTAACTTTACTCACACTAAAAACCCTACAATTTTTCCTCTCCTCTCACATACTTTATGTAATATTTTATATTGTGTATTCATTATCAAATATTAGCATTTATAGTTATTGTCATACATTTCTGTTTTAAAGTTATATTGCACTTAAAAGTGACTTATACAGCACTATCCCATTATTATAGTATTTTGTCTTTGTGTATATATATTTATCTTACAAGTAAGTTTCATTCTTTCATATTCTTTTGTGTTCTGTTTACCATCCTTCCATTTCAATTTCAAGAACTCCCTTTTAACATTTTTCATAAGGCAAGTCTAGCAGTGATTACCTCTCTCAGCCTTTGTTTGTCTGGGAAAGTCTTTATTTTTCCTTAATTTCTGAAAGACAGTTTTTCTGGTAAAGTATTCTTGATGAGCATTGGTTTTTCTCCTCAGTACTTATGAATATATCTCACTACTTCTAGATTACAATATTCCTGATGAGAAAATCTTTGATAGTCTTATGAAATCTCCCTTGTATGTAATAAGTTGCCTTTCTCTTCTGCTTTAAATTATTTGCATTATACTTGGCTTTTGAATATTGGATTATAATATGTTTAATGTAGACTTCTTTTGATTAATCTTGACATCCTGTGAGTTGCCGTTAGTCTGAATGTCCATTTTCCCCCTAGATTTGGGAAGTTTTCAGCCATTATTTATAAAGCAAGCTTTCCTCCCTTTATTTCTTTATTCTATTTTTAGCAATCCTATAATGTATAGATTAGCTTATTTGATGGTTCTCACTAATTCTCTTAGGCTTCTTTCAATCTGTTTTATTCTTTTTTTTATTCCAAAAACTGGAAAATTTAAGATGACCGGCCTCTAAGTTCATTGGTTTTCTCTTGTGCTTAATCATGTCTGCTGCTGACCTCTTCTACTGATTTTTTAAGCTCAGTTTTTCAGTTACAAAATATCTGCTTAGTTTTTCTGTACAATTAACTATCTCTTTGTTATTCTTATTTTGTTCACTAATATTCTTACCTTGTTCACATATCACTTTCTGTACATTGTTTAGTTTTCAATTTGGGTCCTTTCATAATTCCTTGAGCTTATTTAGGATGATTTTTTTGAATTCCTTATTACGCAGTTCACCAGTCTCCATTTCTTTAGGGTAGGTTATTGTAGAATTATTTTCTTCTTTTGATTGTGTATGTTTTCTTGATTTTTCTTTTTTTCTTCTAGTTTTAAATTAGTATTTGTGCATTTAAAGAAGTAGTCCCTCTGTCAGCCTTTACACACTAACTTTGACTGGGAAAGTCCTTCACTATTTTTACCAGATAGAGACTGTGGGGTTTTGCTTCTAGTTTCCTCAGATTTTAAGTCTTTTTTGGTCCAGCAGACTTTAATCTTTTGTACAATCTTATGTCTGATTATGTTAGTTCTGTTAGTTGTTTTCTGTTATTGTTAATGAATATAGAAATTGGACCCTTAAGTTGTTCATTGAAGTGCTGGGTACTTTAAGGGCAAACCATACTTTGTGCCCTACCTCCTAAAGGAAAGGCCTCCAAGCCTCACAGAGCTAGGCTGGTTGAAGTTGCCTCAGGCACAGTCATTTTCATCATGATTATCTGTGAGGCAGAGCAGAAACAGTCCCTTAAGGAGCACTCTGAAAAAGCTGATAACATTGAAGACACATTCTATTCCTCCCAGACCCCTGATGGATTAAGGTTCTTTCCTTTTAAATTTCACAGAGCTGTGCCAGCCAGGAGAACGTGCCAATCCCTTTGGGTGCTTCAGATGTCAGAAAGTGTACCCTCAGAGGTTTCCCTAAAAGGCCAGAAATATTGGACATTCACATACCTTCTCCCCTGAGAAGTGAAATCTCTCTTAGTGCCAAGCTGTTTTAGTTCAGTGGAGGGAACATGCAGGTAACAGGTCTTATACACAGCAGTGTAGCCCATCTCCATTTAGTATACATTTGTGGTATTGCAACTTCTTAATCTGATTCTGGACTTCTCATGAAGGTATTTTGTTACATATGTAGTTGTTAGATCTGTGTTTCTGTGGAGGAATGTCAGCCAAGACTTACTATTCTACCCTTTTGAGGACCAAGAAATGTATGCTTAAAATAAAGTAGACATTTTAAGATCTTGTTTTACTATAATTCTCTTCTCTATACCCTAAACCCAAGGGCCACTTCCTCCAATTTTCCCTCTCCCATGCTCAACCGTTCTTATTCCTTCTACTCTTGGGGTTTCCTCTAAATGGGTACAACCTTAATTTTACTTTAGTTACTTTTTGGACAATGCAGTGATAAAACTCTGTGTTTCTATTATTTCTTCTCACTCATCCATTTTTTTTTTTTTAGAATTGGGACAACCCCAAGAAGTGACCGAAAATGTAAAATCTTTAGAATTTTGGAAAAAGGTGAAAAGTGATAATGCTCATAAACTAGTAATTTTTATTAGTAAAATCATTATTTTTAAATTAAAAAAGAAATCTTTATAAGGCAATACATCATAAAATTCAGAATAAAATAATAAAATAAAATTACTTAATATTTTTAAGCTCAGTTTCAGGATCACAGTGAAAGGTAGACTTCATTAAAAAAAAGAAGAAAATTGGATCAAACATTATAGTAGAGATAAGGCTGGACTCAAACAAAGAGCCAATGTGAGGACAGAATATCAACACAAACCCTCAAGTCAAGAAGAGCCTGAGGTATTTCAAACCCCAAGAGAAAACAACCTCCAACCCAGATTGATGTACATTGCAAAACTATTTTTCAAAATGGATGTCTTTCATGACAAAGAGTTCCTGAGGAACTTCATGAATACTAAACCAGCACTCCAAAAAATTTTAAATAATATCCTAGGAAAAGACACTGAGGGTAACAACCCTATGAAACCCAGAAGGATAAATCCATCAGGCAAGACAAGAAGTTAAAGGAAAAAGGGGATAATCCAACAACAGGAAAAAGTCATGACAAAGATAACTCAATATATATCAGTTATAACCATCAATATTGGTTCAATTCACCAATCAAAAGAAATAGACTGGCTGAATAGGTTAAGAAGCAAGATCCAACACTATGCTGCATACAAGAAACATAATTAATTCAAAAAGAAACTCACAGACTGAAAGTTTAAGGGTGGAAAACAATACACCATGTGAAAGGTACCTCCCCCCCAAAAAAGCAGGAGTAGCTATATTATTTGGAGATCAAATGGATTTCAAACAGAGATTAATTAAGAGAGACAAAGAAGGCCACTACAACCTTGTAAAGGGAACAATCCAAGAGGAAGAGATGACAATCATAAATATATATGCACCAAATATTTGTGCACCCAATTATATAAAACAAATATTAACGGACATAATAGAATAGTAGTGGGGGGCCTTAATAACCCAGTGTCACAGATAGATCAACTAGAAAAAAATAAATACCAAAATACTAGAACTCAACCAAACTCTTGAACAAATGGACTTAACAGATGTTTACAGCGTGTTCCACCCCACAAAATAAGAATACACATTCTTTTCAGCTTCACACAAGTCATTCTCCAAAATAGACCACATACTTGTTCATAGAACATGTTTAAGTAAATGCAAAGGAATTGAAATTATCCCCTGTATATTATCAGATCATAGTGCTATGAAATGAGATCAATAACAAAAGAAACTGCAAGAATTCATAAAGACATGGAAATTGAACAACACATTCCTAAACAAACAGTGGGTCACAGAGGAAATTTAAAAAGAAATCAGATAGTTTCTACAATTAAATGACAATCCCAGTACAACATATCAGAATCTATGGGACAAAATGAAAGCAGTCTTATGAAGGAAATTCATAGTAGTGAATACTCATATTAAGAAAACAGAGTGAGTTCAAAAAACCTAATTCTGAACCTCAAGCTTTTAGAAAAAGAACAGAAGAAACTCAAAGTGCATACAAGGGAAGAAATTATAAAGATTAGAGCAAAAATCAATGCAATGGAGACTAAGAGAAGGATACAAATACCAATAAAGAGTTGTTTATTCCAAAGAATAAACAAAACCCTTAGCCAACCTTATCAAAAAAAGAAAAAAAAAGACTCAAATCCATGCAATTAGGAATGCAAAGGGTGAAATTACAACGGACCCAGCAGAAATCCAGAGGATCATCAATATCTACTTTGAGAACCTATACGCCAATAAAATGGAAAACACATAAGAAATGGACATATTTCTAGATATATATGAATTATCAAAGTTGAATGAAGAAGAACTAAAAATTCTAAACACCCAATATCAATCAACGAAATTGAAAAAGTAATTAAAACCTTACCCAATGAAGAAATGTCTGGGCCCTGATGGCTTCACTGCTGAATTCTACAAGACATTTAGAGAGGAACTACTGCCACTACTAAATTGAAAGGGAAGCAATACCCCCAAATTCATTCCTGGAAGCAAGCATCACCTTGATCCCAAAAGTAGACAAGGACTCAAACAAAAAAGAGAACTATAGGCCAATCTCCATAATGAACATAGTTGCAAAAATCCTTAATAAGATACTGCCAAATAGAATGCAGAAGATCATCAAGATCATACACCTTGACCAACTGGGATTCATCCCAGGGATGCAGGGATGGTTCAACATATGCAAATCAATAAATTTAATGCACTATATTAATAGAGCCAAGGACAAAAACTGTATGATCATCTCAATAGATGCAGAAAAAGCATTAGACAAAATCCAACACCGATTCATGATAAAAACTCAACAAAAAATTGGAATAGAAGGTCTTTATCTCAACCTGATAAAAGTCATCTATGAAAAACCAACAGCAAACATCATACTAAATGGTCAGAAACTGAAATCCTTCACACTCAAATCAGGAACAAGACAAGGATGTCCACTATCAGCACTCCTGTTCAATATGGTTCTGGAAACATTAGCCACAGCAATTAGACAAGAGAAAGCAATAAAAGGAATGAAGATAGGAAATGAAGAAGTTAAATTATCATTATTTGCAGATGACAAAATACTCTTTATAGAAGACTCCAAGATCTCCACCAAAATTCTTCTAGGGTTAGTAACCAAAATCAGTAGAGTAGCTGGATGCAAGGTCAACACAAAAATCAATAACCTTCCTGTACATGAACGACAGACTCACTGAGAGAGGAAATGGAGAAACAACTCCTTTCACAATAGCATCCAAATAATGAAATAAGGAATCAACCTAACAAAAGAAATCAAAGATCTCTATTCTGAAAACAATGGCATTCTGAAAAAAAGAGAACAAAGAGGATATCAGAAAATGAAAAGATATCCCTTGCTCTTGGCTAGGAAGAACCAATATAGTGAAAATGGCCATACTTCCAAAACCGCTATATAGAGTCAATGCAATCCCAATTGAAATTTCAACAGCATATTTCACAGAACTTGGGAAAACAATCCAAAAATTCATTTGGAACAAGAAAAGACCTAGAATAGCAAAAGCAACTCTAGGCAACAAAGACAAGGTAGGGGGTATCACATTCCCCAATTTGAAACTATACTACCAAACTACTGTGATAAAATCAGCATGGTACTGTCAAAGAAACAGACCTGAAGACCAGTGGAGCAGATTTGAAGATGCAACTCCAGACACACTCAGTCACCTCATCTTTGACAAAAGAGCCAAACACCCTCACTGGAGGAAAGATAGCCTCTTTGAAAAAATGCTACTGGAAAACTTGGGTTTCAACTTGTCACACATTAAAACTAGACCTATATCTCTCACCATGCACTAAACTAAAATCAAAATGGAATAAAAATCTAGATATTAAAACAGAAACACTAAACTGGCTGGAAGAGAGGTTAGGTAGAACTCTGAAAGACATTGGCTCAGGAAAAGATTTCATGAACAAAACCTCAGTTGTACATGAACTAGCACAAAGACTCAGCAATTGAGATCTCTTCTTATTAAAAACCTTCTGCACAGCAAGAGAAACCACCAACAGAATGATGATACAACCCATTATTTGGGAAAAAATTTTTACCAGCAGTTCCTCAGACAATGGTCTATTATCTAAAATATATAAAGAACTTGAAAAAATCAAACCTCCCAAATTTAAAGACCCAATTCAAAAATGGACATCTGAAATGAACAGACATTTCTCACACAAAGAAGTAGAACTACCGAATAAACATATGAAAAAATGTTCACCATCACTGGTCATTCGAGACATGCAAATGAAAACAATGCTGAGAATTCCACCTCACTCCAGAAAGAATGGCTGCTATCAAGAAATCAACCATAACAAATGCTGTTGGGGCTGTGGGGGAAAAGGAACATTTCTCCACTGTTGGTGGGAGTGTAGACTGGTGCAACCACTGTGGATATCAGTATGCTATACCTCAAAGAAGTAGAATTAGAGGTCCCATTTGACCCAGGTATTTCCCTACTAGGTATCTTCCCAAAAGATTTAAAAGAATCATACCATAGTGATATATGTGCACCCATGTTCCTAGCAGGACAATTTGTAATAGCTAAAATTTGGAAACAGCTCAATTGCTTGTCAACTGGAGACTGCACAAAGAAAATTTGTTGTTTTTTTAAAATATAAAATGGAGTACAACTCAGTCATAAAGAATGAGAAATTAGAGACATGTATAACTAAATGGATACACACTGAGGAGATACTCAAGTGAAATAAATAGGACAGTCATGTGTAAATACTGAATAGTTTCTTTGTTGTGAGAAACTGAAAGTGTAAATCAGGATCAAAAGGCATAATAGATAATGTGAAAGAGGAAGAAAAGGTTCAAAGGGGAAGAGGAAGTGGCAGGGGTTGGGGAAAGAAAGAAGGGAATGGAATTAATATGAGAAAATGGAAACAAAGTCTTTGTAAAAAGGGAGGTGTGGAGGAGTCAAAGGGAGTACAGAGGAATGGGAAAAAAATAAGAACAAAGATATATTTTTAAAGGTACAAATTTCCAATGATAAATGTCATTATATTGTATACCTAAAATATACCAAATAAAATTAATTTTTAAAAATACCAAATAGTTTCTCTGATGTGAGAAACTGAAAGTGTAAATAAGGATCAAAATATATAATAGATAACCTGAAATAGGAAGGAAAGGTCCAAAGGGGAAGCAGTGTTCAGGTTTTTTGATTTTTATTTTTTTGTTTTTTTGTTTTTGGTGCTGGGGATCGAACTTGGGACCTTGCACTTGTGAGGCAAGTGATGGCACCACTGAGCTAAATCCCTGACCTGAAAGGTCCAAAATGGAAGGGGAAGAGGGAGAGGTAGGGAAAAGGAATAAATATGAGAAAAATGAAAAAATGTTAACAAAGCCTTTGTAAATAAGGAGGTGTGCAGTTGTTGAATGGAGGGCAGGGGAGTATGGAAAAAAAGAAGAACAAAGATATATCATATAAAGGTACACGTTCCCAATGATGAATATCCTCATATTGTATACCTAAAATGTACCAATAAACTTGAATAATATATATATACAAATATATATATACAAATCCAATTTGTGCGCTTGATCTAAATTTGTACACTTAATTAGAAAGTTTGTTTTTCAAAGTCCTCAACATCACAACATAATGATTTTTCTGAGTTTATTTGTAAGCAATAAGATGCATGTTGTCATGTATATATAGAATTTATGTGAGTATGGTTTCTTAACTTTATATCAGTCAAACTTTAAGCAGTTATTCTCTAAGCTCTGAACCAGATACACAGTGCTGTCTTTCTTCCATATTCTTTCATTTTACCCAATTGTTGATGCTTTGAGTACAACAGCATTTTAACTCTTACTAAAGAAGTCATATAAGAAAGTCTTTTCTCTTCTCCTTCTTCATTTTAGGAGATATTTTATTTGTTCAAACATGTGTAAATTTTATTATAAGGAAAGTGAACTATGCATCTATGAACCTGGAAGCAATTTACTATTAGAATGATCCTTTTAAGTTGTGCTCCAAGGTTTCATAAAATAGAAAACAAATTAATTTCTTCCTAATTGTGAAGTTTCTAGTCTTTTTTATTTTCATATCATAAACATAAACTTTTATTATGATGAAATTTCTCTTTCAAACAACACACAGATGGCACAAAAACTTGTAAAAATACTGTAATAGTAACACTTGCATACATGAAAGTCAAACAGAATTTTTTAATAAAAGGAAAGTTCAAATAGGAATATGTGAAATGAGAGATGAATGAATTTTACAAAGAAATGAGAGAAAGATTATTTAGAAATAGCAGCTAAATTATAGTGTCTAAGGGAAATTACATTTAATTGAAAATATAAGAGGCATTGAAGAAAGGAATGAAAACAACTATTAGGGCAAACTGAAAGAAAGAAGTAAAAAATAATCACAGAATCATTACTAATGCAGATAATAGGCAAAAAATCTGATATAGGCATAATCAAAAATTTTGAAGAAAAGTAAAATATGGAAAAATATATAAAAAACTAAAATATAAGAAATATTTTCATAAATTAAAGACAGTCTGCATCTACTTAATGATAATGATCCATTCAGTGAAATTGACCCAGAATAAATAATTCTGACACAATTTGCAATGAAAATATTAGACTGTAAAATATGTAAAGGGAAAACAATACAGGCAAAAAGGTAGGCCACATATAAAAAAGGAAAAAGAAAGAAAGTCAGGTTGACATCAATATTCTCAACATCTGCATATATTTAATACAACAGGGAAGAAACATTTTCAAGAACTAGAGGAAAGGATATATGCATCACAATTTTTAAAATACAGGTTAGCTTCTTTTCAAGAGTCAAGACTTAGAAATAGAAAAGTGTCAAACAGAAGAATTCAGGCATGACAGTACTTATGTGATACCTGAGATATTGATCAGGGGATTAATTTTATTCAAATAAGAGAAAATTAGAGAAATTTTGACAAAGGGATGGGGCAATCAATACATTTCATTGTACATCCAAGGCTAACACAATATGAGGCTAAAAATAGAAAAATAATATGTAAGTACTCTGGAAAAGTCCAACATTGAGTCACAATAACATTGCTAAAGACTGAGAGGAGAAGTGACAATTTCACTGGTTGCTGCAAATAGTATCAAAGATCATCCAAAAGCAATAAACCACAATGACAGAACTGCAAGTTAGGAAAAAGAAGATGATGGACATTATAAAAGGAATTGGTATAAAAGTAAACATGAATGAAAACACTTCCTGAAGCAAAAATTATTTAAAACTAATACTGTCATATAAAGAAATCATAAGTAAATATGATATACTACATGCAGTAAACAGCACAAACATTTCCAGGGAAGAGGTGACATCAAATACATCAGTTTATGTCAATAAATCCAAATTGTTACAATGCCTTGTGAAAAGAAAAATTTATCATATTGCCCTATTGACAGATCCCTGTGCTATATTCAAAATATACACCTAAAACAAAGTGATTAAGGAATTCTGAAAATAAAAAAATAGACAAATTTACATTAAGTTATATGCAAACAATAAGAAAGCAGCATTTAATTTACCTATTATTTACCAGGAAAGGTAATATTCAGCTCCTTAAATTGAAATGAGACAAAGATATATTCCTCAAATGCTGAAGAATGTAATTCATTCAAAAGCTATATTATTCTATTTATGTACCAAATTACATAACCACTTTATGAGACAAAAACAAGAGATCCAAGAATATATCAAAAGACTGTTAAAAAGACTTTAGCATACCTTTCTGAAACTAAAACAGATCATGTGTCAAAAATATAGTTAACGAAACAGGAGGGATAGTCAATGAACTGGACTTTTTATCTATCTATATCTATATATATATATTTACATTCAAACTGTATACTATACTTTTTTCTCAAGCACTCAATAAGGATCATGAAAATTGATTACAGACTAAGTGATATAGAAAAACATGAATTTTGTGGAAGAATAACCCAAATACCATTGTTTTATTACAGTGCAGCTAAAGTAGAAAATTATAACAGCAAAACCATACTCTAGAAATTTTGAAACTCTCTAAGTGAAAAGCAAATTATAAACTGACACTATAGAATTTCTAAAACAAAAATGAAAGTTCTATGTAGCAGAATCTATGGGATATAGTTAAAGCGGATATCAAAAAGTGAGTCTTAAGCTTATGTATTTGTGAAGAAAGAAAGTTAAAAGATCAAAGAAACACAAAATATCACACAAAGAAATAATGAAGTATAAGTTAATACAGTGAAATTTTATAAAATATAGCAAATAATTTAAAATATTGATTCTTTTTAAAACTAGTGAAATAGACCAACTTGACTTATTTTTTAAGGAGGAGAAAATAAAAATACTCAAAGAAATAGGAAACCATTGAACCATTTTAAAAATTAAAAGTATTGCTCAGCACAATTCTGTACACATTTGAAAATCTAGAGCAGATGGATACATTCTTAGGAAAGTGTAATTTTCCAGAATTGACCTTGCTAAAAAGAGAAAGCGTAAACAACATTGTTCTTAGACAAAATAGAGAAATTATCTAAGAACTAGTTGAAAAGTATGCACAAGGATTAACTACTTTCATGGAAAACATGAGTCAACTTTCAAAGATACTCAGATAATTACAATGCTGCATGTTGAAATTGTCAGGGATAGAAAAAACCCACTTTCAAATTCTTTTCATGAAGCAAGTATAATTCTGATAACTATATTTTACACTTGGTAGCATATAGTAAAACTTCAAACAGTTAACATACAAAAATGAAAGCTATATGCTAATATATTTTGAATGAGACAAAAATTGGGAAAATATTAACAAATTGAATCAATATTAATAAGTGGCATATTGTGATCATGTGGAATTTATTCTCGGTTTCAGTTTGTTTGTTTGTTTGTTTGTTTTTTGGTTCTGGGGATCCAACTCAGGACCTTGCGATTGCAAGCCAGGTGGCAGCACCACTGAGCTAAATCCCTGGCCCTGGAATTTATTCTCAGAATACAAAGGTCATCTTAGTATTAGAGAATTTATTAATTTAATTTACCTATTAACAGGTCTAGTGGAAAAATCTTGTGATAATATTCATATATACAGAAAGTTCTTGAAAAAAATTGAACATCTACTCCTGATCAAAAAAATTCAGCAACATAAGAATTGAGGTTACCACTTTCTTAACATAATAAAAAGGTGTATGCTTTGGTACTTAATTATTTTATTTAATAGGCAAACTATAAAAGTTTTCCTCAGAAGACAAGGATAACCAATATTTCCTTAACTGTTTAATAATGTATTAGAGGCTGGTGACTGGCAATGTTGGATTTTTTAATATGGGTAATTATATATGTAATGATTCTATAATTATTTCTTAAATTATATATGTGTATTTTGTATATTCTTTAGAATACATATTTCAAAATAAAATAGTACGTGTGCTGCATAAGGAAGATATATATACACATATATTTAATAGATCTATTTGATGTAATTTTTGTTCATTTGTATGTTTAAGATTTATGGCTCATGGATATAAAATCAGACACTTTCAGTAAAGTAAAAAGTACCATAGATTCAAAACATGCTGCATGATATATAAAATCATTCTATGGCTTTTTTATTGCTAGTGATAAAAATTTAAATCAGCTGGAGTTGATGTATTGTTAAGAAGAAAAAAAAATCATTTTTGAGATTGAAGTATAAAATTTCAATCTGTAAAAAGCAACCATCATTGGTTTTAGCTAGGACATTTAAAGGACCTGGAGGTCATTACTCTCATCCTTATGAAGAAAAGTTGGACAAACTGAAAATTAATACTTTTTCTTAGATGCATCAGAACTGAGTGTACAGGGCAAACCATCACCCTGAAATCTGAAGAGGCAGGCAGATCCAAACAGTCACACCAATATTTGCTTACTGAGGACAGAAACCATGGAAGGAACAAACTGGTAAAAGTATATAAAGGGCAGTTTTGGTGACTCTCTAAAGGCTGACTGTGGACTAATGTGAGAGTAACTCCTGGACCTCAATTTTAGGGAGTACCCCTCACATTTATGGGCTTTACCTCCAAAAAACCCAACAAGTTTTCATGATGACGAGCTGAGATAGAAAAGCATTTCTGTCTCTCACTCCGGCCCCATCTAGACTTTCTGTCTCACCAAATGTGGGAGAGGGAAAACTATACAAGAAAAATCATTTGTGATAATCACAGCCCAAAGACACAAACCCCCTAAAAGGGGAGATTTAATTGAAAGATTAACCCCTCCCATACCACCCTTTCCAACAAACCAACAAGATTCCTGTAAAATACTGTATCAGTGAATAAGCCTTGCAAAACATAAATTATCTTTGAGCTAGAGTACTTAAGAAGGCCAAAGTGAAAATGAGAGACAAAAAATAAGGACACTGGAGGAACTCACTGTTTGTCCTCTATAGTGACACCAAAAATTAAAGAGAGCCCAACTCCTTTAATATAAATCCTCCTTTGGCTTATTGAGCTACATTTCTATTGCCTAACACTCCATAGCTTGCTTTCAACAATGAATAATGAAAGGCAAGAAAGAAGTTTTACAAGAGAAATCATCAAACCAGATTCAGATATGGCATAGATATTGGAATTAACAGACAGAAAGTTTAAAATAATTTTGATTAATATGTTATAAAGGAGCTGTAGTGGAAAAAGTAGACTATATACAAGAGCAAATGAATAATGAAGTAGAGAGATGGAAATTCTAAGGAAAAACCAACAGGAAATTCTAGAAAGATGCTACGGCTAAAGAAAAGACCAGTATGTTTGATGATAAATCTATAGAAAATTCTCAATCTGAAGGTAAAAAGAAGAAAAACAATTAAAAAATGAAACCACATGCTCAAGAACTGTAAGACAATTTCAAATGCTATAATGTATATAACTGGAAAATCAGAAGAAAGAGAAAGAAATAAAATAAGTATTTGAAGTAAAATCACTAAGAACCTTCAAAAGTAACAACAGATGGTATATTTGTATGTTTTCTGTTACTATAATAAAATATCTGAAGCTGACTAACTTATCAAGAAAAGCAGTTTATTTAGCTTGCAGTTTTGGAGACAGAAAATCCATGCAGCATGGTCTAGCTCTTCCACGGGCTCTCTGCTTGCAACACATCATGGTGGGTTGCTTCATTGTGAGACCATACAGAAGAGGGAGAGACCATATGGTGTGACAGGAAGCTAGGGAGAAATTCAAGAATCAGGCTCAGGCTTTGATAGCAATTTGTTCTCATAAGAACTAACCAGTGTCCCACAAGAACCATGCCAATGCCTTCCAAGGACAGGGTTCCCAGTAACCTAAGGATATCCCACTAGGCTCTATCTCTGAAAGGTCTCACCTTCTCAACACTGCCACCCTGGAGACCAAGTTTCTGATAACATGAACCCCTTAGGGCACAAACCACAGCCAAAACATATCAAACATAAATCTTAGAAAACACAAGGCATGACAAAAATATTTTGAAAGGACCCCTAGACACATCATATTTAAGAGTCAATTTCTTATGGAGAACAGACAAATATTCTGTGCAGAGAAATTTCAAATGATAGGCCTAGATACTCCGAGGTTAAGGAGGTGGAGTATAACACCTTGCTTCTCAAGCTGGACTTGCATGATGAATGATGTTATCTCAAATAAAACAATGTGGACAGGGAGAGAGCAAAAATAAATTTTGAGTAGAAAAAATTGGTACAAACTACTTCTAGCCAGGTAACCAAAGTCAGTATCAACACAGTTAAGTTGTATAAATTGTATATATCTCTGACATAATCTGTAGAGAAAGACTCTTGACCTCTGTGATCTTCTTTCCCGACTCATATCATCCCGGTCTAATCACAAGAAATATACTGGACAAATCCTGACTGAGGCACATTTTTCAAAACATTGAAGCATTACTCTTCCAAACCACCCAGATAATCAAAAACAAGGAAAATCTGATAAACTGTCAAAACTGAGAGAGCCAAAGGGGATGGGATTACTAAACAACATGTGAGGTCAAGGATGAGGACTTGGAATAGGAAAAGGCACTTGGACAAAATGGAAAAAATAAATTGAGGGATAAAAATTTTAAAGTATGTAGCAAAATGAAGTTCTTCAGAATGTTTAAAGGCAAAATGTGAGTAAGCCACTTTGTGATTTAGGACTGTCTAGGTTTACCAATTTGATTTAGTGCTAATTCAATTCTGCAACTGAATAAATAGCTCTTCTTGTGCTCATGGAACCCTTTCAAACATTATAGAAAATCACCAGAATGCACAAGAAATATGCGCTTAGAAGCTTACAAAATACAATTTAAAACCTTTATATACAATTTCTACAAAATTTATGCTTTCCTTCAAATTCGGATTTAAAAAATCCCAATAGAATTAATAAATACTTTAGATCTTTGTCATGTGGGGTTTCACTGGGCAGTGTATTTATGTGTTTCATTTATAAACAGTGTTGATGTCAACAACACAATAGCTCAGTTGACATCGAGCTAATAGTTCTATTTTTAAGATTTAAAAAATTTATCTGCATTTCCTTACCTGACTAAAACTAGTTTCTCACTTTTCTTTTGGACATAATCAATTCAATATTCAAATATATGGCAATTCTTGAATGAGCTGTAAAATATCAATATTTATCCTTGGTTACGATTCTCAGAATAATTTATTAGCCTTTTCTTTTTTTACTGGAAAATTTTAAATGCTACAATCTGGCAGCTTTTGGGTATCAAATGAGGACCTGGATTTCTGAGCAAACTGATACCATACACTGTGATCTCTTCTGCCCAGCTTTGCTTTTACTGCGTAACAGGGCAATCTTGAATTCTTTGCATACTCATTGACTGTGAACAGTTTGATATTTCTAATGCAAAGACTTCACCACTTTGCTGATAAGAGAAGGACAATGACAAATAGGAGCAATATGCATAAACACTTGTCAGGTTAATTTAGCAAGTGAAGACTCAGGTATGAAAAAGAAAGTAGGCAAGAGATCTTCTATATAATTTAATCCTCTCCTTGGTAAGAACAGGCTTAAATTCAAAGGGCTCCTACAAATTTACCAAAGTATTTCGGTGAGAAACAAACAAATGCTAACTGTATACATAAACATTTATATGCCTTTTTTCTCCCCCATTTTTTTCTAGGAATGTAGATGCTTAAATATAATCACCTTTAAAAAACTACTGACTCTGCCAAGCTTCCTTGGAAATTCTGCAAGCTAAGACTCAGTGGTGGAAGAGGAGACACAGTTGTGTTACAGATACAATGGTTATTTTCCACAGGAAATACATTTGGAGCTTGTAGGGAAACTGACTTCAAGGTTAATGAGATTACAGTTTGCATCATATCTTGGAATCCATCTTTACCATTTCCAAACAAGGTGGCAATTATTAAGCAGATTTGTCTTGTCATATACTTAGGTCCATCTCTAAATGCTGCCATTGCAAATTTATCTACATATACAAAGATCAGAAAGTTTCAAAAACAGATTTTATTAGCTTGCCAATATAATGTTTAGCAGCATGAAATACCTTATTGTATTAAAAACCATACAAGTGCTTTTATTGGACTCATTGCAGATGAGATCATCAGGAAAATACTTTTTTCAAGTTATATTTGTTATTCAGTTCAACAAATATTTTAGAGACTAGCATGTAAAAGCCTATGAGTTAGGCACTTTGGGTGCTATGAAGACAAATAAGCTAGGATCTAGAAAGCTACAGCTCTTCATATAAGATAATTTATGAATTTATTAAATGGTTTGGAGTGAATAGAGGAATTACCATAGTTCCAAGGCAAGAAAATTGTCTTTGCTCTTTTTCCATCCTTTTTTTCAGCACTGGAGATTGAAAACAGAGCCTTCACAATGAGCTATATCTCCAGCCCTTCTTCAAGTTTTTATTTTGAGACAGGGTCTTGCTAAGTAGCTAAATTGCCCAGGTTGGGCTTAAATTTGTGATTCTCCTGCCTTATCCTCCAAGAGTGATTGAATTACAGGTGTGCACCACCATGCCCTACTCTTTCTTCACTTTTTATCAACCCCCTCTTTTTAGCTCTTTGATGATATTTTATGTAACTCAACAAAAACCAGGTGATATTAATGTCTTAAGCTCTCCACTACTTAGCCATATCAAAGCCCAAAATCACCAGGCTCCAAAAAATCCTTTATCCTACACTATTCCTCCATCAGTAGCTGACCAGGCTCGCAAACACTAGAAGAAACATCAACAACTCCTTCTCTCCTTGTAGGAAATGTCAGTTAAGCCTGTCTGAGCATGCTAAGCATGTCTAAGCATAGCACTTTCCACTGGGATTGGTAAAATAAATGTTGCCTGCTTTACTCCTGAGGTTAGCAGCAACATTCTTACTGAGTCTACAAAGCAGTGGCTATGAGTGATTATGGTGGTCAGTTAGGGGAAATCTCAGACTAGCATCCCTTTGACTTCTGAAATCTCTGAGTCATGTTAAGATAATCCTAGTCCCACTTTTGACCAATGGACAGTCTTGTTAAATCATGCCTTACCCCATGCTTTCCAGAATTGGCAGTCCATAAAAGTTTATTGAATGAATAAACACACAAATAAGGAATAAAACGAGCAACTTTATAAGCTCTTAAGAGCTACAGTTAGGATTATTCTTCCTTCATACAGTCTAGGTTGTTTTGAAGGGAAAGCATTGTATTTCCAATGGAAAATTTATTCTGGAGATTAAGCTAAACTAAGCCATTCAGGAAATTGGCTGCAATGGCTGTTTTAATCAATAAACACTTGGTAAGCATTTACTATGTCAGCCACTTCCCTGGTGTTGGAGAAGCAGTGCTGAAGAAGATAGACAAACATCTGACTTCTTGGAGCTCAGAGTCTTATGGAGAAACGTAGATAATAAACAAAATCTTAAGCAAGAAAATTTCTAATTTAATATGCTATCTAGGAAGCAGTGGGACATGATAGAGTGGAGTGTACCTGAGGAAAAGGGTGCCCCATATAAAATTATAAAGGAAGACATGGGAAGTTCAAAGCCAGAGGTAATATAGAGTTTATCTTGATTACTGAGAGGGAAAGGAAGCTAGTGATGACCTACAGGAGTGGTTGGCCAATTTGTTCTTAAAGATGTGATGGTAAAATTTAGTCTTTTCAGGCCAAGTTACTTTATTGCAACTACTCAACTTTACTACTGTAACACAAAAACACCCATAGATGATATACAAATCAATCAATGTGCCTGTGTTCCAGTAAAATTTTATTTGCAAATGTAGATGATTGGGTAAATTTGACATGCAATTTGTTTACCAAGTCTTTCTCTAGTGTATAAAGCACAAGGACAAATGTTAAGTTTTAGGATTGGAAAAGTGTGTAGGATTCAGACTGTAAGAACATTCTTGTTTGAAACAGGGTCTTACTATGTAGTTTAGGCTAGTCCTGAATGCACTATGTAGCACAGGTTGGCATCAAACTCTCAGAGATCCTCTGCATCAGTCTTCTTTTTTGGGGGAGGGGGTAAAATTTTTTATTTTTAAAGTATTGCAATAGGGCCACAGGTTTGTAACAAGTCTTTGCATAGTTCCTCACAATGCCCCATTAATAGCTAAAGCAAGACAGGTTTTAGAAAATAATGTTTCAAAACTGCATCAGTCTTTTAAGAGGTGGGATTACAGGTGTGTACCACCACATCCAGGTAGGATTCAGACCATATGGAGGCCTAAGGAATAGTAATTGGGTTTTATTATTAGTGCAATGTAAGGACATTGAGAATCCACATTAAGCAAAGTAGTGACAATCTAATTTTATTTTAAAAATACTATTCTGGACATGGTGTGGGAAAAAGATCATGAAATATATCCGTGTAAAAGGAAGCTATTTGTAGTAGTCTGGGCAAGAAATAACATGCTTGGTCTGGAGGGGGCAGTAGAGAGATGGTGGGAAGGAAATGATACTGTGTGTTCTCTGAAGTCAGAGTATGAAGACCAGTGAGAGATAGGCCAAGTAGCAAGATGTAAGTTCCTTTTAAACTAGTAATGATAGTGCTGCTATCAACATATGGAAGATGGAGAACTAATGAATTCTTCGGTTTTTATTTGGCATGTCTGTACAACATCCTATGTTACCTTTCAGAAGAAATGCTGAATAAATAATAACAAGTATAAATGGACCACGTTTTTAAAGGAACACATAAAAGATTGAGACAAGATAATATGCAGTCTGCCATATTAGACTAAATTTGGAAAAGATGCGATACCAAATGCAACTTTGTTAAAGTATCAGTTTGAGTCAAAATAGAAGACCTCCTTCTTCAGTGTAGGAAGTTGAGTACTTCCACTCCATGTTTCTGTTTCTGCACTGTCAATAAGTAAACTGGCATAGCAGTGAAGGAGTACTGATTGCAGATAAAAATAGCTGGAGTGGAGATACAGGATGTTAGCTGTGACCAGCAAACAATGCTGCAAATGTACTGCTATGCATCTTTCTCTGTAGAACTTTGACCACATCCTAAAACACAGCTCAACATGTCAATATTTCTGAGCTAGTTTGCTTTCTTGAGTAACCTATTTTTGGCATAAGAAAACAATAACCACATTTTGGTATTTTTACTTAATTCAACTAAAACTGGATTTTCTTAGAAGCACTGCTGCAGAAAACAATCACAGAAATAGGAAATGAGTTAATAAACTGTATATAACAACACAAGCTAAATAACATTTCCCAATCCATTCCATGTTTGTAGGTGAGGTTCTAAGAGGAGTCTTGTGGACCAATTTACCTAGGAAGCATATATTTGTTTAAATAGGTTTATTTATGGCTGAACATCTTAATGCTAATCATTAGCATCATAATACTAATATTCAATATGAAATGTTAGAAGGAAGCTATTTTGGGGCATTTACAAACTTACTGAAAAATACAGTTTGATAAGCACATACACACAAACACATGCTACATATTAACTATATATTTTAACAAACTCATAGAGTAATCGTCCTGTTTTATGACACTTGGATTATGCTTTATTTCAAGTAACAGAATATCCAATTTTAGCTAGTTAATCAGTTATGGTTTTCCCCCTTTAAAGAGCAAGAAACCCAGAGATAGTTTAATGGTTTTATTTACTAGCTCAGCACTGTCAGAACAAATTCAGAAATTCTCTTAATATTTTCCTCTTCGTTGCAAGAAGGCTACTGTAGCTACAAGTACAAATAGCTGAGTTCAAGAACCAGGAAGAGGGAACCAGGAGTGATAAATGATTCTCACTTTTATCTGCTTTTTTAAATAAGAGAAACAAAGTTCTTTCAGTACCCTTTAACATTTTCTTGCATCTTTTTAACTGGAATCAAGCCACTTGACCATATCCAATTACTAAAATGGAGGAGAGGGCAGAGGACCGCTCTAGAACAACAAAGTAGGATTCTCATAATTGGTTTAGACTCTCGTGATTTTTCACATGAGATGGGCACATCACTGCTTCAAACAATTAGACCACAGGGAGAAGTTGGATCTTAACTAGGCAAATAATTGCATCTCCTGCACTCTGCTACAAGACAAGCTTAGTACACCTCATTTATTTTTTTAAATTGTAACTAAAACGGTAATATACTGCCTAGATCCCCTTTCAGAAGAACAGGAGCCATTACCCAATTGCTGAAAGGATTGCTTGAAGACAGGCCTTGAGCTATCTAGTTGCCTTCGGGCATTTCCTCAACAGAAGAGACTCCCTTAGCAAGGACATGCTCCTTTTCCTGATCACCTGCATTAGTATGGGTGTGGAAAGGCCTGACACCCTCTGTTTTGTCTGCTTCACACCTTTTCCCACTTCTTTTCCCCCTCTTCCATTCCTCTTTGCTGCTGCTCAAGAGTCCAACAATTTTGAAAAATCATCCCATCTTCTGGAGTTGGCTGAAGATTCTGTTGAGACTACCTTGCAGTTTCACTTCTTCCCATGCCTCACCCTGTTTTCTTTTACTTTCACAGTTGTTGATTCCTATGACACTGCTTATCAAACTCCTGTGTGCTGATGCCCATCTCAGAATCTCCTTCCTGGAGAGCCCAACTGGGTACCAAACCTGAACTGGAAGTTAAATGTACCCAAGATATGTTCCCATTGTGAGACCTGAGTGACTCCATTTTAAAATTTTGGCCCCATTTTAGAGTAAAGGTGGCCTGGACATAAATTCTAGTTCCAAGAAAAACCACAAGATGCACTTTGGCCACCTGCCTGTGATAATGTTCAACAGTCCCCTAGCAACTAGCCTAGCGGCAGCTAATCAGTAGCTGCCTCAATGTCCCAGATGCTCTTCTCGATGGCCTGCAACAGCTAATCAGTAGTTACCCCATTACCCCAGTATCCCAGATGTTCTTTTCGATGACTTGAGCAGCCGTTTGCAGTTCAGGGCTCAAGGCCCAACCAATTAGGTTTAAACTTTCAAAACTTGCTAAATGCTAGCCAATTGTGTGATTTGCGTGTGATTTGAAACCCCGCGCCTTGCCTTTTTGAAACCCCGTGCCTTGCTGTAACCTCTATAAAAACCCCTGGTGTTTTAGAGTCAGGGCTCTCAACCCTGACCCGCTGCGTCAGTGTCGGATGAGAGTCCCTGCTCGAGCTTGAATAAACGACCCTCATGTGTTTGCATCGGTGTTGCACAACACCCATCTCTATTTTAGTTTTAAAGTTTATTTGGGATTTTGATATATTTTTAAAATTAAGTGATTAAAGCTAAAGTGCAGTTTTTAAAGTGTGGCATGCCAATGATATTCTGTGTCATTTCAACATTGGCAAGTGTGATGAAAATTTGCCCTTTGTACCAACCGTTCATTTTTCCAACTGAGTAAACATTTGATTTTGTTTCTATTTATGTTTTTAAAAATAGATTTATTTTTCAAAATCAATTACTACTCATTGTAAAATTATCAAAACAAGTAAAAGTTTACTTAACCCTCAACTCATACCTGTTAATGATCATTGAGTGATTCTGTCCAACTTTTAGAAGATAGTTAACAGCTGTTTCTTTGTCCTTTCATTTAGTCTCGGGAAAGCCTTAGGATTTAGCACACATTAAGTCTTATCTGCAATATTAATGAAATGAATTCTGAGGAATTTAAGGCAATTAAGGAATTTAGAAATTTATGGCAGATCTATATGAAAAGAGAATGTGTCCAAGGAACATGTTCATGAGCAACCATCATATACCTCACTGTTGACATTTAGTAATGAATAACTACCATCAATGCTGTGCAGCTGCTTCCAGAAAATCGGGGTCAGTCACATGCACTAAGAGAGCAGTGTAATTGATTAGGAACACAATTATAGGAATGAAGAGCTGATGGTTTCCTGAGTTGAGGTTATTTGCACATTTCTTGTGCAATTTGTGCAATTCCACATTACTTGTTTGCATCATTTCTTAAACTTATGCATGTGCTATAAGCAGCATGGCAGAGACATTACAAGTGGGGATGGGCAGGACAAGACCACTCCTATATCGCTGTTGTGTATGCTGGAGTATTTCCTGTGTGCTTTCTCATTAAACAAATTTGGTGCTGGTTGAATCTTAATGTGTCCTGTGAGTTTGTTATTAAGCTGAATCCCTAGCAACTACAGATGGTGGAGATATACATTTTTATTATCATATAAATCATTCAGGACTAAATGCCCATTGTAAAAGGTCCAAATAATACAGAGTTTCCAATAATACAGAGTTCCAAATAATAAAGTGTCTTCCAGAAATCTCCTTCTTCCTTTATTTTTAATTACTAGTTTAATTTCTTATTTTTACATTTTTATTTTGTCAGCACATGTTTGTAATACGTGATGATTACATTCATCATGGGGAGTTAGTACATGTACAAAACACATCTTAATTCTTTTTATGATCCCTTCTCCTCCCCTCTATCTTCCCTTTCTCCATCACTCGGTCTTCCTACTTGAAAAATAATTTCTTATTTTGTATACATCTATTTCGTTTTCTATTACTACTAAATCAATTTTGTTAATTTGTGTCTTTTTGAAATTTGTTTCACCTAAATATTAACTTTGTAGGTATGAAGTTGTTCATTTTCCTTACACAAATTAAAATCTTATAGTTTGTACTTAGTGCTTATCGATTTTGTTAATCTTTACCAAAAAAGCATTTAGTTCCGTCAGTTTTTTTTTCTATGGTTTTCTCTTTCTATTCCACTGTTTTCTGCTCTGATCTTCATTATTTTATTCTGAGTTTTTATTCTCTCTTATTTGCCAAGGTAAAAGGTAACAATTAGATTTTTCTTCCTTTACTACATAAGCATTTTATGCTGTTTCTCCTAACCATTGTTTTAACTACATCCCATAAATTATGATAATGTTGCATTATAATTTTCATTCAGTTTAAAGTATTTTGCAATTTCCTATGTGATGTCTTCTTTGACCTATCAGTTATTTAGAAGTCTGTCATTTAATTTTGAAATATTTGGAGATTTCCTAAATACATTTCATTGACTTCTAACTTAATTTCATTATGAATTTTTAAAATACTATAATTTGAATCCTTCTAATTGTTTAGCACTTGCTTTGTGGTCTGTTATGAAGTTTGTCCTGAAGGTTTTTCTATGTATGCTTGAAAATAACATGTATTTTGCTTCATCTATGTGGAGTACACTTTAAATATAATGTAGATCCTATAAGTTAACAATGTTGTTCAAAGCTTGTATATTTTTACTGATTTTCTCTTTAAGTCTATTAACTATTGACATAAGAGTTTCTAAATCTCCACTTAGAGCAGTTACAGTTTCCGTTTTTCATTAAATTCTGTTAGTTTTTCCTTCATTTTTGTGATTTAATATTACACACATATGTATTTATAACTGTTACATTTTCTGATATAGTGAACCTTTTATCAATAGGAAATGTTGCCAAGAATCATTCTTTGTCTTGAAGTCTATTTTATCTCATACTAATATAGCCATTCCAACTGTCATAAGCATGTGTATCTTTTTCCACTCTTATTCTTGTTTCTTTTATTTTTTATTTTTTTAGTACACGTGTATAGTACGTAATGTTTACATTCCTTGTGGGCAGTTGGTATATGTAGATAATACATCTTAATTCCCCTTAATTCTTCCCCCTTCCCCCTCTCTCCTCCCTCTATCTCTTGGACCCCTTCCCTTTTGAGAAAGATCGATGTCCCTACTTTCTATTATCTATCTTTTATTTTGCTTTGTATTTATACTTTATCATATAAACTATGTAATATTTAAGCATGTGTGTCTTAGTCTTTTCACTTAACATTATACTCTCAAGGTGCATGCATTTTTCTACAAATTACCCTCACCTATTTGTGCCTGTGAATTTAACATGTATCTTTTTGCCATGGTATATTGTTATGGTTGGTTAGATCTAAAATGTACCCCCAGAAGTCTCATATGTGCAGAGGTGGGGCTTTTACACAGTTATTGGATCATGGGGGTGCTATATTCAACAGTGGATTACCTCGTTGTGAGTTCACAGCTAAGTGTGCTGTTAGGAGTGGGGCCTGGTTGGAGATGTGCCCCTGGTGATGAACCTTTGGAGGCCAAATCCCTCTCTCTGGCCTTATTCTCTCTCAGCTTCCTGCTGCCATGGGTTGAGCAGCTTTCCTCAGCCATGCCCTTTCATCATACTGTCTCATCCTTGGAAGCAGCCCTTGTATAGATTGAATCCTCTGAAACCATGAGCCAAAATAAACCCCTCCTCCTTTAAGTTTTGTGTGTTGGGTATTTTGTCCCAGGGAAAGGAAAGCAACTAATACATTTTTGTAGACAAATTGTAAAAGCTTACTTTTTATCCATCCGACCTCTGCCTTTTGAGTAGTGTTCAACCATTCATATTTAATATAATTACTGATATAGTTTAATTTATATCTGCCATTTTATTTGTTTTCTGTATATCCCATGTCTTTTTTGTTTATTTCTTTGTTACTGGTTTCTTTTGTTTTAAACATGTTTTTTGAATACTATCTTAAATACTCTGTCAATATTTTGTCTACTTCTAAAGATTTTTTAAATTAGTTCTAGGGATTAGAATATTCATCTTTAACTTTCATGGTTCACTTAAAACTAGTACTTAATTTACTCCAGTGAAACAGCAAATTTGTACTAGCAAAATTTTATTTACCTGTTGAGATTTTCCCATTGGTTAATGCATTCCATGTTTCTTTCAGTTCTTTGAACATTTTCCCTTAATCCTTTCAATATATTTATAAAGCTGTATTAAAAGCTTCAATACCTGGGCTCCTCAGAATTAGTATCTACTGACTACTTTTTCTGTTTATTTGTTTTTCCTGAGTATGAGTTGTAACCTTCAATTTCTTTGCATGTGGTCTAATGTGTAAGTGAAAATGAACATTGTAGATAATATATTTTTGCATCTCTGCGTTCTCCCCACCAAGGCTCATTGTTTTGTTATATTTTTTCCTAGTTTTTTGAGATATATCCATACTGATTTCCACAGTGGTTGCACCAGTCTACACTCCCAACAGTGGAAAAGTGTTCCTTTTCCCCTGAAATCCAGCCAGCATTTGTTATTGGTTAATTTCTTGATAGCAGCCATTCTTTCTGGAGTGAAGTGGAATCTCAGCATTGTTTTCATTTGCATCTCTTGAATGATCAGTGATATTGAACATTTTTTCATATGTTTATTTGGTATTTCTACTTCTTTGAGAAATGTCTGTTCATTTCAGATGCCCACTTTCGGATTGGGTCTTTAAATTTGGGAGGTCTGATTTTTTAAAGTTCTTTATATATTCTATATCTCTCACCATCCACCAAACTAAAATTGAAATGGATCAAAGATCTAAATATTAAAACAGAAACACTGAACTGGCTGGAAGAGAGGTTAGGCAGAACTCTTGAAAATATTGGTATATGGGCCGGGGCTTTAGCTCAGTGGTTTCGCCACTTGGTGCGCAAGTGCAAGGACCCAAGTTCGATCCCCGGTACCAAAAGAAAAAAAAAAGAAAATATTGGTATAGGAAAAGATTTCATGAAGAAAACCTCAGTTGCACGTGAACTAGCACAAAGAATCAACAACTGGGATCTCATCTTATTAAAAAGCTTTTGCAGGGGCCAGGGATTTAGCTCAGTGGTTCGACTGCCTCCCTCCCAAGAGCAAGGTCCCAAGTTCAATCCCTGGTACTAAAAGAAAAAAATAAAAGAAAAGAAAAAGCTTCTACACAGCAAGAGAAACCACCAACAGTGCAAGGATACAACTTATAATGTAAGAAAATTTTTTTTACCAGCTGTTCCTCTTTTATCCTTTTGCAGTCACTCATTTCTTCAATCGCTAGCCCCTAGACCTATTGGTGAAATTTCTGTTCTATTTTAATTTCAACCTCTTATATTTTTTCTGATGGTGTAAAATTAAATAAATATTCCTATATATTATTCTTTATCATGAACCCCTGGTACACTTGCTAAGTCTAGCAGATTTGTTTATTTCTAGCCAGTTTTGTTTATTTCTAATCCATGTGCATTGCATTTAGTTCTCTTTTTCTAATTGTTTAAAACTGCAGTACAATGCTGAATTAGTGATGGATGTCCTTGACTTGCATCAATTTTAGGAGGAAAAAATTCAGTATTTCACAATTAAGGATGAGGTAAGTTGAAAGTTTTGTTTTGTTACTGGGATTGAACACAGGGACTTCACATATGCTATACCTCCAGCCTTTTTTACTTTTACTTTTTATTTTGAGGCAAGGTCTTTCTAAATTGGTTAGGCTGGGCCCCAACTTGGAATCCTTCTGCTTAAACCTATTAGAGTGCTGGCTACAGGTGTGCGCCACTGTGCCTAGTTGAATGGAAGGTTTTTGTTAAGTACTTGCAAATGTGTTGAGGAAGTTCTCTTCTCTCCCTGGCTTCCTCATGAGTTTTTTGTTTTGTTTTGTTTTTAGTCAGTAATATGTGTTGCTGTTTGTCAAATCATTTTTCTTCTTCCATTGAAATGATCTCATGGTGTTTATCTTCTGTTAACCTAGTAATTTATGATGATTTGTTTTCTGCCTCCATTGAGATGATCACATGTTTTTTATTGTTCTTCTTCTGTTAACCTAGTAACTTGTGCTGATTGGTTTTAGAATGTTAACCCATCTTTGTATTCCTGGAATAAATTGTTCTTGGTCATGATATATTATTCTTTTAATATACTGCTGGACTAGACTTGTTAAAACTTTGTAAACGAGGTTTTTTTTCTATGTTTATGAGGAACAACTTGTTTGTAGCTTTCTTTTCTTTTAATTATTTTATCTGAATTATTATTAGAATAATACTAACAACATCAACATAGAATACTTACTGAGCACTTCACATATATCACTCTACTAGGTGATTTACACATGTTTTCAAATTTATAAAAATTTGACATAATTTATTTTTTCCAAAATTATTGCAAGAATAATACAAAATATTTTTACATGCCATTAATTTAGATTTCTCAACTGTTTAAAATTGACTATATTGGCTTTACTATTTTCTCTTCTCTTCTCTTTTTTCCTTCTCTTTCCTTCTTCTTCTTCTTCTTGTTCTTCCTCTTCCTCTTCCCCTTGCTCTTCTTCTCTTTCCTCTTCTTCCCCTTCCTCCTCCTCCTCTTCCTACTCCTCCTTCTTACCCCCTCTCCCCTTCCCCCAGCTCTTTATTTTACACGTATCTTTCTTAAGCTCTGAGAAATTTTCAAGTACAGTATAGCTCCCTTTATTATATTTCTTTTCCATCATTCTTACACAATTGTTGGATAAATTTTATCTTTAATTTTTATTTTGTTTTGTTTTTCTATATAGAAGCAACTTCATGTGATTTAGGACATGTCAGGTATTATTTTAGGGTCAATAAAACCGATGAATTTAGTTGAAAATCTTAAAATAAATTGCTCTTATTTAATCTGTTGTTCTCTGGAAGATAATCTCTTTGCAAAATTATGAATTTTCCATCTTTGGCATGAGAGATAGTACCTATCTAAAATTAGGTTCCTTCACTGCACCCACCCCTTACTCACATGTATGAGACTTCAGTTTGATTTTCTGCTTTCCTTGCCCCCTCTTTGAGTCACAGGAGGCTCACTTCCCTGGACTACATCATTATGGCTGTCTTTCCTTCTCACTACTGTGTTTGGCCAATGAGGAAACTAAGTGGATGTTTGAAGAGAAAAGAACAAAATTGAGTTGCTTTTTTCCAGTGTTCCCTTGCCTGGTCATAGAATGGGAAAGTGTGGGGTTTTTTGTTCATTTGTTACTACAATATGTACTTCTTTTATACATCCAACCCCTATAGCTATGTACTTCACTGCATTCAAGTCACTGTTACTCCTCTGACACTTTCAAGCCTTGGATTGGTTATCAGCTGCCTCTTCTAACTCAGAAGAGCTTCACTTTTCCTTCTCCTTTCTGTTAGCTCTGCCTGCACCTTTGTAGACAGCCTCTTTATGTAACTTATTCCAATACTTATCTGACTGTCAGCATTGTTTCCAGCCAGGACCCTGACTGCTTATCAGTTCTGCATGTTCCTAGTCCCTGGGTTCTCCAACTGTAACTTGCCATTTTATACACATAGGCTGGATTTTGTTCTCCATGATTTTGATCAAAACTTAATCTTCTGCAAGTCTTAGTGAAAGATCAACTAGAAGTAAAATCATTGTATAAGCTATTCTGAAGTTGCTAATTGTGTTACCCATACAAAGGTATTTGAATTTTAAGAGCTCATTTCAATTTAATCTCTAGAAAAACATCAGTAATGATAAAACTTCATATTCAGGTTTTAAAGGTAGTATTGCTATCCTGTACCACTAATAAGGGGCCCAGAATATAAGAGGAGAAGGCCAGAAAGTAAAAACCAATTTAACTATACTGAAGCATTGCTTGATCCGGTGTTCCTAAAATACATCTTTCAAAACAATAGTCCTACATAAAGCAATATTTTTAGAAATATTGCATCACATATGTTTCTCTTGAGCAGAGATTGCATATTAATAAACTAAAGCTAGAGCAAATAAATTGGTCTTAAATGTTTGAATCAGTTATACCCTAGATAAAAGCATGTATGAAAAACCAACAGACAGTATCATACTAAATGGTCAAAAACTGAAATCCTTCACACTCAAATCAGGAACAAGACAAGGATGTCCACTATCACCACTCTTGTTCAATATAGTTTTGGAAACATTATCCAGGGCAAGTAGACAAGAGAAAGAAATAAAAAGAATAAAGACAGGAAATGAAGAAGTCAAGTTGTCAGTATTTGCAGATGACATGATCCTCTATCTAGAAAACACCAAGAACGCCACCAGAAGTTTTCTAGGCTTAATAACCAAATGCAGTAGAGTAGCTGGATACAAGGTCAACACACAAAAATCAATAGCTTTTCTCTACACAAACAGGAGACTCACTGAGACAGAAATAAGGCAAACAATTCCTTTTACAATAGCATCCAAAAATCTCATACCTAGGAATCAACCTAACGAAAGAAATCAAAGACTTCTTCTCTGCAAGCTATAGCTCTCTGAAAAGAGAGATTGAAGATGATATCAGAAAATGGAAAGACATCCCCTGATCCTGGGTAGGAAGGATCAATATAGTGAAAATGGCCATACTTCTGAAACTGCTATATAGATTCAATGCAATGCCAATTGAAATCCCAGCAGCACACTTCACGAACCTTGAGAAAACAATCCAAAAATTCATTTGGGACAGGAAGAGACCCAGAATAGCAAAAGCAATTCTAGGTAACAGAGACATGGCAGGGGTATCACAATCCCCAACTTGAAACTATACTACAAAGCTACTGTGATAAAAACAACATGGCACTGTCAAAGAAACAGACCTGACGACCAGTGGAACAGGTTAGAAGATGCAAAAACAACTTCAGACACACTCAGCCATGTCCTCTTCAATAAAGAAACCAAACACCCTCACTGGAGGAAAGATAGCCTCTTTAATAAATGGTGCTGGAAAAATTGGTCTTCAACTTGCCGAAGATTAAAACTAGACCTATATCTCTTGCCATGCACTAAACTAAAATCAAAATGGATTAACTATCTAAATATTAAAATAGAAACTCTGAGCCAGTTGGAACAGAGGTTAGGTAGAACCCTTGAAGACATCGGTGTAGGAAAAGATTTTATGAACAAAACCTCAGTTGCCCTTGAACTAGTGCAAACAATCAACAGGTGGGATCTCTTCTTATTAAAAGGCTTCTGCACAGCAAGAGAAACCACCAGCAGTGTGAAGAGACAACCCACAATGTGGGAAAAAATCTTCACCTGCTCTTCCTCAGACAAAGGTCTACTATCTTGAATCTATAAAGAACTTAAAAAGATGAGACCTCCCAAATTTAAAGACCCAATCCAAAAATGGGCATCTGAAATGAACAGACATTTCTCACACAAAGAAGTAGAAATAGCAAATAAATACATGAAAAAATGTTCAACATCACAGGTCATTCGAGAGATGCAAATGAAAACAAAGCTGAGATTCCACTTCACTCCAGAAAGAATGGCTGCTATCATGAAATCAACCAATAACAAATGCTGGTGGGGCTGTGGGGAAAGAGGAACCCTCTTCCACTGCTGGTGGGAGTTTAGACTGGTGCAACCACTGTGAAAATCTGTATGGCAATACCTCAAAGAACTAGGACTGGAATTTCCATTTGACTCAGCTGTTCCCCTGCTGGGTATCTTCTCCAAAGAATTAAAAGAATCATACCACAGTGATACATATGCACCCATGTTCATAGCAGCACAATTTGTAATAGCTAAAACTTGGAAGCAGCCCAATTGCCCATCAACTGGAGACTAGATAAAGAAAATGTGGGGTTTTTTTAATGAAATAGAATACTACTCAGCCATAAAAAATGAAAAATTAGAGACATTTATTGCTAAATGGATGCCCATTGAGGCAATAATCTTAAGTGAAATAAATAGGACACAGATGTGTAAATACTGAATAGTTTCTCTAGTGTGAGAAAGTGAAAGTGTAAATAAGGACTAAAAAGTATAATAGATAATGTGAAATAGGAAGAGAAGGGGCAAAGGGGAAGGGGATTTGAGAAGGTAGGGGAAAGGAAAGAAGGGTATGTAATTAATATGAGAAAATGAAAAAAATGGAAACAAAGTCTTTGTAAATAGGGAGAGCTGGAGGGGTGGAAGGGAGGGCAGGTTTAGGGGGACAAATAAGAACCAAGAGTGATTATGTGCAAAATTCCAATGATGAATGTCATTACATTGTATAACTAAAATGTACTAGTGATTAAAATGAATAATTGATAATGTGAAATAGGAAGAAAAGGTCCAAAAGGGTAGGAGAAGTGGGAGGGTTCGGGGAAAGGAAAGAAGGGAAAGGAAAAATGATGAGAAATGGAAAAAATGGAAACAAAGTCTATGTAAATAGGGAAGGGTGGAGCAGGTGAAGGGTGCACAGGTAATGGGGAAAAAATAAGAACCAAGATACATCATGTAAAAGTACAAGTTCCCAATGAGAAATGTAAATGTATTGGATACCTAAAATGTATCAATAAAAGAATTCAAGGAAAAAAAAATAAATTTCTTAGCCTAAGTTTTTACTATTTTGGAGACTTAATCATGCATTTAGGATTTACATAACTCTTTAAAGCCATTAGGAAGTAGGACACACACTTCCTGGGTCCTTGTCTGTCTCCTCTAATCTTGCCTTTCTAGTTCCCTACAGTTTTGTGTATAAAAATTCACAAATTTGAGGCAGGGAATCCCTTCGGCAGCCATTGCTCCCAGGTGGGTTTTGTTTGGATCTCTCTTGGCTGAACTGTCCTGACAGTTAAACTGCCTGGGCTACCTAAATAATTCCTGTATTTTTACCTGTGTCATTCTTGCTGAGTTTGGCCTTCTCTGCATTGATATCTGGCTGCTTAACACTATTCTTGTTTCTGGAATTACATTTTATGGATCAGCCAGGTTGGAAGCACCTTCCTTCTTTCTCCATTCTCTACAATGTTTTTTTTTTTCTCCATTAAGTTTATTGGTACACTTTCGGTATAAAATACAGTTACATTCATCATTGGGATCTTGTACTATTACATGAGTATCTTGGCTCTTATTTTTTTTTACCCTTCCCCTGCCCTCCCTTCACCCCCTCCACCCTTTCCTATTTGCAAAGACTTTGTTTCCATTTTTTTCCTTTTCTCATATTTTTTCTTTCCCCTTTTTTCCTTTCCCCTAACCCTCCCACTTCCCCTGCTCCTTTAGACCTTTTCTTCCTGTTACACAATATCAATTATACATTTTTTAAATTACAGTATCAAGATCTAGGAGACATTACCACAGATTTTACAGAATTTAAAAGGATATAGAAAGCATATTACAAAAATCTTTTTTGGAATAAATTTGACAACTTCTAAGAAGTAGCTTGGAAGACAAATTAATGAAACTAACTCTGGAGGAAATATAAAATTTGAATAGCACCTATTAAAGAAAGTATATTCCTAGGTTGAAAACCTACCTATATGACAACAGCAGGCTCATAAACATTTTAACTGATAAATTATATCAAGCAAAGCAGAAAAAAGAAGGAACACTTTTCCCCTCATTTTAGAAAATCAACATACAATATTTTATTCTTTAGCAAGAGTAAGCTTGCACCTAAATTCCCAACCCTGAGACCTTTTCTCTCTCCAATGTTCCCTGCATGTCCTAGTGGATAAGTGGATATGGGCTTAGCCAATGTTGCAAATTCTTAAGTAGCCTGTGCTGATCTCTCTTGAGCCTGGTGCTTTTGTCCTCCTGCAAGTCTTCTTGTAGGACCAAAGCTGAACTCCTCAAGGCCTCGCCATGTTGGGGTCTCCTTTTGAACTGATGTTTCCAATATCCAAACCTGCATGGGAATCATCACTTCAGAAGTCTTCAGATTCTAGGATGGAATCTTCTGATTCTTTGTTGTCCTCTGGTCCCTACATGAAACTGAAACTGCCGTTCCTAAGAAGCCTTGGTCTGTGGGCATCTGGGCTAGCTTCATAGAACCTGTCACCCTGCTAATGGGTGGCTGGTAGACACCTCTGGAAAAACAAGTTTAGAAGATTCTGATAAAAGGATCGTTTTGCTTTCCTTTTTGCACAATTTAAATACCCTTTAATATACAAACATGCATCTATACTGATGAAAATGATATTTGAGTTTTCCAAATGTACTTATATTAGAAGCATTTGTTTTCTAAAATTTTTTAAGGACTAGGATTCCATGGACTATATTTGAAAGTGCTTTTCACAGAAGATTACACTAGGAAATCTTGTGATTTCAGTTATGTTTATAGACTGATTCAATGATTTACAGGAAATATTCTGGGGAAAGTGAATGAAGTAGAAAAATCTGTTAGTACTTAGCTAACCCCATCCAAAGAATAAGGAAACACTACATTTTGATTAGTAGAGATTTATTTCTACAGTGGAACAAAGATTCTGCCATTGTCTTATTTTTCAATCAGTGTGAGGATGTTTATTAATACCTACAATGTGCTACATATAATTTTGGGTTGTGGAGTTCTAATGATGAGTAAGATCAATTCTCAAATGTATGAGTTTTTCAAAGCATCATCCTGAGCACATATATATTTTAATAATCAAGGGTATGGAAACAAAGTGTTCAATAATAGATGAATGGATAAGAATATATGGTGTATATAGACAATGTAATATTTTTCAGCCATTGAAAAATAAAATTCTGTCATTTGCAGCACCATAGGTGCAGCTGAATGACTTCATGTTAAATGAAATAGACTAGATATAGAAAAACATATGCTCACTCATTTGTAGAAGTCAAGAAGGTTGATTTATAGAAGTGAGAATAAGAATAGTGGTTCCTAGAGGATAGGAAAGGTAACGGAGAGGAAAGATAATGAGAGATTAGAAAACAGCTACCAAAATACATTTGGATCAGAATTAATTCTAGTGCCCTATAGCACAGTAGGGTAACCACAGTCTCTACCAATTTATGATATATTTCAAAATAACTAGAAGAGTCCAAAGTTTACCAACACATAGAAAAGATAAATGTTGGAGGAGATGAAAATGCTAATTACTCTGATCTGCTCATTACATATTGTATAAATGTACTGAATTACACAATATCTCATAAATGTGTACATATATTATATGTTAATTAAACATTTTTTAAAAAGAGAGGGACCTTGTTAAAATTCATATTCCAGGGACTCACCTTAAATATTCTAATTTAGTAGGCCCATGATTTTAAATTATTGCATTTTAAACGGATACCATGTAGCATACTTATGTACAGTAACACTTAAGAAATTCTAGCATTGAGACTCAGGGATGGCAGTTGAGCTTGCTTTCCAGGTGGCTCTGGCTTAGGCTCTGGCTGGCTGGGGAGAGAGCTGGCAGAAGGTAATGTACACACCTCTACTCCTGATGACAAAATGTCCAGAAAGCACCTGGTCCATAGTAAATGCTCAAAACTATTAATTCTTTTTCTGCCATTGTGTCTTAAAGAAAACACAACAGCTTAGCATAGTGAGGGGTTAGTTTTTATTCTTTATTTTCTTTTCTTATGAGATAGATACCTGAACTCTTTCCAGAGATAGAAAAGATGCCTCTTTCTTTAATTATTTATTTTTAAATTAGATCCAGTTATTGATAAAAATTTAAATACCAGAGTGGAGAAGCAGAGTGGAGATTTTTCTTCCCACGTTACACAACAATGTAAGTCTACTGGTTTCAGATCTCAGCTCTAGAAACCTCCATCACCACATTTCCTGTTTGTAACTGAACAAATTACACACAAAAGATTTTAAGAAACAGAAAAGCAACCTGAGCCACTGATAAAGACCAATTTTAGGACCATGCTGCTCCTAATATAAGAGGGCAACATTAGTGGAGGGAAAAGTTTGTGGGAGCATTTTTAATCCATCCATTTGCTTTATGGCTACATAAGGAATTTTCTAAAAAAAGAAGCATGTCAGGTAAGTGGAATTTTTAATACTTTTTACATTATATTCTAAAGATTCACTTAATAATTTCCAAGTGGTAATTAAAAGACACTTAATATTTGAAGAGTAAATCAGCTAGCACAATTATTTTTTTAAATGTGCAACACCCTTCAGTATAACTAGTATTTTGAAATTCATTAACCAGTACAAATTGACTATTTTCTCTTCAAAGCAAAAAAAGTTGGACTGTATTTAGCACAAAGCTAGTTGTAGCTGTTCAGTAAGTGTTTATTGGCAACTATGCCATGCAAAATACTTGTTATTTTTAAGGAAGCTTTTGTTGACCATGCTCAGTCCTCTTTCGTTTACTTTAGATATAAAGCAAGATGGGAGTAAATGCATTCTAACACTAAAAATTAGGCGTGAGAGTGTCTTCTCAGTAATCAATCCATTTGTAACCTTCAGAGAGATGACAGTTTTGAAAAGCCCAGTGAAAATTCAGTTGCTCATGCAATGAATCTTGAGTTCGATCCACATCGATTTGCTATTATTAGTCTACACTGATGGTTCATTCCTCTTGCACTGTTTATGTACTTTCTTTTTCATTAACCAACATCTTTTGCTTGTAAAAGAATAATCCAGGTTAGGTAAAGTAGAAGCACTGTGAAATATACACAAAAGGAAAAATCTTAAGTATTTCCTATCACCTGAAAACCACAAAATATTGTTTTATTTCCTTCCAATTGTTATTTCTGTATATTCTAGTTTTATTTTCATATGTGAAATATTAATTTGTAGTTTAAGTCATATATCAGCTTTTTTCACTCCTATAATAAAATAACTATTTTCCTTTTATTGTAATTTCTGCCTAATCATTTTAAATGAATGCACAAAATGATGTCTGTTGCATTAATTATCATTTATTTAGTCATTTGTTTATGGTAGGACATTTACATTGTATCCAGTTTTAAATTTCATAATGAAAGAAAAATGAACAGTTCTATAGCCTCTTCTATGTGTAATTTTTAGGAAAGATATTTAGAATTGGAATTAGTAAGAGATTATGAACATTTTAAGCCTCATTATTGCCAAATTACTTTTCCAAGGGTGATGCCAATTTACTCTCATTCTAACAATGCTTCTCTTTAATAGACAGGTTTCATTTAAAAAATTTCTTAAATTTAATATTCTACTCATTGTTTAATATGCATTACTTTGATGATAATGAGATTGAACATTGAGCATTTTGTATGGATTTTTAAACTGTTTATAATTCTATCATTTGTTAATTCTCATTATATCTTTTGCTTAATTATTGTGCTCATAATACTTTTAATATCAATTCATATGGGCGCAATTACCAAGTGAAGATATATTTTACAATTTTTGTGAATTTCTTTCCCAGTATTTTGTTTGCTGGATCTTAAAATCAATTGGATGAATCACACATGGGACATCTGCTAACATATGACTTTCATGCTTCTCTTTTGCTTTCCTAGTTCATAGGTGACCAAAGAATCAAAAGAATTGTTCTAGTTTGACTAGTATACAGCAACAACTGGACATGGCATTACTATATGCAGTTTCCTTGAGCAGATGATGATGGGGAACTTGGGAAGTGTGGGAAGTGAGAAGGCTCATGGCAGTGAATATGGCATTCAACTATTTCCATAACTAATTAATCCTAAATTTAGAAGGGATATGATAAATGTCCCCAACATTTATAGCTCAGATTTCCCTGTCAGGTTTAATATAGGAGCTCCTCCACTGTCACTTTAGAAATTTTACAAGTCCACAGAAAAGATACAAATACACTGTTTGTCCTTCAAACTTCAGGCCTTAAGTGCCAAAACAAAACAGAAACTTAATATAGAAGAGAACCAGATGGTAGTATTTTTGATATTTAGATAGGTGAAAAAAGAAAATAAATTTGAAAACACACACAAAAGCACAATTACTCATAGTTAAGCAAAAAAAAAGAAGAAGCAAAAAACTCAAATCTTTATTTCTACCTAGAATCATGTAGTCATCAAGTCACAGGAAATGTGCTGGTATCATAATTCTTATGTAGTTTCTGTATTCATTAAAAAAAATCAACACTAGCTAAATCAAATGGTGAAAATAAATCCTTTGGGCTATTGTTAATTTAGTTTTTAAAAAAATTAATAATTTAGTTTACACATTGTTATGTTTTAAGTGTCTCATTTTCTTTACTCAGTTTTTTCTTCTCATGAACTTCAATCATCTTTCTGAGTAGAATGAAACTCTTTCTTTTAGAGACTAGGTCGGACTAATTCATGAATCATCTTTTAATCTCAGATATTCTTTTTTTTTGTACTGGGGATTAAACTCGGGTCCTTGAGCTTGTGAGGCAGGTGGAAGAACCACTGAGCTAAATCCCCGGCCCTTTTTTAAAAAATTTTTTAAAAATTTTTTTGGTTTTTTGTACCGGGAATCGAACTCAGGACCTTGTGCTTGCAAGGCAGGCGGAGGCATTGCTGAGCTAAATCCCTGGCCTATAATCTCAGATATTCTTAAAGATGGGTCACAGACAACATTGCATCATAAGATTTAAGTAATATTTGGCAGTGATTTAAAAAAAAGTTAATCCAGGAAATATTGTCACTTGCAGGTCATAGCTCTCAGAATGTATGCCCACAAAAGTGCTAGTAGATAGTAGATCTCATTATTGGAAAATTTTCAGACATTGTAAAATTTCATTTAATTATCTCAACATTCCTAAATTAAAAATAGAAGAAAAAATTAGAAGAGTTTCTTGAAACATTAAAAGACACATAGTATTTTGTGAAATGAAGCTTCCCACACAACCACACTGCCTTCTGAGTCTTTTCAGTGTGCTTCTCTAATAAGAAACAGTTAAGGACATATACAAAATGGAGTGACTAAATCTAGATAGAGAGAGGTTTGTCTACAGCAGGGATTTGGGCAGCACTTCAATCTCCAAAGGATTTCTAAAGTTTTCAAGGCATCTATCCTAGAGAAATCTTAACATGCTCTCTTAAAATATACCTTCCCCCTCACTCCCATATCTGGACTTTTTAAAAGTTAAATTTAGTAAGTATTGATTGAGAAACTTCCTTATGTGTTAGAAAGAGGTGGCCTTGATGTCATACAGGTGAGAATAGGAACTCTGGTTATACAGTTGGCTTAGTGAAGTTCAGTGATTTGCACACAACCAGTCACACAACTAGTAAGTGACCACTCTCAGTTTCTTGCTCAGTTTGAAAAACAGGCATTCCAAAGCTGATATTCCTGTTTTCCTTCTCCCCATCACAGAGCACTCTGAGACCTATACTGTTCACATCTCAAATAACCATCTGTTTGTAGTGCACGTTGACCTAAGGTTGGTGGGTTTGAGATTTTAAATTAGAATGGTATGTTATTTACTTGAAAGGCCAGAAATGATTGGAAAGCCCTATCTTGTGCTAATATCTATGATTCTAATGACTTTTATTGATGGAGATGGTACAGCTGTATAGTAGTAGTTGGAAGTGTGGGCTTTGTTCCTTTTGTCCACAAAATCATTAGAATGTACATTGTTCAGCACCAAACCATCACCATGTTAAAAAAAAAAAAAAGCTCATTTGATAAGTAGACCCATGGGGATCAAAATGTCAGTAATTTTCTTTAAAACTTCTGGGTACCTAAAATAAATATTTGCATTTGTGGAATGCAAAGAGATATTCACTGCTGTGATAGGGTTTATAAACCAAAGGAATCCATTAAGAGAACCTATGTATTATAAACTATATACTGTAAACTCATACACTTAGTTAAAAATCTGAAATAGAGACAATAAAACATTATAGTTATGCTTTTTATTATTAATTGTTCCTGTATAAATCAAAACTGCTGCAGAAAGACATTACATTTGCTTAGCTGGGTTCCAAATATAGTGCCTGCCAATTACTGTTGGCATTAAGGGAGTCAGAGGTCTTATAATTAAACCCACTATGATTAGCCCTTGGCAGTTGAAAACTAGATAGAAGCTTAAATCCTGATTTTTCTAGCTCTCATTTCCTTACTAATAATTTCTCAAGACCTTTTGCTTTTTAATAGTGTAAATAGCTAAATTAAAATTGTGTGGGAGTTCATTTTGAATTGATAAAAGCTATATAAATGAAAATAATTACAATTAATGAATAATGATACTGAAGATTGCACTTGTTGGGTAAGAATTTTTAAGTACTTTTTGCATCCAATATCGTAAGAGTCACTGCCTGTACTAAGTAGCTACCCACAGGGATAAAGAGACATTTACACTGGGTTCAGAGAATTACTAGGCAAGGGGAGGTGTTAAATTTCTGTGTATGTGTGTGTGTGTGTGTGTGTGTTTGTGTGTGAACATTTATTCAGATCTGTTGAAAATTTCCACCAATATCTACTCTTCTCATGTGTTTTGTTTTTCATTGTGTATTTATTGTTGGCAATCAAAAGAGTGTGACAGATATCAAGAATATCATGGAAGACAAAGCTTCTAAATGAAATCCTACTTAGAACTCAGATCACACTACTAAAGGGAAAAAAAATCTTGGAAAGCATAAATGTTAGGAATTCTAGACTTCTAAAATCAGAAAAAAACACTTCAAGACCATGCTAAACTACCCCTCCACATGCCTAAATCACTTCCTACATACTGGATTTAAGCTTGTGTTTTAAAATGTCTCCAATTGTTTATATGAAACAAATTCATTGTGTTACTTAATGATAAAACACAACCCTAAAGGAATGCACAATGTGGTTCAAGTTCTTGCCTTAATAATGTTGACATATATCATGAACATTAAAAGGACTTATCTTAGAGATTTTAGTGGAAAATGTAGGTCTATGGTATTGATTTGGTTGTTTCTTTGTAGCTGAGAGCAAAATTGTCTTCTTGTAGCAATTAATAGAGTAATGTAACTATTTCAATTCTTCCCATAACTGGAAAGGGAAAGCAAAATTTCTGTTTGACTTATAATTTTGGACATATGATAGAATGGTACATTTAGAGTAGTTTTAAAAACAAAATTAGAGCTTTCTGCTTACTTTCTTGAAGCATGACTTTATATATTGTACTATATTTTATTTACCCAAACCACAGTTGTTTGAGTGTATACAAAATAGTAGGTACTGTGGGCAATGGAAATAAAGAAAGCACTAAGCAGAAAGATTGATTTTACTAGTTCTCCTGTGGGTGGTAAATGCTAAAGGTTTGTCATTATATTTTTATATCTTTATATTTATTTGTCCCTCCCCCATATAGAAGTAGAAACATTAGAAGAAAAGATAACCAAATAAATTAGGGAAGAAGGGAAAATAAGGACAAAGGTACACAGGTCATAAACATAAGTATTGTATAATCCTAGAGATTTGCTTAAGGGAAATTGTGTGTTAAAGACAAATCATCAACTAGAGTATTCACATGGGCTGTAAAAGTAAAAGTGTACCAGCTTTTGAGGAAAATCACGGGTTCTTGTACTTGAGCCACTAAATTATGTATTAAATAATATGTTCTAGGGCCAGGGATTTAGCTCAGTAGTTTTGCCGCCTGCTGCGCAAGCGCAAGGACCCAAGTTCGACCCCCGATACCAAAAATAAATAAACAAATAAGTAAATAATATCTTCTAGTCCATGGTATGTTATGGTTTATATCATCTAAAATGGCCCTAAAAGTCTAGTGTTCAGAGGTGGGACTTTGGAAAGGTGATTGATCATGGGGTCACTATACTCATCAGTGGGTTAAGCTACTGTTCCAATGGCCAATCCTCTGGCCTAGTTAGAGACTGGTCATAGGTGGCTTCACCTATCAGACAGTATTCTTGTCATCAGCTCCTCTTTCCACTCTGCCTCTTTGCTTCCTCATGCCATGACTTCAGCAGCTTTTCTCTGCCATGTAGGTGCTGCCTTGGCACCTAGTGACCATGGACTGGATCTACTGAAACTGTGAGCTAAATTAAGCCTCTCCTCCTTTGAGTATTTTGTTCTAGTGATGATAAAGGACTAATACAGTATCCTTATAATTAATATAATAATTAATGTACTCTGCCCAGTACATTTTCTTAAAGAATGTCTTATTTTCCTTAATAATAAAGTCAGGGGCTGGAGATTTAGCTCAGTGGCACTGCACCTGCCTCACAAACACAAGGTCCTGAGTTCGATCCCCGGTAACAAAATAATAGTAATAATAATAATAAAGTCAGAAAATATGCAAAATGGAAGAGAATAATGAGAATTTTAGGCTTTATTTTATGACAATCTGAAGTTTAACTCTAATTTACCAATTTAGGGCAGATCATATGCTTTAATGGTCAGACGGATGCAGTGTTAACATTCTCTTACTAAAGTTTGGAAACATAACTGGGATATGTAGAGTAGAAAGCTATCAAAGCCTCTTCTACTTCCATTCAGGGGTAGATTCATGTAGTTTCATTCAGGTAGGGTTAAAATTACTTTCCACAATCAATTTTATATCTTTTTAGTATATGATTAGTGAATAATCAAGATTCCAACACATATAGTATAGAGATTTGATACAATAATTCTAGACTAGGGCATATTTTAAGCAGAGTTAGAGTTACAAGTCCAATGTAGTCAAAGATAAATTGCTAATATATTCATTAAATACTTACTTTCAAGCAACAAAATGTTTTTGTAAACTTTATAATAAATAAGTTGCAAAATATGTTAGTAGGAAAGTTATACTATAAGATAGTATACTAAATAATTGTTGCTGTCCTATTTAATTGCTAGGCTTACAATTTTTTAAATGATGGTCACCTGTAAAAAATAATTTAAGAATTAATTGTTATTTTTTAGCCATTTATTTCTCTATCAACAAGTAGAAAGAATAACTTTTATGAGGCTCCGGTGAAAAATGAAGTTATCAACATACAAAAAATGTCCATTTTCTTTTAGATATTTAAGGTAAAAGCTGAAAAGAGAAAAGAAGGCAAGTATATCTTCATTTTATGCTTCCCCAAATTATTATGTCAAAAGATTATTTCTTCTTACAATGATACTTATAAGGGGCTGGGGATTTAGCTCAGTGGTTCTGCTGCCTGCCTTGCAAGCGCAAGGACCTGAGTTCAATCCCCAGTACCAAAAAAAAAAAAAAGTTATAAGATAAACATTCTGGTTTTTTGCAAACATATATTTATGATTGGGCTCATAGAGCTTAGCTCAACCAGTAGTGGTTTCCAAATTATTTTATCTAGAAATTTTACTAATACTAATTAAACTCTCAAAAGAAAATAAACTTTTACATTTATAGTAGCAAATACCTTTGTAAATCTAACTAATTGCTAGTATTAGCATCAAGTTCCTTGGTTCAAGATTCCTGAGAAACAAATTAATAAAAAACAGATTCCTGGTAAACATAGATTACAAGTAGAGCAAACAGAATTAGGGCACTATTGACCATTTTTGCCAAAGCCATAGTGGCCTAATAAATTACTCTTCTTTTCCCAGGGATTTATTTCCTAGCTATTGGAAGGTAGGCACTTTCCCTTCAATGGTGCTAGAGATAAATGGCACAGAATCTTCAAACTGTCTTTTTTTTAGCTTGTGGACCTGTCTAGACTTCTTCGGCTGTGGTCATGTCTATGTACTTGATCAAAACCTTTTTGTTGGCCCTCAGCCATTACACTATCCCTTTTCATACCACTCTTCATTTAGTGACCTGACACATGTTTGATAAGCAGCTACTTTGTACTGAATATTGTAGAAATAAGGAGGAATCTCACTAGCAGTAAGATATTAATAATAAAGATAACAACATAGCTAACATTTATTGAATCTTTTAGTAGTGAACAACACTATTCAAAAAATCTCATTATATGTCTTAACTCAATCCTCATAGGAATATGAATTTATTATCACTACCTTTTCACAAACAAGGAAACTAAGGCATGAAGACAAAGATAAATGAGACAGTTTTTGCCCTTTGGAAAGTTCAGAGTTTAGTTGGAGAGCTTTATGCATAAATAACTACTGTAATATTTGTTATAGTGTAAAGGAAAGCATAGCATGTCACATGGTTGAGTGCAGACAGCATTGAGGGAAATCTTCAAAGAGAGGGTGATCATAAAAGATATCTAGTTAGTTTTTAGATGGCTGAGAGAAAAGGAATGTCAGGCAAAGGGGCAACTATACAGACACATAGAAACAGGACACGGTAAGTATTTTGTATTGAAAATTACAAGCGCTTCAGGATGAGTGTAGCACCATATATGACTGGGAGGTTAAGGCAGATAAGTCACAGGACTTGTGGAAGATTTCCCAAGGCAGGAAATTGAAGTAACATTTTGGGGATATAGTTTATGATAATGAAAGAAAAGTGTGATAACCTCTATGTTCAGTGCAGATATAGGATCAGACATTTTGTCCTAATGAACCTATGTCACAAGCTAAAGAGAAGTAAAAAGGGACATCTTTCTCCAGAGACTGTACAGGACTGGAGCATTTGGGGACAGGAAGACACTTGATGGTAAGAAGTAGTGGTTAGTGCAGTGTGGATGAATGGAAACACCAGTAAACATAAAACCAGTGCCAATTGAACAAATAGAAACAGAGCCAGACTCACCTGAGAAGCATGTATGTACTACTTTACTTATAAAACCTTGAATTGTCAAGATATCAGAGTCCTTTAAATTATGTATATCCTTTCATCCAGTAATAGATCTTCAAAAACATAACCTAAAACAAAATCAAGTCTGTGTATATAGTTTTAACTATAAAGACATTCATCACCATATAGATTATAGTAACTAAAAAATTAGAAATACCTTTAATATCTAGTAATAAACTATTGCTTAAATAAGTTATGCAAAATCCAAACAATGGAATATTGGGCAACCAAAAGAAATGGAAGCATGTTTGGTTCACAGGAAAAGAGCACCATAGAGTTATTAAGGGGAAAATAGTTAACAGTCTAGTTGGTACAATTAAATCCCAGGTCCCTGTGCATAGCAATTTCTAAACAGAAAAAATAAGTTTGGAAGTACAGTGGATCCTTGAGCAACTTGGAGAGGAGGCACTGATCCCCCAGTCATGAATTTGCATGTGATTTCTTTTATTTTGGTACCACGGATCGAACTCAGGACCTTGTGCTTGTGAGGCAGGTGGTAGGACCACTGAGCTAATCCCCGGTCCTGCATGTGATTTCTGACTCTCATCAAAACCTACCTGCCACTTTAATGTTGTTGATCAGAAGTTTTAATGATAATATAGTTGATTAATGTATCTTTTGTATATCATATAAATTATATATGATTAAAAATAGGCAAGAACCACAAGACCACTTTTTACTGCCATATGCAGTTTACTGGAAAGATGAAGTCACAAGAAGATGGTGAACATCATAAGGTGTTTGAAAAGGACACTTGGAATATTTGAACTCACCACAGTAGCAACAAGAAATTGTAGTTTAGTACTACTATGGGTAATTTCATACAGTTCTGAGTTCAGGGGCTGGGGATTTAGGTCAGTGGCCCCGCGCCTGCCTCCCAAGTGCAAGGTCCTGAGTTCAATCCCCAGTACCAAAAAAAAAAAAAAAAAAAAACCCAAAAAACAAAACAGTTCTGATTTTCAGGTTGCATCTTTACTTTGTTTACATTTTCTTGACTATAAATGGATGGCTAGATGGCCTATAAGTGTTTGTGTGCACACATTTTAATAATTTTCAGCTCTTTACAGAAGACTTATGTGTATTTTATAGTAGTAAATTATAAAATAGACTATTAGCTACATACATTTTATTGATTCATATCTTTTTTCTTAATTTTTCAACATTTCTAGGCTATATGGTTCATCTATAAGTTTTTCAAATTGTCACAAATCTCAAAAGAAACCCCTAGAACTGCACCTAGATTATCGGTATTTAAATGAATGCATAAGAAGAAAACAAGAGTGAAGGTCTTTAAAAACAGAAATTGCCCCTTTGGCCCTGTACTTCAGTAGCAAAGAAAGGAACTCAGACTCATTTGGCAAGTGAGACAGATTGCTGGCCTCCTTTTGTGCAATACAGTTACATCAGCCACTTGAAAAGGATTATTATCCATGATGGGTAAGGAGGAGGAGAGGGGAGTGGGGAGCAATCTCCAAAACCTTGAAAAACTCTCAACATGCTCTAGGGGCTAGAAATTCTACTTCCAGCGACCACCTCTTGTACAGATGAAGTCCACATATGCACAAAACACCCAGTGATGTTTTCTGCATAATTTCTTGAATGGGAAAAATGTTTTTAAAAATTAACTTGTCCATCCTAGCAAAACAGCTAGATGAATTATATCTCAACAACACTGTAGAACTCTAGGCAGACACTAAAAATAACACACAGACATGATAAAAAATTTCCCAAACACTACTAGTTTAAAAAGGCTAATTAGTATAATATGCCCCATTTAGATTTCAGTAGAGAAACATAGCATGTTATGTTATATGTTATTCTATATTTTGGCATTTGGAATTTTAAAAATTTATTATCATTTATTAAGTGTACAGCTAAATATCTAAAAATCAATTTTAGGAATATAGGCAGTATCATGTGATACACAGAATTTCTAACATATCTAATATAGTTAATAGTTATTATGCAGCACCATTCTCATAAATATTTAGTAGGCTTATGTTCATGAGAAATAAACCAGACCTTTTACCTTGTAAAAATAGTGGTTTTAATCAAATTAATTTTTAGAGGGCAAAGGACTATTTAAGCCTTCTCAAATTCTCCTAAGGAAAATAAAGTCACACATTTCACTACCATTATCAGTTAATATTTTCAATTTATTAATTAATTCTTGAAAAAACTTACAAAGCATACATTCTATGGGTTTGCAGAATAAAATGCATAAATAGCACTATTCTAAGTAGACTTTAAGGTATTTTGAACATCTAGAAATAACATGGTACTTTATTAAAGAGGAAATAATAAACACAATTTTTTGGCATCAAAAGAGATTCAAATTAGTTCAGACTAAAGCAGTGTATATATGTAACAAGCAATATGCAAATTATATGCATTTATATATACAAAACTATATAATAATCAAATAATACACATTTTCTATACTTAATCCTTCATATGCCTGCCTGTGAACATTTAAAAATCAGTGAGGCCAGCTCAAATACACAGGACCACTGAGAGCAGCTGAACAACCACTGAAATGTCAATGACAAGTTGAAGAAAAAATCACAATTCAAGTGCTAAATGTGAGATATAAAAAATAAGTAATGTAGAGCAGCATAACACATATTTTGGTTTAGAGAATTTTTATTTGATACTTTAAAAGCAGACTAGAGAAGCAAAGCTAATTTACCCCCTGTTAAGAGATTGTATGTTTTGTTTACTGTTTAATATACTGGTATTGTAATTTCTTTGAAAGGCCTAAAATGGTCATTGATTTTAAATAGTCTTATACCCAGAGAGTTGGGACTGTGAAGAAATATGATCCCCATTGTGGCTATCTTCACACTGCATTTCTAATTATGCATTTAACATTTATGTCCCCATCTAAACAGAGTTTCTTGAGAGTGAGGATTATGGCTTGTTTTATTTTGTATTGTCTTTATCTTTGGTTTCCTAGCTCCTGATTCAGAAGCTCTGTCTAATTGATACTGGTTGAATAAATAAATATGATATAGAATTATAAGTTACTGTCCTGAGATCAGCCTATCACATGGGTCATATGGAGATCAGACTACTAAGATACATCAAATCAAGCAAATTATTTTAGTTGTCATTCAGAATCTACCAAAAAAATGTATACACACTTCAGGAAAAAGAAAAGCATATATAAATATTTTAATACTAAATTTATTGAGATATCACGAGGTTACTACAAATCACCTTTGGCCTCTACAATTACAAAAGGTGCTGAAAATGGTGGCCATTAGCTTCCATACATTTATTAGTATGGCAAATTGCTCCTTGAGTAATCTTGGCCATTGAGACTGCTACATATGCATTTTCAATTTCTTCTCTAAGGGCCAGCAGAGTAGTGAGTTTTTTATGTTATACAACATCCTATAGGGCACCCATTTGAGGGTAACACCTTCTGTTAAAAAACATCATACTATTTTTTTTCCTGAAGGGTGTATACATTTTTCGGTGAACTCTGTGTGAGTAAAGATAGCTATAAATTATCAAGAGCAACTGACAAGCAACATGCCACAAAACTCTCTTCATGCTCAAGAATAAAATGACAAATGGGGCCTTCACAAGGAGAAAGAGAACCATAATAAACTCTGGTGCTCATTCATGGCACTAACAAAACTGGGTTGCTATGATTCCAGAATTATTATATCCCCACACATAGTATCTTATATTGCAGGAATTTTGGAAAGGAAAAAGTGGTTTTCTGTGAATAATGAAAATATATGTGATTTTTAGTCTGAAGGTTAAAGTAAAGGAAAAGTACAGCAAATTATGATTCTTACTAGTTAGGATATTCTTGATTTTGAACCATAGTTTTTATAATCAGTCGCCACTTTTCATCTTTTAATGGACTGAAAATATCTTCTCTTTTGTCTAAGGAATGTAGGAAACTGGTTTCATTTTGCCCATGCTGAACTCGAGGACTTAATCACCAACACCCACTTTGAAATCCGTCTTTGCTTGTTGGTGTTGATTAATGTCCTGGCAGAATAAATGCAATGGTTTTAATTGTGAAACTAACCTGATTCAAGCAAATGGGTGGTGAGCTACTAACTATATCATCCATATCTTTATTTTTGTTTCCAGGAAGCACTGAATGCCCCTTTTTCCTCTGGGGACTTCTAGCCTTGTTGGGTTTGGCTCTAATTATATCGCTGATCTTCAATATTTCCCACTATATAGAAAAGCAGCGACAAGGTAAGACATTTTAATAAATAACTGTATGGAACCTGGTTGAATGAAGACTATGAAGTCACTGGAAAACTGACAGAAGTAAGCAATTTTATGAAATGTCATCTAGTAGGATATTTCATCTGTAGAAAATCTATTTGATTTTTTTACCCTAAGGGTTCTCTTAATTTAAGAATATGATCATATTAGACATATGAAAAAAACACCAAATTTAGCTTTGTCTCTGCCTCAGGTATAGGGTTAGAAGGGATTATCCTGATAAATGCACTTTTCCTCCTCTGATAGAACAACCTATGAAATGATAGCTGCAAAGGTCCTTTCTGATGCATGATGAGAAAAGTGAAAAGTAGCTTTTCAAGGTTCATCCCTTCTCAGTCTTCTCAAGATCAGTCAGGCTCTGGACAGGGCCCCAGACTGAAGCGGACTCAGAATAGGACTGGCAAAGCAACACACTGAGCCATGGGTCTAGATAAAGTCTAGGAGTATAGCCAGGAGGATCTACCATGGCAGCTTTTCACTTTCAACAGGCTGGACAGTGGTTTTAGCCAGGTGGCTTTTACTTGCATATGCCATGATGGAAACAGCATAAAGTGCAGCAACTGAAATACTTTGTACTGGGGTCTTTAACATACACAAATTGATATATAGACAGGTGGATGGATAAAAGGATAAAATCTCATTTCTTTCTTCCTTTCTTTCCTTTCTTTCCTTCTTTCTTCCCTCCCTTCTTCCTTCTTTCCTTCTTTCTTTCCTTCTTTCCTTCCTTCCTTCCTTCCTTCCTTCCTTCCTTCCTTCCTTCCTTCCTTTCTTTCTTTCTTTCTTTCTTTCTTTCTTTCTTTCTTTCTTTCTTTCTTTCTTTCTTTCTTTCTTTCTTTCTTTCTTTCTTGGGATCAAACCCAGAGGGTCACACATGCTAGGCAAACACTCTACCATTGAGTTATATCTTTAGCCCTTTTTAAAATTTTATTTTGAGTTAAGCTTTTGCTAAGTTGTCCAGGCTGTTCTCAAATGTGAGATCCTCTTGTTTCAGCTTCCCAAGTATATGGGACTATAGGCCTTTGCTACCCTTGCCAAGCTAAGCACACTTATTTCTGGGAGGTGTCTTAGTATTCTGAAGTCAAGAAACTCTTTGGAGCAGGATATGTAAGCGGTCATAAAATAATAGAAAAGAAAGAGTTAAAGTGTTTTCTTTTAAAAGATGAAATAAAACTAAGATTAAAAAATTAAGTAAAACATGTGTTCAAAAAAAATTGCACGAATCCAATTTAGAACAATGGTCAGTTTGCAGTGATTGTCCTTGATCCTCATAACAGAAGCATCGTAAGTATTTGTGATGCCAATATAAAATATGGAAAGAAAAGAACTGTCATGCAAATTTTTAAAAAGAAATGTGAGAGGCATGATGAAGTGACATAACTGAGATTACATATCCACCAATAGCAGCAAAGTCAGGGCTAAAGGGCCCACATTTCCTCATTCTCTGACCAGAATGGTTTCTACCAGTGCATGTACCTTTATATTGCTGATGAATATTTCAGTCAGAAGCCCAACATTCTTTTAGGATCTCTATTATATCAATTCTACAGCTGAAGTGAAATTCCAAGTAAGCATTACTTTCAGTAATTATTCTAAAATCAAATACAGCATATTTGCATACAAACAAGTTTTATAAATGACTCATCATCAGACGCTTTTTACAAAATTCCCTCCTTTTATAGAAAAAATGAGCTAAGAGTTGACTTTACCTTATAAGATAATTTAAACTGACTATACTTTAATTTCCTCATGATATATTCTTTTTTTTTTTTTTTTGGTGCCGGAGATCGAACTCGGGTCCTTGAGCTTGCACAGCAGGCAGCGAAACCACTGAGCTAAATCCCTGGCCCCTCATGATATATTCTATAAATGTATATATAATATATATTCTTAGCAGAGTTCTGGGGACTTAGTAGGATCTGTACAGCCCACATCCTGTACCTGGTGGCTCTGGTGCTCACTCCCTTCTTTCCACAAATCTTTTTTTTTTTTTCTTAATATATTAATTGCTACATTTTAGGTATACAATACATTTACATTTATCATAGGGTGTTTGTACCTGTACATGATGTATCTTAGTTCTTATTTTTTTCCCCATTACCTATGTGCCCTTCACCCCCACCACCCTTCCCTATTTACATAGACTTTGTTTCCATTTTTTTTTCTTTCTCATAATTTTTCCTTTCCTTTCCTCCCTTTCCCCTTCCCCTCTCACCACCCCTCCACCTTTGGACCTTTTCCTATTTCAAATTATCAATTATTAGTTTTAATCATTTTCATCCTTATTTACACTTTCAGTTTCTCACACTACAGATATTATTCGGTATTTACACATGTGTGTCCTATTTATTTCACTTAAGAGTATGGCCACAATATGCATCCATTTAGCTATAAATAACTCTAGTTTCTCATTTTTTATGGCTGAGTAGTACTCCATTTTATTAAAAAAAAACACATTTTCTTTATCCAGTTTCCAGTTGATGGGCACTTGGGCTGTTTCCAAACCTTAGCTATTACAAACTGTGCCACTATAAACATTGGTGCACATATATCACTGTGGTATGATTCTTTTAATTCTTTGGGGAAGATTCCCAGTAGGGGAATAGCTGGGTCAAATGGGAGCTGTAGTCCTAGTTCTTTGACGTGTCTCCATACTGATTTCTACAGTGGTTGCATCAGTCTGCACTCCCACCAACAATGGAGAAGCCATAGCAATTAGACAAGAGAAAGAAATAAAAGGAATAAAGATAGGAAAGGAAGAAGTGAAACTGTCATTATTTGCTGATGATATGATACTTTACATAGAAGACCCAAAAAACTTGGTCAAAAGCCTTCTAGACCTAATTGACAGATTCAGTAGAGTAGCTGGATATTAGGTCAACACTCAAAAGACAATAGCCTTCTTATATGCAAATAGCAGACCCATTGAGAGAGAAATTTGGGAAATAATTCCTTTTACAGTAGCATCTAAAAAAATGAAATATCTAGGAATCAACCTAACAAAGGAAGTAAAAGACCTCTACACTTTCCACGAATCTTAAGGGCCTACCATGGCTGCATTTTTTCCCACCAAGCTTTGACATTGGTTATTTCAGTGAATGTTAGTTCTTCTGGTCTCTTTGGTGCTCTCACCATGCTTACGCTCCACTCCAATTTCCACTCCACTTCTTGCCCTCATCTCAGTATTATTTAACAAATCTTACAATGCCCTAAGGTTTAGCAGTAGCTGTTGTGTTTGTGTAAGTCATATTCAGATCCATTCCAGTGAGCTTTCTGTAAGCTTCTGTGAAATTAGTTCTTACTATTAGCCAACTACAATCATTTCATTTGAGCATTCACATATCCTCCTTAGTTGGCATGCACAGCCCTAGCCCTTGCACTTTATTGGTGTATAAACCCAAGATTATTAGCCTTGGTGCAGCATTCATTGTTATGCTTTGTTCTCGTCCCACTCTTTCTCTCCACAACACTTTTTCACCTGCCCAACTCCTCCTGACAGCTTTTCCCAAGGATGAGTAATAACTATGCCATCCTTTCCATTTCATATGAACACATAGCACTTTCTTTCTCATCCAGAGATATCAGATAGATTTGGGATTCCCTCTTCAAGCAGCCCCAGTGTCCTGCAGACTCCCCTCTGCCTCATTCCTCCTGCAGAGAAACTAGAAGAGATTCTGTCATATATGGCAGTTTTTCTTCCACTCAGTCTGTGAGTGCAATGCTCCTGCATCCGGCCTCACATAACTTTTTATGTTTGCATCTTTGTGCTACTCTTTGTGGCTAAGAAGCTTGCAAGGTCTGACTCCACCTTGGTCAACAGTCTTGAGTAAGTTTTGCTGGTGTATTAAATAGTTTACAAAAGAAAATCTCCATGCCAGCAACAGTATCTACACATTCAATCAGATACAAAAGATAAGCCTTTTTCTTGATGTTTTCTGTAGCAGCCAGGTAGAAGATTTGAAATGAAGTTCTGTTTTCTTCTTAAAATAAATCTTCCATTTTTATGTGATTTTTGTCCAAATCTGTTCTTTAGGAGGATTATATTTCTTTTGCTGAGTGGAATGCATTAGGTTTTCTTTTCTTTAAAATCCAAAGAACATTATTTATCCAACTCATCCTCTCTGCCTTGAAAAGGATAAATGCAAGCATAATTTGTGAATATATCAGTCTTATCGTGTATCTCCTATTCAGTAGAAAGTTGTGTCACATTTTTCATATTTCACATTGAAAATAAATCAGAGAGATTCCACTATAGCATTTAAACAATGTGCTGTTGTTTCTTGCTATAGCATATTGTGTACAGAAAAGTGAACACTCAAAAAGGGGAAAGCATGAAAGCAAATACATTTGTAATACACCCTCTGAACTATATACCTGACCGCAAGTTTTGCATCTGAATCATAGGAGAGGATTATAAAAACTCATCTAGCATACAAGCATTCTCATATGCAATCGTCCACACTTAGCTGATTTATATCAAAGCACATAGTTTTTAGTTTTGCTAAATGTCCTTGAAAAGACTAGGAGGCATTTGAATCATGTCATTTATTTTTAAATAAACTGGGGAGCACTCATGACGGAGCGAGTTCTTTTCAGAAGCCGAGGCACGCTGATCTTCATTCTTAACTCTAGCTTTGGAACTTTTCATTATTGCTATTCATTTAAAGTGATCACATGCTACTAACCTTCTGAGGAGGAACTGTCAAACTAAAATCACCCAAGCACTGATGGCCCAGCTCCAGGTTCCACATGTTCATTCTACAAAGAGCATGGAATATGGTGCCCTTGAACCTTTTAAGTCCTCTTTCAGGGTATATTTCAATACAGTTGGTCTTGATATATAATCTCCCTTACCTATTATTTATTTTCTTCCTTCCCACATTTTTAGTCCCCTTTTTCTCCCATTTAAGCAATATATATTATTATATTGTGTCCTTTATACCGTTGCTTCTGTACCCTTTTCCCTACAAAGCTTTTTGGTCTTACTTTTATTTTTCTTTTTTCTATTGATAATACATCCAATTACATTTCTCTTCTTTATAGTTTATTCTTTTACACACACATGAGTATACTTTCCAGGTACTGATGTTTATATTTTAAGCACTTCCATTTGAAAGGTCCATATTATATTATAAAAAGATTAGTTGGTTTGGAGAAATATTTGTATTCTACATCTATCATTTCTTATTAAATAGTGGCATTAAAAATTTTTGTTTTCAAATTCTTTTTTTAAAATTTCAGGGGCCAGGGATTTAGCTCAGTGGTTCCACTGCCTACCTCACAAGCCCAGGTCCCAAGTGCAATCCCCAGTACCAAAAAAAAAAAAAAATAATAATAGTTCAAACCATCACTCATCTGGTGACAATTCTCTTATCAAAGGTGAAATTTTAGTAATTTCATTCTAACTTAAGCTTTACTTATATTTTAACTTTAAAATACCATCTTAATAACATGAGCTTTCTTTCCGTTAACTCATTTAATGAAGAAACTTCCCAACTGAAATGAGCATAATTGGAGTAAGGCTTGTTATATGATACAGATTCAGAATGTATTCTATCAATAAGTAACTGCCATTTTATAATTGTTTTTACAGAAATTATCTCATTTTCCATATCTGCTTCATAATATGGTAATATTATTCTTACTTTGTAAACAAATTGATAATCATAGTTTTCTATAATTTCCATGTTATCACAGAGCAAATGTATTGCAAAACTGGAACCAAATCAAATATTTTCTGATTCCTAACCTGGATTTGTTCCATGCTACATCAGGCTATGATTTGACCAACTTCTTATGCATTCACTTTAATTCTAAACAAAACTGAATAATGATGGCCTGAGTATAAACATCTTCTCCCAAATAGAAAGAAATAAAAATATACTGTATATCCTTCATTTTCCAGTTTACAATATTCTGGTCTACATTAACTAATTTTCCTTATGCTTATATCTATATTTCTCAGTTTTTCTGTTTTTGCCAGAATTCTATTCAGTTGTGTGTACTGTGAAACTTTCTTAAGACCTCTCTAGGTTTCCCCCAGCCTTCGTGTGCATGCATATTCACAAGACTAATGTGAAAGTAGTTGAAAACAACTGCATCTTTTATATGAGGTTTGTGGTAGGACATTTCTTGTGGGCTGGAACAAGTGTATTTCTGACAGGATTATTTTCATCAGTTTGGGTTCCATGACCATTTCATCCTCCATAAATTTCCCCACTAATGTTTCTTTAGCAGTTCATAACCTCTCTGGAGAATAACTCAACATTGTCACATATAAATTTAACTAAAAATAATCTTCATAGTTGTTTTATGACTTACTCAATTATTTTAAAATGTTACTGTTAGTTCCTTACCAAAATTGTGTTTTTCATATGTTAAAGTTGAAAGATTGGTAAGTGTTATCTCTGGGTCATTGCCAGAGATTTAGCTAATACTGATCTTTATTTCTAAGTAATATCTTCTGGAAGGCTTTAACTTTGTTTAATGTCTGGTTACATAATAAGCAATTCAAATAGAATAAATAACATGTTATATATATCCATTCAAGTCAAAGAAAATTGATTTATGAATGGATAAAATAGATTTCTGTATAATATTAATTTTAATGATCAAAGCTATATTCTGAATATTTCTTAATTTATTTCAATAACTCATTATGATTCTATTACCTTCACTACTGAAAACTCTTAAAGTTGTAGTTTTCCAAATTCTTTCATATACATATTTAACTAGAAGTAATTTGGCTTTGAGCTACCAACAAGGTTCAATGGTAGGTAACATAATGAGATTTGGACATAATTTTTTTGGTTTTATTGTCATAAATTATATTCCTGGTCAGTCTTGTCTTTGCAAACCAAAGAGAAATGTTTCTCTTTAAAGCCATACTACTGTTTTGACTAATTTTAGGGACTGAGTTCCAATATTTTCCCAGTCTCTTCTCCCTAAGATTATTTCCACCACTTACTATTGTTTGCACCATATGGATAAATGGAGTTATGGCCTGAGCTACTTCCTTAACATTGCTTTATATTGTTGCTTAGAAGCCAAGAAATGTTAACACTTTGAGGAGAGATGAGAGAGAGAGAGAGAGAGAGAGAGAGAGAGAGAGAGAGAGAGAGAGAGAGAGAGAGCTCTTAGGGATTGTTATATAAGAAGGAAAAGAATATTCAAACCAATATGAGCAAAGGAGGAAATTAACAGAAGAATGCAGAAAGACCCACAGAACTCAAAGGCAAAAAGCACATCCACACTCCACAATGGACAGGAACCATAAGGGAGGCATGAGTAGTGGTCCTGGCTTTCACTGCCTTGTGTTTCTTGTGCATTAATTGGCCATGCATCTGGGTTCTATATAATTTTGAACTTGCTTGTTTCCACCTCAAATTGCCAAGACAGAATCTGATTGGCCCATACAGGAGAAGGTCTTTATCTTTGTATTAGTCAGCTTTATATTACTACAACAAAAATACCTAAGGTGGCTCAATATTTAAAGGGCAGAAATTTGTTTAGCTTATAGTTCTGGAAGTTTAAAGTCCAGACAGTTTCTGTAGAGAAAGCCTCCCCACGACTACATCACCTATGGCAGATAGCAACAGCAGGAGCACAGGTTGAAGTAAACAATCATATCTCCAGCCAGGAAGCAGAGACAGAAAGGGAACTACCAAGGGATGCTATGAGAAAACACTTAACCTCATGGAGGGCAACATACTCAATGACCCAAGATCTTCCCACTGAGCACCCACCCCTCTTGACAGTTCAATAGCACCTACTGATACCACCATCCTGGGGACCAAGCCTTCAACACAAGGACTCCTGGGGTATACCCAAACCATCACATCTCTAGTCCAATCATTGGTGGAGTATAGTCAGGCTCAGGAGTGTAGTCAAATATGTTTACTTACATTGATGCTAAGCTCCCCCAGAACACGGTGGGAGACTTAACAAATGTATGTCAAAGTTTTTTTTAATTTGTATGTTTTGAATATCTTTCAGATAAAATGTACAGATATTCTGATAACTACATTCCCAGGTATGTTGAAATTGAGTCATTTATTATGACTTCCAACTAATAAGAGACAGTAACAAATGCTGTAGTATTTATTTATAGATTTAGCTCAGGGTTGTTGTACTTGGGTTAAAATAAAATAAAAAATAATTTTGATTAATTTTATACTTATTTGAAGATAAGCAGGTGTAACATTATTATCTGCCCTAGTTATTAACATGTCCTCTGTCAAGCAAAGAGTTGGGAGAAGAATGAAATGAAACTCTAAACTTAGCATCTGTAGAATTTCATTTATTTCAGAAGCAGATATCCTAGATTATTATTCAGATAAAATTTTAAGAGTACAGTACAATTTTATATAAAATTATACTGCACTTCAGAGTCTAGTGAAGGAAGAAATCTGGCAATACTTTAAAAATTTAAGATATACACACATGCACATATATGCATGTATACACATATGTACAAATATGCTTAGTGCATATTTAGGGGTAATGACAATAAACATGGAGATCCAATGAGTCTATACTCTAAAATAATATTCAATATATACACTATAGAGTCTCAACTCTAAAATAATATGCTCCAAAATAATATATAATATAAATAATATAGATTCTTTTTAATACTGGTTCTCTTTAATATATTAATGTAGTTGCAGAATTTGTATATGTGCATTATGATATGTTTTAAAAGAATATTTATGGAATAAACCTAGTAAAAAATTATTTTTAGATAGTATATGCTACCCAAATGTGTCATCATATTGGAGAGTCCATTTCAGGTAAGAAAACAATCTAAATAAAGAGAATTTTCTAGTGTCCTTTCAGATCTTCTGAAATGGTAGGCAGAAGGATCTTTGGAAAATACTGAGCTTTCTAACTGGATAGGAAAAGATCATGCCTTTTTCACCTCTAAAAATTCTTTTTATTTTTTTTTATTTGGTTTTTTGAGACAGAGTCTCACTATGTAGTTCAGGCTGGGCTTGAACTCACTATGTAGCCCAGGCTGGCCTTGAACTCACAGCGATTCTTCTGTGTCAGCCCCTGGAGTGTTGGGATTACAAATGTGTGCACCACACCAGACTCTAAAAGGTCTTTTTTAAAAAAAAATTCTTCATGTTAAAAAGTCTCTGGTTCATTTAAGATCTGGGCTTCAGGCTGTCCCACATAAAATTTTTATTTTTAGGATCACTATTAATATTGGATGCTTCAGCATGAGGTCATTTTCAAGTCATCAATTCATGTCAAGAATTATTTGCTGATCACTTTTTTGTTTGTTACAATAAACAAGACAAAGAAGATCCTAAAACACAAAGTAGACACTAATCTTTTTGATGATTGATTTGATACTTGTCATTTCAAGGACAATTAAGATGCAATGTGATAGAAAGTCTTGTGATTTGATCATTTAGCTAAAGACAAAGTTGATGGTTTGGGGATTAGCACAGGAAGACTTGGATGGGAAAATTGGTAAAATATCCATCTCTATGTAAGCAGGTCCTTAGCTGTAGGCAAATGTGGGAAAGAGGCTGGTTCTTTTATAATGTTCATCCAATAAATATTCATTCAATAAAAAAAACAGTGTACTAGACAATTGTAAAACAAGTTCACTGGCTGCCAGTTCCAAGGGTGGACTCCCACTGTATGAAGAATAGCTCATTTATTGTCTATTTCAGCAGACAATAGTCTATAGTAATAGATCTCTATTTAGGCAACATTTGAATGTAAGATACAGATGTTATCCATAAAGTCATATTTACAAATTTTGTTTATACTTCTTAACTTGTCTGCTTCTCTTGATTATGTGATTTGAGATCCAAAATCGCTTTTTCAGAGGGACATTGACTCTCCAACAACAAATATGAAATTATTTTCAGTCATTAAATTTAAAGCCTTAAAACAAAGCAAGTGGAAATAAATCTATCTTTTCAAGGTGGAGTTAGAGTTACAGGTGATTCTTTGGTTCCAAAATGGCTCACAGCCAGGTAGAAGGAAGGCGCTTCCATCACAATGAGTTCCCCATTACACTCTATATAACACCTGTTTAGCTGAGACGCTATGCTAGAGGGAAGACAAATTTTTCTCTGATCTTTATTTGCTTCCTTCTCCAAATCTCTGCCCTTCCTGTACTAGTAGGTGAGAATTACAGCCAATTTAAGGGCATAGCATCTAAATCTAACATATAGTTAGAGATGTGTTTCATGATATTGACCCTTGGTCCAATTTATTTTTCCCCTAAAGTGCAATTCTACATAATTATTGTCTTTTTATTTGTGTAAAGAAGTTAATATAGTGGGCATACCAGGTATTTGGGATCCAGACAATTTAGAATTTTAATCAAATTCTTGGAATGGTATATTTGTATTGGGAAGAGATTTAACATTGGTGAAATTCATTTTTAACATCTGAAAAATACTGATGATAATATATTTTAATTACAGAAATCAGTTGATGAAAAAGTTGCTGTGTAACTGGATGAAAATTAAGATTTAAGAAAATTCTGCCTGCATGCAGCTTGTTCACCCTAGTTTAGGAAGGCAGCTCTGGCTTACAATTACTTTAAGCTATTTTGGCCCTTCAGATTTCAGCCTCTCACAGAGCTTGGTACATGCTCCCACTAGGTTCTCGTGGTCTGTTCTTGGGTAGCACTAGAGGTGCTTTTATCACACAGTGTTATTTTATCTCAGCCACTTTTCTACTGTATAGTGATTTCTTGGATGTCTAGATCTGCAAGAAGGCAGATCTAACAAAATATAAATAGTGCCCTATATGTAACTAATCTCAACTCTCCTCTTGACCTACTGTTCTCAGGATTGAAAGTCCTTAAACCAAGAGAATTCCTGGGTGTCCTTCATGACATAAGGACTCCTAAGTGGGTACACAGGTGAGGCCCTTCCTATGACGCTGCCTCACATGGTCCCAAAGTACCTCTAAGGTTTCCAGCTTCCTGTATGTTTTAACACACAAATAACCATAAAAGGAAATGATCTGTTTCTTCTCCTATTCTATCTTGAACCTAACTGGTCTTCTTCAGTCCTCTTTGCTGCACTGGCTCAGCTCCCATCAAAGTCACCAATGAATCTTAGTTTCATCTAACTGGGTCCATCTGTAGCATCTGACACACTGACACTGTCTACTTGAGACACTTGCTCCTCTATATTCGAGGCCACCACCAACACCCTTTTACTTTTTTCTTTCTAGCAGTTCCTTTTTCTTTGCTGGCTCCTGAACCTTCAACATCAGAGAACCCAGGGCTCCTCTAGTGAACTTTTCCTCTACTTATACTTATTTCACAAATGATTTCATAGTCTTTCATGACTAAATAACATTTCTGTGTTGATGGAACCCAAACTTATATCTTTACCTATTTAAAGAGATGGCTGCTGAGCAAATCAAGTTAACATTTGCCAAAACCAATTTCTGATAGACTCCTAGGCTTGCTCCTTCTGCAATCTGACAACCTCTCACCTCCATAAACCAACTTTATTTAGTTTTGTAGAAATGCCATTTTTATTTGAATGTTAGAACCTAATATTTATACCACAGAATTTTGGAACTTAAAAGAATAATAGAGATCAAGTTTAATATTCTTGATTTATGAATAAAGCAATTGAAACTTAGAAAATTGAGGTCCAGAAGCATCTAGGAAGAAATAATTATTTTTAAATTGAATTGAGTTATTTAAATCCACAGAGAGCTTTTATCCTCTCAGCTATGGGCTTTTTTATAAATTTATTTTGAAAAATAATTACAGTAATCTTCCACATAAAACACTGCTAAATGTTTGTTGTTAAAGTTAAATTACATGTCTGTAATAAACTAGAGCTATGTGGCATTGCCAAGTAAAAAATGCATTTTTTAATTTGTTTGTTAGGCAACTGCTCCTGAATAATCGTTTATTTGAGAGATTAATCATCTGAGACCTGCTTGTAGACACAGGACCCTGTAATATAAATCACATCTCATTTTCATTCATAGAGAATGAAATGATATTCCTTTTTTAGACATGATTTATCATTTGCTGGTTTTATCTGCTATGTGGGCTAGGAAAATGGATGGATTGTCTTATTAGAAATTCTTCACCTTTTACTATAATATTCTCCGAGTAGCCAGAGAAAAGCCATGAACAAGGACCACCACATACCCCAATATTAAGCTGTATTACATTACTGGATGGAAACAAAGGTTACGGATGAGTTCTATTGTTATCAGATAAGCAAAATACATGCTACTCCTGAACCCTTCATACCATTTCATGCAGGCATCATTTGAGCTATTATTTTTTTAAGGACTGACACCTACTGTTTACATATATTCTCTCCTCTTTCAGAAGCTGAGAAGTAACATGGGTGTCATGGTATGAGATAAGAGTTCTTTTATCTTTTGATACAATTCCCTCCATCTCACAGTGACATAATCTCAATGTAAAAGTACTTGGTACTATTTTATAAAATGCCACTCTCACCACCTGTGTTCTGTTCCCAGGCTGCCATTGTCAAAGCTGGTTACTTGGACCACTGTCAGTGGTAGGATGACACTGGGGGGATGACATTCTGATGTGCCTCATATTACTTATCTGTAACATGGGGATGATATAGTGTCTGCCCATTGGAATTTTTATGAGAACTAAATGAAAAAAGTCATGAAACACACTAAGAGTAGAATCTGATACACAATCATTGCTAAATAATCATTTACTATTATTACCTAAAAAAATCTGCAAGCCCAACTATTTAAATTTACACACCTGCACACACATGCATATACACACCTACATGCGTTCACCGACGTCCTTGCTCATGAACACATTTAACCTTGCTTAGTTGCAACTGGATAAGAACATGCAATGGTTTGATCTCAATACTAAATTTAGCTAAATATTAGTTATGAACTATGTGTAAAGTGAACTCTAATTAGATAAATGGTTTTTTTGGTTATAGGGTTGATGAATGTGATATTGAAGACACACCAATTTATGGTAATTTAGATAAGGTAATCCCAGGTAAGTTTTATTCTTTCATAAGTTAAATGTATCAATAGATTAAATAATTCCATTTGAGGTGGCTATTTTTAAAACACAATCATATTTAAATATATAGTAAATATAAATTCAAATATATTTAGTATATTGTTTAAGATTTGCTTCCAAAGGTTTATATTGTAAATTATATTATGATATTTATTGTAAATCACTATCCTGCTTTTCTATATTATCTTCATTTTACTCTAGTAATAATGAGACTAAAGGAAGAGTCTGTGATCATGAATTTTGACACACAAAGCATTCCATGAAATACAGCTATTTCTAGAACAGTACTTGTGTTCTGTGTACAAAAGCAAATCCACAGTGAATAATCAGAAACAATGAACCCTCTCTCTTGTTTCCTGTGTTCTAATTGGATCTTTTTAAGTGGAGAACCTGAGGCTGCATTGATGGCAAGTGGGAGAAGAAGAACTAAATCATCATACATTTTTTGTTCTTGCAAGTCCTCCTATCCCATATTCCTCTAACCATCCCAACCACCTTAACAACAAATCACTCTAAATTCTTCCAAACAGGAAAAACTTGTTCTGATCCCAGAGCTAATGAGAGAAGCTACCACTCTTCCCCTACAAGCCTTCAAATAATTCATGAGCAGAGAGTCTGGAGTCATCATGTCTGCATTCTGCATCTCAAACACAGAGATTTCCTATAATATACTAAATGTATCTGACTATCTATGTATCAAACAGTATGGAATCCTCCCAAAGTTAGGTATATGGTAATTTTATAGGTTCCAGTAATTTATCTAATTATGTCTTTCCTTCCATTTAAAACTGTCCTTTAATCTCTGCATCTATTTTTCAGGATTATACTGTTAAAATAATTCACCCTCCTGTTTCACTTTACAGAACTGTGATGCCCACCTGTAACATTTGAGGCTTACATTATGTAGTCTGGTAGCTCAATATGTTCCATATCTGTAATTTTCATTAAGTGCACCTAGGTGTTACTTCCCCAAATACTGAGGTTTAGGAATCTTCTACTATACAAATAAATGGGTGATTTTTGTGTTTGTATGTCCTAGATGGGGCTTAGGAATATGCTACTTAATAAACTATGAGGTTATATTGAGTTACTTGCTCCTAGATTGAGTTTAGGAATCTATTATTTATAAATCAACAGGTGATGCTGATGCAGATTTTCTCTTTTTTTTATTAAATTCTTTTATTGGTACATTGTAGATATACAACACAATTACATTTCTCATTGGAAATTGTACCTTTACATAATGCATCTTGGTTCTTATTTTTTCCCCATTCCTAGCCCTCCCTTCACACCCTCCACCCTTCCCTATTTACAAAGACTTTATTTCCATTTTTCCATTTCTCAGCATTTTTCCTTTCCCTCTTTCCTTTCCCCTGCCCCTCCCACTACCCTTACCCCTTTGGACCTTTTCTTCCTATTTTGCATTATTGATTATTCATTCTAATCAATGGTACATTTTAGGTATATAATATAATGACATTCATCGATGGAAAATTGCACCTTTACATAGTCTCTCTTGGTTCTTATTTTTCACCCTTGCCCAGCCCTCCCTTCAACCCCTCCAGCCCTCCCTATTTAAAAAGATTTTGTTCCTATTTTTCCATTTTCTCATATTAATCTCATTCCCTTCTATCCTTTCCCCTATTCCTCCCACTTCCTTCCCCTTTGCCCCTTTTCTTCCTATTTCACATGACCTATTATACATTTAGTCCTTATTTACACTTTCAGTTTCTCACACCAGAGAAACTATTAGGTATTTATTCATGTGTGACCTGTTTATTTCACTTAAGAGTATCACCTCAATGTGCATCCACTTAGCTATAAATGTCTCTAATTTCTCATTTTTTTATGGCCGAGTAGTCCTCCATTTTATTAAAAAAACACATTTTCTTTAACCAGTCCCCAGTTGATGGGCATTTGGGCTGTTTCCAAGTTTTAGCTATTACAAACTGTGCTGCTATGAACATGGGTGCACATATATCACTGTGGTATGATGCTTTTAATTCTTTGGGGAAGATCCCCAGCAGTGGAATACTGGGGTCAAATGGGACTTCCAGACTGAAGATTTTTTTCCCACATTGTGGGTTGTCTCTTCACACTGCTGGTGGTTTCTCTTGCTGTGAAGAAGCCTTTTGATAAGAAGAGATCCCCCTTGTTGATTGTTTGTGCTAGTTCACGGGCAACTGAGGTTTTGTTCATAAAATCTTTTCTTACACCGATGTCTTCAAGGGTTCTACTTAACCTCTGTTCCAACTGGTTCAGCGATTCTATTTTAATATTTAGGTCTTTAATCCATTTTGATTTTAGTTTAGTGCATGGTGAGAGATACAGGTCTAGTTTTAATCTTTGGCAAATTGAAGCCCAATTTTTCCAGCACCATTTATTAAAGAGGCTATTTTTCCTCCAGTGAGGGTGTTTGGCTCCTTTATTGAAGAGGACATGGCTGAGTTTGTCTGGCGTTGTTTTTGCATCTTCTAATCTGTTCCACTGGTCCTCAAGTCTGTTTCTTTGCCAGTACCATGCTGTTTTTATCACAGTAGCTTTGTAGTATAGTTGCAGGTTGGGGATTGTGATACCCCCTGCCATGTCTCCATTACCTAGAATTGCTTTTGGTATTCTGGGTCTCTTCTTGTTCCAAATGAATTTTTGGATTGTTTTCTCAAGGTCTATGAAGTATGCTGCTGGGATCTCAATTGGAATTGCATTAAATCTATATAGCAGTTTTGGAAGTATGGCATTTTCACTACATTAATCCTTCCTATCCAGGAGCAGGGGATGTCTGTCCATTTTCAGATATCATCTTCAATCTCTCCTTTCAGAGTGCCATAGTTTTCAGAGAAGAGGTCTTTGATTTCTTTTGTTAGGATGATTCCTAGGTGTTTCAGTTTTTTGGATGTTATTGTGAAAGGAATTATTTGCCCTATTTCTCTCTCAGTGAGTCTGTCATTGGTGTAGAGGAAAGCTATTGATTTTTGTGTGTTGACCTCGTAACCAGCTACTTGACTGAATTTGGTTATTAAGTGTAGAAGACTTTTGGTGGAGTTCTTGGGGTCTTCTATATAGAGTATCATGTCATCTGCAAATAATGACAATTTGACTTCTTCATTACCTATCTTTATTCTTTTTCTTTCTTTCTCTTGTCTAATTGCCATGGTTAATGTTTCCAGAACTATATTGAACAAGAGTGGTGATAGTGGACATCCTTGTCTTGTTCCTGATTTGAGTGTGAAGGATTTCAGTTTTTGACAATTTAGTATAATACTGGCTGTTGGGTTTTCATAGATGGCTTCTATCAGTTTGAGGTAGAGACCATCTATTCCAATTTTTTGTAGGGTTTTTATCATAAATGCATGTTGGATTTTGTCAAATGCTTTTTCTACATCTATGGAGATAATCATATGGTTTTTGTCCTTGGCTCTATTGATATAGTGTATTACATTGAATGATTTTCATATATTGAACCATCCCTACATCCCTGGGATGAATCCCACTTGATCTGGGTGTATGATCTTCTTGATGATCTTCTGTGATGCAGATTTTCTATATCCCAAAAGAAAAAGAAAAAGCTGCTTTACCAAAAGGATTAAAAGATTATTTAGGCACCTTTTGTTATTAAAAATAATATTTTTTTCTCTCTCTGAGGTCAAGTTCGTGTATTCCATATTTCGGTCAGCTTACCAGCCATTCTAACTGAGCCTATCTAGGGACATATCTAGGGGAAGAAAAGTATGAATGATTCAATAAACATATCCCCACAGGATGAGATGATTGCAGGTTTGCTGGCTTCTAGATAACGTACAAAAGCTCCAAATGCTGGGACCAGCATTTTACAGTCCCTTAAGATAGCCTAGGTGATCTGTTCTGTCACTGATTGATGATGCAAAAATCATAATTTAAACCTTAATTTTTGAACTTAGAATGTTGAGTTTTAAATGCTTCCTAGTAAAACTTCTTTCATCATAGAAATTACAAAATTGTTGCCACTGTTATATTATCATTGTGCTTTATTCCACCATGCGCTGTTTGCAATCATACCTAAATAGCAAAGAATATGGAAATCCTGTAACTCAGGGCTTCTAAATGGTAGTTTAAAATGGGACTATCATATTCTGCAACAGTGTAAAAAACTTAATATGCTCTATCCTTATCCTAAGGATTTCTTTTTGTATTATTAATCCTGTGAAGAGAAAGACTTCAATGTCAGATCTGAAGGTAACAGTTTGTGCTTCCATAACCTCATCAATATCTCTACCAATAAGACTAGCATGATCATAAGGGATTCTTATTTACAACTAAATGTTATTTGGATTGTGTACTTTTATTCATGCCATTGTAAATCACAATCTTTTCAAATCTCAAGAACCGATAGATGAAGACTGCTATGAACAAATGAAAGCCCGGCCAGAAAGATCTATAAATAATTTGCAAGAAGCCACTCCCTCTGCACAGGTGAGTTTTGATTTCTGTACCCAAGGTCAAGTTCAGTCTAAGTTGAAGCACATGGGATATTTCCAGAGTGTAGGATAGGTACATTCTGATATACATTGTTAGAAATATTGTACCCTGAACCAAATGTCAAGTTTTAGGAACTTTCTGGGGACTTCTAAAACATTACTGGAAACCTCTGCAGTTGACTCCAGTCTCCTGCCAAATGTATGACGCAGGCCTGAGGAAAAAAACTAAAACACAGAAGAGGGATGCCAGACAGAAAGACAGAGAGACAGAAAGTAGGATGTTAGGATGACCAATGTGATACAACTGACAAAGGCGCTGGTCAGTCCAAGCCCCTGATTTTTGTTGTTAATCAACTGGGGCAAAGGTGAGCTATATACAAGGGCGGTATTATGTGCAAGGACACACAGTCATGCAGTTTCTATGGAAATTAATGTAAACAAGCCTTAAATAGGACAAAACAAAGCATTCTTGAATTAGGAACAGAATAGACAAAATATATGGTTGTAATTAGATCACTGTCCTTCTAGTTAAGAAAGTTTTAATTGTTTTGAATGGAATTCGGGTGAGTTACTCTGACCTCAGCATGTAGGCTTCAGCCAGACTCACTTCTCAAAAGAAGCCAATTGTGGGGTTAACAGCCTGCTTTGGGCATAATCAATATTGTGGTCCCTTGCAGGACCTGACCTCTATGGGAAAATTCAGAGGACAATGAACAGAACTCAAATCTAACCCAGAGCCAAAATTATGTATAATTAAAAAGGCAAGGGATTTGAAAGCAAAAACGGGGTTATTCCTAAATAATTAAGCTTTTCCTTAAAATGTGAGAAATGTATAATGTTCATAGACCCAGGTACCAGGGGGGCAGGGGAGAGAGAGAGAGAGAGAGAGAGAGAGCGAGACTTTAGTTATAACTTAGCTGGATATAAAACATCATAGCTTTACTCTAAAAGGCAAATGTATATAAATTTTAATACAAGTGCTATGCCATGCTTGTATGATATGAAATTGTGAAATACACACACACCTTTTATGGGGACAGGCAGGGCAACGTAAGCAGACATATGCAAACCCAAAAATGGAAAGATTCTCCTTTTCTTTCCATAATCAATTCAACTTCATCAGCCTTAATTCTCACCTCATTAAATACCATTCAAAATTCTTACCATGTGCTCCTGAAATGCCATAAATTTATGTTGAAAGTCTTCTTTCTTCTCTCCCAAACCTGTCTCTTAATTATATCCTCATTAGTATCAAGCAACAGTAATAGGGACAGCATTTCTTAAGCAGTTGTTCTGTGTCAGGCCTCATGTTGTCTGCTATACAGGCATTATCTCCTTAGATTTCTATGAGGAGGGCAGAATTAGTATTCCTATTTTACAAGTGGGATGAAGGATGGAAATCTTGTCTAGACTACTTAAGTACGAACTATGGAGAAAGAATCCAAACTTAGATCTGTCTAATGGAAAGTATTCTCTCACCTGAAATAGATCACATCTTGGAAATTTCCCATTAGGGTAATTTTTTTATATGAATCCCCTAAGAAATCAGATTTCTTGACATTTCTAAGAAACCATGATGTGAAGAGGTTTGAGAAAAATATAAATTCATCAAATATGTCATCTGATGTTCGGTTAATTCTAAAATATGTATTAGATGAAAAATATGAAAAACTACATGATACAATATGATCTGCTAAACCTATGATAGTAAAGGAAAACCTACTTAAAAAGGTTAACATATAACCACACCATGTAAAGTACAGAGATTCATGGTACTTTAATTGTAAAAGTACTGAGAATTCTGAATAGAAATTTCCACTCAATACACAAGAATTTTACAGGCCAGCTTTGAGCTGCATTTGGATTTTACTCAAGTGGAAATTATGCAAAGCCTTATAATGTCTTTAAGCCTTCACTTTTATAAATTATATACTTAAAGATATGGTCCTACTCAGAAAATTAGTCTTTATTCTATTACATTCTTCTTATAAATTTAATTTTATGTATTAAAAATAATCTCTTTATATATGCTCAATTCAATTTCATTAGAATAATCATGATCCACTCAGTTTGCTACTATAATACTTTGTAATTCTGGTCCATTCCAAAGGCATAAGGAATCTACAATATTATACACAAAACCTAAGGGTGAAAGTGTGAGAGAAAATGTAAATAACCTCTTTGCCCTTTGAAAATGATATATATGGTTCAGAGATTGTAATTTCAATATTTCAGTCTACTCTCAATGAGAAAAAGTTAATCAGAAAACCTAGAAATAAAATGAGTCCACAAGAGAGTTCACACTGAACAAAATTCAAGGGCTCAGTTGTGAACTTTTATCTTTATATCCAAATCTCGAATCAATCTCTCTCTTCTTTCCCATGGCAGAGATAACCGCTCTCTTTTCCAAAGTCAAATGTTTACTTATGCTTTTAATCATTTCTCCTAACTTTTTCAGGGCATTATACCTTCAATTATTTAATTTATTTTCATTTTCTCTTTTTCATTATTGAACCATTACTATTTGCCTAGCTATTCACACAAATCTCAGTCTTTAAAACCAAAACAGAAAAAAACCCTTACTTTCAACTCATTTTTCCCTCTAATTTCTGAACTGACTCTTACTGTCCTCAGTTGCTTCCATTTCCCTCCATAGATACACACTTCTTTACTCCCAGCTATGTGCATCCTACCCATGCACTAACTGCAGCAGCACTACAGAAGTCTCAAGTGACTACTAAATGTGTAATTTGTGGCCCTTCCTCAGGACCTGCATCTTTCAACTCTGCAGTATTTGATAAAATTGTTTAAGTTTTGACCAGATTTGTATTACTTGGAATGTTTTCTAATAAGTACAGAAACTAAATTCAAACTACTTTGGAATAAGGGAAAATATTGCCTCCTATAACTGAATGAGAGATCTGAGGATGTATATTGTTTCTGAGATGATTGAATATGGAGGTGCTCTCCATTTTTCTCATGAAGTTACTGTTTTTATTCTCCTCTAGTATCAACAGACTTGAGGCCAGTGAGACTGGGCAATTGATCTAGGAAGCCCCTGATTATTTTTCTTCTCAACTCTAGGAAAAAGATACCTATTATATACTTCAAATATAGACATCATATATGTTATATATCTTAAAACTGTCATCTGATTGGCTCTGGTGAAAGTCACATGCCCATTCCTGAGTCACCTTTTGTTTCCAGAGGGTTGAGAGGCAGATGATGATTGGTCCAGCCTAAGTCACATGCTTACTTTTTTTGCTGGGTGTCAGATACAGAGCTGTTAATTGCCAGCTTTTTGGTATCCAGATCTGGAAGTCTTCACCAAAGAGGAGAATAAAAGAAGGTGCTGGACAGACCAAAAAAAGAGAGCCTTTGTGTTACTCAGTATCTTTCAAACTTTGCTAACATTTTTGTTGTAGTTGTTGTTTTATCTGCCTGGGCAGAGGCAAATCAGACAACAGAACAGTGTGTGCACAGGAAACTGAATGTTCCATTTGCCTGAAACTCAGGATATGAAATTCAGACTTAGTTGATGAACTAAAAACAAGATAGTGAAATATAAAGTTGTGCCTTACTAAGATAATTTGAGGGCATTATTTGGAAAAAATGGTAGAGGGAAGAAACAAGAGCAAGGATGTCATTTCAGCAGTGATTATAATTTTCAGTTATGATTATTTTATGAATAATCATCATACTATGAATAATAATCAGACGAAGAAACCATCTCTTCTGCCTGATAGAAAACATGACATTCTACTCTTAGCATGAAAATGAATACTAGCAGGGTACTTATCCATACACTTAAGGGTTTTGTTAATACAAATGCTATTTCCTCACCCTTGAGTCCCAGAAGTTGTTACAATTTTGGCTTAGATTTAAAGGTAATTCCTGAATACAGAACTGTTTCGTTTATTTAATGGCTGTGCTTAAGTTTTAGCTCAAAGTTCTAGTAACCACATTACTACATTAGTTTTAGATGGTAGTTAATAGATTCCATATGCATTATCTCTATTTACTATTCATAACAATACTTTGAGAGGGATATTACTACTTTAATTTTGATAATAAGAAAACTGAAGTTCAATATAGTCTTTAAAAGTATGGGAACATCCCTTGATCAGTATATGGTAGAGCTAGGATTCAACCTTAGTCTTTGCAATACCCAATTTATGGTCTTGACTTTAGCCTATTTCTCCCGCCACATTGCACTAGTCTCTTATCCTAGTATTGACCCATCTGTAGGCTAGAGGGGACCACCAGACCCTCTTGGAGGTAGATGGATACCTTCAAGATCAATCTAAAATGATCTCTAAGATGATCCTGCATTACACACCTTATAATTCCAGCACTCAGGAATCTGAAACAGGAAGATCATTAGTTTGAGGCAGCTTGGATGACATAGTAAGTTCAAAACCAGCAAGGGACTAAATGGCAATGTCCTATTTTTTTTTTTAAAGACATAGGCACAGATATACAAGAAAGATAAAAAATAATTGTTTGCCAGATGCCAGTCAGTTAAGTGGATAGAGTTATTTTCATCTACTTTATACATAAAACTGTAGGGAAGCAAATGAGAACTTTTGTAGGTACCAGTAAATGATCAACTAATAAGAATGTGCAAAGTTGATCTTGGATTTGCTAAATTCTTTCCTATCATGCTTGTTCCCACCTAAATGAGTTAGAGCCCACTACAGTAGGTTCCAACCTCCTGCTCAGTACTATGATGCATGCTGAGAAGAAAGACATAGAGACAGAGGTAAAGAGACAGATATGGGGAGACTGGGATGACCAGGCTTGAACAGTCAGAGGCTTGAACAAGCAAAAGCCCTGAACATCCAAAGTTGTCAATATTTATTGGTGACATCTCAGTTAGATTGGAGTAAAGGGGCTATGTGAAGAGACCACATGGAGTTGCTATGAATATATTGCCGATGCAGGAAAAGCTTGTATAGGAAAAGACAAAGCATTCTTGAATTAGGAATAGAACAGACAAAATATAGGTTGTGATTAATAATTAACCTTGTCTTTTTAGTAAAGAAGGTTTTAACCCTGGGAAAAGAATTTGGGTAAGAGTCACTCTGACCTTGCCATGTAGGTTTCAGCCAGACTCACTTCTATAAACAAGCCATTTTCAGGGTTAACCCTTTACAGCTTGTACTGCTTACAGCCTGCTTTGGGCATAAACAATAAGGTGATCTCCCACAAATTGGTAAGAACAATATATGACAAAAAACCACCTCTTAAAGACTCATATTTATCTCTTAATGCAAAAATGATTTTAGTCCATCTCTAAGAATTATCAAATTTTAACAGTTCCAGCATTGGCAAAAGTCCAAATCCAAGGTCTCCTCTGAGACTCAGTCAAGGCATATTCTTAGCTATGAGCCCCTATAAAAATCAAATAGAAAGTTAAATGCTGACAACATACAATGGCACAGGATAAACATTTCCCTTCCAAAAAGAAGAAAGGAAGATAGAAAGAAAATGAAACAAGAGTAAGACTAAAACCCAACAGGGCAGACACTGAATTGTGTAGTTCCATGTCTAATACCAACGGCAAGCTGTGGTGAGATATATGCTCCAAAAGGCTTGGACAGCCCCACCTCTACAATGTGCTGATTGCAAACCTCCTGGCCTCTGCCTTGGGCTCACTTTGTCCATTTCCTGTGGCTTTCTTCAGGAGACATTGCACATTCCTGATTTCTCCAACTTTCTAGAGACTTCACTGCACTTTCAGCCTCACAGCTTTATGCATTGGTCTATCGGGGCACCCTGTCTCACCTTCAAGACGCTCTTCTGAAATCTGGGTAGAAGCATATATTCTTCCATAACTCTTGCATTCTGCATCTCTGAAAAACCAGAACCACATGAATTATGCCAATGTCTGTACCAGCTTGATCAGTCCTTGGGTCCCCTTGGATGATGGCTGCAGCAGCCTCTGATGGCTACTATGAATTGAGTCCTAGGGAAATAATTCCCTAAGTGATCATTGTCAAGCTAGTTACCATGGGGCTCTCTTCCTAAAGCAAAGTTTTTCAAAGGAGTTTCCTTTTACTCTTTCTTACCTTTGAGCCAATGAAATGGGGATGTTGCTGATTCCTGAGATGCACTCAAGACATCTTTCCTATGGTCCTGATGCAAAGTACTTAGCTCTTTTTTAATGCTAATCTCTTCAGCAAACATGCTTTCCATGGCCACAGATTTGTAGGCACTTCCATTTTGTTGAAACTGCACACTTTTTACATCTTTGGCTCTAACTTTTGCTCCTGATTCTCACTATGAACCTGGCTAAAAGCAGCAAGCAATATCCATGCCACAGTCTGAATGTGGTATGCTTTGAAGTTTCCGCCGCTTGATTAATTAGCCTTCTATCCTTAATCTTAGTCTCCCTCAAAGTCTCAGCATATGAGAAAAATGAAGACAAATTTTCTGCTGGAGCATAACACATGTGGCCTTGAGTCCAATTGCCAATGGAAACCTTGTTCCAAACTGAAACCTCCTGAGCCTGGCCTTTACTATGCACATTTTTATCAACATTCAAGTTTCTAAGTTCTGATCAGAATCTCCCATCAAGGTCAATTTAAGCATTCTAAGGATTCTCAAGCCAGCATCTCCAAACCTTTCCACACTCCTGTGAGCCAGTTACAAAGGCTCTAAACCACATGGTCAGGTTCAGTAACAGCTGCACTTCTCTGGCACCAAAATCTGTCTTGGTCATTTCTCATCAGTTATATACAATACTAAACATCTGGAACTAAAGAGGAGAAGTTTATTTTGGCTCACAGTTTTTAGAGGTCTCTATACATAGTTGGCTGACTCAAAAGCAGGAAGGGTATGGTTGAAGGGTAAGGTGGAGGAAAGCTGCTCACCTCACTGTGGTCAGGAAGTAGAGAGCAAAGGCAGGAGCTGGAGAAGGAGACATGCTATTCCAGATCACACCCCCAATAATCCTCATCTTTTAACGAGGCCCCACCTTCTAACATTCAGCTATGGATTTATCAGTGTATTAATCCATTGATAAGGATAGCACCCTGATGATCTAATCACCTTCAAAAAGTCCCACGTCTGATCACATAAGGCTTTGGGGACCCTTTTTATCTAAACCATAACAAACACTGTGACTAGCTTCATGGGCATTTTGGTTGTAAGAAAGAAATAAAAATCCAGGAAAATTTTCATCTAAACATTCTTTTTCAACTCAAAAGCCTTAAGTTGATTATTGATTTTCATTCCATCATCCTACTAACAAATTTGGCAAAATGAGGTAGCTGGAGCTAGAAAACAATTTACTTTTCTTAAGCCATGGAAATTTGTAGAAGTCACAAAGTTACAGAACAGAGGAACAATGAAAAATTAACAAACCTTTCTTTTCAGATTCCTGCTGAAGTGCAGATGTGCTATGCCTCGCTTGATCATAGCTTCAAGGGGAAGTACAGAAAACCCAGGAAACAGAATACTCATTCATCTGACAAGGAGAGAGAGAAGCAGTTGTATGCGATGGATGACAACATGACTAAATCCAACTTGGTAGAGAGTTCCTTACCAGAAAGCCAGGAAATAGAGGAAAACATTCATGATGATCCCATCAGGCTCTTTGGGTTGATTCGTGCTAAGAGAGAACCTATGGACTAGCAGGACTATGACTTAGCTCACTGATAATGCTGTTATTAGAGATGATTGTTAAAAAGGCAAAGTCCCCACATGACACAGAATGACCTGGCAGGGTGATGATCTGATCATTTGTTGATGGAATGGTGTCTAACCTCTTGTTCAGAGGTCTTCCATACACACTAAATGCAATGCCATTAACATCAGTTTTATGAATTTACCTAAAAAGTACCAAAGTAATAAATGGAAAATAAAATACAATTTGCAAGTTAAGTTTTATACCAAGACAAAATTCCTCAATAATACCTAGTAGTCGGGGAGATAAATAAAAAATACTTTAATGCTTAAATATATTCTGTAACATGTTGAAAGAAAAATAAAACCAATGATTTAAAAAGAATCTTTCCTAATTTATCAATGTGAAACACCCCTTAATTATAAGAAATTTCTGATTGAAAGATGTAGAAGATATTAAAATACATTACTAAGAGAAGAGTCATAATCTTAAGAAATATTTTATGCAAATGCAAATTACCCAATTTGTTTAAAAATCATTATAAAATTAATCCAGGTTCCTTGGAACAATAAAGAACTTAGAAATTCCACTAACCAGATATAATAACTACAAGCAACTATTATAAATACTTGTAGTTATTTTACTGGGCGGACCCAAGATGCATCATTTCTATTTTTTTAAGAGACAAAGGATTATTCTATACATATAATTTAAATTCTTTTCATTTAACAATATATTGTGGAATTATTTTCACTATTACATTGAACTATATCAAAATACAGTTATATGTCGTACTTTTATTGTCTGCATGACATCTCATTAATTACTAAATCTGAATTTATTTAAATAATTTTGAAAGAAACTAAGCTTATTTACAACTTGTTTTACTTTTCTTTTTTTACAAATATTCTGTAATAGGAATGTTTCTCCATATGCCTATTTTTGTTAGACTGAATGCCTAAAAAGATGAATTTCTGTATTAAAAGGTACTCATATTATGAGCCTGTGTTGGATAGATTTCTGAAAGATCAAGAGTTAGACCAAAATATGTATGCAATTTAAATTCTTTAAAATATGCTTCAAAATTGTCTTCCAAAAAGTTATTTTTTAAAAGTCTATCATTTTTTTCCATTGGGAAAGAAGAATTGATTGAGGTTTATAATATACATTTTTAATATGATCACAATCTCTATTCAAATGACATGTTACTTTGGTATACGAACCTTTAAATAGTGAGATTGTATTTCTTCTTTTCTGGGCAAGTGCTATGGATTTTATATTTTACATATGGTTATTGTTTCTTCTAGATGATCAAATATCTAGATTAAGATAATACTAAAATGTGTCTTCATACTCATCCATGTAGATAGCAATTTTATATCTCTACAATCCTCTGTTAGGTGGAGGTTTCTGGCTAGTATCATTATCTTTGTGGTTAGAGGACTTTCTTAATATATTTACTGTAGCTCAGGTCAAATAGTGATGAACTTTTACATCTGAAGAAATTGTATTCGCTTGTGAAAGATATTTACATTGGGTAAAAAAATTACAGGATTGAGCTGACAATGTTTCACTTGCATGTAATAATGTTTCTTTGAATAACTTAAAGATACTGCTCCACTTGCATTGTTTCTGATGAAAAATCCACTATCAAACTTATCTGTGCCCCTCTGTGTGTTATACATTATTTTTCTCTGATTGTCTTAAAATTTCCCTTACCACTGGTTTTAATTTTATTATAATGTGTTTAGGGATATGTGTGTGTGCGTGTGTGTATGCATGTGTGTGTTTCACCTGCCTTAAATTAGGAATTTGGTGATTGTTTTGGATCTGTGTTCACAGTTTCTTCTAACATAGAAAAAAAAGATCAATATTTAAAAAAATATTTTTCTGTACCCTACTTCATTTTTATTCAGTGACTTTCAAATTATCCCATATTTATCTAATCTATTTTATTTCCATCTTTTTTCTGTATTTAATTTTGATGATATATGTCTGTATCTTCAAATTCACTGATTTTTCTTTTTGAAAAAAATGAGTAGTATACCATAGCCTCAAAAAGACTTTCAAATTATCCCATATTTATCTAATCTATTTTATTTCCATCTTTTTTCTGTATTTAATTTTGATGATATATGTCTGTATCTTCAAATTCACTGATTTTTCTTTTTGAAAAAAATGAGTAGTATACCATAGCCTCAAATGGGGTATTTTTTAAATTTCAGAAAATTTAGTTTTTATGTCTATAAATTCAATTTGAGTCTTTTACCCTTTCATTCATGTCTTTATCAAACATACTTGATCTTTCTTCTTAACTTCTTGAACATATGGAATGTAGTTATAACAAAAATTTAAATGCTTTTATAATGAATTGTATAATTTCTGTCATTCTGATTTTCAACTGATTTCCCCATTTTGGGTTTTATTTTTCTGCTTCTTTTAATGCTACTAATTTTTGACTGACAAAGATATTGTGAATTTTACTTTTTAGGTGGTTGATATTTGTGTATTCCTATAAAAATTTTGACCTTTAACAGTGTCTAGTTATTCGGATAAAATTTGATTTTTTTTAGCCTCCTACTGAGGCAGGACCCTTTTTAGTACTTAACACCAACACCAATGAATTACAAGGTTTTCCATTCTGGCTGTTGGAAATGGGCACTATTCTCATCATTGTGTGTGCTCCAGCACTATTTCTCTACCTTTCTCAGGGGGATCTTTCCCCAAGTTTGGGTAGTTTTGTTACTTCCACGCACCAATTTGCGTTCAACTGAATACCTGAGGGGTGCCATCTATGTGTCTCTGTTATTTCCTCTCTCATTCAAGCATTCTCCTGTCTACTACTCTTTCTTCTTTGCCTCTCCAGACCTGTACTTCCATTTCCTCAAATAAGGAGACCAGTGGAATATATATGGGCTCCCTCTACCTATGCCAAGGCCTGGAAACTCTCCAGACATACAATAAGGCAGTAGGAGGGTCCATATTATTTATTTTGCATCTTTTAGGGACCATTGTCCTTCATTGCTTCATGTTCAATACCTTGAGTTTCATTGTTTCATAAATTTTGTGTGGTCTTTAGTTGTTTCAGGTAGGAGAGTATATCCAAATAGATGGTTAAGTCCCAGATGTTATTTCATCTTGACCAGAATTAGAAGTCTAAAATACTCATAGCACCGTAGTACAATTCTACAACATATTTTTAGTTCAATTTAGTGTAAATCTATGAGCTAGAACTTTGGAATGCTAATAAGCTATGAATTACTGACCATTATGTAAGTGATTAAAAGAATATGTGTACTTTAACTGTGGCAGTTCTCAGGGCTTATGCTCCAGCATGAATATCTTTATAACCTTCCAATTTCAGCTGAAAAAAATGTAGAGAAGAAATTAAAGAGAAACTTTATGACTAGAAAACAGATGAATTCCAAAATCTTGAGCTTGTCTTAGAATATCTTAAAGTCTCAAAAAGTTCAACTCAGCAAGAATAGGAACAATGATTCATTTCCCTTTATCATTTATTTATATAATTTATATGGCTTATTTCTGGTAGAGTAGGTTTTGTCTTCATTTGATTAACAGAACAGACAATTTATAGTAAGACAGAAAAAAAGAGAAAATAAAAATTTAGAGAAGGGAGAAAGAATATAAATTAAACAGGGGCACGATGTTTGTCATTGCCTTAACCTCTTCTGAGGAAAACCATCCACTTACTCAAATCTCCTACTACCTAGAAAGTCAGGGAAGCTTGAATCATGGGTGAGTACCTGAATCAAGAATATAAATTCATTTTTTGAGCAATATATTTGTAATAGACTGGACAGCGATCATTGAGGAAAAAGCCAAAAGGATACCAGAAGATACCATAAGATAAAATTTTTGGAAAGCGAGGCACAATTACATGGAACAGAAACTAAGAAAAAGCACAAGAAGGGAGAGAATGAGGTTTACAACTCCATAAGTAATTAAACTAACCAGATATCAATGACAACTAATATTTATTAAGACCTTGCTAAGCACAAGACAGAATAAGTGCTTACCTGCATACCAAACTTAATCACACGTCATCCTAAAACATGGATCTTATAGTCCTAATCTTAATGATGAAGAAACCAAGACTGATAATGAATAACTAACCTGATACCACACAAAAATTAGGAGCTGGTAGAATTGAGACCTGTTGGTGTTTTGTATGGACTGAAAAACTGTTCCATAACATTTAGAATTTTCTTCGAGATAAAAGCAGTCTTCTATAAGATAAATATTAAAATTTATCATAAATACATAAAATTATTTTTTTCCATTGACTTTTAGAACATATTATACATAACAGTGAAAATCAAGTTTGTAAACAATTAATATAATATTCACATGTTCAGAAGAAATCCAAAGAATAAAAAATTGCACTTTAAGTACATCCCTTCGAAGAAAATATTAGTAAGACATTTGCAGATATTTTAAGTAAATATTAATCTGTTTCTAAAAGTTCAACAATTAATCTCTTGATTACTTCATTCACTAAATTTTACCATCAAATTTTTGAGGACAGTATCACTTACTGGATATTTAGTTGTCAACTTGCTAGCATTTCTACCTAATTCACTCAACATTAGCAGACCCTGGAAGATAAGATTGCAACAAAGGTGTGTAATCATGTGGGTTGCAGAGTTAACTCTGTGTACAGGTTAGATATGGGGAAGGGGAAAAGAGCCGCAGCATCTTAGGGGCCTTTGGAAAGCAGAGAAAATCGCCCCTTTGGTGGGAGTGCCATGTGTTCCATCTCCTAGATTTCTAAATCTCAAATATCTCAGAAAGAAATATTTTTCCTATGCTTGTTGATGCCTTTTTTATGTGTTTGTGTCAATTTTGCCACTTTTGTGACAATAACACATCCCTCATTTGCAAAATCAGAATGGGAAAGATTAATGCTGTATGTACCTCCTTTCAGTATTAATGAGTAAAATCTCATTCATGTCTTATGCCATTTCTACAAATAAAAATGAAATCTTGGGCCTGTTTTTCACTTTTTATGCTAAGTAATGAAGATCCTCAGTCTGGTCTTAAAGAAAATGAAAGTCTTTAACATTTTAAAGACTTTAAAGATTGTTGCCATGCTCTGCAAAAATAACCCCAGGAAATCTGCAATTCAGGTTGGTTATCTTACTTGACCTGGTAGTATTATAATTGGCACTTCAGTGTTGTGAAAGAATATAAATACTTAGAAGATTACTAGCTCATAACAGAAAAAGACTCATTGGCACTTTTCTCTCATAGGCATGCTGGGAAAAGTTAAAGCTTATGGCTACCAATTTTTTTGTTTTAACAAAGAGATGAAAAGTCTATTACTTGTTGCTAATTTATCAAGAATAATATCTTTTAAAATCTACCTTACAGAGCTATTATAAGAAGCAATAGAGGCAATAAAAAGTAGAAGTGAGCATTATGTAAAGTGTGAAGAGCTGATTTTTTCAAAATGACCCTCTAAGACATTGTCCCCACAGATATTTCTGTATGCCTTGTTTTGCACTAGTCATTCTTCTAGTGCAATGACCAACCAGTAGAAAGCTCTTCTTGTTTTCAAGAAATCAGCACCCTGATTTTGCTTATGATTGTACTTCATGACCTCCTTCAGCCATATGCTTTATGGGAAATTGAGTCTTTTCCCAGATGAGGAAAAGAAATCAAGGAAGGACACAATCAGTTTAGCAATACTATAACAGAGCCATTGGAAGAAGCAGTTTCTCTTACTCTGGAGAGCATTTTTGCCCCGGATGTTACACCGAGAACTGTTCAAGCCATCTTGTTACTAGTTTAACAATGAAACCAATACTGAGACTATGTGAGACAAAAAACAAACAGAAAATACTTGGGAAATTTACTCACCCATCTTCCTTATCCTGTACCCTTTCCTCTTGTTGAATTAAGAGACCAAGGCCTATAATTAATAGATTGATAGAAATTAATAAGTGTTTGGAATATTTAGAAAGTGTGATTAATGATTCATTTTGACTCAGTGCAAAGCTTATAACCTGCCATGCTCTGGCAAACTACTATACTGTTAAAAGGTTAGAAGTCTGTTCTAATTTTAATTCCCTTCATCACGGGGATCACTAAAAGTAAGCTGGGGTCATCAGCCTTACACGTCAGATCATGTGACCAGAAGGAGCCTCATCATTTACCCTAGTATGGAGTGATACAAAAATGTTTGAAAAGAACTGATATAATAGACTGTATTAAACAACTGGACATTATTTTCAAGCATACATAGAAAATTTATGAATATTACTGACCATCTTCTAAATCATAAATTAAACTTAATATTCGTAAAGGAGTCAGAACTATGTGGACACAGTCCTTGATAATTAAATTAGAAATCAGTTTTTAAAAGGTAAGTAAAAGCCCATTGATTTGGGAGCTATAAAAATATATTTCTAACTAACCCATGAATAAGTAAGAAATAATTAAAATTAAAAATGAAAGTTAAAACCAAATTACAATACCATTTACTTTTAGGTCATAGTTAAGTGATACTTGGGAAATGGGTAAAATCAATCATTAAAAGTTAGGAAATAAGCACCAAAATGCCAACATATGAAAATAAACAAAAAAAGAATAATGAATTAAATAGAAAGACATGCTTAACAGTGTTAAAGTTAATTTTTCAAGAAGACTGAAGACTACTGTCAAACTTCTAGATCAGTAGTTAGAAACTGAGGGCAGTCTCCGCTCACCCCTCCAGCATAGTCACAATCCTTCATCTCTCTTTCCCAGGGGATAAGCGTGAATCTCTGGAGAAGTCTTGTGCCTAGAGATGCAATCTGTGGGAGGGCCATGTCACCTAGTGAGTAGAGGGCAGGATGCTGCTAACCATTCTACAGAGCACAAGGAAGCCCCTGCAACACAGAATCACATGATCCATGATGACAAAGTTGAGAAATCTTGTCTAGGCAGGTGAATCCGGAACAGACACTATCCACAAGTCAATAATTATGAAGAAACGAAGCCATGCCTGCAAGCAGAGATCAAAAAGAAGAATATTATTAACAATTTTATACAAAAATGAATGAAATGGAAAAATTCCTGGAAAAATATCTTTTCCTGGAAGCTTGTCAAAAGTAAATCAAGAAGAAACAGAAAGCTGAAAACCATGAAAGAAATTGACTCAATAGTTTAAAAATCTTGCTACAGAAATAGATCCTGCTGGTAAAAAGGGTAATATAGTATATACACAGAAAGCAACTTGGCATATTTACAAAACTAACAAGCTCATTTACTTTCTGACATAGTGCTTTCATTTTTAGGAATTCATTTTGTAGATATATTTGTACCCATATAAAATATTTTAACATAGCATATATTGCAGTATTATTTGTAACCGCAAAAGTTTAAAAAGAATTGAAATCTGATTAATAGTTATTTAATGAAATATTATATAACTATAAAGAAGAATGAGATCACCCTACATACTGATGAGAAAAGGTTTCTAGGATATATGTTAAAATTTTAAGAAAAACATGCAAAATAGTGTATAATAAAAGAGTGATTTGGGGCCGAGGATTTAGCTCAGTGGCACTGTACCTGCCTCGCAAGCGCAAGGTCCTGAGTTTGATCCCTGGTACCAAAAAAGAAAGAAAGAAAGGGAAAGGGAAAAAAAGGCTGATTTTATGCAAGAATGGAAGGGGTAGAGAAATAAGAATATATGTATCTTTCTGTATTTGTGTAAAGAAAAATCAGTACATTCAAAAAGTCAAATGGATTGGTGGGTATATTGGGTTCTGAAAACCCTTCAACCAGAGAAGAGAAAGATCTCCCTTACTCATTTTATGAAGATATGATAATTTCAATAACAAAAACAACTGAAAACAATGGCATAAGAAAATAAGGAACATACAGCCAATCCAATCAAGAATACAGACTTTAAAAATTCCAGGAAAGACATTCACAAAACTAGTCTAAAATTTGCATTCCAGAGGTATCCAATGCTTGACCACACTATAGATCTGAACAGATGAAAAATGCAATCAAGAAAAGTCAACATTTATTCATCAAAAACAAATAACAAAACCAAAACCTTTAAAGAAACTGAATCTTAAAAAAGAGCTTTCTTAAGAGCAGAAAAATTATCCCCCAAAACTACAAAATCACAAACAAAGCAAAACCTACTGCACACATGATACATAAAGGTGAAATATTAAAAGCAAGAACATGAAATCAACAGCAAGAGGGAGATACATATTACCATTGCTTTTATTCAACAAGATTCTATAGGTTTTTGGTCAGAACTATAAAAAATTGAGGAAACAAAACTATAATTACTCAGATAATATTAGAATCTATTCAAAAGTCCCCCCCAAATTACAGAACTATTAGAATTAAAGACTGTGTAAGGTTGTCAAATGTAAAAATCAATACATAAAAGGAAACTGCATTTTTTGCAATTTAGAGTGCAATTTAAAATAGTTACCATTTATAACATAAATAAACAAATGGTGTCATGATGACAATCAAGCAAAGATGTGCAAACTTAATTTTTTAAAAAGTTGATTTAAATAAATAGTGAGAAATGTCATGCTTGTGGATAAGAAGACCCAATATTCTAATGGTATTGTTTCCACATTCATTTATAGGCTCAAATTAATTCAGTCTAAATCCCAAGAGGCTCTCCCATGGAAGCTGAAAAATGGATTCTTAAATTTACACAGAAGGATAGAGAGCCAAGGGCAGCCAAAATAACTCTTGAAGGAAAGGAACAGAGTTGGGGAGACTGGCCCTTCTCACCTTAGATGTACAAGGACACCATGGCAGTGACACAGCATAGAGGGAGAGAGAGCCTGGAAGAGATCTAGAACAGCATTGGGTCAAGGGGGCAGTGCTGAAGATCAATAGTGACATTATGGATAGTTAAATAAGTTGTATTGGCATAATTGCTTAGCCATACAGAAAAAGAACAAAACAAAACAAAATGCAAAGCCTCCCTTAGATGCTACAGAAAAATCAGTTCTAAGTGGATGAAGACTATAACTGTAAATGAAAAAAGAAGGTAGATTAGCACTGAAGCCTAAGAGGCAAAGGTGGATCATGGAGAGTGGCCAGTAATATCCTAACATAGGCCCAGGTTCTGGGCTGCACTTCCCTGTTTCTAAAACTGATGTGTATGGTGAAGAAATCCACTGGACTCACTGATCTAACTTCATCGTCATCAGGTGATGTCCTCTTTTGATCTCTTGTGAAAGCTATTTAGAGGGAGTGAATTTATTAGTCTATTCAAGTAAGTATCTGGTCCGGTTGCCACTTTAATTTCTGATTTAAAATTAATTGATGGACATTTTGCTTTTTTAATTAGAATCTTTGGTATCTGTAGCATGGATTAGCATCCAGGCTGTGACTGCAGAGAAGGATTAGGCTCTGAGTCATCACTGCGAAATTACCAGGAAGGCCATGCTGTGATAAGAATCTTCTTTATGGACAGACAGTGGGACTCCTTTGGGGAAACCCTAAACAAGAAACCAGCTGAGGTCCCAACAGAAACAATAGTTTATATGCCTACACAATTTATTAAAATACAAGTGTTTGGCTGTTGCTACTGTAGTAGGAATATGTAGCAGACACCTTTGTCCAGTGTTAGCAGGCTGTAGTGGCACAAGCTTCTTGTCCCTCCATAATTCATCTGTTACATTGGAAGAAGCAGAGCTTCCTGAGTTCACTCCCAGTCAGGGTCAACTGACTCTAGCTAAATTCTTCCTCTCTGAATTAACCGTTTGTTCTCTTCAGCAAAGATATGTTCTCATATTACAGTCCTGCCTGCTTGATACTTGTTATCAGCAGGTGTCCCAAGGCCTGCCCAGTTTCCCCCTTTCCCACACTTGTAATGAATAAACACTTGATGTCCTGGGAGTCCTTTGTCTTTGCTGTCCAGAGCAGCTTAGATCAGCCCAAGACTCAGTTTCTCTCAAGTCTCTGTTTCTGATTCTTTTAATTCCCACTTTCCTATCTCTTGGATATTGTACTGGCTTGCAAGAGAGCAGGACCACTGTAGGGGTCTCTGGCAACTCCCACTACCCTTTCCCTATAGGTATGGAGGTATTTGTACTCCGTTATTCCAAAATGCAGTCAAGCACTTCTCTCTTGAGTCTGGATTCCTTTGTCTCCAAGGCTTGCTTACAGCATTGGGTCTTCAAAGTTGAAAATAAACATTTCCAGTCCCTCTTAACCCTATCCCAGAACATTTCCTTGTCTTCAATTGTTTGGGAGTTGAATTATATATGACAAAGAAAAAAGAAGTTGGTGCTAAGAGCTGAAGAAGCAAATCTTGACAGAGAAGTGAAAAGGTAGGATGGCAGAGACAAAAGAGGAAACCCACCCGCTTTTTCCACCTTGGGCAGATAGTGGTTATCGGTGGGTACATGTAAGGGGGGATATGTGCACCCCACATACACTTGGTACCCCACCTTGGATGTTGTTTGTGAAATGTCCATTAAGGCAGGCCTTTCAGCATGGATGTTTTGGGAGCTGGGTCAAAGATCTCTGCAGCAGAAACTCGGGGAGGATTCCAGTGATCCTCAGATCAACAGCAACACAGAGAATATATAGTGACAGGATTCACTTTCTGGTTAACATAAAAGACTGCTTCCAAGGTGTCAGAGGGGCCTCTTAAAGCACATTCATAATTGAATCTCATGCAAATTTTACAAGTTAGGACATGACACAGAATTAATTTGATTAACACAAATGAAGCAGTGTAAAGTTTCTTGTACTAAAGCATGACAGAACAATTCATATCTACTATTATACGACAATGGTAAATTAATGTTTTCAATAATTGCTTGATTTTACATTATCTTATTTAAAGGCTAGCATTTAGTGTGCAAATAAACTTAAAAATGAGATCAGCTAGTATTTTATGCAAAATCACATGGTTAGTACCTGCTACCTGCAAAGATCGACATTTATACTGTCAGGTCTGCTTAGAAACACTGTCCCATATGAACATGGTCTCCCTTACAGAAATAAATAGCAGCATGTGTTTCCTTAACAGTGTGGCTTTCCAAACTCCAGTTTTATACTAGAGTATATATGTAAAATAAACCCTTCTTTTCTGGAAGACAGCAGAAGGAAAGACAGGATGTTACAATGTGCAGTGGAAAAAAATTAATTCCTACATGTATTTACTTTTGCCAAAACTTAATTTTCTGCCTATAGTTTAGACACTAGACTTATGATGGAAAAAAAAGGAACAGCATTGACTTCAAGAAGGCCTAGATTCAGTACAGACCCATCTGCTGGGCATTGCTGCATTATGTCAAAGAAGTCTTGGGTCCTTCTTTAGCAGCAACTGACAGAGCTGGATTAGTCTCTGATGTTGGCAGCTGGGCAACTTGGCATTTCATTTCTCAGAAATTTATAGCCCCAATGTGTTATTGCGGTCAGAGTGAAGGAGGAAAATAAAAATATAGGGCACAAGCCCTTTCAGGTCTTTTGATTAATGATTGCCCTAGATTCACCATAGTTCATATGGCTCTGACAGTAAGTGGATCAAATATTAGCAAAAAGATATTATAAAATTGACTTTTTAAATGTAGACATTGCTTCTTGGTTATTTTACTTAGCTGCTGTTTATCATTAGCTGTACTAAAATGATGCAAATTTCTGTCTTGGAAATTTTATTGGCCTCATTTTCTATCTAAAATAATTAAACAAGTAAAGATAATTGGGCAAATAAAGATTAAAAAAGCATGGTAATTGCTTGTCATTCTATTCTCATCAGCAGATAATTCATCTAGTTCAGATATGCTACCATTTAATCTACTTCCTTTCAATTTAGGTAATGTTGTACTCTAATCATGGGAATTAAAAGCTTAGTCAATTAGAAAAAATATTCTATGAGGTATAAGAACAGAGAAAATTTAACTATTTGTATGTCCCTTTCGCCTAATAGCACCTGCTGATGTGTCTCCAACATAAGACAAACTTTCACTCTACTTTTGGAATTGTGCAATGAAAAGTAAAGGTTTCCTGAAAAATCATCTCATAAGGAAAAGAGAAATCTGAAGAAAACAAAAGGTTCTGGTGAAATTTAAAATTGATCCCACTTGTTCAAAATTAAATATACCCATATTAAATCATCCTCCTGTTATGTTGGGCTCAGTAATTTTATCATGGCTCATTCATAATGGCTTTTTACTTTCATCTCTACATATAGGGGAAAAGCCCACCAAACAACCTAATGACAAATAGCTGTTGGATGCATTAGAGATTTTCTAGGGAAGAAAATTTGCTTAATGTTATTTTTCTCAGCATTTTGGTTGTGTTTTGAAAGTTTCTTGTCACTGAAGTTTAGGATATGTTTATCATGTTACATAAAAAATGAGAGATTAAACTATGAGCTTGATTTTACCCCATGTGTTGTGTGCATTTTCCTATGAGTAGGGACAAGAACAGAATGCTTACCAAAAATCTTAAATCCACACCAACTGTGAACTGTGTCACTTACCTGTCAAGCTAGGCAGCAGTTGGTCTGGCATTTTCCTTTTGTTTTTGTAAACTTCCAAGGGAGTTCAGCAAAGCACTGTAGTGGAGCCATAATATCTGAGATTGAATCCCCCACTCCCAAGAACTCTCAAGGGGGTCTTATAAGTTCCCTCCAGGATATGCTTCAAAGCAAAGGGCTTTGTCACTTTTCTGACATGTTAAACCCTAGAGGAAAGCTTTCTGCATGTTCAGTTTCATTTCAGAAGTAGAAGTTGAGTGGAATCAAACTCTTAGATACCTATTGAATAGATTCTTAACATCTTAGGGAACAAAGTCCCTTCCTTGCCAAAATGTCTATGAGGTCATGGTTGATAAGTGTTGAAACATGATTGATTCTATTTTCTAAGGTGTGTCCCAAATAAGTAGCTTGTATACAGATAGAATAGATAAAGGAAGGATTTCAAGATTTTATTTTTGTATCAATCAATGTTTTCAAGAGAAACAGATATAATACAACATATACAAATATATAAGAATTTACAGATTGGCTTACAATGACTGCCTACAGAGTCAGGTGTGGAAGAGTGCAGCAGGTCTGTCTGCACACGGTTGTCTGCACACGGCGGATCCAAAGAATTCAGTCGAAGGCCTGAACTCTGTTTGAGTCCATATCAGAAGACTGAAGGGTCTGCCCCGGAAGGCTGAAGAATCTGTGCTAGAAGCCAGCAGATTACGTTCAAGGTGAAATCAAAGACTGGAGCTCATCTGAAGAAAACAGAAACAATCCATCCTTCTTCATTTCCTTTTTATAACATTCTGGTGATAATCCTCCCTGGGTTGGTCTTCCACACCCAGAACTATGCTGAACCAATTTAGTTGGGCATTGCTTACTCAAATTAACACAATCAATCAACCATCCCAATTTTTAAATGCATAAAACTTTTTAAAGATCTCCAGAGTTGTTTAGCATATTATAGCAGAATCTATTCCCCTTTGGCAATCTGCCTTGTCTATTGCTGCTGTTGAGAAAATTGTCCTAGGCAATTTTGTCTAGCAGGGATGATCATGTAATGCTTGATCCATGAACAAGGATCCATGATTGCTGACCTATACGGTAACTTGTTACAAGAGTCTTTCTACTTTGTGGTGATACTGGGAACTAAACTCAGGACCTTTTCACTGAGCTACATCCCAGATATTTAAAAATATATTTTCTTTTTTGAAGACACTAAATTGCCCAAGCTGGGCTTGAACTTGTGATTCTTCTACCTCAGGCTCTCAGAGAGTTGGGATATTATGAGAATTTTATCAAGACAAGGCCTGATGATAATTCAATGGACTTAACAGATTCCAGTTTTTAAAAATCTGGAAACTACTGAGAAAACAATATAGTTAGTAGTGAGTCTAGAATGGGAAAGGTAGAAAGAAATAGGAAGACAGACTTTTTATAAATGCACTAGTATAACTTTAAAACAGAAATCCATATATCAGTGTTTCCAAAGAAACATGTAATAGAGTTCATTTTAGGCCACAAAAGTTGGTATTACTGTATCATAAAATATTTCTTGCCCAATGAACCCTAAGTATGTAGGTCTTTTATTCATTCAGCAGGCATATATTTAAGCCCTTGCTGTAAGTCCAGTAAGCACTTATAGTTCTTAGTGTTGCTAAACATGAGCTTATATTTTAATGAAGAGAGGTGGAAAATAAACAAAATAAATTAGTAAACTATATGGTATATTAGAAAGAGAAGTTGCTGTGGATGAAAAGTAAGGGGAAGTTGTGTGAGATGCACAGGAATAACAGGTGGTTCTAGTGTTAAACATGGGAATTAGGAAGGCCCAAGAAGGTAACTTTTGAACACATATCTGCAGGGTGTAATGAAGATATTCATGTGAATACCTAGAGAAAGGAAAGAGCAAGTACAAGGGACCTGATGTGGGGATGTGCCTAATGTGAGAGAAACAGGACAGAAAATGAGGTCAGAGAGATGGATATGTGGAGAATGCATGGATTTTTTTGTTTTTATTCTGAAGGTCATGGGAGTCCTGGAAAGATTTTCAATAGTGATAAGCATAAACTTGTAGCAGGGTATCTCTGGATTATGTAATGAACATAGACAGGAAGCTTCAAGGGAGGGGGCAATTGTAAGATTATCACACTGATTCAGATGAGAGGCGGGTGGTGGCTTCGACCCAAGCAGCAGCGATTAAAGTGGAAAGTGTTTAGGTTATAGATATGTATTTTGAATATGTTCATGTTTCTGAAATATTTAATCATTTATTTACTGAACTCAAGAAAAGAGCATATGTTGAATAACAATGCATTAATCAAAAAATATATTGACAAACTTCTACTCCTAAGAAGTTAACTAAAATTATCTGCCCTTTTCTTTATGCTAAATACAATTAAAATATTGGGCACTATGCAGAAGAAGATTTGAGAGGTGGACAGAGAACCAGCTAGGAAACTAGAAACTACAAAAACAACAAAGCAGTGAATTCCTTTTCTTTTTGTAACAAATATCCCATATTTGGAACTGAAGAAGCCAGCAATCTGAAAATGCCAATAAGCACAGACAAAAACAAAACTATAGGAAAACAAAGAAACAAACAAACAATAAAAAAACCCTACTACCTCTAACTGAAGGACTAGGAAAGGGGAAGGCTAGCAAGACAGAAAATTTTTAGACAATATCTTCTTTACTACAGTCAAATACCATAGAGAAAACAGTTGCTGTAGTTTTACCTATGCAAACAAGGCCAATGAGAGATCCTAAATATCCACACTTGCTAAGCTATAATGAGGTCTCCCCAAATCCCCACTAGGGTACCCACCACAGGCAAGTAGCAAGACAAGACTTTCATCCCACCACTACTCCAGCAAGTCATGAGTTCCCACCATCCATCCCAGTGAGGTCAGTGGAGATCAAAGAGTGAACCTGAACTTCCACCCATCACCTTGCAGGAATGTGACTAAGGTGAGGGATCAGAGGAGGCCTAGTGGACACTCAGCATCATCCAGTAATAATGACAACATTCTCACCCTAGTATCAGTGGAGGCTCCTTAAGGAGCAGAAACTCCCACCCAACCCAACAGTAACAAGGACTTCCCACCCATTCTCAGAGCCCTTGGAGGCTGAATGGAGAACCAAAACTTACACCTCCACCTTAGCAGTAACAAGAAAGTGCCCCTCTTACTTTTTTCAATGCTCAGGCAGAGGAAACCAGTTAAAACAGAAGGTAGAAATAAAATCCAGAGGCTTATAACATAATATAAAAATGTCCAGGTCTAAATAAGAAATCACATCATAACAAGAACCAGGATGATTTTAAGTGAATGAAAATAGGACAATCAATAATTGTCAATACTAACATAATAGAGACATATCAATGACCTGAAAAAGATTTTATAACCACCATGATAAAAATACTTAGATGAACAATTATGAATATGCTTGAAACATATGAAAAAGTAGAAAGCTTCAGTAAATAGATATAATATATAAAGAAGGATCAAAGGAAAATTTTAGAGCTAAAATAAAAATAATAGTAACCTAAATCTCAGGCCCAATAATAATATGTAGAAGACAAGAATATTAGTGATTCAGAAGATTTAATAATATAAAAATTACTCCATGTGAAAAAAGAGAGAAAATTGACTGGAAAAAATGAACAGAGTTGTGGATCTGTGAGATTGTAACAGAGGGGCTAACATTTATATCACTTGTATTACCAAAGGAGAGCAGATGAATAATAGAATAAGGCTGAAAAATATTCAAAGAAATAATAGCTAGAAACTCCTCAAATTTGGCAAGAGACATAAACTTTCATACTTAAGAAACTGATCAAACTAGAAACAGGATCAACTGAAAGTCATTTATGTCTTCAATATGTATTGAATTTTGTCAACTACTTTCTTTGTATTGATTGATATAATTGTGTGATTTTTCTTCTTTGGTCTTTTAATATGATATATTATAAAGATTTCCAAATATTGGGCCAGCTGCAAATTCCTAGAATAAACTACACTTGGTGGTGATGTAATTCTTTTAATATATTGCTGAATTCTGTGATATATTTATGAGGTTCTTACATCTATATTCATAAGGAATGCCAAAATCCCTGCAAGATTTTATTTTAAAAACAAGTGTATTCTAAATTTTAAAGGCAAAGTAACTGATTAATAACTCCTACTGGCTTGTAAACTCCAAAAGAGCATGGTCCATGTCTGCTTTTATTTATTTCTTTATGGTCTATCTCAGAGTCTGATGCATAGAAATCTGTGATTCATACTTTATGAATTAAATAATAAATTCACAAATGACTCTGTCTGTCCTTGGCCACTTCACTAGTTCTGCTGTTGTAGTAGGATAGAACCTCGTAGTTTTATCTTTCTGTATAGAGAACTCAGTAGGTAGGAGCTCTATGGGCAGAAGGCTGTGGTGGCCTCTTTCCTTCTCTATTCCAGTTTTTAACGTTAAGGGGTATCCAGTTCTGTTGGGAAGGGGATGCTTCTAATATCATCTATTCATGTTAGGAATGGCTAACAGTTGAAGCAAAGGGGGGAAAATCCTACTTGGTATCAAGTGAGTTGGAAATAATGGAATTGTGGAAAATAATTTTGTACCCAAATTTATATAATTTAGATTTGACTGAAGACTTCTTTTTGTTTGAGCTGCAAGTCCATTAGTTTGGTATTCTTTATGACTTCTTCAGACAAAAAAATCAGGATGACAAATATAAAGAAAATACCTGCTCTTCTATGTAGTTAGTACCTGCATTTTAGTGTTTTATGATCCAAAACAAGTCATACATTCTCTTTTTCTCACTTAATGTGACCTTAGAGTTTTAAGTTGTTATTCAGTTAGTATACAAGATGTATTAGCTATGATGAAAACATTAGCTTGTTAAAATATGTGCCTATATCTGAAATTTCTGCATGAAAGAATGTAATTGAAAGTACTGAACAATTTTAACAGCCGGAATCAAACAATATTTTTAATGGACAACCTTGTCCTATGGAAAAAATTTTTTCCTAACTTTAATTAGAATGGAGGGCAACGTAGACTATTCATTTTTATTTATGTAGACATTAATTATTTCACACACAGGTTATTGAACTATCTACAATATGTTAATTACGTTGGACATTTAATGGTAGTGCACACATTTCATATTTTTGCAAAAGATTTTGTGAGCAAACAACAGCAATTTAGAGTTTCTAATTGCATATCCTCTAGATGCTCTGCTGTTTTTCACCTCCCCATACCCTCTTATTTCTGGTCTTAATTTAGACCACCTGTCCTAACCCACCCCATATTAGAGAACCAATTAAAAATTTGTAAGATTTAGACCCTCAAAATTTATGATTGGATCACAATTGGCCTTTAGAGATTACTTTGGGAAAATCTAAATAGCAGAAATCATACATTGAACAATCTATTTTGTTTGCAATAGTATCCTTCTTAAATTATCACTGAAAAAGATCACTGAACCAATTGCCATTTCTTTTTACATAATAAGTTTTATACATTTTGTTGAGCAAAATAGAAACCATCAAAAGAGATTTTCCCTCCAAATGTACAGTATTGGAAAAAGATTAAAATGATTAATAATTTGAATAATGATTATATGCCTTTTCGATTCATTTTTGGGTAACTGAATTATTTGCAAGAGAGTTTTCCATATTCATACTCATATAAGAGTTCTTGGCAACACAGATTATGTTATAAGCAAAATGTCTACATCATAAATAAAATGTCTTATTTGTTTTTGCTCAGTTACAAATAAACTATGATACAGCATCTGAAGGGAAGATGTATGACAAAGGATCTATAATGACATCTAACCTGAAGATAAGCTACATTTCAGTCAGAAAACATAATCAAAAGAAAACTCTGTAATTATAAACTTCTGAGAATATCTAGTCAACTTAAATGCTATATTATTTCAGAGGAAATTGCCATTCCTCATTAATTGGTGTGCTACTACATTGACAAGACATACTGTAAATACCACAAAGCAGAAAACATGACATTTGGGGAAAAATTGTCACCTGAGTTTTGTGATTTTGTTGTTGTTGTTTTGTTTTGAAGCCCATCTTTGCAATCTTTGGCCTCAATCCTGGAAAACATTATTTCCCTACAGATTCATGTTGCTCATTAAACAAGTTATGGGTGACTCTACAGGATAATCACCACCACAGCCTGTAATTGGCCTTAAGGAAGAAAAAGGAAAACTACATGCATTTATCCATCTATTTGATTCTAGTGCTTGCTACAAGCAGGCATTGTAATTAAGAAGGAAAAAGAAACATGTAGCAATAAAACAGGAGTGAATGGAGGATCATGTTGAGTAAGAGGGCTTGGGTCTCACTTTATGTACAGGCATGAGTTTGTCAATCATATATTCAATAATTATTTGTGCAGTGCCCATCAATTGCCAACTGTCTGTAAGCCCTAGGGATAGAATGGGAGAAATAAGTGATCATACAAAGAAGTGAAAATCAGTGACTCTGGAAAAAGAGAGGCAAATGATCTTGTGAAGGAACTTGAGGAAATTTCCCCAAGGACATATTATTTGAAGCAAAAACTGAAGGAAAATAATTTTGACAAAGAGAAGAAAAATCATTTCTGTGATTTGATACAGCAGACCAAATACCCTATGTTAAGAGGAAGCACGACAAAGGGAAATTTAAGATGGGTGACATATTTAGGACAGAAAAAGCACAGGAAAGTTCAATGTGAGCTGAGGCTGGAGACATGGCAAAGCCAGGCTGCATGGAGCCTGTAGAACGTTGTTCTATGGTCCCATGTAGAGTTTTGAATTGTACTGACCCATACACTACCTCCCTCACACATGCGCCATTTGGCCCAATTCTCTTCATTGGAAGATAAACATTACTGTAGTAATGAGCTTCACTGTCACTGGGACAAAATGCACAACATCCACAATTTAAAGGAGAAAATGTTTGATTTGACTCATGTTTCAGGAGACTCAGTCCATGGTCAGAAGGTTCCAAGACAAAATAGTATAGTAGGAGGACATGGTGGAGGAAAGCTGCTCACCTCATGGAAACCAGAAAGCAAAAGAAGGGATGAGGGCCAGGGATTTAGCTCAGTTGTTCTGGCACCTGCCTCACAAGCACAAGATCCCAAGTTCAATCCCTGGTACCAAAAAAAAAAAAAAAAAAAAAGAAGGGAGGAGCTGGAGAAGGAGATTTACCCTCTAAGGCACAGCCCAGTGACACACTCTTTCAATCAGTCTCCATCTCTTAACGACATATTAACTATTGATCGATCCATTGATAACTATAGTGCCCCATGATCCAATCAACTTCCAAAAGCCTCACCTCTGAATATATTCACTTTTGGGGGGTATTATAGATCTAAACCATATCACTGATTAAAAGTATGTTGCCCACATGTTGGATGCCAGAAAATCTACAGAAAACACTGTGTTTCCAAACAGTCAACATTTCATTTTACATACTGGTGTGGAGTTCTGTGTTTGGGGTGTTAGATGGGGAACAAAAGATGACATCTGAGGTGTCCTAGAGGAAAGTGATAGTTTAGATCTTTAGTTTAATATTCTCCGGAAATGAGTCTGTACTTGTGGAAGTCATGCAGAGAGTTCACACTACTGTAACAAAGAAGTTCCTCATAGCGTGATTCAAAGACTGGGTGGGCTTTCCAGGAGGAAGACACATTTTGAGCTTGAAATGCTTGTACATAGGCTTGAGAGATGGGTCAGGTGCTTGTGCAGGTAAGGTGGATAAATATTGAAATATACTGTGTCATTCTTCACTATGCTTTAAATATTCTCATCTTTAGTAGCAGCATTTGTTGCTTTGCTAAATAGGAAACAACATAAGAATTAAAAAATGACTGTCAATTTTGAATAGCCAAAGCCTAAAAGACTGAAAGGACTCAGACCACAAAAACTTTGCCCTTAAACAATAGCTTTGAGAATATATAGGAAATGTCAGCCTACAATACCTTCTATTACATAATGAGTCTTTAAACTGGGGAATGAGGAGAAAGTTGAATATAAACTGGGATGTAATTCTGAAAGTTATCTGTATTTTTACTTTTTTAGTTTCTAACTCTTTCCTTTAACCTGGTGTAAACCCATCCTAAATGTTGACAAGAATGGGGAACTGAAGAGCTCACAACTCTGATACATTCTACCCCCAGATTCCTGAGTAGAATCAAGGTAGATGTTTAGATAATTTTACCTAAGTTCTAAGGAGCGGTTGGGTAGAAGACAGTTTCCATAGCCAGTAGTTAGATATGAGTAACATAATGTAATTAATACATTAGAGAATTACTTGGATATAGCATAGAAATTTGAAAAAGTTGCTTGATGAGGAAAAAAAGATACAGTTAAAGCTTGGGACCAACAGCTGAAGACCATACTTCAGTATCTGTTGTTCACTTGAGCTAATTAGTTATTACAGACATCTGTTCTGATTGTCCCTGCCTATGCTATTTTATTTTTAGACACTTCAAAAGTGTATTTTGATAATTACCCTTGATCACAACTGAAGTCATCTGGATATATAGCAAGCAATACCAGATTCTAACACTGGTATTTGATAAATTCCTTAGGAAAGTAAAAATACAAAATGGGAAAAGAGTTCCTGAAATGAATGATACTTGCATTTCCCAGGAGAATGGTAAACTAATGTACTGGTCAGTTTTTTGTTGCATGGACAAAATACTCAACACCCACAAGTTAAAGGAGTAAAAATTTGTTTTCATGCATGGTTTCAGAGGTTTTGGTCAGCTGTTCCAAGGCAAAAACATCATGGCAGAAGGTATGGTGGAGGAAAGTTGCTCAACTTGTGGCATCAGAGAACCAGAGAGGGAGAGGCCAGGACCAGATATAGCCCTCAAGGTCATGCCCCCATGGCCCACAAAGACATACTTAGAAGTGTCCTTTACTGGACTCTTGGGACTCTTTCAAGCTGAGCCAGTTGACAATCAAGATTAACCATCATACCTCAAGATAGAATTTAACTTCAGTTATGGGGAATAATGTTTTATTCCCTACTCACCAACTGTGTGAGCTGAGAGTTACACACATCTGCTCCTCAGATTTCATAGCATCCCACAGTGGTGGCTTTTCAAGTATACTGACTTTTTGAGACACCTGTGAATATAAGACTGGTAGTGCGAAAGCAGAACTTTGTTCACTATCTAAAACAGAAATCTATTCCCCATAAAAGATGAAAAATTACCTGAGAGCAAAATACATTTAAAGTATAAATATGTAGAACTAAGTAACAACAAAGACACACAGTCTGATCCACTTAATACTCCCAGTGAATACCATCTAGCTGTCAAAACTAGACAAGGATGCTCTTTGTTTTATATAAAGTTTTCACCAAAGTCATAGCCTAGTTCTCACAGGCATCTCAAAGCTAATAAACTGCTCATCAGAGTAGAACAGCCTGACCATGATCCTCTTTGAAACTGACAGTAGTCACTTTAAATCAGAGAAAAGTGGCAAGCTGTCCCCTGCCTCTTTGCTTAGCTGTCAGAAACATTTCAACTAAAACACATCCCCAAAGCAGGCACACACATCTCCATAACCACATCTGGTTGGTCCCTGATGTCTTTCTACTCTTTTAAATATTTTTGTCAAGTAGTTAAAATACTAGTGAAGGAAGCATGAGAACATCCAGTAGAAATTAAAATAGGAACATATTTGGTGAGGTTGGAATTTCAGGAGTACAGGCTGGTGTTTATTAGGCATCACAGAAAGTGGCACTCATTGATCTTGCTATTTTACAATCATTATTTCATTTTACCTGTGAGGCTACATTGTGAGGAAAGAATTCAAAGTTTTTGTTTGTTTGTTTGTTTGTTTTCTTCAAATCAAGGTTATTTCTGCTGGTGCCTAATTGTTGCCTTTAATCATGTTTTGCAATATGGGATACCAGAGAACAATTTTGGGAAGCCCAATAGAATAGAATCCTCCCTCTGCCTAGAACAAAATTATTCTCCAAGTGAACTGAGAGTATGAGAAGAGTGGGTGTCTTGACCTGTTTTTGTGCTATCACAGAAAACCATAGACTTTATTATAAAAAGACATTTAATCTTTTCCAGTTCTGGAGTCTGGGAAGTCTGAGACCACTGCACAGGCATTTGGTCTGATGAAGGCATTCTTGCTTGCTCCTTGTATGATATGAAGCAGAAGGGAAGATCAGTAGAAGTTTCCACAAATCTTGTTTTATACAGGGCTTCACCCCATTATTGAGATAGCAGCTTTCATGGCCTAACCACCTCTTAAAGGCCCTATCTCTTACTATTATCATATTGGCAGCACCTCAAGTTTGGATGTGATACATTCAGACCACTGCAGTAGGTAAGACTAATTCAGTTGATGGCTGATCAGTAAACCTACAAATAACATTAATTATGGAGAGATGAGCGATTCCAACAACAGGGATCACTGTACAAAGAGACTTAGAAACTTGAAGGAATTGTACTATGACTGTTATTCCAAGTTTGAATCAAAATATTTTCCTTATACTTGGTTTCCCTTTCACTAGTATTCCTCTTCCATATTAATATATTTTAAAAATCTTAATAGAGTTAATATGCAAATAGAATTTTCTTTTCAAAAAAATCTAACATTATCAGTCTTATTGCTTTCATGTCTTTTATTTGTAATGAGTCAGGGATTGATGTCAGTATAACACTGAAGCTCTATTGGTTCCTACGTGAAATTTTGCATCCTAGGGTAGCAATGTGCCCAAATAAAATGTTACATTTTCCACAGTTCCTTGTGTGGGGGTGGTGACATGTCTCAATTCTGGCCAAGATATGGAAGCAAAGGTCTTTTATGTGCAGCTTTTAAGAAAGCTCTTTAAATGCCACCAATTCAGCTGTCATGAATATCCAGGTCCTTCCTCCTTCCCTTTGGAACACAGTTGTGATGGCTTGGAGGTGAGGAGCTTCCTTTGACCAGAGGGATGGAAGCAAGAGTTAAGGCAAGGCAGAAAGATAGAAGGGGGTGTCTTTATCCTCATCCAGCCTAGAGTCTCACCTTGATATTATTACCTTGTATTTTTGCCTGATATGACAATAAAACGATTATTGTTTTATTTTGTATTTTTTTTCTGATTGCTAGAAAGGGTATCTTTTCATATATGTTTTTATTGTGTTTCAAACTTTGTACATTTTTCCATTTGTTTGCTTGTCTTTTTTTCTGATTTTTATGAATTTTTCACTTGATATTTAACCTCTGATTTCATAATGTTTTAAAGTATAATATAAAATAAGTCCTGGAATTTCAACAATTATTTCTTCAAATTTAACTTTAGTTGATAATGTTTTAAAACTTAGTTCTTATGGTAATTACAATTATTAAAGTGATTTTTTTGCAGTGAAATTTTACTGCCATGGGCCATTTAAGAGAAGCCACATTGAATTAGAGAGAAATCTCACTTTATATATTATCACAAGTCAATGATTATTACATTAAATTAGTAAATATTTTGTATAGTCTTTTATTACTAAAAAGATTTTTTTAAATTAACACACTAATTTGTTAACCTTCCAAGACATACTGCTACACTGTCTTAGAAACATTTTGTATTTTGAGTATTCCAGAATTCCTCAAAATCTCCACAGGAGGTCCTGTGAAATCTGTACCTAAAAATTCACAAATTATTTTGTTTAGTTCAATGCAAAATAATTTTATTCAATGAAACAGAAAAATGTACACTAAGTACAAGAGACTATGGCATAAACATAAAATAAAAAGCCAGTTCTATAATCATTGGAAGGATGGTTGTAATAATTAAAAGAACTAGTTTACCATTCAACTTACAATTCATATCCAAGTCTAATGCTAGGTTATTTATTTTCATTTAGAAAAAAATAGACATTAGAAGTGTCAACCAACATAGCTATGTATCCTTGAGCTAGAATTGATTTCTGAATCTTCTACATGGAAGCCAAGAATTAAATAATCACAATATTTTGTCAATTTCCTCTGTAAATGATCAACAATTCCAGTTTACTATATGTTTAGTCAATAATTTTGGACCATATAAATGTCAAAGAAAATTCCAATTTAATGAGGATCTTTTTTGCCAATTCAGGATAAGTACAGTATAAATTAGTAGTACTATATTTCTTTTAACCCTCAGTCAAATTAATCCTGAGCATAAGACTCCGCTTTTTGGAGGCCAGGCAATTATAACTGGTGTCAAATATTGCCAGGATGGCCCAAGGTGGCCTTGTGCATATAATCAGCATTCAACAGGTACTTGAGGTTTCTAGCTCCGTTACCCATTACAGCTTTTCAATTTGCTTCTCAAGCTGTTCTATTCTTTTGGAGAAGCACAGTGTGTTACTTTTGAGAGTGTGGGAGTTAGAATAAAAAGTATATATTCGAGGCTTGATTTTAGAACTTAATGGACTAAGGTCTCTTAGTATTTTCTAAGCTCCAATTTCATCTATATAGTAGGAATCAGAAGAAAGCGTTATTCACACAGCTTCAATTAGGACCACATACATAATGAATGTAAAAAATTCTTTGTAAACTGAAATGTCCTTTACAAATGCTATTGCGTTTGTCAATTTAAATTGTATTTATTCCCTTTCAAGGTTTTAAGTTTGCCTTGGTGGGGAAAAGAAGCACTGAGATGTGTATGCACCTCCTTTATGTCCTTTAATAGTCACACTAAGTCTTGGGAAAGGTGTGATATAACTGTATCTGCTTATACAACTGCATTAATATATCTTTATATCTATCTTCACAGTGAGTGGCAAAAACTGTGACAAAGTGGAAAACACATTTCTAGCTGCTACTCAATGGCAACGGACTGGTAATGCCAGTCAATATTTTGTCATTTTTCAAATTTCAGCATAAAACAAAAAAATCTAGATTCTTACATGACTGTTTAAAAATTTTTAAATATATGCCATGGATTGCATAAGTGATTAGGTCTGGCCCATCAGTTGCTTCCTTCAGATTCATTGCCTAAAAACAACAAATCATAGGTGGAGCTACTTTCCTGTTCATTCTTCCCGGGGTCCTGATTAAACCTTATTCCTATGTTTTAGCACTTCAATAGTGAAACAAGTCTTGTTTAGGAAGAGTCAGCGTATAGTTGCCATCACCTGGATCTATGCTACCCAAATTTTCCTGCACATTGGAATCACCTGAAAGGCTTTAAATAAATGCTGATGTATAGGCTTCAATCCCAGGGACTCTGATTCACTTGATCTGGGTTACAGTTTGTGCATGGGGATTTTTCAAATCTTCCCTGGAGACAAATATGCAGCCAGGGTTGTGGTCACTGAAGTGAGGAATGGAAATTGGGGACATCTAATGTTTGGTAGACTGGTACTAGTAAACTGTTAGGAATACATTCATCTGCCAGTAGTGGGAGAGTGCCCAAATCTCATGGGGATCATACTTGCAGGAAATAGTATTACACTTGATCTTAGCCAAAAAGCTGAGAAGCAATAGGAAATAGTATTTAGAGAAATGACCACGGATGAATTAATGGATGTATAAAATAGAATTTCATCCTTGAAAAAGAAGGAAATCCTCCCGTGTGCAATAATATGGAAAAACTGGAAGACAGGCTGAATAAAATAAATTGAACACTTAAAGAGAAATACCACATGATCATATATACATATATATATATATATACATGAAATGTAAAATCAGATTCACAGTTACTGTGTTACTAGTAACACAGAAGCAGAGAGTAGAATGTGTTTGCAGGGAGGGAGTTGCAGGGTGAGAGTGGGAGGGGAGGATGAGGAGTTGTTGGTCAGAGTACAAACTTTCAGTTACACAATGAACAAATCCCAAAGATCTGTTGTACAATATGACAACTAGAGTTAATAATATTGTGCTGTATGCTTGAAAATTACTAAGAGAATAGAGGTTCTAACTAAGGTGATGGACAGATGTGTTCACTTGATTGTGTTAACATTTCACAATATTTATTATTGGTCAATAAATTAATTGGTCAACTTGTAATGGTCAATAAATTAATGGTCAACTTGTAATGCCCAGCTGAACTGTATCAGCATGGGCCGGGCTTGGAGGATCCACCTGAAGATTGTTACCAATAGCCATAAAAAGAGAACTGTAGGGGAATATCTTGGCCTGTTGATTTTCTTTACCAGGGATCAAATTCAGGTTCTTGTGCTTGCAGGACAGGTGGCAGAACCACTGAGCTAAATCCCCGGCCCATCTGTTCCTTTTTTTTGGTACCAGAGATCGAACTCGGGACCTTGAGCTTGCAAGGCCAGGCAGTGGAACCACTGAGCTAAATCCCTAGCACCTGTTGATTTTCTAGGAGAAGTTTGCTGCTGCTGATTTTCCTGATTCGAACTAGGCTGTTCTCTTGGGAGGAGGAACTCCGGCCTTGCTGTTGCTGGAAATGGGTGCTGGTTTTGTCAGGGGAGCTCTGATCTTCACCGTGAGTATTGCTTTCTGGCTCCAATGTGGATCTCTCACCTTGGTGGTCCAAATCCTTCATTTCACCAGCATAGGTTTTCTGGCTTCCACCACTGGCCTTTGGGCTTTCCAGGTGCAGATCCTCAATATGGCCAAGCATGAGACATTGCTGTGGTGGGCTCTAGGCCACTGGCTGGACTCATGGAGGACATTGCCTTGGACTCTAAGTCTTGGACTTGTGTGGGAAACTGCTCGGATCCAGGCCCTCAGGTGGATTCTTTGGGCCTTTAGTATGCGGTTAATCTCTCACACTCCTTTGCATTTGACTGGGTAATTATCATAAAATAACTCTATAAATTATGTGTCCTGTAGTAAATGTATTCCCTTGCCAAAACCCTGACTACAACAATGTGAAATGGTTTCTATGCTTTATTTTAGTTAGTTTTGTTTTTTTTCTCTACTCTTTGTGACCCTGAAGACTTCTTTGTGTTACCAGCAGTGTTGTATTTTCTTCTTTGTAAATTTTTTTCTGATGACTTCCTCATCTTTGGAGTATTGATGTCTTTTAACTTTTATAGTTAAATGTATTAATCTTTGTCACAATTGTTTAAAAAAAGTCAATTTGTTATCTTAACTTTTTATGCAATAATTTGCATTAAGTATTTTTAAAACTCTGTTCATATATTGAGAACTATTTTACCCTCAATGGTGCCACATTATTCTACTTTTTGAGAATATATTGTGAATTGTGAAATGGGCCAGAAAGCATTTGCAGTCAGGTAAGGTGACAAGAGTACGGATAAATGTTATCTTGGGAAGATATACAGTTACACAGACCAAAACCAAAGCCATTAGATGATACTATGAGGGCATTATGATTTTCCTGTGTGATCAAGAAACTGCCTAAAAGGCAATTTGAAAAATATTTTTAAATAGTAGCATCAGTTGGATTATATGAACTTCCGTGGAAATTAATTCAAAGAATAACACAAAAAAATTGTTTTTCCCATTTTGCCTTGTGACATAGTGAAAGGACACATGGCATGAAATTAAGACTCTTGCAAAGAGACTAAAAAGAGCTCTCTTAGCTCTGTCATTTGGAGTTATGTAATCACTGGCAAGTTTCAATTTTCTGATTATTTGACATACTATTGAGTGACTACTATGTACTAGACTTTGAAGATATGTTAAGAAACTAAAGAGCCCAAAATATTTGTTTTGTGGAATCTGCATTTCAGGAAAGAAATACAAAATCTGTGATAAGCAATGACTATTAGGCTGGAAGGTAACAAGAACTATGGACTAATTTAGGTAATTTTATCCATTCATGCAATGATGGCCATGATGATTGTTTCAATTTCTTGGCTTTTCTTGCTACAATGAACATGGGAATGTAGATGTCTCTTTGATATACTAAATATATCACTGTATATACAGTGTAGGGTTGCTGGATTACATAATAGTTCTATCTTTATTTTTTGAGAACTCTCCACACTGTATTCCATAATGGCTGTTCTAATTTATATTTACATGAATGGTATACAAGTATTGCCTTTTCTCCACATCCTCACAAGCACTTGTTATTTTCTTATTAATAACAATCATTCCTACAGGGGTGAAATGATATCTCATTATGGATTGATTTGTAGTTTTCTAATGACTAGCGATATTAAACATTTTTTCCTGTACCTGATGGCCATTTGTATGTCTTCTTTTGAGAAATCTCCAGTTAATTCTATTACCCATATTTAAAAATTGGATTATTTGAGGTTTTGATTGTTTACTTCTGCTATTGAGTTTTAGAGTTTCTTACACTGGATATCAACACCTTATCAGATGTACAGTTTGTATAGATTTTCTCTAAATTTTGTAAGTTATCCCTTCACTCTGTGGATTATTTCCTATGCTCCACATAATCTTTTAGTTTCATGTGATCTCATTTGTCCATTTATGTTTTGGGGGGGCTCTGTAAAAAATTCCTTGCCCACAGTTTGTAATAGCTAAAGTTTGGAAACAGCCCAATTGCCAATCAACTGGAGACTGGATAAAGAAGATGTGAGGTTTTTTTTAAATAAAATGGAGTACTACTCAGCCATAAAGAATGAGAAACTAGAGACATTTATAGCTAAATGGATGCATATTGAGGCCATACTCTTAAGTGAAATAAATAGGACACACATGTGTAAATACTGAATAGTTTCTCTGGTGTAATAAACTAAAAATGTAAATAAGAATCAAAATGTATAACTGATAACTTGAAATAGGAAGAAAAGGTCTAAAGATGCAGGGGAAGTGGGAGGGGTAGGGGAAAGGAAAGAAGGGAAGGAAAAATATAAAAAAAGGAAAAAATGGAAACAAAGTCTTTGTAAATAGGGAGGGATAGAGGGGTTGGAGGGAAGGCAGAGGAATGGAGAAAAAATAAGAACCAAGATATATTATGTAAGGGTACAAGTTCCCAATGATGAATATAACTGTATTGTATGCCTAAAATGTACTAATAAACCTAATGGAAAAAAATTCTTGCCCAATCCAATATCCTGAAGTATTTACCTTATGTTTTTGTCTAGAAGTTTCATAGTTTTCGATCTTTAATCTATTTTCCATTGATTTTTATAAAGCATGAGAAATAGGGCTCTACTTTCACTCTTTTGCATGTGAATAACTTTGCAAGCTTCATTTATGAAAGAGACTGTCCTTCCTCCAATGCATGTTCTTAGCAACTTTGTGTCCATCGGTGTTTGGGGTTACTTCTAGGCTATTTTTTTCATTCATCTGTCTGTTTTCATTTATGCCCAAAATGTTATTTGATGACTACAACTTTGTTGTATCTTTATATGTCAGATACTGACAGATGCCTCCTGCTTTGTTCTTTTTGCTTAGGATGGCTTTAACTATTAAGCGTATTTTTGGTTCCTTAAACATTTTTGGATTTTTTTTTTTAGTTCTTTGAAGAATGTCATTGGTATTTGATAATAGATCTCTAGATCACTTGGGATAGAATGAACATTTTAAAAAATAAAATAGGTGCACCTTGAGACCATAATATTAAGTGAAACAAATCAGACTCACAAGCTTAAATATCACATGGTCTCTCTTATATAAGAACCTACCATCAAAATATAAGCAAAATAAGAGATAGATAATAAGAAGTAGGGGATTATTTTTCAGATCAGAGAGGGAAGGAGATAGAGGGAGGCAAGAGGGAGGGAAGAGAAAAGGGATAGAAAATAAAAAGAATTGAGTGGAAGTTGAGCTTTTGCAAATTAGAAGAGGACCAAAAGTTCAAAGGAACAGAGAAGAATGGGAGGGGTAGGGGACAGAAAAAGAATTATGATGTGTTACGTACATGGACCAACTTCCCAAATAAATGTAATCATTATGTACTGTAAACATGTACTAATAAAAAATTTTTAAAAACATTGATTCTTTCCATTCATGAACATGAGATGTCCTTCCTTTTTTGTTTGTGTCTTCTGAAACTTCTCTTATCAATTTTTATAATTTTGATTGTAGAGTTCTTTCATTAAATTTATTCCTATGTATTTTATTATTTTTTGTAACTATTCTAAATATGATGGCTTTACTGGTTTCTATTTCAGACAATTCACTATTGACAAACTGAATTCTTGTATTTTAATTTTGTAGCCTACATTTTTGCTGAATGTATTAGTTCTAATAGTTTTTGCTGGAAATATTGGGGTTTTCTATATATAAAAGGGTGTCCTCTGTGAGTGGTGAGTTGACTTCTTTTCTAATATACATGCCTTTTCTTTCTTTCTCTTGCCTAATTGCTCTTGCTAAGACTTCCAGCACTATGTTGAATAAAAGTGGTGAAAATAGCTAAAATCAGGAACAAGACAAGGATGTCCACTATCACCGCTCCTGTTCAATATAGTTCTGGAAACATTAGCCACAACAATTAGAAAAGAGAAAGAAATAAAAGGAATAAAGATAGGAAAGGAAGAAATCAAACTCTCATTATTTGCTGACTATACGATACTTTACATAGAAGACCCAAAAACTCCACCAAAAGACTTCTAGACTTAATTGACAGATTCAGTAGAGTAGCTGGATACAAGGCCAACACTCAAAAAACAATAGCCTTCTTGTACACAAGTAACAGACTCACTGAGAGAGAAGTTAGGAAACAGTTCCTTTTACAATAGCACCAAATAAAATGAAATCTCTAAGAATCAATCTAACAAAGGAAGCAAAAGACCTCTACACTGAAAACTACATCACTCTGAAAAAAAGAGATCGAAGAGGATACAAGAAAATCGAAAGACATCCCTTGCTCCTGGGTAGGAAGAACCAATATAGTGAAAATAGCCATACTTCCAAAGCTACTATATAGATTCAATGCAATGCCGATTGAAATTCTAACAATATACTTCACAGAACTAGAGAAAACAATCCAAAAATTCATTTGGAACCAGAAGAGACCTAGAATAGCAAAAACAATTCTAAACAACAGAGATATTGCAGGGCTATCACAATCCCCAACTTTAAACTATACTGCAAAGCTACTGTGATAAAAAACATCATGGTACTGGCAAAAGAACAGACCTGAGGATCAGAGGAATAGATTAGAAGATGCAGAAACAACTCCAGACATACTCAGCCACCTCATCTTTGACAAAAGAGCCAACAACCATCACTGGATGAAAGATAGCCTATTTAGTAAATGGTGTTGGAAAAACTGGATTTCAACCTGCCAAAGATTAAAACTAGACTTGTACCTATCACCATGCACTAAACCAAGATCGAAGTGGATAAAAAATCTAAATATTAAAACCGAAACACTGAACTTGCTGGAAGATAAGTTAGGTAGAACTCTTGAAGACATTGGCATAGGAAAAGACTTTATGAACAAAACCTCAGTAGCACGGAAACTAGCACAAAGAATCAACAACTGGGATCTCATCTCATTGAAAAACTTCTGCACTGCAAAAGAAACCACCAACAGAGCTAACAGACAACCTACAATGTGGGAAAAAAATTTTAGTAGCTGTACCTCAGACAAAGGACTACCATCTAGAGTATATAAAGAACTGAAAAAAAATCAGACCCTTCAAATTCAAAGACCCAGTTCAAAAATGGGCATCTGAAATGAACAGATATTTCTCAGACAAAGAAGTAAAAGCAGCAAATAAATACATGAAAAAATGTTCAACATCACTGGTCATTTGAGAAATGCAGATGAAAACAACACTAAGATTCCACCTCACCCCAGAAAGAATGGCTGCTATCAAGAAATCAACTAATAACAAATGCTGGCGGGGGCGTGGGGAGAAAGGAACCCTTCTGCATTGTTGGTGGGAGTGCAGACTGGTGCAACCACTGTGGAAATCAGTATGGAGATACCTCAGAGAACTAGGGCTAGAGGTCCCATCTGACCCAGCTATTCCCCTGCTGAGTATCTTCCCCAAAGAATTAAAAGAATCATACCACAGGGATATATGTGCACCCATGTTCATAGTGGCACAGTTTGTAATAGCTAAAGCTTGGAAGCAGCCCAAGTGCCCATCAACTGGAAACTGGATAAAGAAGATGTGGTGCTTTTTTTATAAAATGGAGTACTACTCAGCCATAATGAAAAACTAGAGTCATTTATAGCTAAATGGATGCATATCAAGGCCATACTTTTAAGTGAAATAAATAGGACACACATATGTAAATACCAAATAGTTTCTCTAATGTGAGAAACTGATAGTGCAAATAAGGGTTAAACTGATTAAAATGAATAATTGATCATTTGAAATAGGAAAAAAGGTCCAAAGATGTAGGGGTGAATGGAGGGGAAGGGGAAAGGAAAGAAGAGAAAGGAAAAATTATGAGAAAAGATAAAAGATGGAAATGATGTCTGTGTAAATAGGAAAGGGTGGAGAGGGTGAAGGACACACAGGTAATGGGGAAAAAATAAGAATCAAGATACATCATGCACAGGTACAAGCACCCAATGATAAATGTAAATGAATTGTATACCTAAAATGTACCAATAAAAGAACTTAAGGAAAAGAAAAAAAAAGCGGTGAAAATGAGTACCCTTGCCTTGCTCCAGCTCTTAATGGGAGTAGTTTTCACCTTTTCCCCATTCACTGTGATGTTAGCTGTTGGCTTGTTATAAATGACCTTTGTTAGGTTGAGGTGTCATTTCTATTCCTAACTTTTCAATGTCTTTATCATAAAACACCATGCCACACCAACAGAATGAAAAAGAAAAGCCATATGATCATCTCAACAGATGCAGAAGGCATTTGATAAAAAGTGCAGTTAGAAATATATGGTCAGGGAAGGCCTCACTGAGACAGTGACAGCTGAGCAAAAGCTTGAAGGAGGGGAGTAAAATCCATGTTGCTATTTGGAAGAAAACATCCAAGACAGAGAGAATAGCAAGAGCCAAGTCTCTGAGCAGGACTTGTACCCAGAGTGTTTCCCAAAAAGAAAAGCAGCTACTGAAGCCGAAGTAGAGTGAATGAGGTCAAGAGTAGCAGTGGCTGAGGTGGAAAAGACAAGGAGAGAGGAGAGGGGCAGATTAGGTGACACCCTGAAGCCCTCTCCAGGAACTTTCTCACTTTATCTTGAATGTGAATAGAAACCACAGGAGAGTTCTGAATGACATGATCTGTCTTATACTCTAATTGGATTATTCTGGCTGTTCTGGTGAGAGAGTACATTGTGGAGAGACAATGTTGGAAACAGAAACTACTTAAGAGCTTGCTGTAATAATCCAGACAAGAGATAATAGTAGCCTAAGGCAGGTTGGTAGTAGGATAAGTGGCATCTTGGTACAGGAAGGGGGTCAGTTTCTGGATATGTTTTTACTGAATTTTCTCATGTACACTGGTCTGAATAATATATATTAAATATATAAATGATCATAATAGCTACATATGTACCAAAATTATCATAATGAATTGCTATCAGTTTTGATATTATGTCTTAAAATACTCCTTAAAAGTGAAATATGTTACAGAAATGTGAAGTTTCTAATCAAAAGGAAAAGCCTGGACATAAATGCTATAGTAGAGGCTAAGGGTGTCATCTATTTGTATGAATTTTGCCTGAAAATGAGTCATTTTTAAGAACATAGCAAACATATTAACTGATAATTTGAAGACCAGTTGAAAGGGCATGTTGGTATTTGAAATCTTCCCTCCATCTAAAGATAATAATCTACAGATTCCTGTGTTCTCAGGCCTCATTAGAAAGGCCAATTAAATGTGACTCAAGAATCAAGTAGTTAAAGTATAGGGGACAAATCTACTGTCATACTTTTTATTTTTATTTTTACTTTTATTAGTACATGTTTGCAGTACATAATGATTATATTCACTGTAAGAATTGGTATGTGTACATAACATATTTCAATTGTTTTTCCCCTTCCCTTCAGCCCCCTTTTATTTTTCCAGCATCAGATTCATTTATCTTATAAAACCTTACAGAGTTAATATAATCCACAAGAAGTGCCCTTACCTTCATGTACTTGAGGGTTTCAAATTCTAAAAGTGGCTGGGTGTGGTGGTTCAGGGCTGTAATCCCAGTACTCAGAGAGGTTGAGGCAGAAGGATTACAAATTTGAGGCCAGCCTGGACAATTTAACAAGACACTGTCACAGTATAACAAAATAGAAAGAGCTATGGTTGTAGCCTATGATAAAGCTTCCTTGAGGTTCAATCTCCAGTACCAAAGGGAAATAAAATCTAATGTTGTAGAGACAAGCATGTAGTAAGGATACAATGGTGGTCAGGCCCTGTACCAGACATATGCTTTCCTACGTTATCTCGTATTATTTTCACAATGACTCCACCATGCGTTTTTAATCTTATTTGTCAACATGAAACTCGAGTTTCTTGAGGTAAATTTAATGAGTGATGAAAGCATGCACATTTGCAATTTTTTGATGTATCTTAAAAGGAAATATGACTCTATGGCTTCAGGGCACTTTAAAGGTCAATGATATAAAATAGAGTATGGATGGACTCTAGCTATTTTCATGATAAGCATGGGAATGGAGCTTTTATAGAGAAAATATGAGCAGTTGTGCTTTCTGCCCTTGGCTATGCATTAGGATCACCACAAATACCAGGAATATACATTTTTTTTAACATTTTGAAAAGACTTCCCAGAATTCTATGTAGACAACCTATCACTCACCTACCATCCTATACAAGTGGACTGCAACTCAGCTGTAGATACAGGGATGAACACTAGTTATTTGACACATAGGGCCCATAGGTATCAAGCAGACTCACTGACCCTAAAAGTCTAAAAAAAAAAAAAAATCTGGGCTTGTAGCCAAAACCAAATATAAACATTTTTTCTTAAGTTTTGTTACTAAGCAACTGATTATTATGATTTAGATCTAAGCTGTGCCCAAATGTCTCATGCATGTGGATGGTGGTTGGATCATGAGAGTGAGGTCCTTATCAGTCGATCATCTGAAGGTGCTGTTAGGAGGTGGGACCTTGTTGGAGGTTGTTCACTAGAGACATGACCTGGAAAGGTGTATAGTTGTCCCTGGCTCTTCCCTTCTCTATTTGCTTCCTGACTGCCATGGGTTGAAGAGTTTTTCATCTGCCATGTTTTTCTGCTGTCCTGTTCCTGCCTAGGGGCCAGCTGACCATGGACTAAAACTTTGAGCCAAAATCAATCTCTCCTCCTTTAAGTTGTGGGTGTGAGGTGTTTTGTCATGAGAAAGTGACAAAGACCCTGGTCTTTCTGAAGTGCTGAGGCATTATTCCCTGCACTGAGAGGGTCTCATGGATTAGCAGAGGTGGAAGAGACCTTGGAAATTTGTCCTCTCTTTTTAGAGCCGAAGAACCAAGACTCAGGTTGACTCAGGTCACAAGAATTCATACCTGGTGCTCAGTCCATTGTTCATTCCACCAAGCAATTCTGTCTCCCCCAGTACTTATCAAAATGTTAGCAGTCATCCCACAATAAAACTGGGTATTCTGAGTTTAATTTGAAGATCCAATTTGCCTACCTACAGCGGCCCCCAGAAATAAACTCTGAATATTGAAAAAGCTATTCCCTGTCCACTCAGTTTTAATGATTTAGATTTCTCCAGCAAATATAAGACCCTAACTTGGTTTTAAATGTCAGGACTTTTTCTGTATTTTGTTTTCATTTTTTAAAGGTTACTCTAATATGAGTGGGGGAGAGAGAAGTAGAGCAAGCAGCATCTCCCTAGAATTCTTGTTTCTTTAACCCACTAACCCTTCCTTTAAATCTCTTCATTTGCCTCTCAGCCATAAATTTAATTTGAAGCAGAGCATACTTGCTCATTTATTTCCCCAATTAGTTTTATGTCAGTGCATTTTGAGAACAAAAATGAAGGAATATCTGTCCCACCTAAACCATTCTCAATTTTCTCTTCTGCTTTTAAAACACACGTAACTGGAATATTTTTTGTGCCAGTAAGAATCAAGGCTTAATTAAGAAGCAACCAGTCATCAGCCACTTACTTGTAGAAAGGACAAGAAATCAGATTACTGCTTGTCTTCATTCTCCAGCTGCCTCTCACTCTTTCCTCTCTTCCTTTCTTTCCCCATATTTTGGGCCAAAGAATCTGGCCATCTGCTGTGAATGTGTTTTCAACTGTATAGAGACTGCAGTAAGTGTCAACTCCCTTCCCCTTTTGAGGGGGTCACTTTTATAAGGCAAAATTTATTAGACCCCTTAGCATCTTCTTTATCTTTCTATATATTAAAAACAATGCCTCTTTCCTTCAAAGCATCAAGGATTTATAGAAAAAAAACTAAGGAAAATATGTCAGAGCATCTAGGTTCTCATGAGATGGTGATGTGGTTGTGGCTGGGCCACCACACTTTGATAAAAGGAGTCCCAGAAATTATTTAAGATTGTTGAGGTTCTTCCCAAACCAGGCCACCTGTCATGGAATTCCGTACTTGGAAATGCTACTGTATAATCATAGGGGGAAAACTCATGGAATTCTGATTTGTTACAATAAAACTGCTACCTGGAAGCTCAGAGATAGCTAACCTTCAACAAGTAAGTACAGTACTGTAGTTTGTGGCATCATGGCTGCCATGGTTTTTCTCATTTATTTGCAAAAATTGTATTTCAATATACTTTATCATACATCATACACATCTTCAGGAGTCTTCTTATCTTTTGGGAAAAAATCCCAGGATATTTCTACTTCCATCTATGTCTTCATCTATCCATTCATCTATAATTTCTTTTCTGCCTTCATTTTTACTTCCTTTTTACTGCCATTTATTCTTCATCCATACTTTCATCTGTACCTTTATCCACAATGATAATTGTGAAGGAGAAAGGCACAGTCCAACCCACAGTCTTTGTAGTTTTCCAGTTGTGTATTTTTAACCCAAATTTGAATATGAAAGCATAATTATGAAGCTTTTGACATAAAGATGGTTCACATCTGGCCTTGGAAATCTTCACTGTGTTTCCATAAGAAAGCTGTTCATTGATAGACATATTAATGGGACTGTGATATAGAAACCAAAACTTAAAAAGTTCTAACCCATCAAGAAATACCATTCATCATTTCATTTTTTGGAAAGGATATAAAAAAATGAAATGTCAGAGCTATAATGTCAGGACCGTTTAAAATGTCAAGTGCTTGTTGTTGCATAGCCTGGGTGTCTGCTGTTTTGATCAAACCACCAACTGGCATAATAATTACAGATGATACATCACATTTCCATGCACAACTGGACTCAGAAGTATAACAAATCGGATGGAAACATTCTCACTGCCCAGCCTGAGGTTTTCCCCTTTTTCTTCATACCTTCAGACTTTTCCTTTGGAGCAAAACATTATTACCAATTCAAGATGGCATTCAGGGTAAGGAATGAAAAATACGGGCAGAAAAAAACATTCTCGAGTAGACCAGAACCCAGTCATTTGTAATATGCAAATGCAACAAAAGCCAAGAGGCAGCAAACACATATGTCAAATGCAAGTTTAATCTAAAAATGTTAAACTGTGGAGATATTTCCCAGATAATCTGATTCTAATTCAAGATACATATTAAGTGTGCAAAGAAACATACAGGCAAGATCAACTGTATTATGAACTGATAGGCTTGGAGATAATCTTTCAATTTAATTATGATGTTTTAATCTGCAGAGAGACCACCAGTGTACAAAAGGAAAAGAAACAATTCATCCATTTATGATCTTTACGGAAGTTTCTATTAGACTAAAAGAAATATTGTATTCACAAGCCTGTAATAATTATAATAAAGACCTAAAGCCAACAGCATGTAACTGGGGTAAATTTCATTTCTATCTCACTGAAAGCAAACGCACAAAGAGCTGGAAAAGGGATTCTCACAGCTACTTCATTTTCACTTTTGCTAGACCAGCCCGGTCCGGATGTTTGAAGGAATCTTTCTCACTGTCAGGCTGCTTCCCATTACAGGTTATTTTCAGCACATTTAAAGGTGCTGAAAAGGAAACAAAATCTAGTAGGTCCTGATCTTTTGCCATGCCATTGGTAAATTCTTCTAAAGTCAATTCTCCTGGAAAATAATAAACAATTAACAAGAGGATTTATTCATATCATTCACTGCTACAGACAATATATTCACTAGTACTTTTATTGATACTCTTATTAATTTTTCACCTTATCAGACTAAAGCCCTTGAAGATCTTTATATGAAAAAAACATTTGATGGTGGGGATGCCCATGCAAATAAAATGATGAATGCAATATACTTTCATTTTTAATTGAGAACATCAGATAATATACCAAATTAAGGGTAAATGTATATGTATATCTTTGTCTGGCATTGTTATTTGACCTTTTAATCTTGGAGATTCGAGCAAGTCATAGGAGCATGATAGGTTTTAGATCAGAAGGGAATGCATGTTTTTAATATTCTTTTATCTGAAAAAATAATTTCAGGAACTGTTTGAAGCTGCAAGGAAGCTTAAACATTTATTCATTTCACATTTTATTGTTGATCACTAGTTTTCTTCTTCTTTCCTGTTTTGTGATGCCCAATTTTATCACTCTGATTTAAGTCTTAGGCCTGCTATAAATCTATCACATATACCTATGTGTCCTGGCTATCATGTTGCCACTACCCTCATTTCACAAGGTGACTTTTCAACATGTTCCAGGGTGGAGGGGATTCTCTGTTGGCATAAGTAATTTGAATTGGAATAATAAGCATGCTGAAGTTGAAGGATGCTGTTGTAGTTCTTGACCTCGAAGAAACTGCGCCCAGTAGGGCTTACACCTGGGCAAAAGATTGGTCAAGGACAAGTCAGGTGCATTGAACAGCCAGAGAAAGTACACCCAAGGTCGAAAGTCAGCAGAAACTAAAGTCAGGCATTCCAGTGTTGATGCAGTACTGGTGAAAGGTCCACGCAGAACTCCAGCTAACAGCAGTGAGGAATAGAATCCTCTTTGTGTCACAGGAAAAATACAACCATGGAGTAAACCAGTGGAGTAGAGAAGACTGAAAATAAACAGAAGTAGGTTGAGTGTGGGGGTCACATGTGACGGTGATGGAACATGAAGACCTTTAATAATTAAAGTGTATCTGTCCTTGGCAAAGGGAATCACAGTCAGTAAGTTCCCAACCCCCAAATATTTTTCCAATTTTAGGGCTCAGGATGACCAAAAGAGAAGTAGCAGTGGGAAAGCTGGAATCCATCTGGACAGCTCGGTTATGGAGGTTCATTATCATTTCCAGGGATGCAAGAAGTTGTAGCTGGAGGTTCTGGGGTATACTTGCCATCTCTATTGAAAAGCGATACCAGATACTGACACTGAACAGAGAAGAAAGGTGGAATTCTTCACTGGTGTTTTTGGGGTTTTTTTTCATTTTCTTCAAAACAACTATGAAGTCTACATATTGACTGTTTTTCATGTTACCTGACCGCTAACCACAAAAAATTCTTTTGTCAAATCAATTCCTCCTATAGTAACGTATAATGTTTATTATATCTAAACTACTTCTTTTGAAAATTTCATCACTCTTTTTTCCTCTAGTACCCACCTTTCATTCATTTCCTCATCACTTATTAATTGCTGAATACAATTACCATTTCCACTGTCATTGTTATACCCACTGCAACCAACTACAGGGTTGTAAACAGGTAGCTACTCAGAAAGTAAATGCTGACAAGTTACCTTCCTTCATCTGTTGTTCTTAACATTGTTTCCTAATCTTCTTTCTATGGGATTATGCCCAAACAAGTTAAAAAGAATAGTTTCTAGGATGATCTCTAAAAGGGTCACCTATGAAAGGCCAAAAGCTTCCTACCAAAGGATTTACCAGTAAAGAGCCAAAGCCTGGGACATGTCTGAGTTGGAAATCACACAACTCAGAAGGACTTGAGTTTTATTAGCATTATGGTCTCAAAATGCATCCATGTTCTTAAAATGACTCAGGGAGGTAGATTTTGGGGATCTGGGAAGGTGATCGGGATGTGGGGAGACAATTAAAGACACATTTCAATTTTTGTAGCAGATAATTCAGAAACTGCATAATTTTGTTTTTATATGTTAAAATATACACTTAAACCTAATTGATATCTACATGATTAATGGATTCCTTTCATGTTGGTGAACATGTAATATATTCTACTTTTGGGAACCCTAAAGTTCAGTATAGATATTTCCCCATCACTCCTACTAATATTAGCAGCTTCATTGGTAATAGGACAGCTACCTGTAGCAATTTAGTTTTGTTTTTACAATCTAGTTATCTGTTGATGTTCCCAGGTCATTCATTTCTTCCCATTAATGTCTAAAAAGATCTTTTATAGAAAAACAAAACATTACTTACCCCTCAAAATTTAGTGCACATGCCCACATCAGTATTTTTGCTCTAAAGAATTCAGCTTTATTTTAAAAAGAAATCACCTTGTTTAAAGAGCATTTCTTTCAATTCTAATTCTTTGTAAACAAAATTTTTTGAAAAAAAAATATTCTGGGACTGAGAAATTAGCATAGATGGAGTTGGGGAGATTCAGATGAAAATGACCAGTTTTTCTACAGAGGACACTGGTGAAGATTTTAAGTGAGACCAATTTTGTATTCATTAGCAAGGTGACACTTGAGGCACTTAGCATTTTATAGTAGTTTTATTCTTTTTTAAAATTAGTATGTTTGTGATAAATAATAAACACACTGATCTCGGGAAAGTGGTACTTATACATACTACATGCTAATCACTTTTATTTCTCCTTTCCTGACCCACCTTCCCATCTGCCCTCATCCCCAGATATCCTTCCCACAAAGTCTACTTCCTTGTTTCCTGTAAATTGAAGTCATTTGTAGTCATTTGAGACCATAATTCTAAATGAAATAAATCAGACACAGTTTAAATATTGCATGGTTTCTCTTATATGAGAAACCCAAAACACAAATAAAGAACAAAATAAAAGTAAAGCATTATAGCCATTTTGATGTGTAGCAGTTTCTTTTCCTCTGTAGGGAAACTCGATTCCTTCTTATCTCTTGGTTGTTCTGGTTCCGCTTTGTTTCAGTGTGAACCTTGTGGCTTCTGACAATGTTCCGGTCTGGAGTGCTGGTCTTTTCTGTTGGCCACTCACCGAAAGATGTCCCTTTATGTTCTGTCCCTATTTGTTTTGCCTAAAATAGCTGCTCAGCTATCACCCTCTTCATTTCCTCTCTGGTTTCTTTTCACTTTCACAGTTTACTATTAGGAACCCCGTTGGTCACACTTTTTCCTGTGCTGCTTGGCTCTGTGTTCAACTTTGACAGCACCAGCTGTGAATCTCTACACTTGAGGTTGTGAACATCTATAAATCTCCTGAAATCATGTCAAGAATGACTCCTAACCAGAGCATGGTAGAATGTGGATTGCTTTCCTTCAGATGGTAGAGCCTGCAGAATTCCCTGATTAATTTATTCTGACTTCTTTTGTTCTCTTCTCTATTTTTATTTTTCAGTAATATCAGTGTTTAGCTTCTGTTTTCTTTCTTTGTGATTCTTTTCAAGTTCTCCTTCCTGATGCTTTTGCTCATAACATAAAAATAAAAACTGAACTTTTAGATTATAGCAATAATATACATTGATGATAAAAGAAATTCAAATACTACAGAAAGGTATAATGAAAAGAATCTCTTTTGACTTTTCTTTGATCCCTTGGCACACTTTCCATAGGTAATTAAATCCTGCTAACAAATCTGGGGCTTTGTTTTGCGTACACATATACATTACTTTTCAAAATATTCTTCTTGACACCTTTCTTTCTACAGATAGTATTTCACCTTATACTTGTTTCCTTTTTATTTCTTCTTTTATTTTTCATGTGACACCTGCTTATCAGATGTGTGTTCACTTCAGAGTAATTTATAGAACACCTGCTATGCACCAGCACAGGAAATATTCAAGGGCACGAACCAGAAATTGTTTTTGTTTTTACGGTGCTTATACCTCCTCACCTTTCCTTTCTACAATTAATCTTGCACTTCTCTTTTGCTTAATCTTTTAACTTTTACCTGCTGATTGTTATGATAATTGTGTGTGAATAATACATAATGCTTTTTTTCCCCAAAATAGACATGATGTTGGTGACATTTTGCAAACAGTTGAGATTTTCATGTATGTTCTTCAAGGCCTTTTGGTTGCATCTTTGTTTGTTATGATTTTCCTTATCTTTATCCATTAGATGACTAGGCAAAAATGATTGCTTGCTTTCTATTTTGATAAATCAAAAATATATGTGCATATAGTTAAAAGCCTTTGACAGACTTAATTAAACATCTCTATTTCTACCAACATTGATGTTTTGATAAAAGTGATAGTAAATAATTAAAAATATATTGGGGAATACATACTTAGACTTGTACAAATGTGAGTATTTTCTTCTGTAATCTAACTCCCCTCTTCCCTTTATTTGTGAATAAGGCAATTCATATTATTTTCCTCTGTCAAATACTGGCCCCCTATCCTGCATTCTCATAAATATCAACTCTCTATGTCATTATTTTCTCTCTTTTTCTTCTGTTGTACAAGGCTGTCTTATCCAACTGTAAAATTTTCAGTATTTTGTGATACATGGAATGATCTGTCTCTTGATCTGATAATGTAAAAAGCCTCTAATAATTTCTAATATGAAAGCAAATGTTATCAATTTTAACTTGTAAATGCATTTACCAAGAAAGAATGGCTGTTATTCCAAATTATGTTTTTGTGTACTTTTTATTTAAAATACAATTTTTATCAGAGAGAACAGTTAGCACGTGTAGTTCTATAAATTATTCTAGAAACCATATTGGACCCGCTCTTTTATGTTGTTGCATATTCTTCCAGGTCAAGGAGTTCATTTCCACAGCTTCAGGTACAGCAGGAGCACAACTTCTGGGTCCAAATCTCTTTTCAAACTTTCCCCTTCTGGATCTGGGATATAATGCAGCAGTGCCACACCTGCCTGGCAAGAGCAAAGTCCTGAGTTTGATTCCTGGTACTAAAAAAACTTGCCCTTTCTATCTCAAGGCCCCTTCTATCCATAGTCACCATTTTATTCGTTTCTTAAGTTTGACTCCCATGAAATCACCCTGGACAGTAAACAAAAAAACCTTGGATCATTTTCTTGCTTTCTGGAACACATTATCTGTGTCCTCAAAGTACTAGAAACTTTGTTGTTTTTTTCCTAAGGGGGGAACAATCCCTATACTTCTCCATGAAAGTCTCTTCTCTACTCTCCCCCCAGCACTCTAGAAGCAGTGTCTGTGGGTTTTACCAAACATCTTTATCCTGCTCTTTTGAAATTCCTTATGTCCTTTCTGCTCCAGTTGCTGCCAACCTGCTTCATCTCCAACATTAAAAATAAAAATGAGACATAGTGACTCTCATTTGATGACTGCCATTTCTGTTTGCATGGTCACTGGCCTCATCAGACTCCCTCCCCCTCCATTTCCCTAATCCTTTCCAGTTTCCCTCAGCCTCCTGATCACCTCTGGATAGGTTGACTCTGTTTCTTACACACTTTTCCACGCGCAGGCTTATTTTATTCTTTGATCTCAAAGTAGGTAAGTGAGCAGACTGACTTGAGATGGGGAGAGGAAGATGGGTGCTACTGATATATCTTCATTGTGTTCCTTAGAATTATACTCTTGGACAATCATTTGGTTTTTTCACAATGGTCGCCTCATTTGACCTTCCTGTCAGCCTCCTTACCCTACCATCCTGCCTCACAGAGCTGCCACGTTTGACTCATACAAACTGCCAAGGCTTAACACAGGTACATCAGTCTCTACTGCCATCTTGTGTCCACTGGAAGAAGTGACCCAGGGTGGGCAGGTTGATTCTGAAGGGGTCGATGACAACATAGACTGGAATCCCCACTCCTCTTAGGTATTTGCTGTAGCCTTTTTCTGATAACTCATATTTTTCACATTCCAAATTTTCTGCTTTTCATAACCATTGTTAGATACACTGCCTCAGTCTCGAGTCAAATGTGGACATTCCAGTTTACTGAAATGGAAGCCTTTGGGCTTATGCATTTTCACTTCTCCTGGGATATCTGTGTCTTCTCTCTCCATCTCTCTCCCCCTCTGCCTCTGAAGTAGAAATGGTCTGCTAAAGAGGAACCCAGATTTTATGATAGAAAGAGCAGATGGAGAAATGAGCAGAAAGAGTAGAAATGTAGAAAGGTAGACAAAGTAGATATGAAGGCAATTATACACAACTGTCCAGAAGAGTGTAATCAAGGGAAGGAAAAAGTCTGATAGTAGAACATAGAAAAGGAAGGCTTTCTGCTGTAAGGAAAATGAATTTATTCATAAGTTGATGGAAAATCATCACTAAAGAAGTAATGGTTAAGGCCAGATGTGGTGGCATACACCTGTAATCACAGCACTCAGGAGGCTGAGGCAGGATTGCCAGGAGTTTGAGGCCAGCCTGCACTACACAGTGAGTTCAAGGCCAGCCTGAGGTACATAGTGAGACCTTGTCTCAAAGAACAAACAGAAAGAAATGATTAATACAGCATTTCCCAGAGAAACGGCAGAAGGTACTTCATCCCATAGTCTCCCAATGCCCTTCTTAGGATCTACATTTACTCTTCTTTACATATTTCAAAGGCTCAAGCACCACACACTGAATATAAATATTTATTTCATTGAGTGACACTGACTAGAGAAGATTGGACTCATCAAGTCACGAAGCCCAAGTCACAACTATGGCTCCCTTGGAAGGTTCCTGCTTTTGTCTAAATGACACTCCTCACCACTACCATCTACTTTGTAATAAAAGCAAGTCAGAGGTTTATACCAATATCATTATTTATATCAGTCTTATGAAAGACCAAAATTCCTCAGGACTCAGAGTTTGCCAGCCATTAAGGGTTTGTACAGCCTTGCAAAGAGACATTCAATCAGAGAGTTCAACTCTGTTGAAAACAAATACTTTTTATGATATTTCTGCCCCAATGTGAGAGAATCTGAGGTTGTGTTTTGCTCTCCAACCTTTTCCAGTTGTTAAAAATAAAGAGAAAAGGTTAGTTCTGGGCAATGAGGCTTGGATATTAAACTAACTGACCAAATTTGAAGTCTTTTTCTGATTTGTATTTTTATTAGTACATATTTTCATACATAATGATTACATTCATCATAGGAAGTTGATACATGTGCATAACACATCTTAATTCTTTTTGGGCTATATTTTTTTAAATGTAAAGTGATCCAGTCAACATATTAGGTAACAAAAACACAAAGTGCCCCTTGGAGAAGATATTGTATTGGTCTTGGTAATAAGAATTCTAAAAAAAGGCATTATTCTCAATTTTAAATTGATTTACTTGAATCTTATGGATGAATATAAAAGTATGACCAGAACTATGAAAGCATATAAGGCTTCTTCTCCAGCTTCAGCCATTGGTACTTCTGGTTCTTTGTGTCCTTTTGCAGGATCAATTGGGAAGACAGATAAATATGCCTTCGGAGAATGCTGAACTTCTCTTACATTCTGCCACCTCCTTTTCATCATCAAAGTTGTCAGGAGGCCTGGCCTGGGGCAAATGACATTTCCCAAACTTCCTGCAAGGAAGACTTAGCCCCTCCCCCAGAGGATTAAATTAAACAACCCAGACAGAACATAAAAACTCGTAAGAAAATGAAAGAAGATTAGTCATCTGGAAATTTGAATGTAACTATCTTGATTGAACATAAAAGGGCTTTGAAAAAGTTGCTGGCAATGTATTTCAATCAGGGGGTACAGTCTTAAGTACCACTGCCTCTCTTGTTGTTTCCCAAGTTTTACTAATCTTGATTTCAAGATTAATAACTGTGGACAGTGCTAAAGCATCGCTCTTTGCCTTTCCAAGATTAGGTCTTACGGCCACTTAAATACAAAACAATAGTCACTGTTACATATATGTAGCATTACATTCGACAAACATTTTCAGGATTTCAGTGTTTGGGTTAGAGGTTCCAACAGCCTAGAAAATTTTGCTAAGTGTCTAGATATCCTCATGTGTGTTCTCACTACGCTTTTTCAATATTGTCTTAGTTACTTTCTCATTGTTAGGATGCAATACTTGACACTCACAACTTAAAAAAGAAAAGGGTTTTGTTGGCTCACAGATTTTAGGTTTCAATCCATTGTTGGCTGGTTCCAAGGCAGGGTGGCGTGGCAGAGGGGCATGGCAGATCAGAAAGAACTCAGGGCATGGTGACAGGAAGAAGAGAGAGAGTGAAGGGAAGATGAAGGGAGATAGATCCTCCAGGGCCATGCCCCCAATGACGCACCTCCTTATATCAAGCTTCACCTCCAACATCACATTTAGCTATAAACTCATCAAGGGACTAATCCACTGAGAAGTTTCACACACCCATAATCCAATCACCTCCCCAAAACCCTATTGTGAGTGCATGAGGCTTTGGGGGGACATCTATATAAACCCTAGCAAATATAGTGCTTGAAATTTTAGCCAGAGCAATTGTGCAAGAGAAAAAAATTGAAAGGGATACAAATAGGAAAGGAGGAAAATAAACTATAACTGTTGGTAGATGATATGATTCTATACTTACAAGACCCTAAAGACTCCACCAAAACAATCTTAGAACTAAAAAATCCAGAAAATTAGCAGAATACAAAATCAACATACAGCCTTCCAGGCCACCAAACCACCACCCTGAGCACTGAGGAGCAGAGCTCCCTTCCAGTGCTGAGGAGGTGAGCCTTCCAGGCCAGCATACCACTGCTCTGGGCACTAGGGAACTGGGACTTCTGGGTCACTGCACCATCACCCTGAGCACAGAGGAGCTGAGCCTTCTAGGCTGCCATACTACTGCCCTGAACACCAAGGAGCTGGGACGTCTGGGCCACTGTACCACTTCCAGGCTGCCATACCACCACACTGAGCGCCAAGGAGCAGAGCCCCCAGCACCAAGGAGGTGAGCCTTGTGGGTGCCAGCAGCACACACCCCCACCCCCCCTGTTGAAATGAGGAGACATGTAAACAACTCTCAAAAGCAGACTCCCAGATCATCTAAAGCAACCTCAAAGGGAAAAGAGATGGAACAATCTGATACTCAACCACCTGGACTCCCTGAACTTGCAATGAAAGAGGATCTGGAAAAAATGAAATCAGAAATAATTTCTCAGATAACAGCAGAGATTGTGCCCATAATTCAAGACATGATTAATAAATCTAGAGTGGATACAGATATAAAAAAAATAGAGGAGCTAAGGAACATGATGGAATCTCAACATAGGAAACAAATGGAATCATAAAAGAGATGCAAACAGATTTCCAGGAGATGAAAAACTCCATTGAAAAGTCTACACAGCAGAATGAGCTAATATGAGGACAGAATTTCAGATATAGAAGATAAGATTGCAATTACTGACCAGGAAAAGAAAAAATATCTTTAAAATAGTAACGGACTATGAGAAATCAACCCAGGAGCTGCTAGACAATGCAAAGGAGAATAACATAAGACTGATTGGAGTCAATGAAGAAACTGGAGAGAGTGCAGATGACATAAAAAAAACTATTCACAGAAGTGATGGCAGAAAACTTCCCAAGGAGGGGAAAAGAACTTGCCATACAGATAAGTGAGGCATATAGGACTCCAACTACCTTGATCAAAAAAAATCTACACATAGGCATATAATAGTTAAGATTCCAGAAACTCAACAGAAGAACAAAGTTCTACAAGCAGTTAGAGAAAAGAAACAAATCACATACAAAGGAAAGCCCACCAGAATCACAGCAGACTTCTCAACACAAACCATCAAGGCAAGAAGAGCTTGGAGTGACATATTCCAAGCCCTAAAGGAAAACAGCCTCCAGCCCAGATTGATGTACCCTGCAAAACTATCTTTCAAAATGGATGGAGAAATAAGATACTTTCATGACAAAGAGCACCTTAGGAAATTCATGAATACCAAACCGGCACTCCAAAAATGTTACACAATATCCTAGGAACAGACATGAAGGATCACAACCCCAGGAAGCAAAGCAGAATGAACCCATCTGGCAAGACAAGAAATTAAATGTAAAGGGGGAAAAGCCAACATAAAGAAAAAGTCATGACAATGATAAGTCAATACCTTTCAGTTATAACTGTCAACGTTAATGATCTCAGCTCACCAATCAAAAGAAATAGACTGGCAGAATGGGTCAAGAAGCAACATTCAACAATGTGCTGCTTACAAGAAACACACTTAATTCAAAATGAAACTCATAGACTGAAAGTTAAAGGGTGGAAAACAATACTCCATGCAAGAGGAACCTGAAAAAAAGCAGGGGTAGCTATCCTCTTGGCAGATCAAGTAGATTTCAAACCAACACTGATTAAGAGAGATGAAGAAGGACACTACATCCTTGTAAAGGGAACAATCCAAGAGGAAGAGACGACAATCATAAATATCTATGCACCAAACACTAGTGCACCCAACTATATAAAACAAATACTAAAGGACAAGAAAAGTTATATATACACTAATACAATTGTAGTGGGGGACCTCAACACCCCACTGTCACAAATAGATACATAAACTAGAAAAAAAATAGTAATGAAATACTAGAACTCAATCAAAGTCTTCAACAAATGAACTTAACACATGTTTACAGAGTTTTCCACCCCACAAAATCAGAATACACATTCTTCTCAGCTGCACATGGGTCATTCTCCAAAATAGACCACATACTCACACATAGAACATGTTTAAGTAAGTGCAAAGGAATTGAAGTTATCCCCTGTATATTATCAGACCATAGTGTGATGAAATTGGAGATCCATAGCAAAAGAAACTAGAAAAATTTCATAAACACATGGAAATTGAACAGCATACTTCTAAATAACCAATGATTACAGAGGAAATTAAAGAAGAAATCAGACAGTTCCTTCAATTAAATGACAATGACAGTACAACCTATTGGAATCTATGGGACACAATGAAAGCAGTCTTATGAGGGAAATTCATAGCAGTGAATGTGTATATTAGGAAAACAGAATGAGGCCAATTAAACAACCTGATGCTGAACCTCAAGCTTCTAGAAAAAGAAGAGCAGGACAACCCCAAAGCTCATACAAGGGAGGACATTATAAAGATCAGAGGAGAAATCAATGCAATGGAGACTAAGAGAATGATACAAAAAATCAATGAAGCCAAGAGTTGGTTCTTTGAAAGAATCAACAAAATTGACAAACCTTTAGCCAACCTTGTCCAAAAAAGGAAAGAAAAGGCCCAAATCCATGCAATTAGGAATGAAAAGGGTGAAATGACAACAGACCCAGCAGAAATCCAGAGGATCATCAATACCTACTTCCAGAACCTATATGCCAATAAGATGGACAACACAGAAGAAATGGACAGATTCCTAGATACATATGAATTACCAAAGTTGAATGAAAAAGACCTAAAAATTCTGAACAACCCAATATCAACCACTGAACTTGAAAAAGTAATAAAAAACTTATCATCTAAGAAAAGCCCAGGCCCTGATGGCTTCACTGCTGAATTCTACAAGACATTTAGAGAGGAACTGCTGCCACTACTGTTTAAACTCTTCAATGAAATTGAAAGGGTAGCAATACTCCCAAATTCATTCCTGGAAGCAAGCATCACCTTGATCCCCAAAGCAGAGAAAGACCTAACTGAAAAAGAGAACTATAGGCCAGTCTCATTAATGAACATAGATGCCAAAATCCTTCATAAGATACTGGCAAATAGAATGCAGAAGATGATCAAGAAGATCATACACCCTGATCAAGTGGGATTCATCCCAGGCATGCAGGGATGGTTCAGCATACACAAATCAATCAATGTAATACACTCTATCAATAGAGCCAAGGACATTAAACCATAAGATTATCTCCATAGATGCAGAAAAAGCATTTGACAAAATCCAACATGCATTTATGATAAATCCCTACAAAAAATTGGAATAGATGGTCTCTACCTCAAACTGATAGAAGTCATCTATGAAAAACCAACAGCCAATGTCATACTAAATGGTCAAAAACTGAAATCCTTCACACTCAAATCAGGAACAAGAGAAGGATGTCCACTATCACCACTCTTGTTCAATATAGTTCTGGAAACATTAGCCACGACAATTATAAAAGAGAAAGAAATAAAAGGAATAAAGATAGGAAATGAAGAAGTCAAATTGTCATTATTTGCAGATGACATGATACTCTATATAGAAGACCCCAAGAACTCCACCAAAAGTCTTCTACACTTAATAACCAAATTCAGTCAAGTAGCTGGCTAAAAGGTCAACATAAAAATCAATAGCTTTCCTCTACACAAATGACAGACTCACTGAGAGAGAAATAGGGCAAATAATTCCTTTCACAGTAGCATTCAAAACACTGAAATACCTAGGAATCAACCTAATGAAAGAAATCAAAGACCTCTTCTCTGAAAACTATGGCACTCTGAAAAGAGAGATTGAAGATGATATCAGAAAATGGACAGACATCCCCTGGTCCAGGGTAGGAAAGATTAATATAGTGAAAATGGCCATACTTCCAAAACTGCTATATAGATTCAATGTAATTCCAATTGAGATCCCAGTAGCATACTTCACAGACCTTGAGAAAACAATCCAAAAATTCATTTGGAATAAGAAGAGACCCAGAATAGCAAAAGCAATTCTATGTAACAAAAACATGGCAGGAGGTATCACAATCCCCAACCTGCAACTATACTACAAAGCTACTGTGATAAAAACAGCATGGTATTGGCAAAGAAACAGACCTGAGGGCCAGTGGAACAGATTAGAAGATGCAGAAACAACACCAGACACACTCAGCCATCTCCTCTTCGATAGAGGTGCCAAGCACCCTCACTAGAGGAAAGATAGCCTCTTTAATAAATGGTGCTGAAAAAACTGGGTTTCAATTTGCCAAAGATTAAAACTAGACCTATATCTCTTGCCATGCACTAAACTAAAATCGAAATGGATTAAAGATCTAAATATTAAAATAGAAATGCTGAACCAGCTGGAACAGAGGTTAGGTAGAACTCTTGAAGACATCCGTGTAGGAAATGATTTTGTGAACAAAACCTCAGTTGCCCATGAACTAGCACAATCAACAAATGGGATCTTTTCTTATTAAAAGGCTTCTGCACAGCAAGAGAAGCCACCAGCAGTGTGAAGAGACAACCCACAATGTGGGAAAAAATCTTCACCTGCTTTTCCTCAGACAAAGGTCTACTATCTCAAATCTATAAAGAACTTAAAAAGATCAGACCTCCCAAATTTAAAGACCCAATCCAAAAATGGGCATCTGAAATGAACAGACATTTCTCAGACAAAGAAGTAGAAATAGCAAATAAATACATTAAAAAATGCTCAACATTGCTGGTCATTCAAGAGATGCAAATGAAAACAATGTTGAGATTTCACCTCACTCCAGAAAGAATGGCTGCTATCATGAAATCAACCAATAACAAATGCTGGAGGGGCTGTGGGGAAAGAGGAACCTTGCTCCATTGCTGGTGCGAGTCTAGACTGGTTCAACCACTGTGGAAATCAGTATGGGAGATACCTCAAAGAACTAGGACTGGAAGTCCCATTTGACCCCACTATTCCCCTGCTGGGGATCTTCCCCAAAGAATTAAAAGAATCATACCACAGTGATATATGTGCACCCATGTTCATAGCAGCACAGTTTGTGATAGCTAAGACTTGGCAACAGCCCAAATGCCCATCAACTGGAGACTGGATAAAGAAAATGTGTTTTTTTAATAAAATGGAGTAGTACTCAGCCATAAAAAATGAGAAATTAGAGACATTTATAGCTAAATGGATGCACATGGAGGCCATACTCTTAAGTGAAATAAATAGGCCACACATGTATAAATACCAAATATTTTCTCTGGTGTGAGAAACTGAAAGTGTAAATAAGGACTAAACAGTATAGTCGATAATGTAAAATAGGAAGAAAAGGGGCAAAGGGGAAGGGGACTTTGGAGGGGTAGGGGAAAGGAAAGAAGGGAAGGGAAAAATGGTGAGAAATGGAAAAAATGGAAATAAAGTCTTTGTAAATAAGGAAGGGTGGAGGGGGTGAAGGGAGGGCTAGGAATGGGGAAAAAGTAAGAACCCAGATGCATCATGTAAAGGTACAATTCCCAGTGAGAAATGTAAATGTGTTGTATACCTAAAATGTACCAATAAAAGAATTTCAGTAATTAAATAAATAAATAAATAAAAATTAAAATAAAAAACCCCCCAAAACCAAAACAAAGACATTATTATTTCCTCTTTCCCAATTGAAATACCTTTTATTTCCTTTTTTGTCTTAGTGAATTATGTAGAATTTCCAGTATGATGGTGAAAAGCAGTAGCAAGAGAATCCATCTTTGCCTTGTTCCTGATTTTAGTGATAAAGCTTCTAGTTTGTTATCATTAAGTCTGATGATTGCTGTTAGTTTTTTCTAGATATACTTTATCAAGTTGAGATTGTCTTTTTAGAAAAAATATATTTACTTAAGGCAAAGAAACACTGAAATTCTGTGACAGAAGGTTTAGCTCTTACCATTACCCCTCTACAGTGTTATTTTTTTTCCTAGTGTCTTCAGATTGTGTTCTTAGGGAGAAAATCAGATACTAGTTTTTAATGGAAAGGAAACATCAAATACATTTTGTATTCCTTTTTATAGAATCTGATTGGTATTTTTAGGCTGATAAATTCCAGTTTAGCATAATTCCTTTAGGTGCCCAATTTAAAATTGAATTGAGGCTGGGGATTTAGCTCAGTGGTGACACTGCCTGCTTCGCAAGCAAGCACAAGGTCCTGAGTTTGATCCCTGATGCAAAAAAAATTTAAAAATAAAGTAAAATTGAATTGAAATGTATGAAACTTTTTATGTAAAGATTTTGTCTTATTAGTCAATCTTGGAAAGGATTATTTATTTGTAGCATTGTAAATAGTTCTCCTTATCCTGTTTTGAAATATTGTCAGTTGAAATAGAAACAGTTGTCACCCATAGGAATCATGCACTTCAAATTTTGCAATAATGCTCAACTATCTTATTTAGACAGCTCTGGGCAGACATGTGACCCACTCTCTGCTATTTTCTTATGCAAGTACAGGTGCCAATGATAGCACATCTAGTCCAAGAAAACATGGTGTCAACTGCAATTCTATTTGGAATACATGTGATGTTAATATTTATTTATAAAAGGATGGAAAATAAAGTATCCATCTCCCTTGAAAATGTAGGGTTTTAGACTTATTGGTCTGGAATATGAGTTTGCTTTAGGTCTCAAACTCATTTGTATAACTCACCAAGTCTTTAAAAAAAAGCACCTGATAAATTACCAATGTTTGCAGCAAAGGAAAGCCTGATTCACTGGTTAATGGCTTCTTTTTTGTTTTTCTTTTAAATAAATTATATTGTTGCAGAAATCCCTGAAAGAAATACACAGAGACACAGAATTCAGATAAAATAATAAAATTTCTTCTCGTGGGCGGACAGGAACGCCAGAAACCAGTCTGGTCAATATCTGCACCCCCTATTTTCAGCATTTCCCTTTATATATCCTTTTTAGCCATTATCTCATCCGTAGTGGTCTTTGATATGTAAATACAATTCTAGTTCCTATTTACAAGTCACAGACACAAGATAGGCCATATACATTGTAAATTCACCCTGGCACAGTAACTTTGTTAGGTTAATGAAGTTACTGGTTAGAGTCAGATAATCCTCACCTTAAACAAGGAGTTACAGGAAAAGCAAATCTTAAAAGAACACATTACTTATTTTGCTTCTACAACTACCTTAATATTCAATCTATCTAAAACTTTTCCGTATCAATATCTCACATACTGGAAATAAGTATACTAATAACCATAACATCGTCCAAGTTTTATTACAGTCTTGTATTTTCTACATTGTGAATGTTTTACTTTTGTATTCAGTAAAAAATAAGAAAACATTTAAAAATCTTTTCACTGCATTTGGTTCTGTTTTACAATTTAGTCACTTTGCCCCATCAATAACTTTAATATTTCTTGTAAGAGATAAGACTTCTACTAGCAGATGGAGGCCTAGTTGAAAGGGTCTCCTAAAGGAAGAAATATGCAAAATGCAACTGGTTTTCACCTTTGCATCTGCATTTCCTACTGTCTGCTAGTTCACTTTATTAATCTCTAGCACAGCGGTGGCTGGGACAAATAAAATATGCCATTAGAGTTGAAACGTATTTAATATGGCATCAAGATATCATATATCCAAATTTTGCAGGTCATGATCATTATTTTTCAAAAACAGGACTAAAGGTTTGGAGGAAATAAGCAGAGTAAACAGGCATATGTCTGCCCCTGGGCTTTTCTTCCTGAACCTGTAGGGATGACCAAATAGTACAACTGTTTCCTGGGCAGTTATTGGGTGAGTTTACTAATGGGTCACAGAAGAATACTCCCTGCAAAGTTGGCTTATTAGGAAGGTGAACTTCCGGAGTTTTCATAAAAATAATGTTTGATGATGGCTAGTTTTACTTTCCAAGTTCTGCTTTGGTGATCACTTCATATGGTCAAAATAACCACGGAAGATAGGTATTTTGAATTTATTCAGGACCTTGAGGCAGCCAAGACAGAACAACTAAAGCCATTCATGAAAGAGAACTTCTAGAATTACTTCCCAAAGTGTCAAGAATGATGGGATAAGTGTGTCTGAAGTGGGAGCAGTTATTTTGAGGGGTATTAATGGCAATGTATCTTTTACTATAAAATTTTTTTTAAAAATTGAAACATTGAGGGCTGGGGATTTAGCTCCGTGGTTTTGCCACCTGCTGCACAAGTGCAAGAACCCAAGTTCAATGGCCAGTACCAAAAAAAAAAAAAAAAAAAAAAAAAGAAACATCGATCATGTTTTTTCTATTATACATCGTGTGTGTATTTGTATGTATATGTGTAAAGATATCAAATTTACGTTTTCTCATGGTCTCCAAAACATGGGAACCATACATATTTTGCATCTGTAAACCAAGTATAAAAAAGATGAACAATACATGTTTAAATTTTTCTTTTCTATCATTAAGTAGACTTTTGAAGTCTTATATAATAATAATAATAATAATAATACAAGATCCCATGGAGCTTCTCCTCAATAGAAAATTCACAGGTGAACTATATTGTCTTCAGGCACTATCCATGTCCTGCCGTAATCACAGCTGTTTTCAGGATTAATCAATTTGTAATGCTAGTAGAAGTTAAAATATAAAGCTTACATGTAAATGAAAATAATTATTTTTATTACTAACTATAAGAGCTCCCATTTACTTAAAAGAAAGTCTGTTGCAAAGTATGTGCTCATCACTTCTTGTGTATTATCTCTAACAGTGGCATGCAGGTTGTCTTTTTTTCTTGTGGTACCGGGAATCGAATTCCAGACCTTGCAGTTGCGAGGCAGGCAACGGAACCACTGAGCTAAATCCCCAGCCCCTTACTATTCTTGTTTTACAGAGTACAGAATCTATCTTGAGGAAGGTTAAATAAAGGAGCTAAAGTAACAAAATAACATCTAAACTAGGTCAACCTTGCTCTAACTTCTTCATTCTTTTTTTGTTGGTACCAGGGATCGAACTCAGTAACTTGCACTTGCAAGGCAGGTGGCAGAACCACTGACCTAAATCTCCAGCCCTCAAAGTTCTTTTTTCTTTATAGTACCCAACATCACCCCCAGAACTCAATTCAATTGAATTCTCTTTCTAGAAGAGGTGCTGAAGCCTAGAATACATGGCACACTTTCAATGCGGAGTACACTAGCAGTATAAAGTAAAGCAGCTCAGAGTGTCTGAAGTTGCTGCAGCTTGGAGCTCATTATGCCCTCAAACTTTGTGCTGCTCAAGGAAAATCTAGCCTGGATTCAATAAGCTCCTTAGCTTCAGGGAGACTGTGAGCTCAAAGGGTGCTTGGGGCCACCACTTGGGGATCTCTAATACTGTACCCTCATACCATCTGGCTCAACAAGAGAAGAGATCTCCCCACTGTCTGATAATTTTTGGAATCTTTAGCTCCTCTCTCTCTCTCTCTGTCCATAGTCTGGTTTCCAGCACCCCACAGACCACAGCCTTTGCCACTCTACAGTTTCTCCAGAAAATATTCCCAGCTGTCCTTTTATGGCCTGGTGGATTCTTTCTGGCCCTGCCTCAGTCGATCCTGTTCTTAGACTTCACCCACACTCTCGGCTAGGAGTCTATGGCCATCTTTTGCTGTGTTGGCTGTTCTTGCTTTGACTCAGGATTTCCTACTCTTCTCCAGGGCCTTGAACCTGCATGGAAGGTGTGGCTTATCCTTTCACTTTCCCGCTCTATAAAAATCCCTGTCTGGACTCTCCCAGCAGGGATCATCTATTATGCCCAGTATGGTCCTACCATTGCTTCCTCTCTGTCTTCCTACCTGAGTGACCCCAGAAACTGATGCTGAAATAATATATTTCAGAGACATTTGCTTTGGGGGCTGGAGGCATGAATTTATAAATTGAGCAAAGTCATTGAGGGAATCTTGCTTCATTTCATTGACTTAGATTCTGGAATTTCCATTGTAGGAACATTTCTTCATTTTCAGACAGTAAATAAGCTGGGTCAATATTAATGATAATAATACCAATCATGATGACAATGATTATTGGTGTTGATGTATTGCTTGCCATATGTGTAAGGCCAAAAATTGTGCTCTGCACATATAAGCTCATTTAACCCGAAAGAATCCTTACACAGTATCAACCAAGAACCATGGTATCCTCAGTTCTAGGAGCATTAAGTCTATAGAGGCTGGGGTGTAATTCAGTGGTACAGCAGGTGCTGAGGCCCCTAGGTTCAATTCCTAGAACCATTACCCCCCCAGAATGGAAATAGAAATTATTATTATGGCATCTGATGGTAAATATATTTTATGTGCCATCTAATTCAGAAAAATCAATAATCCAATTCCAACAAATATTCACCAAGACGTAGGCCCAGATTAAAATGGTTTCCTCCTACAGAATTAACATTCTGTTACTTTTAACAGCATTACTATCTGTGAAAAATTCATGAATTTTCACAACCATCTAACCTGAAGACAACTGATGTTTTCCTTATTTTACATGACACATTTCAATGGCATTTTACTACCTGTGATAGGCCAGTAGCTACACATGAATTGAAATGTCTGCCTGAAAATTGTTACTGAGATGGTCAGAAGTAAGAAAACCCAGACAGCGAGTAGAAGCATAGTATATGACCAATCAACAATTGTTAGTGATTCTCAATTTACATTTTAGGAACATCAAAGAAAGTAGACAAAATAAAGTAGTATGATAAATGCACACTTATCATTTTTGTGAAATTTAAAAGTTTGTAAGAAAAATTTTATGCTTGGAATTTATGACCTGACCCATTGTCACCTGTAGATACTAATATTAACAGCAAACATAATTACTATTAGACATGAAATTGTTGGAATGTCTTGAGGAGAGACTCACCTCTGTAAGATGAGAAATACACTGCTGACTTGGTAAATTGGTTTTATAATGTGATCTTTATGCAGATCAGACAGGGTTGTTCGTGACTTGACCATGATTCTACAAGATTCAAGGATTCTGAGACAAAGTACTTCACATAATATTTACCAAACAAGCTCCTGAATATTAGTAGGCTTCCTCAATATCAGAAAGCCCTGACTGACCATCTGCTTTCAGAATACAGCCAGCTCAGCAGGTGTCTGGTCCACCATGAATTAGAAGTCACTCAATCTCATGTGAGCTTGAGGAAGGCAAGACAATTGTCCAAGTTTGATTATTTCTGAATGAGCCAACTATTAAAGTCCTGGGAGTATACCAATGGCTGCTTTTGGCAAGGAATTGCCTCATGTAGCAAACATGAGTTTACGATTATAAGAATCTGTCTCCCTATGCTCATGCAGTAACAGATATACTAAAACCAGATTCACCTTACCTCGGTTAGCCTGTGTCCCAAGAGTGTTTTTAATCTCCTATGTAAGAGCCTGGATCCTTGTTCCTTAATGAACAGAAGAGGTGAGCTGAGCATGTAGAAAATAGCAGAATAGATAATAGAATAGCAGTCATCATATTATTTGTTTCAAGGCTGCATTTCTACTAGGACTATAACTAAAACAAGAGTCACAAGAACAGCTTCTCAATTAAAGGTTTTGGACCCAGAATCCTCTTTTTGTATATACTTATGGTATACAGGATTCAATGACAATAATGAGCCTAGAGCTCAGTTTTCTGCCACTTGGAGTGTGTTCTTTGTGGAACAGCATGGTGTTCACATATTAGAATAATCTGGAAGGCTAAAACAACACAACAGTTGGTCTGACATAGAAATTTGGTCACTGGTATTTTCCATAATGTTCCCATTGCTTTAAATATGTAGCCAGAATTAAAATATAAAACTTAGACAGATTTTGTTAAAAAAAAATAAGATTACATTTAAATGGATGTCACGAGTAAAGCTTATGTCTTTAAAAAGTAAAATTCTGTGAAAAGCCAGCCAAAATGTTGACAATTGATGTTAGATATGAAAGTCTTTGTAAATTGTAAAGTCCTAAGCAAATACGAGGTGTTTCATCATTAACAAAAAATTGCTTCTGGAAAGTATCTATGCTCATAGCTCTGGAATGAGCAGCTTGGGCTTTACTCTTCAGAGATTACTACAGTCACCATCTACTAGATGGTTATTTGTTTCTAGTAAATGTGCTTTATGAATAACAACAGTAATTGTGATCATCTTGTAGAGCAAACAACTTGATAGAATGTTATAGGTTGCAAGGTGGCTAGGGGTTAATGATAACAGCAACTAGGACACAAATTAAACAAATTTTTTTTTAAAGCCAGGGTGCTGAATCCAATCTACAGGCTGCTGCACTGAAGAAGTTAAAGAAGCACACAACCAAAGGTCACTTCTGAATTTCAAGCAGAGCTGTAGCTCCTGGGCATGTGTCCTGGGTTAGACTAAGATGACAGTCAGAACTGTGGGGTGATTCTCATTTAATTAATTTCATTCTGTGACTGGTAAGGGGCAAGGGCTGCCCAAAACAACACAAATGAATGCCAAAGCACTAGGATAAATTAAAGGTGAGGAAGGCAGGAAAGCAAGCCCTGAACCTGTAGGAACATCATTTCGTTTGGAAATATAATTCAAACTTGCTAAGAAGGACTGTTAATCAGCACTGTTATTAACCTAAGGGGCTCTAGGTCAGAGCCATCTGCATTTTGCAGATAAACATACTATTCCTTTGTTAATTGCTCTGTATTTTTTTTTAAAGTCCTTTCACCTACATTATGTCACAGGAACTCAGTGATAATGTACACAGGGTAGGTCTTGTCCTGGTTTTGGAAGGGAAGAATTTAAGGAATAGAGAAGCTAATGGCTTTGCCCCAAGATTACACACAAGGTACAGGAGTCTAGAATCTTGAATCTTCCTAAGACGACTCCACTGTCACCCTGTGATTTGTATTATAAGGAGATTCACCAAATGGTGCATTTTGAAACAATAGCAAGGACTTCTGGTATGTTAAAGCTAAGATGTAGTTTATGAACAGATTTATAAGTAAACTACTGTCACATACACTGTAGCAATCACATACCCAAACCTACAGCCTGTCATTTGGGATTCCTCTTTCCGTAACAGGTGAGATACCGTATTTCTAAGTGTTCCCTCCTTATTCCCAGGGTTAGTATAAGGCTGCTGACTTAAAAGGATCTGAGAACTTTGGCTGTTTCAATCTGGTGTTAAATGAACCCCAGCGCTGGCAACCCTTCTGCCTTAAACTTTCACTCTATTTGTGATTTGTGTTCCAAAGCCACACATTTGGGGAAGCTGCATACCTCTCTAAGCGCCCCTGGAGGCCTACAAGAAGCAGACTTCACAAGTTTGTTAGGTCCACTTCTCTCCCCACCCCATTTCTTCTATCACCAATAATGAGACTGGGATAAACCCATTTTTGCTTGTAAGAAATGGCATCATCCCTGCCTTCCTGTATCTGATATGATCATTCTTTTTTAAAATTAGTAATTGCAATGCATGATGATTACATTCACTGTGGGGAGTTTGTACTCATACTGACATGACTGTCCTTGGAGGAGTTTTGACGATGATAATACCCAGATACTCAGGTGGGCCTGAGGGCCATTTCTTTATTTTCACTTTGTTTACAGCAACGAGAGGGCCCAAGGGAACCAAGGCTGATATTCTCTAGCAAGGAGCAACTGGAATAGTGTGGATTCTCAGCTGTGATACAAATGTCCTCCCGACAGGCTGTTTATCTGTGTAAAACATGAGATACAGGTGAACTCCTGAAGTGGATGGCTGCAGTTATGCTCTATCAGTTACCCTGGAATTTAGTGAGGTTTCCCACACACCAAGATCCTCCTACCCATACTTTAATTTGAGTTGTTCCCATATTCCAAGTGTCAACTCCTTTGCTAGCGTTAGAAGCCACACCAGTTTAGGGTGCAGCCCTTGGAATCAGACTGCCTGCTTTCCATTCTTTCTGTGTGGTTTTAGGAAAGTTACTGAGTTCCTCTGTGCCTCAGGTTTTTCATCTGTAGAATGGGAATTTAATAATATGAATTTAATAATAGTAGAATTTAATAATATGGTTGTGAGGATTCATGACAGAAAAAATGTAAATGCTTAATACAGAAGTGCTGAGAGTTTTTGTTTGTTTGTTTGTTTGTGGGGGTTTTTGGGGTTTTTTTTTTTTTTTTGGTACTGGGGATTGAACTCAGGACCTTGAGCTTGCAAGGCACGCACTGTGCCACTGAGCTAAATCCCCGGCCTGAGTTTAGCTCTTATTAGTAATAATCCAAGTTATTCACTTCTTTCCGGCTATGCAAATGCCTCTCCTTGTCCAGAAAGTCTTTCCCAGATAACTTTGTGACTTACTCTTACTGTAGCTCCTGATCTCAGTAATGTGCCTTGCACAGCACAACACCACTATGATCTGTTATATTTATATGATTTGTTATATTTGTCTTCTTCTTTCATTATTTCATGTGGACATTACTTTTCTACTTAAGCAGAAACTGTTGTATATTGTTTAGGAACATAAAACCCACGTCTCCTTTCTACCCATCCACTGCCACCCTTACCTCCAAAAAAAACTGAGCGTAATTTTTCTGTCACTTCCTGCTGTGCCTGAAAGGGACTGAAGAAGTCACTGGGAGTCTCATCCACCCAGGCCGGCTGATGAGGAAGAAAGAGGCTGGATGATCGATCACTTTAACAGATGTGTTTTAAAAGTACAGAAACAGAAAACTGGCAAAATAGTTTTGTCTTCCCTTAGTCTTGGATTTTGTTTTTTTCTTTTGATACTGAAGATTGACCTCAGAGTCTTCTCACTGAGATACATCCCTGCTTTTTTTTATATAGGGTCTCGCCAAGTCACTAAGTTGCCTAGGCTGGGCTCAAATTGGAAGTCAATCTTGAGAATGCTCACACTAGCACACGGGACACTAGATTTGTGGGGAGCAATGCTACATAATTCTAGGGATAAATCATTTGGTTAGCCTAGTTCTCTTGCCTACAGCCCAGCTACAGAATAACTCCAGTTTGGCCTCCGGTCACAACTGAGACTTCAGTGATCCAGTGATGCTGTGATTCTCCAGGACAAGAAACATCCTGGGAGAACAAACATCTGCTCAGTTCCTCACTGTTCTTGGACTGATTAACATCTTGTTTGCCGGAGATGTACTGAACTCTCTGCAAGCCTTCCGTTACACCTTGTTTATCCCAATGTGAACTATTGAACTCTCTGCAAGTCATTTGTTACATTTGTTTCTCCCGATGTACTGAATAAAAGGTGTGGTAAGCTGGGGGCTTTGTCTTTGCTGCCCAGAGCAGCACTGATCGGACCCAAAGCTCAGTTTCTTCTCAGTCTCATTTTTCTACCTTTCCTGTAATTCGCCGTGTGCTGCTGTGGCTCGCAGGAGACCAGGACTCACTGCAGAGGTTCTGGTAACGTCCCCTTCCCCTGTCCCCTACGAGATTCTTTACTTATTTTCTTTTGCTTTTTGAAAATGTGTCTGGCTTCCCCACTGGATTGTAAACATCCGAGGACAGAGGCCTCTTCTTAGTCACCTTTGTGCCTGTTTTCCTTCCATGGTGCCTCCAGGTCCTTAGTATTTGCAAAAGCAGCGGGTTAATATTATAGTATGTTAACCATGTCACTGCTCCTGCGGAGCCCTTCTATCACCCTGCTCTCCTCACACTCATAAAGAGAGCAAAATGTTTATGCTGAGAAAAGATAGAATACATAGTTAGAGGCAGTTTTTTTTATTCTTTTATTGGTACATTTTAGGTATACAATATGTTTACATTTATCATTGGGTGCTTGTACCTGTACATGATGTATCTTCATTCTTATTTTTCCCCCATTATGAGAGGCAGTTTTTCTGGCTTCTCTTGGTAACTCCCAGCTAAAGATCTCATAGGTTGAGGAGATGTGGAATGAGGTAAGGAAGTGAGAGCTGCCAGACACTGGGTAAAGAAACATTGAGGACACAGAATGGCTGGATGGGGAGGAGACACCAGGCTTGGCAGATGTCAGACCAGAAGCACCTGTGATTCACTGCCTAGGTAGGAACACATACCAGCACAGAAGAAAAGGCCATAAGGTGTATCTGTCCAGACAAAATTGAGCCAACATAAGTGGCTTTTGTGTCTAGCTGTCTAAAATAGCTGAGATTGAATCTGACCTAAGAGGCTGAGCTGTGTGGAGGCAACAGCCCCTGAGTGAATCAGGAGATGAAGAGAGTCTTAGTTACTTTTCTGTCATTACTGACACAAAATACCCAACACCCAAAGTTAAAAGAAGAAAGGTTTATTTAACTCACAGTTTGTAGAGGTTTCAGTCCATAACTGGCTGACTCCAAGGCAAGGTGGCATGGCAGGGGGCAACAGTTCATGGCAGCTGACAGGAGGTAGCAGAACAACAAGAGACCTTAACAGCATCTTTCTGCCCATTTTATCTTATCCAGACTACTGGGATTAGGCCAGTACCAAACCAATCAGTGGACTGATTTAGTAATTACACACCCTTAATCCCAGCATCACACACTCTAAATTCAGCCAACTCTGAAAAAGCCATCTATGACCACATGAGGCTTTCAGGGGACATCTGGACACAGACCATTATAGGGTCTCAATGTATAAAGGTGCTGTCCAGTCTCTTTTAATACCTTGAAGTTTAAATGCACCATTGGAGTTTCTGTGCAGCTCCAGAAAGGGAGGGATTTATTCAGAGAAATGCTTGTGTGAAAAGAAAGAGGAAGGGAGAAAAGGGAAGGCCATTTCTCAGACTAGGATGCCAACTTGATCGAGGTGAAGAAGCATCTAGTAGGAATAGTATTTCTGTTGCACTCACTCACCAGTGATAATCTAAGCACAGGCAGCATGAACTCAGCACAAGCACAGGGAAGGACTGTCACATCCATCAGTTAGGGCCCCTGGTTAGTTATGTTCTCTGGATGCCTGAGGTGTAGTGATCACTGAGATCCTTTACAGAGGTCTCATTATCACTGTAACAACTGAATGTATTGACTGTGTAATGTGCTTAGAGGGTGTCAGGCACATCACAAGTACTTCAAAAGTCATTTTCTGAGCATTGTAAGATATAGTTAATATGTTTCATATACTTAGTGTAGAACATGACATATTGATATATATATACATTGTAAAATGGTAAATACTGCCTATATAGCTGCCTATAAATGCTGCTATGGTAAGAGAAAAAAGATTTGGGGAGCTGACAGCCCCACCTTGTTTCCCACTGGAAAGTATACTCCAGGGATCCACTATCTCCACCTTTTAGACCTTCTCTTAGGTAGGTCTGCTTTATCATTTGGATGAGGTAAGAACCTTCACTGGACCTACACTGTTTATAGGCAGCTATATAGATAGTATTTATAGGTGTTATGCACAGGAAAGAGGGTGATTTCTGGAAGCTGCTGGGACGTCCCTGGAGTCCCGGCCATGGGTTCAACTAGCCATGAGCTGTCCATCCCTTTTCCCAAATGCTGGCTGGGGTGCATGGCTCTCAGCAGCCAGTTCTTACCTCCTGACAGGCTATACCTAAACTGTTACCAGCCACTTAAGTTTATATGCTTAGCTTCCACTTAGATTTCTTTGCTCACTGCTGACCAAATGGGTAAAAAGGAGAAAGGATTTATTCAAAGCTAGCTCCAAGAAGACTCAAATCACCATCTCACTGTGTCTTTTATAGAAAGGAACAGGGTGGAGTTAATGCAGATCTCTGTGCTTGCTTTACCACTTCCAGCCATCTTCATCTCATTGGTCTATTTTTTAAAATTAATTTTATTGGTACATTTTAGGTATACAATACAATGATATTCATCATTGGAAATTTGTACCTTTACATAATCTATCTTGGTTCTTATTTTTTCCCCTTCCCCTGCCCACCCTTCAACCCCTCCACCCCTCCCTAATTACAAAGATTTTGTTTCTATTTTTTCATTTTCTCATATTAATTCCGTTTCCTTCTTTCCTTTCCCCAATCCCTCCCACTTCCCCTCTATTGGTCCATTTTTTTATGGAAAGGACACTGTGCTTCTACCTTTTGTGCTAGCATCTGCATATTCTGTAACTTCGTCTGAGTTGAGGAGAGAAGAAAGTGTTGGTTGTGTGCTCAGTAGGAAGAAATTTGGAGAAATTGGTTTTCTGTACAAGAAAAAAAAATCTAATTTTTATTTTTGTAGAAGGAAAAATGGAAACAAAGTTGATATACATAGGGAGGTAAGGGGGCTTGAGGGAAGTAGGAAAGGGAAAAAAAGAGGAGGGAGGTACAATGTACAGGTGCAATGTACATTGAATACTCATATTAGGGAAACAGAGCGAGCCCAATTAAACAACCTAATGCTGAAACTCAAGCTTCTAGAAAAAGAAGAGCAGGACAAACCCAAAGCTCATAGAAGGGAGGAAATTATAAAGATCAGAGCAGAAATCAATTCAATGGACACTAAGAGAATGATACAACGAATCAATGAAGCCAAGAGTTGGTTCTTTGAAAAAATAAACAAAATTGGCAAACTCTTGCCCAACCTTGTCAAAATAAAGGAAAGAAAAGGCCCAAATCCCGGCAATTAGGAAAGAAAAGAGTAAAATTACAACAGACCCAGCAGAAATCCAGAGGATCATCAATACCTACTTCCAGAACCTACATGCCAATAAGATGGAAAACACAGAAGAAATGGACAGATTCCTAGCTATGTACGAATTACCAAAGTTGAATGAAGAAGATCTAAAAATTCTAAACAACCCAAAATCAATCAATGAAATTGAAAATGTAATTGAAAACTTACCAACTAAGAAAAGCCCAGGTCCTGATGCCTTCACTGCTGAATTCTACAAGACATTTAGAGAGGAACTGCTGCCACTACTGTTTAAATGCTTCAGTGAAATTGAAAGGGAAGCAATACTCCCAAATTCATTCCTGGAAGCAAGCATCACCTTGATCCCCAAAGCAGAGAAAGTCTCAACTGAAAAAGAGAACTATAGGCCAATCTCACTAATGAACATAGATGCAAAAATCCTTAATAAGATACTGGCAAATAGAATGCAGAAAATCATCAAGAAGATCATACACCCTGACCAAGTGGGATTCATCCCAGTGATGCAGGGATGGTTCAACGTATGCAAATCAATAAATGTAATATACTATATCAATAGAGCCAAGGACAAAAGCCATGTGATCACTGTGACCAGCCAGCCCACGGTGAGGACCCCAGTGTGGCTTGGAGTCCCCGTTCCATCCCTGGGCTCTGCAGACCATGACCAGCAGGCACACAGTGAGGATCCTGGTGGCATAGAGCCCCCACTCTGTCCCCTCACTCTACCCACAGTGACCAGATGCTCAGGCATCTGCAGGCCCTCCCCTGACCACTGCCTCCTGTCTGTGCTGCTAACTGGTTCCACAATACAGAGGCACAGGTGGTCATAAAGGCCACTGTCCTGAGCTCCAGAAGGTAGAGCAGAAGTGAGCAACAGAAAGAGGGCCTCTCTCAGGCTCCTCAATGAAAACTGAAGCCCAGTGGAAAAGTGAAGAGAACCTCTGGAATAAAGGCACACCAGACCACCATACTTGGTAAGTTGAAGGGATCATCACCTCCCATTGGAACCTGGACTATCTTCAGGGGAAAGGCACCTGGAACCTGCAGTAGAACCCTTCAGAGTTCAACCCTTCAGGAGAACAGGGAGCTCAACTTGGGACTAGCAGGCAGAAATCTGCCTGAATCTCACATGTCTGCTACTGGCTTGCTGAGACTCATTGACTTATATCTACACACTGCTGCCCACATTGTCTATTGTGACAGCAGAGACACACCCTGAAGAAGGCCTTTCATTTTTATTTTTTGTTATTTGCAAAAAAATTTTTTTTCTTATTTTTAATTATTTTTCTACTCTTTTCAAATTTTATTTTTCTCTTCTTTTTTTCTTTCTTTTGTCTTCTCTCTCTCTCATTCTATTACTGTCCCACATTGTTCTTCATCTCCCTTTTTGTTCCTGTTCTGGACCTAATTTGGATTTCTTCTTCATTTTTCTTTTCTTCTCTTTTTCTTTCTCTCAATTATCATTAGTTTTAAAGGAAAGTAAATACAGTATCTAGCCACCCTATTGCTGTTAGGTTGATCTGTTCACCTCTTTGTTCTATCATTCTGCCTTTTCCTCTTGTCTTCAACAGTTTCTTAGAGTTTGCGTGATCTTCCTGTGTCTTCTGCTCTCACTGCTAACCTTTCCTGATCCTTCTACCTATCTCTCCCTCCCTCCCCAATTCTTTCTAACTCCTCATCCTGAAGGGTAATGTTGCTATATTGAAGAGTTTATTTCCTGTAAACATATGTTGGGCTGGTCCTCGATTATGATATATTCAAACAGTTAAAGGTGATAGATTAATAACTACAACAAATTGTCTTTTTATAAGGTGTGCTTGATGCTATGGTGTTGCTGATTGTATCATTTGGGGTAAGATGTAGTGATTGCCTCCCTGGTATAATGTAAATGAGATAGCCTCAGAGTCATTAGAGACTCAAAACCTAAAGACCAGCTATATCTGGAAGACACCTCTAAACAGTAATCATTCCACAAGGGTTCTAAACATAAGCAACAAAGGTATTTACAATATGCAATTTCAAAGTATCAACCCAGGAATTAAACCAAGAACAGTACCAAAAACAAAAATGAGAAGACATTTAAGTAAGGCACAAACTCAGATTTCAACCACACAAAAGGCAAATTCTAGGGGAAATGAGGTGGAAAAGTCTGATAATCAACCACCTGGGCACCCTGAACTGATAGCACAGGAAGTAACAAAACAGATGAATGAGGCTCTAGAAAAATTCAAAACAGAAACAATTTCCCAGATAACTACAGAGATGGTGAGCAGAGTGAAAAGCATAATTAGAGGATCTAGAACAGAAACAGGTAAAAAAATAGATGAGCTCATAAAAATCCTGGAAGCCATGAATGCTCAGCATAAGAAAGAAATGGAAACCATAATCACCCAACATAAGAAGGAGTTGGAATCCATGAAACAGATTCAAACAGATATCCAGGAGATTAAACACTCCATTAAAAGTATTCACAGTAGATTAAGGGAATGTGAAGGTAGAGTATCAGATATAGAAGACAGGATTGTGGTTAGGGACCATGAAAACAGATTTCTTAAAAATAGTAAGGGACCACGAGAAATCAGTCCAGCAGCTGCTAGATGATGCAAAGAAGAATAACATAAGACTGATAGGAGTCCACAAAAAAACAGGAGAAAGTACAATTGACGTAAAAAATATGTCCACAGAAGTAATAGTGGAAAACTTCCCAGACAGAGGTAGCAAATTGGACATACAGGTAAGTGAGGCAAATAGAACTCCAACTAGCCATGATAAAAAAAAATCTATATCTAGACATATAATAGTCAAGATCCCAGAAAACCAACAGAAGGACAAAATCCTACAAGCAATTAGAGAAAAGAAACAGATCACCTACAAAGGAAAGCCCTTCAGAATCACAGCAGACTTCTCAACACAAATCCTCAAGTCAAGGAGAGCCTGGAGTGAAGTATTTCAAATCCTGAAAGAAAATAACTTCCAACCTAGACTGTTGTATCCTGCAAATTATCTTCCAAAATCGATGGGGAAACTAGATACTTCCATGACAAAGAACACCTGAGAAATTTCATGAACACCAAACCAGCACTACAAGCAATTCTAAACAATATCCTAGAAAAAAACAATGAAGGTCACAACTCCATGAGGCCCAACAGAGAGAAGCCACTAAGCAAGGCTAGAAACTAAACAGAATGGGGGAAAAATAAAAAATAAAAGAGCCAACAACAGTAAAACATCATGACAAGGATGAGTCAATACCTATCAATTATAACCATCAATGTTAATGGCCTCAATTCACCAACAAAAGAGATAGACTGGCAGAAAGGATTAAGAAGCAAAATCCAACAATATGCTATATACAAGAAACACACCTAACTCAAAAAGAAATTCATAGACTGAAAGTAAAAGGATGGAAAACAGTTCTCCACACAACAGGAACGCAGAAAAAAGCAGGGGTAGCAATCTTATTTGCAGACAAAGTAGATTTCAAACCAAAACTAATTAAGAGAGACAAAGATGGTCACTACATCCTCGTGAAAGGAACAATCCAGTAGGAAGAGATGACAATCATAAATATATATGCACCAAATACAAATGCCCCCAACTATACCAAACAAATACTAATGGGCATGAAAAACCAAATAAATACTAATACAATTGTAGTGGGGGACCTCAATACCCTACTATCACAAATAGACAGATCATCTAAACAAAAAGTCAACAATGAAATTCTAGAACTGAACCAAGCTACTGAACAAATGGACTTAATAAATGTTTACAGAGTGCTCAACCCCACAAAATCAGAATACACATTCTTTTTGGCTGTACCCCATTCTCCAAAATAGACCACATGCTAGCTCATAGGACATGTCTAAGAAAATGTAAAAGAACTGAAGTTACCACCTGTATATAATCAGACCATAGTGCAACGAAATTGGAGATCAATAGCATAAGAAACCACAAAAACCCCACAAATACACGGAAATTGAATAACACTCTCCTGAACAACCAATGGGTCACAGAAGAAATTAAAGAAGAAATTAGACAGTTTCTATGAGTAAATGATAATGCCAGTACCACATACAGGAATCTATGGGACACAATGAAAGCAGCTATATGAGGGAAATTCATAGCAGTAAATGCCCATATTAGGAAAACAGAGTGAGCTCAAATAAAGAACCTAATACCAAACCTCAAGCACCCAGAAAAAGAAGAGCATGATAAACCCAAAGCTCATACAAGAGGGGAAATTATAAAGATGAGAGCAGAAATCAATGTAACGGAGACTAAGAGAATGATACAAAAGAATCAATGAATCAAAGAGTTGGTTTTTTGGAAGAGTAAAGTCAATAAACCTTTAGCCAATCTTATCAAAGAAAGGAAAGAAAAGGCTCAAATCCATGTAATTAAGAATGAAAATGGTGAAGTCACAACAGACCCAGCAGAAATCCAGAGGATCATCAATACCTACTTTGAGGACCTGTACTCTAATAAAATAGAAAACACAGAAGAAATAAACAGATTTCTAGATACATACAAATTGCCAAAGCTAAACGAAGAAGATATAAAAATCCTAAACACCCCAATTAAAATGAGTGAAATTGAAAATGTAATTAAAAATTTACCAACAAAGAAAAGCCCAGATCCTGATGGCTTCACTGCTAAATTTTACAAGACATTTAAAGAAGAACTATCATCCTTACTCTTTAAACTCATCAAGGAAATTGAAAGGGAAGCAAGGCTTCCAAATTCATTCCTGGAAGCAAATGTTACTTTGATTCTAAAACTAGGGAAAGACCCAACCAAAAAAAGAGAACTACAGGCCAATCTCCCTAATGAGCATAGATGCAAATATCCTCAACAAGATATTGGCAAATAGAATAGAGAGGGTCATCAAGAAGATCATACACCCTGACCAAGTCAGATTTATCCCAGGAATGCATGGATGGTTCAATATACATAAATTAATAAATGTAATACACTATATTAACAGAGCCAAGGACAAAAAACATATGATCATCTCAATAGATGCAGAAAAAGCATTCAACAAAATCCAACACCAATTCATGATAAAAAAAAAAAACCTACAAAAAATTGGAATAGAAGGTCTTTATCTTAACCTGATTAAGGCTATCTATGAAAAACCAACAGCCAATGTTATACTAAATGGTCAAAAACTGAAAACTTTCACGCTAAAATCAGGAACAAGACAAGGATGCCCACTATCACCACTCCTGTTCAATATAGTTTTGGAAACATTAGCCACAGCAATTAGAAAAGATAAAGAAATAAAAAGAATAAAGATAGGAAAGGAAGAAGTTAAACTGTTGTTATTTGCTGAGAATATGATACTTATTACATAAAAGATCCAAAAGTCTCCACCAAGAGACTTCCAGACTTAATTGACAGATACAGTAGAGTAGCTGGATACAAGGTCAACACTCAAAAAACAATAGCCTTCATGTACACAAATAGCAGACTCACTGAGAGAGAAATTAGGGAAACAATTCCTTTTACAATAGCATCCAAAAAAATGAAATATCTAGGAATCAGTCTAACAAAGGAAGCAAAAGACTTCTATAAAGAAAACTGTAGCACACTGAAAAAAGAGATTGAAGAGGATATAATAAAATGGAAAGACATCCCTTGTTCCTTGGTAGGAAGAACCAATATAGTGAAAATGGTCATACTTCCAAAACTACTGTATAGATTTAATGCAATACCAATTGAAATTCCAACAATATATTTCACAGAACTAGAGAAAACAATCCAAAAATTCATTTGGAACACAAAGAGACCTAGAATAGCAAACGCAATCCTAGGCAACAGAGACATGGCAGGGGATATCTATATCCCCAACTTGAAACTCTACTACAGAGCTACTGTCATAAAAACAGCATGGTACTGGCAAAGAGACAGACCTGAGGACCAGTGGAACAGATTAGAAGATGCAGAAACAACTCCAGACACACTCAGCCATCTCATCTTCGACAAAGGAGCCAGACACCCTCACTGGAGGAAAGATAGCCTCTTTAATAAATGGTGCTGGAAAAATTGGGCTTCAGCTTGCCAAGGATTCAAACTAGATCTATATCTCTCACCATGCATTAAACTAAAATCAAAATGGATTAAAGATCTAAATATTAAAATAGAAACTCTGAACCAGTTGGAACAGAGGTTAGGTAGAACCCTTGAAGACATTGGTGTAGGAAAAGATTTTATGAACAAAACCTCAGTTGCCCATGAACTAGCACAAACAATCAACAAATGGGATCTCTTCTTATTAAAAAGCTTTTGCACAGAAAGAGAAACCACAAACAATGTGAAGAGACAACCCACAATGTGGGAAAAAATTTTCACGAGCTGTTCCTCAGACAAAAGTCTACTATGTCAAATCTATAAAGAACTTAGAAAAATCAGATCTCCCAAATTTAAAGACCCAGTCTGAAAATGGGCATCTGAAATGAACAGACATTTCTCAGAAAAAGAATAGCAAAGAAACATATGAAAAAATGTTCAACATCACTGGTTACTGGAGAGGTTCAAATGAAAACAATGCTGAGATTCCACCTCAGCCCAGAAAGTATGGCTGCTATCAAGAAATCAACCAATAACAAATGATGGCAGGGCTGTGGGAAAGAGAAAGAGTGCTCCACTGCTGGTGGGAGTGTAGACTGGTGCAACCACTGTGGAAATCAGTATGGTGATACCTCAAAGAACTAGGACTGGAAGTCCCATTTGACTCAGCTATTCCCCTGCTGGGTATCTTCCCCAAAGAATTAAAAGAATCATACCACACTGATATATGTGCACCCATGTTCATAGCAGCATAGTTTGTAATAGCTTAAACTTGGAAGCAACCCAATTGGCCATTAACTGGAAACTGGATATAGAAAATGTGGTGTTTTTAAAATATAAAATAGAGTATTACTAACCATAAAGAATGAGAAACTGGAGACATTTATAGCTAAATGGATGCACATTGAGGCAATACTCTTAAGTGAAATAAACAGGACACACATGTGTAAATACCAAATAGTTTCTCTAGTGTGGAAAACTGAAAATATAAACAAGGACTAGAAGGTATAATAGATAATGTGATATAGGAAGAAAAAGCAAAAGGGGAAGGGGAAGTAATAGGGGTAGGGGGAAAGAAAGAAGGGAATGGAATTATATGAAAAAAAGAAAAAATGGAAACAAAGTCTTTGTAGATAGGGAGGGGTGGAGGGGTTGAAGGAAGGGCAGGGGAATGGGGAAAAATTAAGAACCAAGATGGATTATGTAAAGGTGCAAATTTCCAATGATGAATGCCATTATATTGTATATGTTAAATGTACCAATAAAATTAATTTTACAAAAAGAGATTTTAAGGGAGTAGTGAAACAGGTGATGTGCTTCAGGAGCTTTGTTATAAACTGCTCAGGAATTTAAAAATGCTTCTGCTATTTTGCAGCTCCCTGGAAGAGTTTAGTTACGTGTGACTTAGAAAAGGTAATTTTATTATACAACATGACCTGCATAACTAAAAGTGCATTCTGATTTTGATATAGAAAAATATAACTCCCAACATTAGGTGTCAAATCTGCCAAGTTATTGGTCACATGAGATCAAGGAATAAAGTCGTGAACCAAAGGAAAAAGTTAGGAAAATTTCATTGGAAATAAGCAGAGAAAAGCTCTTAAGTTTCCAGGAGGGGTCCTGAGTGGGTGGCCACTGAGGCCCTTTGTCAGGGGTAATTTATATAGGAAAATATAAACATGGGTACAACGTGGGAAAAACTACAATCAACCTATAGAATCACAAGCACAGCTGCTTAGTTACTATTGATACAATAGAGAAACAAGTCAGGTAGCAAGGATACATGGAAAGAACAAAGGCATTTTGGGGAAGGGATGGGTAAAGATGCTCTGGTCACACAACTTAGCGATTGATACCTATCTGGACTTATTGGACCAGGTGATGCTAATTACAGTATAATGTGAAGTTATTGCTTATCCTTTAGGGGAGCATTCAGGTCTGGCCACTGCATCTTCATCTGGAGGCCTGGCCTTCTTCAGATGTGCCTCTACCCACAATTGTGATGTCTTTATTTTTTGTGCTCACTTCTTGAGGCCCAGTCCCTCTCTAACTATATGTTAATTTCTAACTTAGCTACCTATAACAATTTCATGCAATTGTCCTGAAGAAGATTTTTTGGAATAATTTTGTCCAAGATAACATCCATAGCTGCTTTCTTTGCCCTTTGCTGGATTTGTGACAAGTACAAGGAGGAGGATTCTGTACCTATTGACCGTGCAGCTACTTGGCTGATGTTGGTGTTTATTAGGGCTTATATTTTCCCTCATCTTGGCTAACAGTACTTGGTTCATTCTAAAATGGTTATTTTTCAAAATATTTGTCAAAACTTGTTTGCTGAAAATTGATTTTTGTCTCCTGCTGAGGTAGGATAGAAGAAATAAAAATTATGGAGAAAATAGGTAAGGAAATTGAGATTTTAAAATCACATTTTTAAGAAAAAACTGCAGCTTCAAGATACAAAAGTTACTCAAGCCTTTTTTTCCCTTCCAGAAATCTCACTAAGAAAAGCTCCTAAAGGTCCTTTTACAATAAGCCCGTGGATCTGGGCTCTTCACCTGTCCTTTTTATCTGTCATTTGTGCTTCCTCCATCCTCAGAAGACAGCAGTATTGGTGGGCAGCAGATCTCAACTTCATACACATGTAGATGATAAGCATTATAACACCTATCTTGAAGACATTCCTTTAAATGTCCCCAACTCCAGCTCATAGTGAATTTCGCTTTCTCTGAGCACTTGTACTCCACTCTTATACCTGCAACCCACAGCTGTGCTCTTTAATAAACCCTTCTCGTGCCTCCTTCTTTTACTGACACTTCTGAACATTCTTTTTTCCTTGAAGGGAGTCTGCAAATTTATTCTACAGAGAGGGTGGAATAGGTTCTTTATTTGAGCCTCAGGGATCTCAGAGATCCAGCCTAGTGACACTGCCACCTCAATTGCTTAACTAGAAAAATGACTACAGGTGGTTTCCCTTTGTGTTTTTGTTTCTTTTTTCCACACTAGAGGCCTTAGGGGAATAGAGCCAGCATAAGATGTGTAAACTTCTGACCAGGAATGTCTAAGTTTTCACACAATGATAATTGTCTTTAAATCTGGGGCAAGAGCCTTTAAATTGACTCAGATCTATAATAAGTTAAGGCAGGAAAAAACTTCAAAAATTTGAAACTCAGATTTACTGGGGAAGCAATCTCCTTTGAGATGAGTATTACTTCCCTTGCTACAACCAGGAATCCTACCTTCAGACATGCAAATTGAAGTAAAATATTGTTTAAAACTATAAAAAGGATAATCATGCCAATAGTGTATCTTTTTAAAGTTGGTAAATGATAGATTTAAGTCTTAGTTTTATGTGTTGGTGCATATATGTATATTATATGTATTGTCTATATGCATACTTGTATTTGTACAGATTAATCTAAAAGAGTGCTCAGTAATTAAAAAAGCATACATTCAAAAGTCTTTAAGTCTATATGACTTAAGCAAATGTTTGAAAGATGAAATAAAGGTATCTTCAGAACTGTTGACATACATTTTGCCTGTGTTAATCAATCTAAATATTTTAGGCATTTGGCTTTCAAAAAAACTTTCAGTTTCACAAAGATTATAAGAAAAACTTCACATAACAGAAATGTAATTGAAATTTTAAAGTTTGTTAGGATCTTAAAGACTTGAGAATCAGAGTCAGTTAAACATAGAAAAAAATGTGGCCTGCATTAAAAGAGCACTGTTGGGGCATTTTTTTATTTAAAAATTTAAATTTTTTAGCTTCTCAGAAAATGTTATGTAACAATAGTCAATATAAAGAAGAAGGGAACCTAAGAGGGAGAATTTTACAAGACATTGGTTAAAAGAATTATAGCTCATAGCAAAAATGGCTGTTACTCTTGAGATCTTCTGTACTGTCTATGACAAAAAAGTGTTTTCTTTTTTTTTTTTTTTTTTCGGTACCTGGGATCGAACTCGGGTCCTTGTGCTTGCAAGGCAGGCTGCAGAACCACTGAGCTAAATCCCCAGCCCAAAAAGTGTTTTCTTATATATTAACTTGTGTCTGAGTAGACATTGTCCAGCCATGCCACGCTTCTTTCTAATTTTGTAAAATAGCTGGGTCCATGTTTACGTGGGTAATAACTTCTCCAACTCTGGAAAGACAAATCAAGAGCCCCTGAGGTGGGACTAATGTTGTCACCTGTAGTTTATAGATCTTTCTAGATCTTCTGAGCTTTGCCCATGACTAGTAAAGTTCATTGTATAGTCTTCCAAGTAGATTTGCATATGGACAACCCTATTATCCAGTATAGTTTACTTTTGGTCACATAAAACTTTGGTTAAAAAATAATTTATTAGGGTCAATATAAATATTCAAGTTCAAAAGCCTCAGAAAACCCTTCAAGGATGGTTATGGCTTGTGTTTAGATGTCCCTCAAAGCCTTGTGAGAATGAGGTGGGGCTATTTTGCAGGTGGCTGAATCTAGAATGTACGATGCTGGGATTAAGGGCATGTGATTACTAAACCAGTGAGAGTGAGCGACTGGCTCAAATAGCAGTAGTCTGAATAAGATAAAAGGAGCACAAAGACACCGTTAAGGTCTGTTGTTGCTTCTGCAGTCTTTTGCTGCCATGACCTGTTCCCTCTCTGCCACTCTGCCTTGGAGCCAGCCAGTTATGGACTAAAACTTCTATAAACTGTAAGTCAAATAAACCTTTCCCACCTTAACTTTGGGTGTCTGGTATTTTGTCTCAGTAATGAGAGAAAAGTAATTTCCACAAGGACTTTTTAATATCATTCTGTCATAGCACATGTAGATGAAATTTCCAGGTATTGACTACAACTTTTGAGAGTTTTTTCTTCAGCAAAAAAAATTGTTTTGGGACATTAATTTGTGTTTGTCAGATGTTTTACATTTTGTGGATGACAATGCTGAAATAATTGTTAAAAATTAAATTAATATGATAGATAAATATGTAAATAAACATCTGAGTTATTTATAATTAAGTTAAAATAGTAAAGACATTCGTTAAGTATAAATTCATGTGTTCTTTGCTTCTAAAAATTTATAAATGATAATGTATTGGTCCGTTAAATGTATTTCATGGATTATTGATATGTACCTGTACAACACTGATACAAGATCAAAAGACATCTGATCCTTTAATAAGTTTCAGAATGACTATTCTAGAGGGAAAATAGATATCTACAAATGGAGACTTTGATGGGTAATGTTTAAAATGAGCATTAAATAATAAGTCTCAAAGTTTTGGGGAATTTTATCTATTCATAATTTTAAAGTATCTGAAGTTAATGTGTATAAGCACAACTCATTTAATATTCTAGTAACACTTGGTTTTAAGAAAAAAAAAACTTTTGTGGTGAAAGGTTAATAGCTATAACTTACCTGGTCTGTTAATAAATGTGTTTATGTGGCTGAATGCTAGTAGTTTTAAGAGATGCTAAAAGACTTGCTCGATCCTTTGTAATAAATAAATTGCTATTATTTTACTGTCCAGTCTGTGCTTAAATATTTAAAATGAGTTTTTAAAAACTCACTTTGCTTTTACAAAATCTTTGCAAGTTTCAAAAACAAAGATTGTGGGCTTTTCCCGTTTGAAGTATGTTTATGTTCTTTTCTAGGTATATAATGCTTACATCTATATATGACACAGTTTGGGACACAAACACAAGTTTTAAAACTACTGGTAACCTATTTGTGAGTGGCGTAATTTTATCATAATGCAAAAGTTATATTTTGATTGTAAATTGATCATATATGTTAACAGTATAAATTTTGAGTAAAATGTTTCTAATCAGAGGCAGTTTGTTGTAAAAATATTTTTTCAAAAAATTATAATACACAGGGATAACATCAAAATCTTTGTTTAAAACAATAAGGTTTAGGATATTGATCTGTTCTTAGTAAAATTTGAAGCAAAACTTTTAAAAAGAGGTTTTTAAATTTGTCAAAATAATTTCTTGCATTTGCTACTGTTGTTAAGATTAAATGTTAAAGAAAATGAAGTCTTAAGTTTATATTTGGGCCCAGGATTTAGTGCAGTGGTTCCGCCACCTGCCTTGCAAGCAGTAGGTCCCGAGTTCGATCCTTGGTAAAAAAAAAAAGAAAAAAAGAAGTTCATATTTACTTAGATGTCTATTTAAAGTTTTGTTTTATGATTCTGGTTACAGAAACTACTATTATGTGATTTTCTTTATTTTTAAAAAATGTAATTGTCCTAGTATAATGCAGACAGTCATGATCGTTATCTTAATATGCTGTAAAATTCACAAATTGTTTTGGTAAATTGCTACCTTGTGTACTGCTTATAGTCAAAAGCCATGTTCTTCTTGGTAGGTAAGAAACAGTATTGCTCAAAACTATGTTCTAAGTTAAAAAAAAAAGTCAATCCTTGTGCAATGTATTAAAAAATATTTACGATTTTGTATGTATGTCTAAAAAGTTCTGAAAGTGTTACTAAACTGTAATTCTTGGTCTTGGCATAAGTAAATTGTGGTGCTTTCTCCAAAATGGTAATTCACATTTGTTTATAAGAGCAAGGGACTCTTAAGTATTTACATGATATACCTTCTGGCAGAAATAAGCTTGCTTCATAGAAATATTGACTTTCTTTAATTAACTTGGTCACTGTGTTTCTTAGTTCAAGTCTACTGTATATACTAGACTTGCTTTGCTCTTGTTGGCTTGTTTTGTTTGCTTGAAAGCTTTGTAACTATTTGTCAAAGTTCTGATTTAGAGTTACAACTACAAAATAGCTAAGGTTAGACTTGACAAAGGACTGTAGATAAAGTCAGCCTAAGAACTACTCTTTCTAAATCTCTGATATTGATCAAATTTGGCCAAAAGTATCTTTATGACCTTGACTCTAATCATCTGTCACATCCCTGCCAACATGTGACATATTCTAACCATCACTAGGCAAAGCTACCATGGCACCTAGGGACAAGGCTGCAGATGGTTAATTGGCAATGCCTTCAGAAAAGAAAAAAAAAATGCATTCCAAACAAACTTCTTCTAGCAGGTATAATGGTTAGCTATGCACTTTGGCTTTCTTTTCTATTCAACCTCAGTTTTCAGTGATGCTTTTTCAGGCTCAAATTTCTGGCTTTCTTTTGGTTATGCTCCAGCTACCTTTGATGGTATCTGTGTGCCAGTACAATATGAGACAGCCAGAGGAGGTGGCACCTCAAAGCCCTCAAGGCTGGGGGCTGGACAAAAGCAAGGAGGAGAACTGCAAAATAGAACTTTAAAATTTAGAATTTTTTTTCTTGTGAGATAAGCAATTTCTCCAAACTTCCTCCTGCTGAGCACAAATCAACATCCCTTTCTCTCAGCCCAGATGAAGTTAAAGAATATGCAGATGCTAGCCAAAAAGGTAGGAGCCCAGTGTCCTTTCCACAAGAAATGGACCAATGAGCCAAACACTTCTGGAAGTGATAAAGTGAGGCTGTGGATCTGCATTGGCTCTCTATGCTCTCCTCCACTCTGTTCCTTTCTATAAAGGTCCCTTACCCACCTGTACAGAGTGAGATGGTGATCTGAAGGAAATAGGCTCCTCTGTCTCCTTGGAGCTAGCTTTTAATAAATCCTTTCTTCTTTATTACCAAAATATAGGGCCTCCTTTGATTTGGTAAGTGGTGAGCAAAAGAGCTGAAGCAGAATCTAAGCATATAAACCTACATGGCTGCTAACACTATTTTTAATTTTTTGAGGGACCTCCATATTCTTTTTCATCATGACTATACTAACTTACATTATCACCAACAGTATGCAAGGGTTCCCTCAATACTCAAGAAATGTCACTAAGAGTCTAGGAGAAGCCCACGAGGTAGGTGATCAGCCAAAGGAATTGCGATAATTTTACACTTTAAACTCCAGGGTCTGTTTACTTTTACTTTTAAGCACATTCTAATAGGTTCAGTTGGCTTGAATAAAAGACAAAACAGGGTTAGAATTAGTAGACTAAAAGAGATCAAAAAGTTATTAGTACTGTAACAACCAGAAAGCCATGACATCACGAGACAGAAAACCAAGAGAAAGCAAACAATGACAAGAACATGTATTTTCAGTGTTTTTAGCATTAGGTTACTTAGTCCCGGAAGCTTATGACATGGGTGCCTTGTGATACTGCACAGAGGGTAACAACTCATGTTCATAAAAATGCCTCTGCTACAGCTGGAAAATATTTTACTAGCACTTGGAGAAGGCAGGAAAGCATGAAATGCATTTTGAATGACATCCACCCAGAATACTTAAAACCATAGAGAAGCCCCATAGAAATTATAAATCCTCAGGGATTCTGGACAGCTGATAGTTTTATTGATTCATCTAATTAAATGTATGGCTGTTTTAGTTTTCCTTGGATAATTACACATCATTTCTTACTATCACTTGATTGTCAACAACCCTTACTTTTCTCATTTTACAACCTGATTTTATGTTGAAATCTCCACATCTTTTCTGGCATGTACTGTCACTGTGTAGGCTCCCCTGCTTCCTAAACAAACAAAATTTATCTGATAAATCATGAATACCAGCAAAACTTGCAAGCTATTGGAATTCAGCTCCTGAGATGGGCCTGGCAAGTCCTATGGTGGACACTGAGAGGGCTCATACACCATGCACACACACCCCAAAGTGAATGCCCTGCTTTCTCGGGAGCCAGCTTCATTTGGACTGTAGATCCTTGTCCCCTGCAACCCACCTTGTCACATGTTCCTGCTCCAGCATGCATAGTGCATATACTAAGTAGCAAGAGAATTGTTGGAGTGGGCTACAGCTGAACAGATCAACATCTCTGGAGAAGGACTACAGAATGCAATGGCAGCTCATGTTCTAATCTCTCAGGAGCACTGGGAGAGCTCGAGAAGCTACTGTCTGGAGCAACAGCAATCCAACCTGAAATCGGCCCACTTACAGAAGGCGCACTAGGCTACAGCAGCCACACAAGGAATGGAGCTGAGAGTGACTGGGGAGGGTTGTAGGAGAAAGAAATAAGGCTGAGAGGTGAGAGATACATACACAGGGGAATTAGGATGGGATGGGTTTCAGGGCTAAGAACGCAAGTAGAATATGCCTCATTTTCCTACTGATACTTCTTGGAGGCCAGAGGTCTTTTCCTTTAATTTATGCTAAAATTTATGAGGAGGAAAATGCTGTCATGCTGAGCAGACTTCTCTGTGTTTGATATCAGAGCACAAAATACAATAATGTCCTAAAAGAAATCTGTTCCCTGCATTGCCACAAGGATTAAAATAGCTGTTAATTTTGCACAGGTTTAAATTTCCCTAGTCTCTGGCTGTTAGCTCCTTTTAAATCACCTAGTTTTTCATTTTGTTTTGGGCTTTGAAAGACAAATCAAAGTGTTGTGCTGAATTCCATAGTCCTAATGGAAAGTTGTTTGCAATTTTATTCAATCACTTATCTCTTCTATTGTGACTGGCACAGCCTTCTAAATTCATCTATCTGCAGTTTCTCCCCCTGATATCTGTAATTTTAAATTATAACAAGTGTACAGGTAAAATAATATACAATGAAAAGCAAGAAGAATGTGAGCCTATTTCAGATAATCACTTTTTTCTCAACATTTTAAATGCCATTTAATTTTTTTTCTCTTCTCACATTTGTATATTTTTCAAGAAAATAAAGTAAATATGCTACAGCTTCTCAGTAATGAGTAAATTCAAGATAGTGTTGGGCCAGGGATTTAGCTCAGTGGTTCCACCATCTGCCCTGCAAGCACAAGGACCCGAGTTCGATCCCTGGTACCAAACAAAACCAAAAACAAGATAGTGTTGAGTAACACTCTTTAGATACTAAAATGTATCTGAATTTAAAATGGGATTTTTTTATTTTCCCCAAACTAAATTGGCCAGATAAAGAAAAGAAACTTTAACTTTTTGTTTGACTGCAGACAACATGTTGGCTAAATTATATTGATTTTATCTGCCAATCTTGATGCAGCCACACTTACAAAAGCCGATTCCTATGATTTGCTTTTCCATAAAATGTCACCAATGCATTAAATACCTTGAAAACAGTCTTTGTAAATCAATCTGCATTTAGATTTATTTAAAAGATAGCATTAGAAATCCATGCTGAGATTTAATTTGGTTTTAAAACAATCCCCTACATGAAGAACATTTCCAAAGATGGTGAGGTTAGTTCCCAATTATTTTCAGGCCATCAGTGGTAAATATGCTCAAAGGACAGCCTTACCTGAAAGCTGTGGGCTATCTGAAGTTTTTTCTGTTCAGACGGATGCACACATTTTACCTAAGGCTAATTTATAGGAAGAAAAATAACAGGAGAAATGCAGAATCATAGCCAAGTGTAAAGTATAACATTTTATCTTGTTCCTGTCAAAGGTACTATGAACTTGGTTAACACGATTGGCCTTTCGTTCAGACCTTAAGGACCCAAAAGGATCTTAAATTCATGCAGATGGATGTTCCACCATAGATGTTCTGTACATGCATAGGTCTCCAACACAGGAACTGCCATCTGTCCACCAGCTACAGATTCACCATTCCCCCATGTTGTCCCCAGTCCACAGCCTTTTTTTCTTTTTTACAGCCTTTTTCTTAAGTTGTTTCCATGTAAACTTTCTCTAGATTGCATCCTTCTTCACTACAACCTGAGGCTAAATGATCTTGGAAAGCTACTCTAAACTTCCCACAGATACATGCTAACTAGGAACAGAAAGCCAGTGAGATTAACTCATCTGTACAGTTTTAAGACCGAGGTCACTTAGCACTGACTGATGGTACTGTGCTTACAGCCACCCAAGGTACTGTTTTCTGCTAAGGGCAGAAGCAGTATTTCATGAGTGTAATCCTGTCTTTGGCCATCATGATGCCTATGTTATGGAGCAGTACAGTGGGCCTAGGAGAAGGAACTTGTCATATGTGAAAAGGCAGATGGGCAAACCAGGATTTAAGAATCTAAGTAATGTTCTAATGAAGTTACTAAGTGGTGGAAAAAAGTCTTTTGATTACAACTGAGGAAACAGGGGCTCTAGGCTATGTTCCATCGCTTGTTAACTTTATTAAAACATTAAATGTTCAAGTCTCAATTCCTCATCTGTACTGAGTACATGCCTTTCTGAGTATATGCATATACTCAGTATATGCCTGAGTATATGAGTATTTGCCTAAGCTTTGAATACTGTCAACATAAACTAGATAAAAAAGTTTTTACATTGAAAAATTATACATTTTGGAGTATTAAATTAAAAGGAAGTTTATGTATGAAAGAGGAAAATAGCTAGCCAGAACTAAGTAATCTGGTGAGTAGAAGTATAGAATTGCAGATATAATAGTCAATAAAGTCAAGTTTGAAGACAAAGGAGTGTATTGGACTATCTGCTGGCTTTTTCTTTTTTCTAAAAAAACTATCTTTCTGCTCCTGTCTTTTCTGTCTCTTAAGTCCATATCTACATATGCCCTTTGCTTCCTAGTTTTATCCCACTCCAGCTCCCAAACTAATCTTGGCCTAGCCAAGTCACAATTGCAAATGCACTTGAGAAATGAATCAACCTAGGAACCTAAAAAAGTATCCATGGTCCAGAAATGGAAAAAAATTGGCTCTAAATGGTCTGCAAGTACCTAGGTACCAATTACACTTAGGACCAGATCCTCCAGATGGAAATGTAATTCTGTTAATACTCAACTCTCATTCCTCTCTCTTAACCTCATTCCATTCTCTCTCCAATGGGCAGGTTAACTCAGTTTGTAGCAGCCTTACTCTTGACTATTTAAAATCCTAGGTTCCCCCAAGAACCAGAGTTATCAGGGCCTCAGTGAACTGTCTTAACTTGGGGAGGGGCTTAAGGTGAATGTGATTAATTCTGTTTCAAACATACCAGTGTAGACTTTCAATAGGACAATTCTATTTCATAATTAGAATTAAATAATGGGTACATAAAGGTCAGAGTAATTTGGAATTCATCCACTTGGAAGTACTACTTGAAGCCATTAGAGAGAATGACATTTCATGCAGAGTAAAAAGAAAGCTGAGGAGATAGTGAGTACTCAGCTGTGCAGATGATTCAGTCAGGAGTGATGAGGAATATCCTGTCAGCATTCTCCCAGCAAGCCCTTCTTCAGACATGTCTAAATAATTGCCAAAAATCCTTTTGGATTTTTGGAAGTCAGAAGACTGATTTCTTATTACCATTAATTTTTTCACTCATTTTATTGTTTATTAAGATAAATAGGTTTTATTTTGGCAGACCCATACATATACATAATGTAAATGATCATTTTCACCCTCCCATCATTCCCTTGCCCCACCTCCTGCTATTTTTCTATTTTGGGGTGATTTAATGTATATATTTTGCTCATATCCATCCCCCCATTACCTGCTCTTACATCCTCCCCCTCTCTCTTATTCCCTTCCTCTTGTCTAATAATCTCCCTTCTAGTATCATGTCAATTTTTTAAATTCTACATAGAAGAGAGAACATGCAATATTTGTCTGAGTCTGGCTTATTTTACTCAAAATAATGGTTTCTTGGGCCGGGGACCAAGAGTTCGCAAGGACCCGAGTTCGATCCCCGGTACAAAAAATAAATAAATAAATAATGGTTTCTAGATCCACCCATCCATTTTCTTGCATATGACAGAATTTCATTCTGGCTGGATAATGACCTATTGTGTGTGTTTGTGTGTGTAATACATGTACAATATATATAAACTGTGATATATATGTATATATTTATATACATTTCTTTTTCCATTCATCTGTTGATGGGCATGTAAGCTGGTTCCATATCTTGGCCATTGTTAACTGTGTTACAATAAATATGGATATGAATGTATACCTATAGTACGCTGGCTTTAACTGCTTTGGGTATACGCAAAAATGTAGCATAGCTGGAACACATGGTAACTATTTTTTTTTGAGGAATCTCTATACTGATTTCCATAGTGACTCTACTAATTTATTTATATTCCTATCAGCAGTGTAGAAGGATGCCTCTCCCTCTACAGCCCTCATCCTCAGTATCATTAGTTGGTTTTTGTATTCTTGATGATATCCATTATGACTAGGGTGAGATGGAATCTCAGTGTACTTTTGATTTGCATTTCTCTAGTGGCTAAAGATGTTGAAATTTTTTCATATGCTTACAAGATGTGATCCAAAAAATGTTTCAATTTACAAAAAATATTACAGCAAAAGACACTGTGCCATTAATCCCTCTGGAAATACTCCCCCTCACTAAGATCACACTGTTTCCATTGGTTTTTGCCACGTTCTAAAGCAGTTCAGGAAGTCCTTTTTCATAAGTGCCTTTAGTTGTGCTGTCATGAGTGCCTTGATGTCTTGAATTAATTCAAAATATTTACTTTTGTGGTCATTTTTACTTTGGGGAACAGTGAAAAGTCATATGGTACCAGATGTTGTGGATGAGGTGAATGAGGACACACTGTAATATTTCTGTGATGCTGTCTCTCCATTAGATGACACTCAGAATCATTCACTATATTTTTAATCACACTTTGTAAAGACACTGAAAAAAGAGGACTTCTTAACTGCTTCAGATCGTGGCAAGAGCAGTAAAGTAAGTGTGTTTGAAGCAAGGAGGAGTATTTTGAGGAGGATTAATGCCAATGTGTCTTCTACTCTAATAACATTTTTAAACATTCACTATATTTTGATCACCCCTTTTATTGGCCATTTGTACTTCTTCTTTTGGTAAATGTATGTTCAATTCATTTGCTCACTTACTGATTAGGCTATGTGATTTTTTTGGTGGCTTTTTTGTTGTTTGTATATCCTAGATATAAATTCTTTGTCAGAAGAATAGCTGGTAAGGATTTTCTCCCATTCTGTAGGCTGCCTCTTCTCTCTGGTAGTTGTTTCCTTTGCTGTGCAGAAATTTTCTAATTTGAGATAGTCCCACTTGTTGATTCTTCCTATTACTTCCTGTGGTTTTGGAATCCTACTCAGGAAGTCTTTTCCCATGCCAAGGGCTTCAAGTATTTCCTCTATGCTTTTTTTTAGTAACTTCAGATTTTATACCTATATCTTTGATCTGTTTTGAGTTGATATTTGTATAGTGTGAGAGGGATTTAGTGTCAATGTTTTACAAGTAGATATCCAGTTTTTTCAGCACCACCTATTAAAGAGGCTGACTTTTCTCCAACCTATACTTTTGGCTCTTTTGTCCAGAATCAGTATTTTGTGTGGGCTTGTTTCTGTGCCTTCTATTCTGTTCCATTCATCTGAGTATATGTTTGTGCCAGTATCATGGTGCTTTTGCTATATGGCTTTGTAGAGTAACTTGAAATTGGATACTGCAATTCTTATAGCTATCCTCTATTTGCTTAGGATTGCTTTGCATGTTTTGGGTCTTTTGTGTTTCTATATAAATTTAGAATTGTTGTTCTAGTTTTGTGAAGAATGTCGTTTGTATTTCAATGAGGATTGTATTGAATCTGTAGACTTCTTTTGGTAATATGGCCATTTTGACAAAATTGATTCTGTCAACCCATGAACATGGGAGGTATTTCCATCTTCTGATATCTTCTTCAGTTTCTTTCTTTAGTGTTCTGAAACTTTCATTGTAGAAGTTTTTCACCTCCTTGATTAGATTTATCCCTAGGTATTTTTTAAGCTAATGTGAATGGAATTGTTTTTCTGATTTCTTTCTCAGTTAGTACATTATTGGTATATACTAAAGTTACTGATTGTTTAGTGCTGATTGATTTATATCCTGGTACATTCCTGAATTCATTTATTACCTCTAAAAGTCTTGGTAAAGTCTTTAGGGTCTGCTAAGTACAGGATCATCTCATCTGCCAAAAAGGATAATTTGACTTTTTTCCTTCTCTATTTGTACCCCTTTTTCTGTTGCCTAATTGCTCTAGCTAGAATTTTGTGAGCTATATTAAACAACAGTGGTCAAAGTGGACATTCTTGCCTTGTTCCTGAATTACTAACTTTCATTAATTATGAGTTTTTACACTAAAGGAGAAATGGATAGTGATGATGGCAGAAGAAATTAATGCAAGGTTTTCATTACTGCATATTAGTTATACAAAACAGCGGTTTTTATTTTGGTGTTTTTGTACATGCTATCTAACATGCTTTTATCATTCTTCCCCCTGCCCCTCATTCTCTGCTTCCTCTTTCCTCTCCCCTTCCCTATGACCCCCTTCCTCTTTTCTTTTGTACCAGGGATCAAACTCGGGTCCTTGCGCTTCCACAACAGGCGGCGAAACCACTGAGCTAAATCCCCAGGGCCCCCTTCCTCTTCTTTAATAGCTGTCCTAGTAAGTTTTTAAGAGGCAAGAATGTCCCTTGTGGAGGGCAAACTTTGGATAGATCAAGAAATACTCTTAAGTGAAATAAATAGGACACACATGTGTAAATACCAAATGGTTTCTCTGGTGTGAGAAACAAAATGTAATAAGGATTAAAATGATTAAATGAATAACTGATAATTTGAAATAGGAAGAAAAGGTCCAAAGCAGTAGGGGAAGTGGGAGGGGAAGGTGAAAGGAAAGAAGGGAAAGGAAAAATTATAAGAAAAGGAAAAAGTGGAAACAAGGTCTTTGTGAATGGGGAAGGGTGGAGGGGGTGAAGGGAGGACAGGGAATGGGGAAAAAATAAGAACCAAGATACATCGTGAACAGGTACAACTACCCAATGATAAATGTAAGTGTATTGTATACCTAAAATGTACCAATACAAGAATTTAAGGGAAAAAAAGAAATATAGATTTAGAAATTGTTTCTTAATATAAATTATGAATGTTTGTATAAATTGTTCATATTTAAAATATGTATGATTATTTAGTAATGCAGAAAACTTTAAACTATTTCTAGTATGAAAATTCATATATTGAGTACAATACTGATACTTCAAAATTAGTAATCTTTTTGTATAAAACATTAACCAGTAAACAGAATGGAGAAATATCTTCATTTATGATAGACCAAACAATGAATCAAACTAATTATAATAAACATGTAAAGAAATGTGAAAGATACTTGAAGAAAAAATGGTACTGTAAGGCACCAAGCCTTGAACATCGTGCATCTCAGTCTTGAGTTTAGATATACTTGATTTCAAAAAACATTTACAAAAAAGATAATCTTCTATATATTATTGTATAGTATCTCCACAAACCCAGAAAAATAAATAAAATTTAGAAGGGAGTTATGACTGAAAAAGCTAATTCTAAGTTTCAATGAAAACTAAACAAGTGCATTTATACAAGAAACTTCAGAAAGGTAAAATAACTAGACTTACTAAAACAACATAAGTCTGGCATTAGAAGACTGATGGAAAAAATAAATGAAAAAAAGAGGAGTTTTTTAGAAGTAGGCTCTCATACAAAGAGGAATTAAACATACAGAAATTTGGCATTGTAGATCAGTGGGGAAAAGATTCGTCATTCAATTAATAATTCCGAGACACTGGTATGGCTATGTGGAAGAACACACACAGGCTCACACATGCACATACATGTATAAAGTGACATTTCTAACTTCTTATACGAAAATAAATTCTGATGAATCAAAGGTTTAATGATATAATTAAAATTATTATAAGAAAATAAAGTAAAATCATTTTATAATTTAGCCTGGAAAAGTCTTCTATGTGATTATAGAAGACATAAGCAAGGGATATTAAACCAAAAATTTTTTCAATCCTGTATGACTACAAACACCATAAAATATTTAAAAATGAAAAATTGTGAGAAAATATTTGTAATATATGTGATGTAAAAAGATGATTTACCTAATATGAAAATAATTCTTAAAATTAATAAGAAATATACTTGCCACCAAAAAAATGTACAAAGGCCAAATTTTAAAATGCAAATGACACTGAAACCTGAAAAGATGCTCATCCAGTCATAAATAAGTGTACATTAAAACTACAAGTATTGCCAGACATGGTGGCATACACAGGTAATACCAGATCCTTGTGAGGCTGAGGCAGGAGGATCACAAGTATGAATCCAACCTGGGCAACTCAGCAAGACCATGTCCCAAAATAAAATTTAAAAAAGAGAAAGAGGTAGATGAATGGTGAAGCATTTGCCTAAAACTTACGGGACTCAGACTTCACTCCCAGCACATAAAAAGACAGTACAAGAGTATTTCACTTTTTACCTATTCGATCAGCAAGGTAAGACTCTGAGAATCCACTGGGCAGGTGAAGGTGAGAAGAAACAGGCACTCATACATTGGAAGGAGTATATATTAACAAAATTTTTATTCTGTGCTATTAGGCAATATCTATTAAAAACAAAATGTACAATCCCTTGACCCAGGAATTTACTCTCTGAGATTTAATCAACTGATACAGTTGTACATGTATGAGAGACACACACTTACAAAGATATTTACTTTTATGTGCATGTAAATCTGAAAGGACAAAAATATCTAAATGTCCATTGATAAGGGGATGGTTAAATAAATTTTGATATTTTCATAGAATGGCACAATAAAGAGTAATTAAGGATAATGAGAAATTATTTCCCAGGACAGATATATGACACACATACTGCTCCTGGTGTGAGATGGATGATCTTGAAGGGATTTTGAGTAGAAAGGAATCAGTAGCATCTCTTGAATGCTATTATATTCATGTTTTCAACTATAGATAATCAGCATGGTTTTCTATACCTTGTTTAGAGGTGGATTCACAAGTAATTGGTAAAATATACCAAAGTAGAATTTCGATACGAAAGTCGGTAAAAGCGTGTCTCTTGGGAAGACAGTAAACGGGCTAAAGACACAAAAAGGATGAGACTTTTCACTGTCTCACTGGGTCTCCTATTCACAGGGAGTTGGATCTCTTGCAAATAGGAATAGGATCAAGAGATGAAAGGGCAGGAAGCGAAAGGGAAATAAAAAGAATTAAGATGTGTTATGTACATGTACCAACTTCCCACCATGAATGTAATCATTACAACTGCAAACATGTACTAATAAAAATACAAACTTTTTAAAGTGTACTGAACATATTCATTAATCATCTACTATACACCAAAAAATTGTACAATTCCACTGATTATTAAATGTTTTATTGTTTTAGTCCAAGGTTACAAACATTTCCAAACAAAACAGTTATTAAGGAAAATATAAAACCATCTCTTACATATATAAAATATAACTCTTACATTTATTATGAATATATATTATGCTTAAGAGATTTATTCTTTTACTATAACAAAAAATTATCATATAAACTATATCACAATGTTTTTAAAAGATTATTATTTTCTTTTTTTTCCTTCCTTCCCTTCCTTCCTTCCTTCCTTCCTTCCTTCTTTTGTTTTTAGACAGGGTCTCTCTATGTAGGTCAGGTTAGCCTTGAACTCACTATGTAGCCCTGGCTGGCCTAGAATTTAACAGATGACCTAGAATTCCAATTCTAGGTCATCCTCAACTCCCAGATGCTGGGATTACAGGTATGTTGGAATAATACCCAGGCCCTTACATTTTGTGTTTTATTGAGTATTGGCTGTAGTAAAGAAAAGATATACTATTTTTCAAAAGGAGGTGATTCTATAGTTCTTTGCATACTGATTTTGAAAAACACTGTCTTCAAGGTTTTAAAATTATTTAAGTTAAAGCAAAAATTTTGTTGTTGTTTTTTTGAGGGTTTTTCGTACTGGAGATCCAACTCAGGTCCTTGCACTTGCGCAGCAGGCGACAAGACCACTGAGCTAAATCCCCAGCCCAAGTTAAAGCAAAATTTAAACTTAAGTTAAAGCAAAATTTAAACTTAAGTGACATTTGTATTTTTTTCAGTAACTCACATGGAAATTAGAAATTATTTCTGAGAGAACAGGCATAGTTAGGAAAATGGAATATAGTAATTATAGAAAATAAAAAGTTATTGAATAGTTAGAAAATAAAATGTAAATTTAAATCAGTCTCTATATGTAAAGTGTAAAATTTTTTAGCATTAAACTGGCAAATTTTAGAATAACAATGACAAAAGGAAAGGTTGGAAAAGAATCTACTGATTTACTTATTAGTGTTTTAGAAAAGAATGCTTTTATCAAACTTTTAATTTTGAGAAGTTCTTTCACTGTTTTCTAAAGGGAGAGGATGTCCTGCATCTGTGGTCACTTTAAAGTATTCTGGAAAAGGAATCTGTCGTCTTCAAGCAAACCTTCTAGATACGCGTCAATCTGCTCCAGGTCATTGGCAGGGCCACCCTGGAAGACAACACCCAGGGCTGCATCAGGGAAAGAAGCTGCCAGGTTAACTCCACTAGCCTGGTCGGCCTCCTGACAGTGTTCTCTATGACTCATGTGGCAAGGACACCTGTCCTGTGTTTGAATAATACTTTTAACCTTTCCAAAAGTTTTCACATTTAATCTCATTTTATGTTCACCAGTTGTGAGGAATTTGGATCAGTTTTTCGTTAGTGGAGGTTGGTCAGTGGTATTTTCCTCATTTTTTTCTAAATTACTTGTTGTATTCCTAAAACCCCCAACCCAGTGTCATCCTTCTCTATTACAGGTTGCCATCTGCTATTTTAAATATTCATGATCTTTAGCCTTGAAGGCAAAAACAGAGGAATACCCAAATGGCCACTTGTGTTGCTCCTCTTCCCAGGGTACCATCTTTTCCCTTAATCTTTGGTTCCCCACTTGGCTCCATCCCCTTCTCTCTGTCCTTCCTTTTCCCCTCTCCCTACTGGGGTAATCATGCTTCCCTTTCCCGGGCTCCTTGGTCTATGATAGATCAAGGGAACATGTGCTCTATCTTTATTGATCCAAATCTGTCTCCTTCAGGCCCAATTATGGGGCCAACTGGCTCTCCAAATGGACAGATGGATGAGAGAATTGTTAGGGAGGACCTTTCAGAAACAATCCCAGCTGTATTATTGTTCCCACTAAGTATGCAGCACCACTATCCTAGTCTCTCCTTTCCTTCTCTGGTTCTATTAAATGTGCCTCAGCTTTACTTCTGTCCTAGATTGGGGTCTTGCTCCTGTGGATGGATTTCCGTGGTGTTGATATTCACCTAGATTTCCCAATATAATAACCTGAAGATGTTCTGTGGCCCTCTCTGACCCTGGAAGGTCTGAGCCTGTTAGGTACAGTCTTATCTTTGGGCTACATTCTCTTCCTGGCAGACTGAACCTCCTCCTAGGTCTTCATGTTGATGTTAAACATAGCTTTTTCATGAGCCTGTCCCACTCTATCTGCTTTATGTCAACCTCATCTCTATTCTCTGATCCATTCTACTGCAGCCACTGTGGCAGTCAGGGGAAGTACAAATGGAAGTTTCAAGTACAGAAATATATAAATATGTTTGAGTCAGAGCCATTTGAATACTTCTAAATGATTGTGGGTAAAAAGTTTCACATTGTGGTGTCTAAAGACCTTCACATCCCTCCTACCAAACTTTGTGTCAAAAGCAAATTTAATTAATATAATTACCCTGGCTATTCTGGGAAATCTAAGGATATGTCACAGAAGGTAATTTTTTAGAGAGTTATTATTCCTTTATTTCCCCTAGCCAAACATAGATTTTTCTGACTAATCTGTTTTTTATTTTGTTTTTTGTTTTTGTTTTTTGGAACCGGGGATCGAACTCGGGACCTTCTGCTTGCGAGGCAGGTGGCAGAACCACTGAGCTAAATCCCTGGCCCCCAAACATATATTTTTCTATTATAGGAAAGAATCATTTTTAGAAACTCTCTCAGAAAGTAATATTGAATTTTTATGATACCAAATTTTTTTTGGTCTCTCCAGTGTTCCTTGTTATCAAAACAATCATCACTGAAAGTCTACCATGTGCCAGGTTACACAGTCGACCTTTTACATGTAAACTTTTAATGTAAACTGTTAAATTTTTAAATGTTTAATGCAAACTTTTGAACTTTTACAAGTAAACATCTAAACTTTTAGAAGTAAAAACAGTCACAGCCACAGGAGCCAAAAGGAGCTCCACTCAAATTCCATTTTCACAGCAATAAAGAACTGGCTGAAGTGTTGTTAACAGAAGCATAAATACACCTCCCACAATGTGAAAACAGCATTGTTTATCCTTTTTATTTTAATACAGTAGCATTTTAATTGTTTCCTAGATCACCAAAGGGGCAATATACTAACCTCTCATTTTGCAATGTTCACAGCTAAGATTGAAATGCAGGCAGTCCATGCTCAGCACATTCTATATTGATGTATGGCAAATTCCCACGTCTTTCCCTTCATGAGTGAAGCTGTCCCTGGTAAATTCTCCCGGCTTTCTAAGGGGATTCAGTCCCTGCACTCTCACCCTGCATGGCCCGGGAAGATCTTGTCTAGGCCGCAGCACCCAGGGTCTACAACTGAGGACAAAAGGCCACGTGCTCCCTAACCTCACTGTTCTGGTTTGGATTTCTTAATTTATTTCTGGAACCTACAGCTAATATAATTTAATTTTTGCTGTATCCAGCATTTCTATATGCTGTCCTAGAAGATGGGCCTTTCCTTATTAGTTCCATCTATTATTAAAAGCTCAATTGTTTATGAATTAAAATACACAAACAAAAATGACAGTAATCGATACTTACATGATGTTTCCTAACCTCTCCAACATGGCTAATATTTGGAGGGCTTATTTTAATTTATAAATGAAGATAAAGTATCTTGCTTTCTAAAAAAATTGGAGAAATTTCCTACTGAATATGTTGCTGAGGAGACACCAAAGGCATCTTCTACCAAGAGTATAAGCAAAGACTCTAATGTTTAAAGATAAAAAAGAATAGAAGATTTTTAAATGTTCTAATATATCCTTCGAAGTTCACCTATTTATGATTTCAATATCCTTACATGACCTGCCCAAGGTCAGTATGCAAATGACAAGAGTAGAAGAATGTATACAAGGGTTCTGTTTTGCTTTGGATCATAAATGCCCCCTAAAAAGCTCATGCGGTTAGGAGTGGCACTTTCAGAATGCGATTGTATCATGGAGGTGCTAACCTCATCAATGGATTAATCTATGATGAGCTCATAGCTGAGTGGGATGTTAGGAAGTGGGGCTTAGTTGGAGGAAGTAGCTCAACAGAGGTGTAACCTGGAAGGATTTATCTTGCCCATGGCCCCCTTCCTCTCTCTGCTTCCTGACTGCCATGAGGTGAGCAGCTTTGCTCTGCCACACTCTCACCCTCTCTATGATGTTTTGCCTCATCACAGACCTAAAAGGAATAGAGCCTGCTGAGCATGGATTAAAACCTCTGAAACCCTAAAACAAAACCAACCTTTCCTCCTTTAGTTTGATTTTCACAGATATTTTGTTACAGTAACACAAAGCTGACTAACACAGGCTCTTTCCCCAGAGCATATCCTGACTAATAACACTTCATCACTCACCAGCTGAAGTTTCTGCAATAATGCTGCCAGTTTTACACGAAGATTGTTCAGTTTATCCTCAGATACTTTTCTTTTTTGTTCACAACGTATCAGAGAGACTTCATTAAGAATTGCTCTTCTATTCGCATCATAGATAATGGATTGTATTTTTCTCTTCATATTTTTTTCATACTGGACCATATAAACATTCTGGATCTGTGGATGTTTTTTAAAACAGTATATTTTTAAAATGTTACTATTTTTGTGAATATCGCAAAAATATTTTGTATGCCAATTCTGCACGTGTCTCAAGGATTAACTTTGTATTGAAGTGTGACAGTCAGTCTGAACTGTTGACACCTTTAAAGAACTTACTCTCTGAAGGGAAAATGTACAATATTCCAGTAATTATAAGGATTATAGAGGCACAAAAAATTAGGCTTAAAGACCTTTTCTTTGGAATGAAGAAGGAATTCTGTGAAGGTTGAACTTGTACTTCCACCAGTGGTACAAAACTATTCAAGGCTCAAAGTGGCCAGGTGACTGTGGACCTCTTTCCACAATATCAGTAATTCACAGGTAATGAGAGGTTGTTGTCTTGAAGAAACTGTTGTGTTGCTTATAGAAGACTGTGGAGTCTTTATAGACACAGAAGCTACAGAATGATAAATGCTACTCCCTCACTCTTTTTGGGTTCTTTATCCTGATGCAGGGAGTGTGGACTGTTACCCATATGCTCCCTGAAAATTCAAGGGTCTTGGCTGTTTTCCAACATTGCATGTTGTGCCTGAGCCCTTCATGAAGCAGAAAGAGATAACAGAGAGGGCTTCCATTTGAAAATGACATTAATTGCTTGTGTCAACATTTTGAGAGGACCAGAGATATTCTGAAAAAAGAAATATAGGGAAAATCCCATTTTAATAAATATTTTGATGTTTCTGTAATAAGGCACTTTCTGTATTCTAATATGATTGGGTTGCAAAGAAAATTGTGGTAGGGTAGCCCCATTTACCCTCTGGGCCCATCCTGCTCCCTGCTGCCACCTTCCATTACATCTATCTCAGATGTGGTGCAGATCCTCCCCACATACTCCCCTGTCACCACTGCTGGCACTCATTGCTCTCATGAGACTCTCTTCTTTCTGTAAAAAATCCTTTGAAGAAATAATACCATTTCTATATGTAGCTCTGTTTAATAAATATCCACTAACTACTTCATAAATTTCAATGTTTCAAATTTAATTATAGGTGATACAAAAATATGTAGGGTAGGCTCTGCCCTCAAGAACTTTCTAGGTAGCATTATGGGATAGTACAAGTATGCACGTATATCTTATTGGTCAAAGGGCATTGTGCTCCCAAGTAAGGCTCAGATATTATTAGAGTTAAGAAGAAGGTGAACAGTTGCTGTTAAAGGGCATTAAAGTCCTGATTTATAGTATTTGACTTGGATTCATGTAGCTAATTTACCTTCTGATTATTTGCACTTTTCATATACTATTAATGAAGAGGAATGTGTGGGAGCAGGGAATAAAGTAACATTTCATAATGGCACACACTGGCCATGAATCCATGGGTGTATTACAGTATGTTAAAGACTAATTCTGAGGTTTGTAGGTTTTCTATAAAGACATCTTAGATTGTTAGAGTCTTAAACTTCCTAGAAGCTTATGTAAGCCACCAAAAGCTAGGCTTCGAAATCTTCAGCCTGGCTTCTCCTATTCTTACATATATTCTTACATATTCTTACATATACTTCCCCATATTCTTACATCATTCTTGCATCAGGCCCTTTGCTCTTGCTGCTTTCTCAATTTGGTAAATTCAATCCCAGATATACACAAGACATCCTCCTGGCCTCTGGTCTGTCTTGAAACATTACCTCCTCAGGTATTCTTTGGCCACTGTATCTGAAATCACCTCCCTTTCCCCAGCACACCAGCTGCTGTTAATACCCTGGCCTTGCACAATGTTTATCATCTATCATTCTGTGACTCCATATTATGTCTTACATGACAGCTGAGATGTAAGTTCCTCAAGGGTATCAAAAATTTACACTCACCACAAGGGAACTTCGAACACATGGGACAATCCTGCCCTGCCAGGCTAGAGTCTAAGATCTTGAAGGGGAATCCACTCTTGTTTTGTTTTGACTTATGTAGTACACATTGGGTAACTATACATTCAGGTAATTATCATATGCTATCACCTTAAACTTTCATCATTTCTTTACAGTGAGCACATTCAAAATTCTTCTCTTTTGATATACAGTAAGTCACTGACTTATGAATGAGTTCTGTTCTGGGAGAACTTTGTAAGTTGAATTCATTCTGAAGTCACAATGTATACCACGCTTTGCACTTCCTAGCAGTCCCTTCCACATCACCATTGCTTTTCCTTTTACTTCTGGACATCCTGGTTCCGATTGAGCACTGCACTACTGTACACTATCACACAGTACAGTAAGCACACAGCAGCACAACTGTGACAATGTCCACTAGACATATGACCCACTTCCTTGATTTGTTTGCATCTACGAATGTTCATAATGCAAGGTACATTTGTATCTGTGAAAGTTCACAACTTAAATGTTCATAAGTTGGACATTTACTGTAAATAACACATTATTAATTCATACAATCCACTTTTGAACATCTTCAATTCACTCTATAAGAAGTTGATGACTTACAATAAAGGAACAACTGCCTCCTCCAGGAAGCTTTATAGAGGCTCCCAGTGGAGGCTTCAGAAAACCAAAGGGGTGGCCTCTCCCCTAGGGTGAAGGTAGAGTAGGGAAAATAATTCAACTCAGCTGGAACAAGGGCAGCAGGACACAGATATTTTGGGTGTGACCAGCACTCTTATTTTTCAGTTTCTAGAATTCTGGAAGTTTACGGTTTTAGCCATCCTGATAATAGTAACCAAGAAACACTTTTAATAACAGCAACAATAAAACAACCCCAGACAAATAAAATTAAAGAAAAATATAAAATATTAAAAACACCACTATTTGGAAGGACAGATGTATTTCTCACCACCCTTAAGAAAGAACATGCTATTGACACACTTGAATGGACCTGAACTTATGCTAAATGAATAAATGAGGCAAAAGGGCATATACCATGAGATTCCACCTCTACAGCACTCCTGAAGTGGTAAAATGATGGTGATGGAAGAAAGACCAGTGGTTCTTGGGAGTCAGATGTACTAGTGGGGGGCAAGTTGAGTGTGACTGTAAAAAGGTGGCAGAAGGGAGAGATGTGTGGTGATGGGAATTCTGCATCTCAGTATATACACATACTAAAACCACACACATACATCTTTACCAATTTTAATTTTCTGGTTTCGGTATTGTACTATAATAACGCAAAATGTGGGCAGTGGAGGAAACTGGGTCATGGATACATGGGATCTCTCTGTACTATTTCTGCAGTTTCATATGAATCATACATTATAGATCTCAAAATAGTATTTCAAAATTAAAAATAAGAAGACAAAAGCAGAAGCAAACCCCAACACTGTTAATAGACTATGATATGAAGCACATTACATTCAAAGTCATATTCATTCTCTGAAAGTTCACCCTTTTATAATGAGCAAACTATATTTCCTTCAAAGACTACAATCCAGTTTCCTGATTTATTCTGCTTTTCTTAGGCTGAACTCTCTAGGAAGAGTTTTTAAAAGGTAATAATTTTCACAACTTCTGAGGCCGAATACAAAAGGACATCTAGTTGTATTAACATTTTAATTAAGGTGAGAAGAGAATCTTAACTAGTTGAGAGGCTTTAGTTTTTCTGGTTGAACCCACTCTTGTAGAGGTGTTTGTAGCAGATCAAAAATGCAATTACTTCTAAACTCCATTAAGTCAGAACAGAATTAGGATTTGAAAGAAAGGATCTTCAAGTGAGATATTAATTTTCTACCTTGAATTCAGAAAGCTCAAATCCAGCATGTGTGCACTTCCAGAATCCTAACAAGTTTGCTTAAAATAAGGAAGACATATGACATCTATAGATTGTGCACTATGCAAATGAGGATATGCATAAAGATATGTATGGGGATAGGCAGGCACTGGAGCAGAAACAATCAAATTTGATTCAATGCACAAAAATTAAGATCCAAATGCATCCAAAGGTACTGAATGCTGCCAGGATACAGGAGTGCTAATTTCAAGCTCTCTATAATTTAGTTGGGGAGAAAATGAAACACAAGAACCTATTATAACACAGGGTCAGAATTTTAATGAAAAGAGTTTTAAGGTTCTTTCATTAACCAAGCACTATCGGGGGAGTCTTTAAGGGATTGAGAGTGGATAACTATTTTGGGGAAATATAGTGTGGGGAAAGGTTCAGAGGTAAGTCAGTATATGGAGGTTGGAGCAATCCTAGGATGCTCATTTTGGATGCAGCTGATGGCTTGTGAGTGGAAAGAACAAAAGACGCTGGTTTGGGACAGGTAGTGAAAAGTCATCAATGGTGCCCTGAAACATCTCCTGCTCTAACAGTTGTTAGGAAAGCTACTCATGGGTCAGGGTGAGGTGACTTATACAGAGCCCTCTTTTGTTTTGATGTGGCTCTCTTTATTAAAAGTACACACCCTAAAGCAAGTTGCACAGATTTGTCCTCTATGTGGACTTCAAGAAACTATATGTGAGTTTGTTATTGGTGTACAGGAAGGCTGTTGGTTTTTGAGTGTTAACTTTGTATCCAGCTGAACTAATGAATTTAGTTATTACATCTACAAGTCCTTTGGTGGAGTTTTGGAGGTCTTTTATCTAAAATATCATGTCATCCACAAATAATGATAATTTAACTTCTTCTTTTCCTATCCTTATTCCTTTCATTTCCTTGTCTAATTGCTGTAGATAATATTTCCAGAACTTTATTGAATAAGAGTGGTGGCAGTGGACATCCTTGTTTCTGATTTTAGACTGAAAGCTTTCAGTTTTTATCATTTTAGTACAATGTTGGCTGTTGGTTTTTCATAGATGGCTTTTATCAGGTTGAGATAAAGACCATCAATTCCAATTTTCTGTAGGGTTTTTATCATGAATGGGTGTTAGACTTTGTCAAATGCTTTCTCTGTATCTATTGAGATGATGATGTAATTTTTGTCTTTGGCTTTGTTGATATGGTGTATTGCATTTATTGATTTGCGTATGTTGAACCATCCCTGCTTATACCAATAAAATTGAAATTAAAAAAAGAAATGAAATGTGTGTTTTTTATAACCATGTACCTAAAACTATCAATCACCATCTTCTGTAGCTCACTTTTAACAGAAGTTTCTGATCTTGACTAATAACTTTGCTTTGGTTCTTTGAATCTCATTTTCCTTGAATATTAGGAAGATTCTAATCATCATCTATGTCAACACTGCTCACTCTGAATAAACATGGATTGTATTCACTCTAGCCTCCATGATCCCTTCATTAGTAATAATGTAAACACTGAAAAAATTTAGAAATAGATATGAAAAGGAATACATAATCTTGGGTAAACTATGTTTGACAAGACAATTATCACAAATTTCTAACCAATAAATAAAGACATATGGGAAGATCCAGGTCTTGATAATTCTTCAAGGTGACTGCCATAGACTTTCATTTGGGATAATCAATTTCTGCTGGACACTAAGCAAACCCTCCTACCACAAAGAAAGATTTCACCATCAGCATCATCACCATATGTCATGATATAATGGCAAGGTCTCTAAAAGTTTAAGGCAATTCTTCTACACCAGTAGGCTGAGAACCTGTAACATACCTATTGCAAGTAACATATACAAACTCTATACCAAGTGTCAAGTGTTAAAATCCGTATAAGAATAACATGGGGGTTGTAGAATGAAGAGAACTGTAGAGTAGGACAAATCTGGGTTGAAATTTCAAATTTGATACTTACTTTCATGATGAGATTAATAAATTATCTTAATGAACCTCCATTTCCTTGTTACTAAGCTGAAGACAGTGGTTATCAACCTCCCAAAGTTGTGAGTTAAATGAGGTAACACACAGAATGTCATTGTTTACTGCCTGGTGCTAATAGTTCTCAATCATAGTTTTGTATTAGTTGATTAAAATAATAATAGTGCTAAAATATGGTCAAAACATATTGAAAGTAAACTGTCTTTTATTCTAGCTAAGATATATCAACAAAAAGTCATCAAACGAAAAATGTTTAATTGCCACATTTTTAATAAAACATTCAGAAAATCAGTAAATTCACTTTTCAATTGAGCAGTAATGAGATGCTAATTATAATCTCTACTCCTGTTTCTAGTTACTTGTGACAGTCCACTAGGCACTCAGTCAGAAATATAAGAGGGAAACATATTAACAAGGCCGGTTAAATTTAGGTTCACTTCAAAATTTAAATACTTTTATAATTCTGTCTTTGTTAACCAGAAGCCTGTTTCAATTTCTAATCTTCATTTCAAGTGTGCCTAGTCATGTCTTTTGGGAATTCACAATTCTTTTTCACTTATAAAACAAGAATATTAAAATTAATACCATTATCTACAAAAGAGACAAATCAAGTAGCACTGCCCATCTCTGCCCTTTGCACGTCTTAAGCTCTGCCACTCACCTCCTAGACTTTACATTTTGCATGTTAGTGTGGTAGTTTTCCACAAGATGGCTATAAGCATGAGTAGGTGGAAGAAGATGCCAATAATGTATGTGCTAGTGATGGCACTGGTGTACACATTTGAGAAAAGACAAGTGTCAATGATACTTAACAGCTCAATATTAACCCTGGTGCCATAAAAGTTCTAAGGTGCTGTAGCAACTAGATACGTAGGTGATGAGTCTGGGAACTTCCATGGACACCTAGGCTCCAGCACTAATCCTGTACATGAGCTTGGCCATATTCACACCATAGAGAAGTGTTCTCCAGTGAGAAATGAGGGAACTGAGGGTATATATATTTTTTGAGCTATGTCTGTAGTAGAACTGAAGTACATCATAGAGTTCCTCTCACCAGCCACAAAATCTTTTTTCTATTTTTGGTACCAGGGATCAAACTTGGGACCTTGCATTTGTGAGGCAGGTGGCAAAATCTTTTAAAAACTAAATAAGGGGGAAAGGAGGAGAGGATCAGAGGATGAAAAAAGGAATTAAAATGAGTTATGCACATGTACCAACTCCACACAAGGAAGTAAATATATGTACTACAAATATATATATATACACACATATATAATACACATATATTTCAAAGCGAGAAATGAACAAAGAACTGCTCAAAGAACAGTAGTAAAACACAAAAAAATTAGTATCAGAAAATATGGATGGTTTGAGACTACAGGTGAATTTCTTTAAATTCCTTTCATATAGTATTAATTACTTTTATAAATACTTTTATAATGGAATAATTATAAGCTTAAAATTTGTCAATAAGATAGTAAAAATGAACAGAGATCAAATTATCTGAAATAATTTAAAACCTTATAATTTGTCCTTTAGTCTAGTGTTTCAAGTATTCAGTGATTATATTTCTTGAAGACTAAGAATATCCACTTTATTGCTCAAAATACAGTCCTACTGTAGATGTTGTGGACAATTTTGTATTTTAAAATTCAAAAGGATGTTGCTTTGTGACATCTGATATTCTACACATTAATCTAAGTCTTGATAAGTAAATGCAAATTTGATTTCCTTTCAAACTTAACATTTGGAAATGTATATTTCTCCTTTGGAACACAAGGTCATTTAGAATATAAATGGCTACATGGAAAGAAAGCTTACCTGGTTGAAACATATTTTCAGCTTTTTGTTTGTCTGCTCTGGGCATTGCTCCAGCTGTTTTCATAAATGATAATAGAACAGGATATTAGCTTTACAGAATGAGCTGTCTGTAACAGAGTTATACCATGCAAGCGTCTTATAAAAAAAAAAGCATCAAAAGCCTAGAACTAGCCAATATTGGTACTCTGGGTCTTTTAAACATGGGTCTAATTAAATTAATTAACAAAATTACACTTCATTTCATTAAAAAATAATTAAGGCCATTTACACAAATAAATATAGCATGATTGAAAATGTGCTGATTAAAAAATCAAATGGAAGGAAAATTAAATTATAAAATAAAAAATATTCAAAATGTGATGTGTAAAAGGCAGTTGGAGTCTGGATTTCTTGGAAGAGATTGCCTGAGAAACAGACTCGGAGTTATTGGCACATGGAATAGTACTGAAAGTCAGAGACTACATGAACTAACCTAGAAATAGCATTTAATAGAGAAAGGAATGTGCTCCAGGAACAAGAAATCAGGTAGGACATATAGAAACCAAGTAGAGAAAGAGTTGCCATAAAGAAGATGAGAGAAGAAGGCAAGAAAACAAGATGTGTGTGGTCATGGAAACCATGCAAAGAAAGTGCTTTAGAGAGAAAGTGGGCAGCCGAATAGAAGGTCACTGGGAAGTCAGAAAATAAGAAGTGACTACTACATCTGTCTTCACAGACATCACTGGTGACCCTGACAGGAACGGTCCTGGTTAAGAAATGAGAGCCACATGGGAGAAGAGATGAGAGAAAAGGATAAAGAAGAAGAAACAGTAAGTTATAAAATTAGGGGTTTCACCCAGGACCAGATTGAGGCAGGTGGCAGCCCTGCCTGATTAATAATTTGTGTTCTTTCCACTGACAGCTTTTCCATCAGTTCCACAAGCAACCCTGCACAGTGAGGTGAAGGGGTCCCCAGCATTCCTGCATCACCGTGGCTCCCCCTCTGCCTGAAGCAGCTCCTCTGGCCTCAGACTATGGACCTTAGCCAGTGTCACCTCACCCCCACGGGGACTACTTGGCATTGCTGCGGGAAGACCAACTTGAGGTTTCCCCTTTGCACCCCAAGTAGCTGACTGAGGTTTCTCCCACAATCATACATGGCACTGTCTCCACAAGGAGTCTGGGAAGTACAATCTTCTTCAGTTTCCCCTGTGATGTTTTAGTGATTCTAGTAAGACCAGTGCTCTGGGACCTGTGCAGTCCTCAGCTCAGCTCCTCCCAAGAGGCACTGAAGAAGAATATCTAAGGATGAGAAACTCTTTTTTTTGGTGGAGGAGAAGGAGGGAAATCAGCAAAATGTCCCATTTGTTTGATCTCTGAAACCAACTGTTCTCAGTCTGTAAGATTTTCTACACCTCATTTTATCCTTGGCCACACTGACTCCAAGGGCATTTTTCATTGTGAGCCATCCAGTTGATATAGGGATCCCCATCTTTATAAACTGTTCTAGGTCCTCTGACCTCCAACACTTTACAATTTTCTTCCGTTAAGATTAAATTCAAACTAATGTCATTCCCTCAGAGTTCCAAAAAGGCAAGCTTACCTCAATACTTGCTATCAGCTCTTCCACAGATGTGCAGTTAAATTCTGATGACAGCAGATATTTAGGCACAAAATACAGAAGGATCTCCCTAGGAATATAAGCACAGAAGAAATAGGAATAACTGGGACAAGCACCATAGCACTTACCCATTAGAATTGGGTTTATTTCCTGGATATTAAACATCCTGGCAAAGATAAACATTAGTTCCTCCCAAATATTTTGGTTTTTACCACTGATATCAAAGTTTTCTTCTGGAAGCACAGCCTTGGAGAAGGGCCTGGCTGTGGTTATAAAAGGACACTAGGAAGGCCATGGGAATGTTCTCTTGAGTGTTGACTGAGTCAAGGTCAATGTCTTGATAGTGATACTGTCCTATGACCCTGCCTAATGTCACAAGTGCAAGAAACTGAGCAAAGGGTACAGTTTATTTCTGCATTATTTCTCAAAGATACACCAATCTACATTTATTTCAAGAGAAAAAGTTTATTGAAAGAAAGGAAAAGAAATAAAAAGGAAAGAAGAGTGCTTGCTTCAGCAGCACATATACTAAAAAAGGAGAGAGGAATGGAAAAAGAAAATGGTAACAAAGGTTTCTTAATGTCTAACAGTCCATGATCTGCCAGTCCAGGGAAGCCCTGCACATACTCGAGTGTTCTTTTCTGCAGAGAACTCAGCATTGTGGAAGAGAATAGGCTGGCTACAGGACTGCTGACCCTTTTTCCCAAGAAAGTCAAAAAGTTTAATTTTCCAGAGCAATTATACTTTTTAGGGCTTTCAGTACTAGTCTTAGAAATCATATACGGATCCTGCTATTTCCAAACAATGGTAGCCATGTCTCTGACAAAAGGTAGTAGAACTCACTATTATGTTGTGAAGTTTTTCTAGGATTAACCACATAGATGACACATTTTATTAGGTTTCAGCATTGCCCAAGCATCAATTATTTGCCTGGCTGGTAGGAAGACAAATGGGGTGGGAATGGACTGAAAATGGACTTCAAGGTATCTGAGATGAGAAGAAACCCAATGACACTGAAAGGAAGCTACAACTTGAGTCCCTGGGAAAGGGAACTGTGGGCAATCTTCTGATCAGGCTGGTATGTCAGAAGAGGCAAAGAGTCTTCTGAACAAATCACCCCCTGCTTCTCCCAGAACCAACCTCTCTGGTTTTGAGTTAAACTTCTGAATGTTGGTTTCAGAGTTAAATTTCTGAATGTTTGTCCTTACTGCAGTGACTGTACATTCTTTTGTGCTTAGATTAAAAGCAAACCAGCAACTGCTTAAGACTGTACTCTTAGATAAATATATAGAGCTGACATTAGTTGGCGAGAAGGTGATGGGCCAGGGAGGGGAAAGAAAAAAATTCTGGATTAGTTTTGGATTATTCTCAATTAGTCATCTGTACTTCAAAATCTACACTAGATATCATCTATGATTTGGTTTATATTTCTATAAATGGATAGGTGATAGATGGATAGATACATAGAAACTATTTTAAAATTAAACACTGTTTCATGTAAAGGAAAGCAGGAGTTAGACAAGGGCGGTGATAGGGAATGTGAAGGAAGTAGTGCAGGCCACCTGCACTATGCTTCAGGGAATTATTTCGTATAGTAAAATACCTATGCCCCCTGGGTTAGATCTAACTACCCCTTATAAAGTTCTAGAAATATGTCAACAACTGCTATCTGTTCTGTATTCATAATTTCATGTAATTTTTATGAAAATCCTATGATTGTAGAGTGATTCCTGTTTTGAACCTCTCTGGTTCCTGACTGCTAAGGGCACCTCTCCAGTCAGACCCAGGTGGGTCCCTGTCCCATCCTTCTTTGTCTCCCTCCAGGACGCCCTAGTATTTGGCCTTTTACACTCTTCTAAATAGAGTTCTAAATAGAGTTGCTGCTAACTAGCTTCTCCCTCAGGGATTCTGTCCAGAAGACTGACCAGAAAAAAACAAATTAGCCACTTGCAGTCTACACACACAAGCGTACACACACACACACACACACACACACACACACTTTTTCCTGCCAAATTAGTTTAGAAAAAAATTAGATTCTGTTAAAAACAACTGTAAGATACCAAAAATCACTTATATAGGATCTGGTTGCAGATATTTAAGAACTCCAAAAGTTCCTTCATACTGGAGGGTGCGTCTTTTTAAACCTTTCTCCTACATCCCACTTTGTTTTCTTTTGAGCAGATGTAATAATCCCATAATCCACGCAGGGTCCTTCAAGGACGTGAACTGGGTGAAATAAACTTTAGGAATAAACCAGTGTTTACTCACTATCGTCTCTAGAATCAAATCAATGCTGTGTATTCTTGGGGCCCCTGATCCAAGTCTAAACATTTCACCTATGAACAGACTTTCCTCTGAAGCATTTATTTACAATTTTACACCTGGATTTGATAATAAAATCAGGAATTTATATTTTTAATGTTGTCTCTCGAGACATAAACACCCTAAAGATCTCTTCCAGAGTTATTACTTTTTTCTAGGACCTTGGCTATGATGTCCATGTCGGTTAAATTTCTGTAGAATCCATACCCATATCTGCAAATTTGAATTAGAAACTTTACAGGGTTTGTTATGGTTTGGATCTGGAATTTCCTCTGGCTTGGTCCCCAGTGCACCAGTGTTCACAGGCAGGGCTCTGAGAAGTGATCAGATGATTAGCATTCTGATCTTATCAATAGGTTAATACATCGGTGGGCTCATAACTTCATGGGACATTGGGAGATAATGAAACTTTAGGAGGGAAGGCATAGCTAGAGGAAGCAGGTCACTGAAGTGTATCCTTGAGGGCATATTATTTTCCCTGGCTTCTTTCTCTTTCTCTCGGCTTTCTGATCGCCATGAAGTAAGCAGCTCTATATGAAATCAGCACTGTCTCTATAAATAATGGCTACGTTTTAAGAAGTTCTAGCAAAGGGTCTTTTCCTTTTCATTCAAATGTCATATTCCTTTCAAATTAAGAGTGTTCTTTTAGAGAAAACACTAGGCAAAGTCTCTGACTTGGAGTCATAGGACTTCACGTGTTCTAGACATGGATGGCATGCGAAGGGCTACTAAGAGGCAGCTAAATCTAGCTATTCGTTTAAACCAATAATGTAGTTCATTAGCTTAGTCTTGGCTAAGGAAATGAGCAAGTCTTCTACCTGTGGTTGACCAAAACTCTCTTCTTCAACCCAGTCAGTGAAAGGCTAGGAAGAGATGGAAATGGCATGGCTTCACTTTCTAAAAACAAGAATCCAGTAATGGTTTTGATGGACACAGTTGGTACAGTATTTATTTTTTGTGGCTTTTTTTTTAACTTTAGCAACTGGAATCAACCTTAAAAAGTGATTTTTTAAAAAAATAAAATTATTTTGGTATTTTTAAAATTTAAGATAAAAAAGAGCATGTTTGTTCTTTTATACAGATGAAAAGCATAAAGTCTGCTTTACTATGAAGTTCACAAATATAATAATAAACCAAACAAGGCATTAGCATTTAAGAGAAAGGACTGCAGGGACAGACAGTCCAGGATTTGAATCCAAGATATACCGCTGAAAAGTTATATAATACTGGGGAAATTATTAACCTCTATGTAACTCACTTTTCTCACCTGTAAAATAAGAATAATAGAAGTATCTAGTTATAGGATCACTATATGGTGTAAGTCAATTAACATGCACAAAGTATTTAGGAGAGTAACTACAAAAAATGTATTAATGAGATTATTATTATAGAAGAAGGTGATCTGAAATTTGATACTACTCCAATGTTTAGGTCTATGTATCTGTTAAAATTTAATAGTCTGGATAAATTTATTTCACTTCTCTCTAACATAATTAAACTAAGTCCCAACCTATTATTTAAAAGTATTTCATCGTGCAACAATACTATTCATGCTTTTTGCATTTTCGTGTGCAATTTAATGAAAATATTCTTTGAATATATACTAGTATATGTTGGTTATAGTATGAAAAAATCAATGTGTTTCATAAAAGTTATTCTGAGAATTAAACTAATATACATAAAGCAAAACATAAGACAGGAAAATGCTAAACTGAGCATAACAGGGTAATAAAATAGACAATAAAACTATTTTTTCATGTATTCAGTTAAAGATAATTAAACAGAGATAGAGCGACCCCATCCTAGCAGGGTGGGAAGAGAAAAGGATAATGTTAGCTCCAAAGAAAACCATGTAGACAGAATAACCAACATGTTAAAAAAATCTCTCACAGCTCTATTGTGTGACAAGCATTTATGGTGAACAACGTCCGGTGCACAGAACATTGTGCCCTTTGTGTTTAACGCAGCCAGCCACAATCTTTATGCCTTGAGGTATCTGAACTCTAGCTAACTTGAGGAGTAACACGTTAACCAGATATAAAATAGTACAGGATATGAATGAACAAACAGAACAAAACAAATACCTAACAAAGAAAACAAGAAATCAGTTTTCGCTGGTGAAATGTGAAGAATAAATACTACATGTTGCTAAAGATAAAAGAAATTATTGGTAAAATGAGATCATTTTGTGTAGTTAAAGCCTTGTGTTCTTCACTTTTTTTCCATGAAATGTTTTTTAGCAAAACAATCACCACAGAAAATTTAAGCTAGTACAGAATAGAGTTTATATATTAATACATTTGACTTTCAGAGTATTCAATTGATAAGAGTATGATGATTCTAAGCACTAACAAGTCTACCTGTTCATTATAGAAATGTTTTCTGGGGAATTCAATCAATTCTACCAATTCCTAATGTCAGAAGCCAAGGCACACTCAAATAAAGAATCTCCTTTTTGGTCACATGTAATTCATTAAAATTAATAGAAGTGTTACACTTATGAAGAATAAAAATTAGTCATATGGAAAAAAGGAAACTACTGAATTGCAAAAGAAAATTTATTCAACTGGAAAAGAAAGTTAAGTAACTATGGATACAAATTCTGATACAGTGCACACACTTCTACAGGTCTCTCCAGGTCTCATGGTATGGGAAGTAAGGAAAGATAGCTGTCTACACTTAAGAGCAAGAGGTTCTAAATTGAGGACGTTGGGCTTAAACCCCAGCCCAGTTCTTAGTAGATGTGTAATTGTCTATGTGACTTTCAATGTGCTACTTCGTTTCTTTATGCTTCATTTTCCTCATCCATTGAAGAAAATTTTAAAATACCATGCTCAGGGCGGGGGATTTAGCTCAGTGGTTCCGCTGCCTGCCTCACAAGTGCAAGGACCCAAGTTTGATCCCTGGTACCCCCCCAAAAAAACAAAAAAACCCACCATGCTCATAAATTTGCAGAACTAAGAAATTATTTCATAAAAGTACATACATAAATGCTGAAAACATAACAAAAACTCAAAAATCATAGCTATTACTATGATCAAGAAAGCCTGGTTTACTTGTAGCAATGGCTTAATCACTGAATATATGGTTTTATGCAAAATTCTTAATGATGTTCATATATTTATTCATATATACACAGACATGAATGCATTCACACACATACAGACTCACACACACAAACAAAAATACGATTTACTGCATTCACCAAGCCTTAGGGACCAACTGAAAGGTCTAAATCTTAGAACCAGTAAACAACCAACCAGGACTTGAATTTATGATTACACAACTGCAAAGATAAGGACCTTAAATATTAATTCTGGAAAAATACTGACAGAGAGTAAGAACTCATTGGAGAACCCCATTCTTTAAAGATTCAACTGAAGGAAACAGCAGTATGACATCAGTCCAGATCACTGGACACAGGGCCTTCTACAATCTCGTAACATCTGCACAAAGCTGAGGTCCTACCTCTGTCTCCTTTCCAGGCTAGTGCAAGCTACCAACTCAGACCCTTTTGTTGGTCAGACCTTGTTGATCAGTTAGGGAGCATACTGAATTCACTGTCCCATGAAAAACTTGTCTTACTAAAGATAAACAAGAGTGTTTCCTTGCTCCTTGGGAAGGCTTGGTATTAGATATGAATCCTAAAGGACAGCAGGTGGGGTTTTCAGACCCATGTAAGTATAGCCCTGGAGCCTGGACAGCTGCAGAACTGACTTTGGTCTATAGTGGTTAACAATCTTCCTTCACAACAGGACCACAGAACAGAGGTTGTTGCTCCTTATATATGTATCCTACTTCTGTATTTCTCTTTTTTTCTACCTCTTCATTATGGTTTGGATCTGGAATGTCCCCAAAGGTCATATGGTAAATGTCTGGCTGCCAGGTGATGGCACTCTTGGGAGGTGGGGCCTCCATGGAGGAACTGAGTCACTGGAGAGACGCCTTTGCAGGATATGTTTTGTCCCTGGTCCTCCCTCCCTCCTGCTCTGCTTCCTGCCTGCTGTGAGGCCAGCAGCTTCCTCTGCTGCACTCTTCCACTGCCTGATGTTCTGCTTCACCTCAGACCTGTAGCAATGGAGTCAGATGACCATGGAGTGAAACCTCTGAAACTGTGAGCCAAAAAACCCTTTCTTTATTAAGTTGATTTTTCTCAGGTATTCTGTCACAGCAACAAAAAGAGAACACAAGTTCTGTTCCTTTGAGAACTCTCACATTCAGGATTCTGTTGGTCACTGATATGAAAAAGCAAGGTAACTGTCCTAAGAAAATACTATTCCAGCCAAAGGTGTGCTGTGTGTCCTTGCCCCAGAGCTGGTTACTCCAAAGAGGCCCCTCACAGCCTGCGAACCCACAAAACTAAGGAGGTTTGCTAATTTAGTAATGCTCGTGCTCATACTCCTGCCCTCCCATATGACACCTAGTTTAGAGGTCTGTTCTGTTTACAGATGCCACTTGACTGTAAAGACTGTCATCATCCTGAATCCTAGGCTTTACTCCATCCCTGTCTCTGTCCTTTGAGAACTGAGATCCAGCCATCTAAATTCCTCAAACAATCATGTACACAAATGTTGACATCCTGCATTGGCCAAAAATAAATGAATAAATAAAACTCAGTTTCCCTGGAACTAAGTAAGTTCAGTATCTAAAATTACCAAAATAGACTTTTAAAAACCCATATAAGTGTCATGAGGGTTCTGTGAGGGGGTTAAAAAAGGTCACAAGAAAATTCAGTAAGAAATTTGTATTACAGTTAAGGGAGCATTAACAGTCACATAATGCTGTGTCCATAACTGCAGGCAGTTAGTGACTGCAATTCTGTTTCAAGGGACAGTTATCCTGTTGCATAGATGTCTAATTCAGTGTAGTTAGGAGACAAGTCATAGAGTCAAGCCATTGAATTTTTTCAGTATCATTACCTCTCATCTCAGTAAGGAAAAATAGAAAAAAAGGAATTGTCACTGCTTATAAAGAATGTGGAAAATTTTTAGTAATTGACTTTACCTTAAATTAGATAGCAGTTTTCTCACTGTTTCCTTGACAGATGTGCTTTGAGAAGACAGAGTCGGCAAAGAAGCAATTTTACTACTGCCACTCACAGAGACTCTGGTTTCGTGTCCAGACCTTAGACCTTCTGTAGGCACACTGGGCAATCTGAGGTTAATAATTTCAAAGTAGGAACCCCATTAAATACTAATAATTTCAGAAATAATAACATGTAACATAATGAAATATTAATACACAATCAATAAAACTAAGAATATAAATTTAATGAGAAAAATTGTCACATATGTAGTTTTACAAAAATATTCTTAATTAGAATAATGACCATTTATTTCTGTCATATACTGCTTCAAGGCTTTTGGGGTAGTCACAATTAAAGAGAATTGGTGATAATTTATTCCTGACAACAGCAGCAATATAGCACTTGTCTTTTCTTTGTGAAATAGACTTAAATTCTATTTTAGAATGGGATAAATATGCAAAATTAAAACACAAAATTAACAAAGATGGTTAAAAAAATACTTAGTGATGGTCTAGAGGAAAAATGTTCTAGGTGAAGTGTCATGACCTTGGAGTAGAAAACTCAATGGCTGCTCAAGTACGATGAGAAAGTCAAAAGCTGGAAGCATGGAGTAACAGGACCCAGAGGGAAAGAGGGGAGGTGAGAGACAGGTGCATGGGGGCCTTGGGGAGTGAACTGAGCTTCTTTTAAGCACATGAGAACTACCAGGAGAGGGTTGCGTGCATCCGATACAAGTTTTAAAAGGATGCCTAGCCGCCAAATGAAAAATAAGGCACAGTGAGTATGGATAAGTAGTTTAGTATGTCCTGAGACCTAAGTCTTCAGTATGGCAGGAATAGAAAATACAAGAGGGTAAGGATGGTAAAATATGGGAGGGGAAGATGAGTAGGTGGGGAGAGAGTACATCATGCAGGGTTTTATCAAGGAAGAAAGGTTTTGCAATCATTCATGCTCACAACCATAAATTCAAGTCACAGCTTTAGAGAGTTTTTTGCATTTATACTAGCAGGAGATTTTGAAATTGGATTATAGTTTATATCTGATGGGATGTGCTTCTACTGTCTGTAGTTCTTTGGTATTAATTATACTGTCAAACTTTAGCTGATTTTAAAATTAAGAACATTATATAAGCTAATGCTTAATTGTCTGTTAAAGAATACTTATACAATGTCTAAAGGTTCATTAACCATAACCTTCCATATGCTAAAATTAAGGAGTTCTTTTGTTGTTGTTTTATTATTTTGAGGATGCTGGAAATTCACACTGGTGTTGGAAGTGGATAGTAAAATGCACTACACAAGAGCACAGGGAATTCCTCTCTGAATCTCTGTTTCTTCTTCTGTCAAATAATAATAGGGACCACCTCTAACAGCTATGGTGAGGATTAAATAAGATGTACAAACAATACAGTCCAGGGTTCAGTATTAGTGCTTGCAAATAGTACCTAATACTTACTATGGTAATCTCTATCATCACTAGCATTATTAATGCATTTGATAAACTTCCTCTATTATCTTACTTGGACTGTAATTCTAACACTCATATTTATAAGATTAAAAAAACAAAATTTTATGAAGACCTGAATTAATTCACACTCACACACACACACACACACACACAGAGTTCTGTAGTTCTGTGTTAGTATCTGGATAGATCTTAAAATTTAATTTAAGTTTTAACAAGTGATTCTAGACTTCCTGCATTGTTCATGAGAAGGCCTAAGGACAGCCCTATCAGGGGAAATTATATCATTTTTTCAATCAATAAATGTTGAATGTCAACTGTAAGTCAAGTGCCATACTAAATATGAGGGCACAAAGGTGAACAAAACAGACCATGTTCTCTTGGAGTGAGATTTTAGTGGAAAATAAAGACCAATCAAACTAGAAAAACATGGTAAAATAAGCAGATGAGTAAATTACATGTTTTAGAACACTAATGAGCACTCTGAAAAATATAAACCAGGATGACTGCCTAGTAAGAGTATAACTTGCCACCCATGGGTAAGCTATTTTAGATGGAGCCAACAGGGTAGACTTTGAGGAAGTTCAAAATAACAAAGAAGATGAGGTATGAGCCCTGTCTTTAAGAGCTGATATGCAATGCAAAGATAGCTGAAAATTCCATCTGACTGTGAGTCACTGCTCACCACTGTATGTCAGAACGTAGCTGGTGCTTAACATGTAAGGATGAAAGTTGAACGAATTATGATACAACCTGACCACTTCCAGGAGGCACTGAGAGTGCCTGAGTTTGCCTATGAGCAGGAGGGAGGCCCAGAAGACACTTGAACTGGAACTGGAATGGCAAGAGAGCAATGGGAACTGGTACTGGAGGGTGTTCAAGTAAAGAAAGTGTAGATAAAGACATGGAAGGATGTGACAAAATAAAACTAAGAAATTTAGAATTTCTGGGAAGTGAAGTGGGGACTAAAGGGCAGGGCAGGATGGAAGGCGATTTGTGCCAGGATAAACAGTCTGGACTTGACTTTAAGAATGGGGTTCTGGAAGGCTTTTGAGTACAGGGGCAAAGCTGAGTTTCATGCTGAAATAAGTAACTTTCAACAAGGGCAGGAAAGTGAAAGTGCCTGTTTCCTTGTTCTTTTTTTTAAATTATGTTTTGGTGCATTTTAGGGATACAATATGTTTACATTTCATTGGATGCTTGTACCTCTACAGGATGTATCTTAGTTCTTATTTTTTTCCCCATTACCTGTGTGCCCTTCACCCCCTCCACCTTTCTCTATTTACATAGATTTCGTTTCCATTATTTCTTTTCTCATAATTTTTCCTTCCCCTTCTTTCCTTTCCCCTTCCCCTCCCACAACCCTACACCTTTGGACCTTTTAATATTTCAAATTATCAATTATTCATTTTAATCATTTTAATCCTTATTTACACTTTCAGTTTCTCACACTAGAGAAACTATTTGGTATTTACACATGTGTCCTATTTATTTCACTTAAGAGTATGGCCTCAATATGCATCCATTTAGGTATAAATGTCTCTAATTTCTTGTTCTTTATGGCTGACTAGTACTCCATTTTATAAAAAAAGCACCACATCTTCTTTATCCAGTTTCCAGTTGATGGGCACTTGGGCTGTTTCCAAGCTTTAGCTATTACAAACTGTGCCGCTATAAACATGGGTATACATATATCACTGTGGTATGATTCTTTTAATTCTTTGGGAAAGATACCCGGCAGGGGAATAGCTGGGTCAAATGGGACCTCTAGCCCTAGTTCTCTGAGGTATCTCCATACTGATTTCCACAGTGGTTGCACCAGTCGGCACATCCACCAACAATGGAGAAGGGTTCCTTTCTCCCCACACCCCCTCCAGCATTTGTTATTTGTCGATTTCTTGATAGCAGCCACTCTTTCTGGGGTGAGGTGGAATCTCACTGTTGTTTTCATCGGCATCTCTCAAATGACCAGTGATGTTGAACCTTTTGTCATATATTTATTTGCTGCTTTTACTTCTTTGTCTGAGAAATGTCTGTTCATTTCAGATGCCCATAATTCAGTGTACTGCTATGCTAAGAGGACAGAATTTGGATTCAGAGAAATTGAGTCCAACTGCCTGGAATTCAGCTTAGTTACATTTATAGTGGAGGATAAGACTTTGTTTCCTTTTTTATTTTTGGTACCGGGGATTGAACTCAGGTCCTTGTACTTGCGAGGCACATGCCAGAACCACTGAGCCAAATCCCCAGCCCCTAGACTTTGTTTCCTTGAAATTATTTTTTAAAAATTCTACTGGGAATCTAAAATATCCAGTTTATTTTACAGTTGATAGAATTTTCATGTCAAGTACATTCTAGAATGCAATGTTCATAGTAATTTCATGTGTGTTTCACAGTAAGTTAATAAACCACACAGAAAAAAATAAGTTTATGTTTTCACAGTCATAACTGACATGTTATGGCAGGAACAGATGTTAGGGTTACACTATAATAATTTGAATTGGCTACTTACTGTGGGTAGGAAGTTAAGCCTGCTCCATTTCATTATTTCCACATTTTCACAAAAGAAATCAAAATGATAGGGGAAAAAAGGTGAATTTCTATTTTTGTCTCTGTTGAAAATTTTGATCCATTCTTAATTGCCTTTATCACTATTATTTTCTCTCTTCTTGTATTTAAACATTGGTAATTACTTTTCAACAGTATAATTGCACTCACTTGGAATTTGTATAATTATAGCACACGTACCTTTTGAGGTTAGGTAAAGAAGAGCTTCTTTTTGTTGCTGGAGTATCATTGTACAGCTTTTGTTTTTCTTCAAAAGAATACAGACAAAATGAAGATAATGAAATCTTAATGAGTACACAATAAACTGAGCCAAAAGAAATAGTTACATAATTTGGATTTGTATTCAAATATCCACTTGTAAACTGTACCAATTTTAAGGCAACTTACATTCTTGTTTATATTTTTAATTTATAATAAATTTTAATGAAGTGTGTACAATATTTCAAGACCCTATCTATATATACCTTGGTTTATTTTAAAATTTATTATTAACAGATGTTAATTGTACAAATTAATGGGCTTCACTGTGGTATTTTTATACATGCACACATTATGTACTTATTGTAACTTGTTTTAGAAGAGTAATTTTATTTTATTTATTTGGGAGGGGTGTAACTGGGGATTAAACTCAGGACCTTGCACTTGCCAGGCAGGCGTGGGACCACTGAGACAAATCCCTGGCCCCAGAGGAGTGATTTTTTAATTGGTGCTTTATGAGTATATGGATGACTGAGCAGGACTATTGAGACTTCTACTCTCCCCATCTTCTGCTGAGACAATCACCTCTCTTCACTCTAATATCTCATTCTCTCCCACTTTGAGTTCAGGTTCAAAGACATTCTGACATATCACGATGAAAAATGTGTGTCCAAGAGTTGAAGTTTAAAGTAGGAAGAGACCTCAGGTCATCCAGTCTCTCTTCAGAAAATTTATTGCTGGCTCACAGTAAGTAGAAATTTTAAAATACTCTTCAATTGGTTAAGAATGTCTTAGGGACAGTATAATCAATGAGTCAATGTCTTTCTTTCATCTATGATTCTTCATTACACTTGCCCAGATAGCTTGTTCCATTAAGTAAACCTCTGTCAACAAGTTTAGGGATATTGAAGGCCAAGTAGAAGAGTATAGCAACAAAAATGTTTTAGATGGTGGGTGAATGGTTGAGGATCTGCCAAGCTCCTTTAGGAAAACATCAAAGAGATTTTCAAGCACATGTAGGCATCATTGGCTTTACTCACTGACTTGAATCAAAAATAATTTTTTTAACTCAACAGGCAACTAATTTATAATTACAATCACTTGAAAATATTTCACTTTGTTCCTGCCAAGCCCAAAATGAGTATTTAAAATTAAATATTAATTTTAAAATCAAAATTATATTAGCAATTTTTCCATTACAATTTGGAAATCCAACAGGACCATAGTTGAAGGTACAGTAACAGTTTGAAACATTTATAAAAGATTAGCTTTAAAATTAAGCGATTGGATTTAAAATTAAGAAATTGTTTTAAAAGGAAATTCTGATTATGGCACTGCAAATTGGCTTAATTAAGATGAAAAGAAAAAGCATGATTTCTTAGAAACCTAACTAATGGGTTCAAACACAAAGATTGTGAATTAATAGCTGATTAGGTTACCTAAGCAACAAAGTATGCGCGAAGGACAAGCTTACTACCAAAAGAGAACACAAAATAATGGCATAGATGGATACAAGAAAGGACTGGGAAGGGTAAAGTTAGATAAGCTGAGACTCACTAATCAGGCTAGAAAGGGCTTTGAAACATCAAAATGAAAATAATGCACATACAGCTTGAGCCTAATGATATTAAATAAAAGATAGAATGGAATAATAAGAATATAATACATAATAAAAGAATTATAGTAATGATGAATGAATACTAAGAAACTGAAATATTGTGAGCCTAATTTGTTTCCCATTTCTTTATTTTCTGGCTTGAATATTATAAGATGGAACTTTATGTTTTAATAAGTTCAAGTCCCGCCTGAAGTACATTACATCCTATGGGCATGAAAGAACTAATAAATACATTTAGTAGTTGAAACACTCTTAGGGACTGCAGAGGAATCATGCAAAACAGGAAAAGCACTAAACGACTGAAAATAGAGTAATATCATAATTTTCAAAGCAGATTCTTAAAACTGAAGACCAGATTCTGAAAATTATAGAGCTTATATCAGTCCTTGGCAAAATGCTAAGTAGAATTTAATCAGAAGAGAGGTATAGGTCTGTGGGAATTTCAAGCAGTGTGGAAATTTTAGGGACACTGTTCTCAGTCAGGAAATGTTCTCTGCCTCCTCAAAACACATGGAATTGACAGCTCATCCACCCTGCATCCTTTCTCTCAGTTCTGGAACAGTAAATTTAATTTTTTAAAGATCCAAATTACTGACAAGCTTCTGATTTATTTTTCAGGGTGTCACACAAGACACATTGAAAATGGTCAAAACAGTACAGCTAAATCTAAATCTATGTAAACTGAATTTTTCTTACCTTTGTTTATGAGAGGAACTTCCTTTTTCTCTTTCTTTAATGAAACATCAGCATCATTTTTATCCAAAACCTGAAAAACAATCTCTTTACTTAATACTATACAAAAACACAGAACATATTACAAGGCTGAGAGAAGACCCTGACGAGCAGTGCCAACGACCCAGAGAAGAGACTGCGATGCTGCCAGTAGTAGTTATTAGCATGTTTTGAAGGAGGAGAATGGGACATATTGTAGAAAGCAATATTGCCTTGCACCTCAAGGATGACTGTGTTATCAGTGTCCTGCTTACCACTATCATTTCTTTAAAAGCATCATCACATGTCTTCTACCAATACCTGTACAGATATTTTTTAAATTGACAAGTTGCATAGATGTAACAAAGACTCCAACAAGAGCCAAGTGTTGATTCACCAGGAGCACCTAGGGCCAAGACACATGATGGGAAAGCATATAGGGCCATAAGGTATTGGAACATGGGTCAGCCCATCCTCTGATGGGATTTTAGGGATGATACCTAAAAGGGGCTTCTCAGCATTCACGTTAGAGACAGGCTCTGGAAGGTTGCTGGTACCTGGAGTGATGGTGTACTAGTGTCATGTGAAGAGTGGAGATGAAAGTGGGGATAATAAGGATAGTGGGGGGTTGGGTATGTCACTCATAGTCATGTGAAAATCCTACAAGCTCCATTTTATAAGGCTCACTTAAAAAAACTTTATTATCTTTTAATACAGGTCTGGTTTTTTGCTTTTTTTTTAAGATAGCATCTCACTTTGCAGTCCAGGTTGGCTTTGAACTCATTCTGTAGCCCATGGTGGCCTCAAACTGGCAGTGATCCCTCTGCCTCAGACTCTCAATTGCTAGGATTACACTACTATGTGTACCTGAAGTATAGTTCTTTAGATGGTGGGGGAGAGGCTATGAGGATATGAACGTATGAACTATGCATGTGCAATTCAGGGAAAGAGAACCAGAATGTTTTCTTGATGTATTCTGGAAATCTTTGAGAAGGCAGAGAAAACAGGCATAAGGCAAATGCTCCTGCCTGCATCTGCATCTGAAGACCACTGAGACCCAACTAAGTGCCCCACCTCTGGTACTCACTATGCACAGCGGAGGTGTCAGTTATTTTGAAGCCTGCTCAGTAAATACGCATCCCTTGCTTTTCCAACAAACCTGCTAACCAAGAATGATATGGAGAGAGGTCAGCCTACCTATTCTTCCCCTTCCAGAAAACAAAGCCATATTTGAACATAACAATCTGGAAACTGCTCTGTCAGAAACCAGATTAAGTGGGCACACATGTAGCTTAGCAATTAAATAATTTTGTAGCAAGCTGCCCATCACTGCCATTTTTATTTAACCCAAGCAGAAAGCAAGAAAAGCCTTACAGATAGGAGACAATAAATAAAACTTCTTTAAAGCTACTGTTGTCCCTTTCAAAAAGTTTTATAGTTATACTATAAGTGTCTTGCTCCAGGAAGCAATAAAACCCATATTTTTAAAGGTTCATTTTGTAAAAAATATTGAAAGTGACTTTAAAATGTATGCCTTTATTTCTGTTGTAACATAAAATTTAAAGTTTTTTTCTGATGTACAAATATACAAAGAAAATCACATGATATTAAGTGTCTCCTATGTTGGACTAAATATTTTTTGACCAATTTATGAGGAGCAAAGACTATTTTTTTCCACCATACTTAGAAGTAACCACAGATAAGCGTATGAGAAGAACTACTTAATGGCTTTAGTAATAGTCACTTTGTTATAACCATGATAATTGTATTCACAATGTGTTAATTTTTCTTCAGTAAGGTTTTCTGATGATGAAATTGGACAAAAATAAGTATCCAAGTTTAACAAAAATGACATTACTCCCAGCAAAGAACATCTATTGTTAGTGTTATTAATGCAGCTGCATGAAATTAATTATTTTTGTATTCTACTGTTGAGTTCTCTCTCTCTTGAGGTCTTGCCTTGTTAGGGCTGTTTTTATTAGGATGATGTATATCCCTCATCTCAAAGATGTCGAGTGTACAAAGATTTATCATCTTTTTGGCAGGAGAAATATCTTGCCTTTTTCTTTCCTGTTTCTTCCTTATTCTTTTGATTAAAAGTACAGACATGTTTAAAACATATGTGGATAAATTCACTGGCTACAGTATTTTATTTAAACAGCATTGTGTAAATATCCAGTTTCATAAGACTCTGCCTTCTCTTAAACTGTAGTTATGGCTTTGAGCATGTGGGTATTTTCAAGGTGAGACAAGATACACAATGTTCTTTTGAAAAAAATGTTTTTATTGTACAAAACTCTTTCATATACACTAATTTGTTTCATCATAGAAATATTCTTCAGTCACTTAGGCTCAACTATCGTTTATGCTCTGCAGTTTGGGTGTATCTCTTTCCTAAGATTTCTACCTAAATAGGGAAACAGATAATACCTCCCACACAGTGAGAGTAAAATTAAGTCTTGACATGCGATTTAAGGCATTTTAGTCACAATTATGTTAACAATGAACAGGGTGAGAGATCTGTCTGCTCTCCAAGGGATAATACCACATACTCAATTTTGTAAAGTATCTATTTAAGAGGATAAATTATAAGTAAGTTAGAGAGAAGAATAAAAGAACATATCACAGGCAGCTCTATAACACCTATTTAACTGTTGTTAAGGAAACTTAGGAACTGGATGATATCACTTCAGCAGTTTTCCTTTCCTTCCGTTTTCTGCCCTCCTACCCTCAACCCAAGTGCATACTATTATGCACATGGACTCATAAAAGCTGCCAGATCAGTAAATGCCTATCTGCCAAATTCAACAACCCGTTCCCTTTTTAGATTTCCACAGTTAACACTGCATTTTAAGCCTCAGCTCTTCATTCATTAATTTTTTTTGGATAAAATTGAGTTCCTAGTGTGGGAGCTGTTGTAGAGAAGAGTGCCAAGTCTTGTCTTCAAGGAGCTTATCTTCTAGTGAAGGGAACAGATATTAAATAAGAAGATAAATGTGTAGTATAATATCAGGTAAAGTACATTCTGTGAAGAAAAAGAACACAAATGAGAGTGAAGCTGAAATTCCTGCATAATCTGACCCAGTTGCTCCGTTCTCATCCCACACCTTCCACTCCTCTCCAAACACATTTCCATTGACATACCAACCCATTCCTCTGGTGACCTGCGGCTTATTGCATGTTCTAGGCTTGCCCACCCCTGACTTTCTCTGGGCTTTCTGCAAATATCTGCTCCATGGGGCCATCCTTGAACATTCTGCCTACAATCCCAACTCACGTTTACCACATCCCAACACAGATGCAGTACTTCCTCTCCCTATTTTCTTGGCTCACTTTGCTCCTAGTGCTTACCACTATCTGCCACACAACATATTTTACTTGTTCATCTTGTTTATTGTCTGATCCCCTCAAGAGAATGGAAGCTGCACAGAGGTAAGAAGTATTGTCTGCTTTGTTTTCCCCTGCTGTGTCCCCAATATCTAGTAGAGTAACTGACCATGCAGTGAAAAAAAGAAAGTGAAAAAGCAAGTCATGAAAAGACCTGTGTTATTAAGTTATGCTGAGGAAGATTCAGGTAGTGAATGAAGTCTGGGTAAGGAAAAACAAAGGAAAAGGCTTAGGCTTATATTACATTCTCTCTCATTTGTGCTATTTTTCTTCAAAGAAATTCCATTATTTGATAATTATATTGCTTTTTTGTCTTTTTACTTATTAATATTTTGCAAGCTTTTGGGACCCAAGGAAAGCTGGCATAGCTACAGTAGACTGAGAGAAGGGATAGGTAGTGAAGTTGAGATCCCGAAAGACATCAAGTAAGGTCATCTGGGGTCTTGAAGGCAAAGGCAAGCATACCAAATTTGTTCTAAGGGTGAGAGGGTCATGGCAGGCCTTGGAGAAGGAGAAAAATATCATATTACAAATATTGCAGATGAAAAACTACAATTTTTAGATCATGGAGAACAACAGAAACTGCTGTCATTGCCCTGGTAATAGATGTTGGTGAGGTATACAGATGTTAAGATAGGTCTTATGAGTAGAGGTTGATTCAGAAGACTGGAGGTGGATTGAGTGCAGGTTATGGAAGGAGAAGAGAAATTCTGGATGAACCCCAGTTTTGGGCCTGAGGAACTGAATGGTGGGCCCTTTACTGAGTTAGGGGAGCACGAGGATGTCTCTTGGAATTCTTCCTTCCCTTGATCTGTGTAGCCCTTTAGGTTTCAACTTTCTCTGGATAATTTATTCTTTTTCTGTCTACTCTCAATCCTTCAATTAATCTTTTAAAAGTTCATGGGACTAAACCAGCACACTTTATGCAAACAATGACTCCATCAGCATCATCAACCCCAACTTCCTTTGCTTCAGCTATTTCCAACTGGATGACTCTAACACTCAAATATTTTGCTGAAACTTCAAATCCGTAGTCTTATTTTTGTCCAGCTACTCAGATTGCCCTGGTCACCTGTCCTCTTCCTATCTATAACAAAATTTTTCCAGGTTTCTATCTCAACACTAGCTTCTTTATTCAGCCTTCCATACTCCTAACCATGCTGTGCAATTTTCCCCTCCAATTTTCTTGTTTTCCTTGTCTCCTTACACTACTACTTTTTCTTTTTTTAATTCAATAAGTTTATTGGTACATTTTAGGTATACAATAGGATGACATTCATCATTAGGAATTTGTACCTTTACATGGTATATCTTGGTTCTTATTTTTTTCCCCTTTCCTCTTTCCTCCCTTCAACCCCTCCACTCCTCCCTATTTACAAAGACTTTGTTTCCATTTTCTCATTTTCTCATATTTTTTCCTTTCCCTTCTTTCCCCTACCCCTCCTAATTGCCCTTTCCCTTTGGACATTTTCTTGCTATTTCACATTATCTATTTTACATTTTGATCTTTATTTACACCAGAGAAACTATTTGGTATTTACATGTGTGTCCTATATATCTCAATTAAGAGTATGGCCTCCATGTGCATCTATTTAGCTATAAATGTCTCTAATTTCTCATTCTTTATGGCTGAGTATTATTCTATTTTATTAAAAAAAAAACCACATCATTTTTTTTTTTTTGGTACCGGGGATTGAACTCGGGTCCTTGTGCTTGCAAGGAAAACCCATATCTTTTTTATGCAGTCACCAGTTGATGGGCACTTATGCTGTTTCCAAGCTTTAGCTATTATAAACTGTGCTACTATAAACATGGGTGTGCATAGATCGCTGTGGTATGATGCTTTTAATATTTTTGGGAAGATACCCAGCAGGGGAATAGCTGGGTCAAATGGGACCTCTAATCCTAGTTTTCTGAGGTATCTCCATACTGATTTCCACAGTGATTGCACCAGTCTGCACTCCCACCAACAGTGGAGCAGGGTTCCTTTTTCCCTACAACCCAGCCAGCATTTATTATTGGCTGATTTCTTGATAGTGGCCATTCTTTCTGGAGTGAGATGGAATCTCAGCATTTTCATTTGCTTTCATTTGCATCTCTTTGATGACCAGTGATGCTGCACATTTTTTCATATGTTTATTTGCTGTTTCTACTTCTTTGTCTGAGAAATGACTGTTAATTTCAGATTTACACTACTATTTTCATGTAGCGTCATCCTACTTGGTTTTTGTTTTGTTTTTAGTTTCTTCTTTTTCCAGCTGAAGCCATTATCACAGTCTGATAGCTTTTAAACTAAATTTCCATGAGTATATATTCCTTTTTTAAAACTTCCTGAAGTTTATGCTTACTTAATATATCAAGCACCAACTCCTGGGTTTTCAAAAGCTCCTCTCAATGTGGTTCTAAGTTATTTGGATATAATTGTAATATTTCTTAACAAACGTCCTCTACTATAATATCTTCAGAATTCCCTAGAAGCACCACATATATCTTTGTTTCAATACCTTTGCTCATTTGCTCTTCTCTCCACCTCTCCCTCTCCTCCTCCTTGTCTTGTTCTCCCCCCTCCCTTTCTTCTTCCTCTTCCTCTTCTTCCTCCTCTTTCTCTTCTTCTTCCTCTTCTTCCTCTTCCTCTTCTTCTTCTTGTTACTCTAGACATATGGATTTCTTAAGTTGCCTATCATTTACTATTACTGTTGTTGCAAGCCAAGCATTTTATGTAACCTAGATAAGACTGAGACCCTGTAGCAGCCTGGATTCTTGCCATGATCTTTCAAAACTTGGTTGCATCTCCCCAAAACAAATTCAACTCTGCAAAGCATTTCTGAAGATTGAATTGGGAAATGGACAAAATAATTACATGTAGCAAAACAATTAACTTACAATTAAAACAAAACATCTATTTTTTAAACTTCTTTGACTGATGGTTGGCTAATCCCTGTCTATACATTTTCCCCACCCTATCTTTCCAGGCTGCAGCTCTAGGCTTTTCTACTTCTGGGATTACCTGCTCACTTTCTGGATCCATCCCTACCCATCACCACTCTTTACTCTCCCCTTTCCTCCACAAAGCAATTCTACTTTGTTAGTTTTCATTCTCCTCAGTTACCCAATAAAGGCTGAATTTGCATTACTTAGAACCACATAAAAAATTACTTTCATTGCACAAAGAATTATTTTCATTCCATAATAAATCAATCATTCCATAATTCAGTAACTCAATAATCCAATAATCTTGTCCATTCTCATGAAAACCTTGAGAGCAGATGATAGTATTATTCTCATTTCGTATATAAGAAAACAGGAGATCAGAACTTGATATAACTAAGTGGCTCATAGGTCTGAATTTGAAGCTAGATCTCTGTCTGTGTGCAGAATGTGTCCTTTCCATAACATAATTCTACTCTTGGTTTTATAAAACTGTCTTCCAATTGTCTTGTTCTTTCGGGGAAAGGATCAGATTTTTTTTTTTAATTTTTGCTGTCCCTCAAAATCTGTAGCATAATACTGTTCAATAAGTTTGTCTTCATTAATTGGCTCATGGCTGCTGGTAGTTCACATGCTGAACAATAATATTTAGATTCATTATAAATCACCCATGAAATGTTCCTTTATATCAGGGACTGCTTCACATATTGTTCTTGTGACTATCTGTACCATGCTGGGGAGCTGATCAATGATACTGTGGATGCCGAGTATAGATAATTTTTCCTACAAAGTCCTGGGGCAACTCTGGTTTTTATCTTAAAAGCATTAGTCATGAAACTTCTCGTACTTTTAGCAACAATCACATCACTGTACATGTTCATTAAGAAGCAAGGTAGCATCATCAAACAGGAAAGCTGACTGAGAAATGGTCTGCTTTTGAAATTAAGGGAATTTTAATATCTGAAGTCATGTTATTACAACATCTATCACATGTTACTACAATATTCAGGCAATTTCCTTTGAAAAACTTGTTAGGAGTAAGAAAAATGATGTATCAATCGGCTGAATGCAGCTGATTTAGGGATTCACTGTGTCAATTATTAGCTGTTCTTTCCTTTGACATGTTTTTGGGTTGATTTTCACTCTTCTCTTTGTATCACATCATGTAACACCACTGCTCAAAGTACTGTACTTGTTTGTTGATTTGATTTTTGGCCACCATAAAGCATAAAACCAGATACTGGCAACTCATCAACTCTTCTCGACATTCTTCAGGTTTTACAACATGCCATGAAAGCCCTGTCTATGATCCTAAGAATTTAGAGCACATCAATGTCTTCTCTGAGCTGGAACAAGATTCTTTCAAAGGATATCCCAAAGAACTAATCAATTACAACTGGTAATAGAATTACCTCAGTCTCTAAATAGAGTTCTATCCACTTGTTACTTCATTCACACATCATTTTTGGCTCCAGAAAGTGCTGTGCTCTGTCCCAGGCACTGAAGGTTACATCTTTCACAATAAATACCACAGACTCTATTGCCAAATTCTTAAATATTTCTGGTAAGGGTGATCTGGCAACCAAGTTTTTTTTAAAATGTCAAAAGATTGGAGAAATGAAATGAATCTATCCACCAGTTTGCTCTCAAGGCCAGATGTAAGGCAAAAGAGAGAGAGGGAGAGAGGGATAGAGAGACAGAGACAAAAGAGCTAAAATCAGTCAGAGTGAAAAGTTTGTACGATTATGGTTATTAAGTAGGCAGGTCTAACCCAACCTTATATAACCACGCCACACTACAGATACTCTCATGTCTTAGAAATTTGGGGTTTTCTCTTACATTCAAAATAGCAACTTAAAGACAATTATTATCAAATTTGAAAAAAAACCAACACAGATCAGTATGTAATAAAAAGGTAAACACTGTTTCATATTGGAACCCAAAAATCTATACAATGTCAATTTCAGTATGTTCTTCACCAAAGTAAATTAAAGTTTGCATATGTGTAATGGGAAATTAGTGCTTTTATCAGTCTGATTTGAGTCTCAGCTTATTATTCCTACTCAACTCCTCAGATTTGGGTTTTCCAAAATTAAGCTTTCTTCAAACTCATCATTTGCTTCCCCAGCCAGATGTTGTGGTCTGGCAGTCTGGCTTTCCTACTGCCTGTCCAAGCAGATTCCCCCAGATGCTTACTCTGTAGAGTTGCTTCTCACCTCTCATCTTGGGATATATCTTGAACAGACTTCTTACCTCCTTTTCACGTAATTTTTGGTTATCAGTTCCATTTCTTCATTTTAATTCTTATTGCTTCTCTTAAGCGTGGTGCAGCGACGGCTGATCAGATCACATCACTTTGAGAGGCACTGCTCACATCGGTTCCAGCCCAGCTCTGGGGTGCTATGGAACCTATATGCTACATTTTGCCTTCAGTAAAGTTGAACTGCCAATTTAACACAGAGCAGTATACAGAGTTTTTTATTGAACTCAGACAAGTCCCTAATCACAACAGGGTTGCACAGGGTGTTGCTTCAGTGACAGTGGGACTACACAGTGGGCATTTTGAGATGCAACATTTACTCAGACATTCACTCTCCTGACAAAGGCTGGCATACCTATAAGAAGTGCTATAAAATAATTTCTACCTTCTTCCTACCTGGGATTAACTGGGACAAACCTAAACTTTATACAGGAGTTTGGAAACTCTTAATAAGGAAATCAGGTCAGAATATCTAGGATTCATTAAAAGAGAGGGCAGAATATGTATTTTGATCATAGAAGATATAATGGGATTTTCTGGAGGCCAAAGGTAAGGCAACAGTAACTCATGATAGGGCTAGTGCTAAGGCTAGGACTATAATCATGTTCCTAGAGAGACATTCTTCAACAGAGAAAAAAGATTCTTTTTTCTAAGACTCAGAAATTAGTAGAAATCCTGAGAAGAAAAACTGATGACATTTATAGAATTCTAGATTAACCAGAAGAGTAGATGTTGAGGAGAAAAGTGGCACATTGTACAGATAATATTTAGGATGTTTAAGGGGAGAAATGAGCGTAAGGAAAGCTAATTTAATCTGGGCAAGGAACTGATGATAAATTAGTCTTTTAAGTTTTTTTTAAATTAAATGTATAACTTTTACATTTATTTATGGGTTACAGTTTAGTAATTTAATATATAATGTATAGTGACCAGTCAAGGTAATTAGCAATTCTATTCAAATGTTATCATTCCCCTGTGTTGGGAACGTTCAAATTATTTTCCTTTAGCTATTTTTAGAAGTATAACTAATTGCTGTAGAATACAGTTTCCATATTGTGTTATATAACTAAAACTACTTACTCCCTCTATTTTTTTTTTACCTGTTACCCACCCTATCACTCCTCCACCCCTTTCTTGACCTCTCATGACTCTATTCTACTTTCTGCTTCAGTGTGATCAACTCTCAGAGCTTCCACAAATGAGTTGAGAACATGCTGTATTTGTCATCAGGGCCTAGCTTATTTCATACAACATAACATTCTCCAGGTCCATCCATGTTGCTCCAAATGATAGCATTTCATCATTTTATGGCTGAATAATACTTCACTGTGAAGGGGCTGGGGACTTAGCTCAGCGGCACACCACTTGCCCAGCAAGCACAAGGTCCTGAGTTTTGATCCCCGGTACCAAAAAAAATGTTCACAGCTAATATTCCACTGTGTATATACAGCACATTTTCAGGTGAGTTGTTTTTTTAAAAAATGATTCAAGAATTGTTGTTGGAGATCCCCGATCTACAAAGAAGTCTGTCTAAGCCAAAATGTTTAGTATTAGTTAATTCAATATATGCATATATCATGAAACCCTCACACCCTCAAAAGCATGTTTGTGGACTTCAGCTGATCTAAGTGGAAGGGCTGCTTGAATTGCATAGTAGACAGTGTTGGAGGTAGAAGACAAAAGGAGAAGTCTGAGTGAGAACTGTTCAAAGAAGTGGGAGCTAAGGTGGAATAGCTGGGGCTCAAGGTGATCATCTCCTGGGAGTATGACCCTTAAAAGCTTAAAAATTTTTTTCTCGGGCCGGGCATTTGGGTCAGTGGCACCATGCCTGCCTCACAAGCACAGGGTCCTGAGTTTGATCCCTGGTACCAAAAAAAAAAAAAATTTCTCATCTGTAAAATTAGGATGAAGATAGTAGTTGCCCCTTAGGTTATTAAGAGGGCTTGATTAGATACGCGTTGGGAAGTACAATGCCTGGATTTCACTATGGCCACACAGAAAGAAGAATGACTAATTCCAATAAATTCCACATGCACACACACCAGAATTTCAGGAAAAGTTGTTTTCCAGTCAGAGATAATAAATTTGGATCACACTAGTTGCCCTGAAATGGTAGGTAGAATGCTAGCTGTGCAAATAAAATTATGAAAAATAATGAAAGAGGTCCCTCAAGGATGTCCACTATCACCACTCTTGTTCAATATAGTTCTGGAAACATTAGCCACTGCAATTAGACAAGAGAAAGAAATAAAAGGAATAAAGATAGGTAATGAAGAAGTCAAACTGTCATTATTTGCAGATGACATGATACTCTATATAGAAGACCCCAAGAACTCCACCAAAAGTCTTCTAGACTTAATAACCAAATTCAGTCAAGTAGCTGGTTACAAGGTCAACACACAAAAATCAATAGCTTTCCTCTACACCAATGACAGACTCACTGAGAGAGAAATAGCGCAAATAATTCCTTTCACAATAACATCCAAAAAACTGAAATACCTAGGAATCATCCTAACAAAAGAAATCAAAGACCTCTTCTCTGAAAACTATGGCACTCTGAAAAGAGAGATTGAAGATGATATCAGAAAATGGACAGACATCCCCTGCTCCTGGGTAGGAAGGATTAATATAGTGAAAATGGCCATACTTCCAAAACTGCTCTATAGATTTAATGCAATTCCAATTGAGATCCCAGCAGCATACTTCATAGACCTTGAGAAAACAATCCAAAAATTCATTTGGAATAAGAAGAGACCCAGAATAGCAAAAGCAATTCTAGATAACAGAGACATGGCAGGGCGTATCACAATCCCCAACCTGCAACTATACTACAAACCTACTGTGATAAAAACAGCATGGTACTGGCAAAGAAACAGGCTTGAGGACCAGTGGAACAGATTAGAAGATGCAGAAACAATGCCGGACACATTCAGCCATCTCATCTTCGACAAAGGAGCCAAACACCCTCACTGGAGGAAAGATAGCCTCTTTAATAAATGGTGCTGGAAAAATTGGGTTTCAACTTGCCAAAGATTAAAACTAGACCTATATCTCTCACCATGCACTAAACTAAAATCAAAATGGATTAAAGATCTAAATATTAAAATAGAAACTCTGAACCAGTTGGAACAGAGGTTCAGTAGAACCCTTGAAGACATTGGTTTAGGAAAAGATTTTATGAACAAAACCTCAGTTGCCCGTGAACTAGCACAAACAATCAACAAATCGGATCTCTTCTTATTAAAAGGCTTCTGCACAGCAAGAGAAACCACCAGCAGTGTGAAGAGACAATCCACAATGTGGGAAAAAATCTTCACCTGCTCTTCCTCAGACAAAGGTCTACTATCTCAAATCTATAAAGAACTTAAAAAGATCAGACCTCCCAAACTTAAAGACCCAATCCAAAAATGGGCATCTGAAATGAACAGACATTTCTCAGATAAAGAAGTAGAAATAGCAAATAAATACATGAAAAAATGTTCAACGTCACTGGTCATTGGAGAGATGCAAATGAAAACAACACTGAGATTCCACTTCACTCCAGAAAGAATGGCTGCTATCATGAAATCAACCAATAACTAATGCTGGCGGGGCTGTGGGGAAAGAGGAACACTGCTCCACTGCTGGTGGGAGTGTAGTCTGGTGCAAGCACTGTGGAAATCAGTATGGAGATACCTCAAAGAGCTAGGACTGGAAATCCCATTTGACCCCGCTATTCCACTGCTGGGGATCTTCCCCAAAGAATTAAAAGAATCATACCAGAGTGATATATGTGCACCCATGTTCAGAGCAGCACAGTTTGTAATAGCTAAAACTTGGAAACAGCCCAAATGCCCATCAACTGGAGACTGGATAAAGAAAATGTGGTTTTTTTATAAAATGGAGTACTACTCAGCCATAAAAAATGAGAAATTAGAGACATTTATAGCTAAGTGGATGCACATTGAGGCGATACTCTTAAGTGAAATAAATAGGACACACATGTGTAAATACCAAATAGTTTCTCTGGTGTGAGAAACTGAAAGTGTAAATAAGGACTAAATGTATAATAGGTAATGTGAAATAGGAAGAAAAGGGGCAAAGGGGAAGGAAGTGGGAGGGCTAAGGGAAAGGATAGAAGGGAATGGGATTAATATGAGAAAATGGAAAAATAGGAGCAAAATCTTTGTAAATAGGGAGGACTGGAGGGGTTGAAGGGAGGGCTGGGCAAAGGTGAAAAACAAGAACCAAGAGAGACTATGTAAAGGTGAAAATTTCCAATGATGAACGTCATTATATTGTATACTTAAAATGTACCAATTATTAGAATGAATAATTGATAATGTAAAATAAGAATAAAAGGTCCAAAGGGGTAGGGGTAGTGGGAGGCACAGGGGAAAGGAAAGAAGGGAAAGGAAAAAATGATGAGAAATGGAAAAAATGGAAATAAAGCCTTCGTAAATAGGGAAGGGTGGAGGGCATGAAGGGAGGGCTAGGAATGGGGATAAAATAAGAACCAAGATGCATTATATAAAGGTACAATTCCCAATGAGAAATGTAATTGTGTTGTATACCTACAATGTACCAATAAAAGAATTTAATACAAAAAAAAAAAAAAAGAAAGAGGTCCCACACCAAATGCTCCAAAGGTCCAACTGGGAAGCTAACTAGGGGATTTTGAAGAGGATTAAGATGTCTTTCTTTAAAAACCCTCATTATTTTCATGACAGCTTTTTAATCTCTAGAAAATGCCTGAGTTTTCACTGCATCCCAGCTGGAAACTTGCAGAGCTCCAAATGATGTGCAAGGTCTTACCAAGAACACTCTCATTTCGTGGATTTTGAAAACGAATCACCTGCACTGGCTAAAAGGCTAAGCATAAATGAATAACAAAAGGAAAATGCCATGCAAGTGACACCAACAATCTATATGAGCAAAAGCAAGTAGAGATAAAGCAGATGAGTCTGACACCACATGAATGATTCGGGAGCATGTTAAATGTGATGTGCAATGTAGAACAAGGAGACAGACAATAAAAATGATCCAGAAATAAAGATCATCTCACAAGGAAAAGATGAAACTGAAGAAAAATATGGTTTTTAGAAGTAGCTTCAATGGACTTCAGTCCTTGGAATAAAAGTAATAAGCAGAATATTCAATCAAGAATTGGAGGAAGGGAGGAGGAAGAAGTTAGGAAAACAAATCAAACTGGTATAAGACTGAGCCATAGCAGTGAGGTGATTCTAGAGCATAAATGATCATGCAGCTGAATATAAATCTGAAAAATAATCATTACCATTTCACTTGAAATCATACAACAAGCAGTATAAGAGCCAACGAGAGGTTGTTTCAGTTTATATCTAGATGCACTCAAAGGTAGGGCTTTTGGAAGTTGACTGGATTATGGAGGTTTATAGCTGACTTGCTGTTAGGAGATGGAGTCTGGTGGGTCGGAAGAGGTGAATCACTGGGGGTGTGGCCTGGAAGGGTTCATCTCCTACACTGGCTCCTCTCTTCACTCTTTCTCTCTGCTTCTCCACCATCACTGTGACATGAGAAGCTTGCTCTCCATGATGCTCCTGTGCTATGCTGTTCTCCTTAAGCCAGCAGGCTGTGGACTGAAAGACCTACAAACTGTGAGCCAAAATAAATCTCTCCTTCTTCAACTTGCAGGTGCTGGATATTGTGTCCCAGTGACAAGGAATGTGATTAAGACAGAGATGTTGCCCAAAATGTTGAAGAGAGGGAAATCAAGCATCTGAATGTGAAAAAAATATCCTTTCAATAGGCATAATTAACACAGCAAAAGAAAAAAAATGCGCCAATAGGAATAGAGTTGTTCTCTAGACAACATGAAAATGACACTCACAGGGAAAAGGCAGATAAGAGGCCAGGGCTGCCCTTGTCAGTACCCTTTTGGTGTTATAGATGCATTAGTAACAGCACCTTTATCATCCCTTTTAGGGACATGGACATAGGAAGCTCTCTTAGCTGAAATCCTTTTAAGAATTCAGCAGTGGTAGACCGCTTCCCCAGTAAGCCTGGATCTCTGGGTTCAATCCCTAGTACTTCCAAAAGAAAAAAAAAAATTCAGATGTAAACCTGAAGAGCAACTGTCAGTTTGCAATTGGCCAACCATGCAGATTGCCATAAAAAGAGCAAACATGTAGCATAAGTCAGTATGTGACGTCCAAGTGAACTGAGGTTGAATTCATCTTTTAAATGACTAAACTGTCATCATGCTACCATACAACAGTTTCATGAGGTGAGATAATGTGCAATGATCTCTGTGAGATGGACTTTCTGTGGTGGACTGAGCATACCATATTTCTGAGTCTATGACACTTGAAAATAAGGACTTGAATCCCACAGTTCCACATCTAGTCAATTCACCAAAATAATAAATGCCATCTGGGGCAGAGGGGTAGAAGGAAGGTGGCCTTGTGTTGTAGCTTCCTGGACCAGTGTTAGGACTGAGTGCCTTCTTTCTTTAGCAGGCACAGGGTCAGAATGAAACACACACACATGTGAGTGTGTGCACACATGCACACAGATTATAATCAAAAGATAACAGAAGCCGCACAAGGGTTAAGAATTTTTTTCATATTTCTGACTTTAAGAAAGTACAGTCAAGCATTCATGACTAATTTTTTCTTAGTTGAATTATTCCAACTACAACCAGAAAAATTAATGTGCATCTGGATAATGTATATTCACCCAAATTAATGAGATGCCATGAATTTGAAAACAGATATGCTGTTAAGATCACTGGGACACAAGTAAATCATACATCACACAAATACCCACAAGTAACATAAGAACTTGAAAAATATTATGTAAAAGGCAACAACATTTTTAAAACACAACATGAAAAAGCACTTGCTAAATGCTCTATGCACAGCTTAGAGAGGTGACAAAGTAATGACTGCCTAAAAAACACACAAAAAGTTTGAAGCTCTTGCAAAGCAAGTGGTGACTAGTAACATTCCCAGGTCCAGCTGTATCACATACACGTTGCTTCAAAGAACTAGTGGTAGGTAGGTAGCCTTGTTTACAACATTAGCAGCTCTTTTGTCTTCCTTTCTAGCCTGTTTTTGACTTTTGACTCTTTTTGCTTTGAAGGTAGAGTGAAGATACGCCATGTACAGGATATGCCTAATATCCTCAATGATTGTAGATATTAAATGCCATAGACATGAAATTAAATTAATAATATAACAAGAATGGAAAGGGGGAAAGAGAATAAGAAGAGGATTTAAAAAAGAAAGAAGCTATATTATGTACATGTACTAACTCCTCAAGATGAGTGTAAAATGTATGTACTGCAAATATATACTTGTAAATAGAAAAATAAAAAAGGAAAATATTTTGGTGTTTACTTTCTAAGAATCCTCGACCTGACTGTTCCTTATTGTCACTATTAAGGCTTTTTCTGCTCCCATTCAAAAACCATTTCCAGTCCTTTTCAACATCCCTTCAAATGGCTTCTTGAAACAATTACAATTCACAGATAAAATGATGGGATGCCCAGAGCAGCAGGAAGAGGAAGGGGAAATGGGTGAAGCAAGACAGGCCATGAGCTGACGGGAAATGGGTACATGGGAGCTGATTACACTGTTTGAAATTTTTCTTAACGAAATACTTTAAAAATAAAAGCTTCATTATAGCCGTGTGGTGTACCTTGTGACATTGATATTCTAGTGAAGGCTGTATAAATTGAGTTAGTTAGAAAAAAAAATGTTCATAATTAGCTTAAATACAATTTAAACCCAATCCATAATTCTAAATAACACTTTGAGGCACCTTACCTAAAGACATGTAAAATGAGGCTGAGCCTTTTTCTAAATAATTTCACTTCTATTATGTCAAAAATTACCACTCAGGTTACCATAGTTATTATTTAGGTTCAAGGTTAGCTGTAAGGTTCTTGGTAATTAAGGTAAAAAGAGAGCTATAATAAATAATACAATTTGCTCTCTAACAAAGAAAATATCAAACAGATTTTCCCTGGCATTAAATTCAAACATCTAAATGAACTTCTAATGATTTTATTATAATACAAAGCATAATACATGACAGTGTGGCAATATTTTTAACATAGCTTCACAGATGAAGTGTTCTTCATGTGGTTGTGGCTTGAACCGGTTTTTCCTGGTCATCAAGGGCTTTTCACAATTGACTCAGTGAAGTCAGTGACTCTATGGTCATCAAGACATGTAGCCCTTTGATAGCAACCATCAGGTAAGAATCAGGATACATTATCTAAAGGTGTGAAAGGAGAGCATACCCCTATTTCTTGAACAGACTTCTCTCCACAGGGTTTTTGGTAGCAGCATAATTAAGTCAATTCAGAATTACACTTTCTGGTGAGAGTCCATATTACAAACTACAGAAATATTCATATGGTTGGGTTTGGACATGATTTTCTGAGATGACCTTCAAGATGTATACATCTCGATAATGTCTATATATAATTTTTATATTTTTATACATTCGCAGATTTATGAAAGCTCTGTCCCTCATAACTAAAATGAAAAGAGTCAATGACTAGGGACCAAGATGTGTAAGTTGCAGTTGTATCTCTATGAGTTTATTTAGTTTTAGGTAAGTAACAATTAACTTTTTGGAGTTCTCTTTCTTCACCTAAAAACAATGTGATGCAGCTATATGACTAGCTATTCTGAGCCACTAATGGATTCCTGAATCCTTCTCATTTTTATGAATGTAAATAAATCTTAACTCAGTAAAACTGACACCACCAGGGTTATATCTGGAAAATTGCTGCTGGCTTAAGCAATGCCTTACATTCCTGTAAAAGATTTAGGTTCTTTTTCATTTGTCCAGAAGAGGCCTATGTGAAAGTATTAACAAAAAGTATACAAAGATTAGTAGCAGTAGATGAACACATTAAACCACCTTCATTTACTACTTCAAGCAGCCTCTCCTTAGTGCAGATTTCTGTGAGATACAAAGGGAAAATTCACATTCTGATCTTTGCCCTTAAGAAGTACGTGATTTAGACAAGTACAGGTAAAGATCAACAGCACACAACAATAAAAGAGAGTGTCATGAGGAAAAGTAAGTATGAATGAGTGCTATGGACTACAGAACTCAATAGTGATCAAATGACCCGGACCATTCTTCAAAGGTCTGCATGCCCATGTACTGAATAGAAAATATCTCATGAAGACACGGATACTCTTCTTCACACTATATAGCTGTTGCTAAGAGAGATATAATATGCACGTAAAAATATCTGATGATTTTCTCTGATTATATAATCATTAATCAACAGATACGAGATACATATATAATAGTAGTATCTATTTTATTTGTAATTTCTGTAATCATTTTTTGATACTGTATCTCCATACTTGAAAAGATGGGAAAATACTGGAACAAAAAACTTATGATGAGGGCAAGGCCCCTATTATAGCTTGTATCTAGATGTCCACCCAAAGCCTTGCATCCTCATAAGTGGGGCTTTTGGGAGGTGGCTGTATCTAGAGCAGTGGTAGTGAAAAAATGACAAGTGGTATTGTGGTTTTTTTGTTTTTTGTTTTTTTTGTTTTTCATACTGGGGATTGAACTTGGGTCCTTCTGCTTGCGAGGGAGGCGGGGGAACCACTGAGCTAAATCCCTGGGTTGGTATTGTGTTTTTAAGACAGAAGATGTTCATATGAGTTGTTTTTCCAACACTAAAACCTCAGTGTTCAGATTTAATTGCAGTGTTGGCACTTTGTGATAAATAAGTGGGTTTTGGGTTGCAGCTTGGGCACTTCTCTAAAAGGTTCACCACCATTTATCTAGGGTGTGGAATATGGATTAAGGATGTGTGATAACTAAATGGGTTTAGCATCGTGCTGGGTGTGAATAATGGAAGGCCCATCTTGGGTTTGGGTGACACCATTCAATATGCTTGTAGCTTGAATGGGATAAAAGTCCAGAAGGCTCGCTGCTTGCTGCTTCCTGCCTGGTCTGCCATAGATTGCTTTTCCTCTGCGATGCCCCTCTGCCATGCTGCCCTGCCTTGGAGCCAACTGATTATGGACTGAAACCTCTACAAACTGAGCTAAAATAAACCTTTCTTCCTTTAACTCTGGGTGTTGGGTATTTTGTTTCACAATGAGAAAAGTAACTAAGACAGTCCCCTTAATTGAAACAGTTGGAGAGAGGCTCTGAACTTCTTGGTGGGGTGGGGGTGCTTCTTATTAATGTCTGAGTCTTCAGCAACTGGTCAGAGTAAATACTAAATTTAAGCTTACTGATTGAAATGAATTTACAGAGGGCACTGAGAGAAAATCCAAAGAAATTAAAAAGTGTGGATATGGAAAAATAAATATATTATTTTTACTAGAAACCTTGATTTTTTTTTAGGATATGGAAAAATTGTTTCAGATAAATTGGGACCTTCTGAGAAAAGCAAAAGTGTGATTAAAAAACAATTCTCTGGGAAGAACAGTAAGTTCATTACTTACTTGTATTAACATAACTAAACTGTGGTACAGAAACAGTAAAATATTAGCTAATTCTAGGCCTATTTTTATCAATCTTTTCAAGCATAAGATTTACTCAGAGCATATATGCCTTCCCAATTCCATACTACTTGGGCTAATATTAAAATTAGTGATGTTTGCACTTCCTCTATCTGGTAGTGGTAATGCCTAGTACATTTATTGAGCAGAGAAATTTATTGTAAATAATCCTCAAGTAATACAAAGTTGTTTCAACTGCAGTTTAAAACCTGATAAGATTGGGCCGGGGATTTAGCTCAGTGGTGGCGCTGCCTGCCTTGCAAGTGCAAGGTCTTGAGTTCGATCCCTAGTATCAAAAACAAAAAACAAAACAAAAAAACCTGACAAGATTAATATTTCCAATGCTTTAAAGACTTTCACGGTCTCCTGATTTGTCCACCCCACTTCTAGACAGTCATATAGAATGTCTTCTGAAGCGAAATTAACTTACCTTTCCAAGAGTTTCCAAGAGTTGCAGCTTGCTTCCATTGCCTCTTGCTTTTCCTAATCAATATGTTCCAATCTGGTTTTTATCCTCTTCAATGTTCTAAGAGCATTCCCATTACCATTAAGGCACCAAGTCAAAGAATGTGGCCTTTGGCTGGTTGAGTAGCCTCTCCAGAGAATGGCCTTTAGAACCACCTCTCTTTACATCACTTTTTTCCCTTCTTGGTTTTAATGATATCACGAATTCCTGGTTTCTCCCCAAACTACAAGGGCAATTCTTCCACAATTCTCTGTGCTCACCTATCCTCCAACCTTGAGGTTTCTGACTAGTCTTTTTTTACCTTTCAACCCCTCATAATCAGACAAATTTATCTCCTATTTAACCCTCAACTCTGGAATCCAGATTCATATATGAAGCTTCTTATCTTATTCAGCCTCACAAGTTCCAAACTATGCAAGCTGAACTTACACTCCTCTCAATATTTACCACTTTCTAGTACTCCCTATTTCAATGGATAAAATCTTTCACCATCCCACCAAGTGAAAGAGCTCAGAAATCTGTGCTTATTCTTGCCATATCCCTCTGCTTCACTCTGTAAACCCAATTTATCACCAAAACAGGGCAGTGTGAACACCTCTACCACCATCATCCTATGCCACACTTCTCTCCATTAGACCATTTTAATAGTCCCCGTCTTTTCAGCTCATATTGTTGCATGATAAGCATGGCTACTAAGCAAAATATCATGTAATCAATCCCCAGGGAGGACTCTTAAACACCTCCATCTGTCACATCCTGGTATTGGAGTTACTAAAGGAAACAAAATGCTGGCAAGCACTGGATACAACACTGCTTTACTTAAAGTAAAAGAGAGCAAAATCAGCTTCCAAGGGTGCATCACTCCCCCTCAGCAGCAGGTACCCCAGTAACCAACACACAGAAACTATCTATGTGCATCCCTTTCTTGTCACAGTGCAAGGAGCCCTCCTCCCCAAGGAGGACAAATGTAGTAGTGGTGTTGACCAGATACCACATGATGCATACACTTATGCAGAACAAAGATGCATACATTGAAAAAGAATATTCTCATACAATTAGATAAGCCCAGCACAGTCCTTGCGGGTTCTCTATCTCTTGGTATGAAAGTGTCCCAGACTCAAGATTCATTCTTATGTGGCCAAGTAGGGATCAGAAGACTTTTTCTCAACAACTCTGCTCTCTACTAGCCTTTCTTCCAAACTCAACGAGAGCAATCTTTGCTAAAGGAAAATGTGATTGCACTACTCCCCTGCATGAAGCTTGCCAATGTGTTCCCATTGCTTTTAGGATAGATACAAAACCTTTTCTCAGTGTCTACAGGACCTGGATGGTTTGGGTTGCCCTCTCCATATCTCACAACAAGCCTCTTTCAATCTCTCTGTCCTGCCACTGCCTATCTTAATAATTGATGTTCATTCTTGTCTCTTTAGTAAATGCTGTTCACATTCCTTGGAAATGTTCTTCTTTTACTGAGTTAATCCTACAAGCTTAGAGACCTTTTTTTTCTAGAAAAATGTCCCCATCTTGCAGACATAGTCAAATCCCCCATTATAAGCATTTCTACTATTCTGTAATGAAAACTGCCAAAATAACCAGCCACAGTGGTACGTGCCTGTAGTCTCAACTACTCAGGAGTCAGGGGATTGCCTAAGCCCACGAGTTTGAAGCCAACAGGGCAACATAATGAGACTCCAGCTCAAAAACAAACAACTGCCACAGTTGCACTTGCATTTTTATGTGAAATTATTAGATTGTCTCTATGTGTAGATTGTAAATTTAATGAGGTCATGAAACAAGTGGTACCTCGGTTTATGAACTTAATTCTTTCTATGATTCTGGTACCTCAGTTCATGGATTTAATTTTATGATTCTGTTAACAGAATTCATTCCACAATTCTAGTTTTAACCAGAAAACATAGTACATATATAGTTGCAATTTGGTTACAACCTGAACCGAGGTACCACTGTATATGGTGTGGTTCACAGTTGAAGCATACTACCTGAAGGCAGTATACTGAGTGGCACATAATATCATATATATGAGGGTGTGTGCAAATGCACATATATGTATATAAGACATGTAAAGCAGTACAATGTATATATATATATTCACAGATACTTCATGTAGCTTTACATATATATGTGTGTGTATACATACGTATGTATATAACTAATTTAACCCTTACATTTAAAGTCTAAAATGTGGCACTTTAACACTTTTATACATCCTCAATTTCTCAATCTATTACATGTTTTAAGAGTACCTAGTGTACGTACGAAATAAGCCAACAAATCCCAAATCCTGAAATTGCACAGTTAATGAGTTCTAGAATTCAGGGTTATAGAGATATAATGATATAACTAGAAAGTGATACAGATATAACTATAAAGTTATTTTTATATTACCACCACATAGTATTTCGAATACAGCAAGGGTTAAATAAATATATGCTAATTACATGAACTTATGTGTTTAAATATAAAATAATTTACAAGCCAAAAAAATCTGTAGATAGTAAACACATTCAGTTTGGCTCATATAGTTTGAAGAAGGGGTTGAGGTAAAAATTTCAAAATTCTAAGGAAATTGATTTCAAATGTTTAAAGAGGTTGAGCTGTTGAAAAATGAAACAAGAAAAGGCTTTGTTAGGGGTAAAGAGTTTCACTACAGATTTTCAAAAAGTCTACACATTTGCCAAAGATATTACAAAGGGATATGTAAGAAATTTCTAGAAAGTAACTATTGTTCAAAATAATTCCTTGTCATCCACCAAACAACACCATGGGCAGAAACCCAGTAGATATTTGTGGATCAAATGATTTCATACTACTTTGAGAACCTATGGTGATTAATTTCAATATTTTCAATGGTGGCCCATATTTATCCCCCAAGAGTGAATTTAATTTGTGGAAACTGTTAAAAGGCACTAGATGTCAAGTTTGATGAATAAGGTAGATAATTTAAATAATAAATTTTGGCTTGTAAGTGATGTAAAATGTTAAGTGGGTGAGATAATGTTTGTAATTATTCGGCACTGACCCTGGCCTAGGGTACGTCCACTCAGTTATAGGTACTAGTAACTGAATCTAAGGGCACATTCTCAAAAAGGAATTAAATAATGATAACATTGTAAGAATTAATGTGTTACAATTCTTTTAAAAATGCATTCGGATACAAAGCAATTCTGGAATGGTCCATTTGTTGAAATCAACCTCAACACTGATTGTATATTGATATTATGTGCCATTTTTCTAGAACTTTGACTACAGGAGTAACAATCTATGTATAATTTAGCTAAGGACTTTTTGTATAAAGCACTGAATGCAAAATTCTAAAGTTTATCCTATATGAATATTTCTCTCTTAAATACAGATTTAAAATCCTTTTGCTATCTGGGCCTTCCTTGGGAGACTTTCACTGGGTTGAGTTTTTCAGGCACCATGCTGATATTAGCAATTAGAGTTTTAACCAAAATACAGGGCAAAAAAATAAAAATTGGGACCGTGTCCAGGAAACACAGATTACAATGTATATCCTATAGTTAGAGTGCTTAAAAAATGTAAAAATGAAGCAAAACCTTTACCAAATGTTATTTCCAGTGCAAATGAATTATTATATATTTTGTGAATAAGAAAAAATCAGAGAATACCTGGGATATCTCTGCTGGTTTGACATTTCTTGGCAGAGCTGTTGCAGGTCTCTTTTCCTGCAGTTTCATTTTCTTCTGCGTAGACTTCTTTATAATTTTAGTCTCTGAAATGAACTCTATATCAGAGTCTGCACTGTCTTCATTTCTTTTCTGGTTTCTTTGGCTAAGTGAGAGCTCAAATGATGAAAGCGATTCATGCCTCAAGTTATCACCTGAAGGAGGTCTGATTTTTCGAGTTTTGGAATTTTCCTTAAAGAATAAAAAAAAATGTATTTATTGTTTTGTAGCTGGGTCATTTATAATGGATAATCATTTAGATGATATTTCTTACTACTAATAGTTTAAAAGTCAAGCCAGGCATGGTTGGTACATGGCTGTAATCTGAGAATTCTGGGAGCCTAAGTCAAGGAGATGGAAAGTTAGACCCCCCACCCTGGGCATCTTAGTGACTTAGTGAGACCCTGTCTCAAAATTAAAAATTAAAAATAGGGATGCAGATGTAGCTCAGTGCCAAGGCTTTGGGTTCAATCCCCAGTACTATGAACAAAAGTAAAAGTCAAAAGTTTAAAAAGTCACTTTTACCAAATATATAAAATGGTTCATTAAGAGTTTGATTTGGAAATAGCTGCAGAGCTGGGTTCTGTCAAGAGATCTGATTTTGAGGCTGAAGAAGACCCCAAACTGAAAACATACTGTGCATCCTGACTTTCTCCCAACATAGGTTTACTTGCCTTCGACTCCCTTGTGCACACCAGGCTGTCTCCCTGAACCCCACCTCAACCATATCCTGCTTTCTGCCCTTTGTTGGCTGCTGCTTCCTCTGCTAAGGACACATTTGCTAAAAGAACTAGAAAATGTGGGCCTGCTTTCTGCTCTAAGACACTAAAATAACCAGGAGAAGGAGAAGCCTTCAGGGTGCAGCACAAGTGATGCTCAGGAACTCCCAAGCATGTTGCAATCCACCAATGCACTGAAGTCTGCTGGTCGACGAACCCTCTCCCCGAAATGCGGAGGGCTTAGGTTTTTGGCTCCTGTTCTCCTTCACATTAAACCACCATCATTTTTGGTAGAGTCATGATACTCAGTGGACACCAGTTTGCTTATGTGTAGCTAGAATCTCAATACATGAGGTTATATTATTATTTTAGGGGCTTTATGAAACACATTTATAACCTGTTTCTCAGGGAAAGTCACTTACAGGTGATTTTTACCGCTTTCCACTCCAGGAGAATCCCTTTGCTGGTTTTACTGTCAGACTCTGTGATAATTTAGTATAAATAAAATGGTCAAAATAAAGTGGTCAAAACTGATCATATCCTGAAACTGATTTTTATACACACAACTAGTTATCCTGAACATTACTCCTCCTTCCAAAGATATCCTGATAACTTGGGCCAGAACTGGTTACTGAGTAACAAGGATCTAATTGAATGCCTCTAAACCCTTCCACTCGCAGTGCAAATCTTACCTCACAAGCTCTAGCCTAAATCACGGAGATAAGCGTGTTTCATGAACTATCACTGATTCTCTTTGTGGCCCACCAGGGATGGGCTCAGGTCCCCTCACATTAGTGCCTCTGCCTAAAGAGCAGCAGAACCGAGGGTAGGGAAAGGTTTGCCATCTAGAGCTCAGTAACTTGCTTGGCAACATTTTTTTTCATTTCACTATAAATAAGTCTCTTGCTCTCAGGAATTTGTCAAAAAAAAAAAAAAAAAAGCAAACAAAAAACACCTGAGATTCCACACACTAGATTTTGAACTTTTCTTATAGGTTTGAATTGCTTACTCAAATGTCATAAATTAACCATAGTTTTATTTGACCACCAGGTCTTAAGTCTGTTGACAGTTTCAGCATGACTGAATCACTCTTTTTTTTTTCTTTCAGAAACTGGCTTGGTTCTCTTTAGAGTTGGTGTAAACATGCCATGTAATAAATGATTTCCACTTAATGGTACAACAGAATATTACTTTCTTAGATGTATGTGTAGTAAAAGTCAATATACACATTTATATCATTTATTTCTTCAAAATCTCATACCTTATTTGATATTTCTAAAAATTGCACATGTAAGTCATGTGTATAACATGCTAAAGTACTTTAACTGTGATCTTCAGACTGAATAAAATATTTAATAAAAATTTGAAATATTTTAAAGATAATAAAATAAAATAAAAGGGTAGACCCTGCAGTTGGTTCTGCAATTCATTATAGAGTAGTCACAAGCAAATTCCTATAAAAGGGGGAACTGGCTTTAAGACTATACCCATTCAACTTGTTACTGAGTTTATGAGTCCCTGATTCTTTGACATCACACCAGAAGAGGCAAATAAAGAAAACTTAAATCAAAAAGACACCTATTAGTTAAAGTAAATAGTTAAGAAACTCACTAAAGAAATAAAATATATTATGTATATCTACCTACCTAAAGGTTAGCTAGAGATTATGAATCCATCATCTGCCTGTTAATAAATATGAATAATTAAAATTTAAATAGTTTCCCACACATTTGTGTGTGTCACTGATATGACTGAGAGGCTTTAAGTCTTCACAACTATTCTGTCTTAAAGAAGTTCTAAGATTCAAAATGGTCTCTAGATTTTGAATTTTAGATAACAGACATTTTTAAAATATCTTGTATGTCATTTAGCAAACATGAGAAACAATGTAGGGAATACACATACAACATATTTATAGGTGAGTATCAATCCACAGACTGCATTATATCATAGAAAATGCTGGAAATACATACATTAAGATATTTTAAATAATCATCACTTCCAGGCAGTGAGATAATGGAGACTTCTGAACCTCATAACCCATGTTGATGCCCTTGATGATGCATAACACTGACATGGAAATGTGATACAATTGGCTCCACCCTACATTAATTTACTCACCTTACTTGCTGAAAGGGAGCAGGTGGAAATGAACTCAGTGATCCTGCCCGTTGGTATAAACTGAAACTTTGAAGGGAAAAAATCATTAAGGCAAATTTAGTAAAAATGATTTTCAAGTGGCACATTACAGTGATTCAGTGTTCTTCATTTCTTAAAGAAGTATCAAGACAGCACCCACACCCATCACTGTTTAGATACACCACAATGATATTCGGATTAACAGTGACTGGGCTGCGCCAGACACACCAATGATTAGTTGAAGACCCGATCATTCAGATCAGACATCTTGTGAGCAGCTTCGGGGCACTGCTCTTTCAAACCCTGTCTGTGTTCAGCCTCCATAGCCCTCCTCTCTCCTCTCTCAAGACCCCCTGCTCCCCACCTGCTGGGCTCAGGCTCTGCGGTGAATCTTGACCTGCAGCAGCAGTTCTGTCCAGCTCAGACCTACAGGCCTGAGTTTAAAAGACTCCTAAGGGAAACTGACCCTGTTTCCCTAATAACTAAGATGGTATCTTAGCTCCAGCATCCAGAGGTACCTAGGACTGTAAGACACAGCTAGGGACAAGTGGAGCTGCTGTTCTCTCTGAAAAAAAGGAGCTCCTGATAAGCTACTGTTTTGATGTAGCAATCGTGACACTACAATGATCAGATGTTAAGGAAATACACAGAAGATAGTTTAGGAGTAGTGCAGGCCTGCCCTCTAAGCCAGGATCACTGCCCTTGAAGAAAGAGGCCAGTTAGGCATCTTCTTGCACCTCCTTTTTGGCACACCATGTCCCTTTACTGTGCCACAGACTCCATGGTGTTATCTCGCTCCAGATTTTCTAGGACAGAGTGTTCACCTTGCTCTTGCAAGTACCCTACCCATAAACTGGAGTCCCAGCTCTGATTAGGGCTCCAACCTTCTATGATGAAAATTTTTCTGATGCAGTTGGAAAATATAAGTTTTGAAATGGTATGTTTTTCTGTGTCCTGATGTCCTTTACATCTGTAGGTGCTGTGGGGGCAACCCTTCCAAAACTGAATTATTTCACCTCCCTACCTGGTTCACCACCTGAACCAAGCCTTCCTCAGGCAATCTCTCTTGATTACTGGCATTACCAAACACGGAGGCATCCATGCTAGAGACCTCATGTATTTTTGTCTCACCACCCTTTACTTAGGAGTCACTCTGTGAACTTCATTTAAATTTTTCAGGCATTCAAAATTTTTCACTAGCTTCAAGTCACTATCCCTTTTAAATGCCTTTATCAGCACTTGCATGGACTACTTTCTATTATCTCTTGCTTCTAGTTCAGCAATTTCTTTAGACACACATCACAACCACTTTCTGCACCATATTATTCCTTTCATTATAACAAAGAAGAGGAGAATGAAGTGAGAGGAAGAAGGAGAAGGGAATATTCTTAAAATTGAATGTGAGTTATTAAAATAATCTAAAAGGCCTTTTTAAAAACCTATTTATGCTATGTCCTTACAATCTGAAATTCTAAATTAATTGTTCTGAAATTTTAATTTAATGTTCCCCAAGTGATTTTAATGTACAGTAAGGATGGAGATGCACAAGTCTAGAGGGAGAGTGTCATTTCTGCATAGTGAGCACATGGAACAGCACACAGACAAGCAACTCAGGTTCACCTAACAGCACCGAGAGTGATGCGCAAACTGTATTCAATAGTTACACTTCAACTTTCTAATGCCTCTCTTGAGCCACTTCCCATCCCCTTCTGCCACCTCCATGTCACCCTCAGGCACTCACCCAGTCTGTGTACATGGCCCACTCTCCCTGCTGCCAGGCCTTGGGAGAGCCCATTTCCAGGGCCCAGAATTCCCTTTCCAATCTTGTCTACTTGCTGAACTCCTCATCCTTCTAGTCTCAGTTCACAAGTTATGCCCCTTAAATGCCTCCCCCAGTTCCCCAAGAGAGAATTCATTGTTTTTCTCCTAAGCTCCAATGGCACAGTTTCTTTTTAGATGTTTATACAGATAACATTCACAGGAGACAGTACCCACTTTTAAAGGATTTTAAAAAGAAATCTTCTTACCATTTGATTATCCATGTGTCCAGCTCATATCCCACTAAGTAACCACTGCTATCCCTTTCCAGTTTATCTTTCCAGAGATTATTTATATATCATATACAAGAACATATACATATAAATTTTCCCACTCTCTGTGCTAAGGAAAAATGGTAGCATATTCTACAGTCTACGTCTGCTTTTTCCTTTGAAGATATATCCCATGTTCTTTTTCTTTTAGTAAGAGCATCTTTATTCCTTTTTACACCTGTATTATATTCCAATGCTCTGTACAGAAATGTATTTAATCAGATCTGTTAATAGATATTTAGATCTTTTCAATCTTTTACCATACAAACAATTTTGCAGAGACTAAACTCATATGTAAGTAATATCACATTAGAATGACTGTGACTATACAATCATTTGTTATTAGTTCAATCATACTATTTTGTTTTTAGAATTTCAAGTCCTTTTTTATAGGTGGTGTTTGCAATACTGGACATTGAATCCAGGACTTCCACACTGAGCTACATCCCAAACCCATTTTTTTTTACTCTTTATTTTCAAACAGAGTCTTGCTAATTTGCTAAGTTACCCAGGCTGGGCTCAAACTTGCAGTCCTCCTACATTAGCCTCCCAGAGTACTGGGATTGCAGGTGTGTGCCAGCATGCCTGGCTGATCCATTTTATTTTCCTTTTTTTTTTTGTAGTGACCACATACATTTCTTCCACTACTGTACCTGGTTTGTATCAATGATATGATCTTTCACAGTATTGATCTTTACTAAAAAGTATGCTTAAATTGCTAAAATGATACCTCTTGATCTCCGATGACAGGTGAGGCAGACAATAAAGTATGTTTCACCTTTCATGCATGATTTCCCTTTCTGCTGGGTGATTTATGTCTACATTTAATTTAACACTTAATGCCACATGTCTCTGTCTCATTTTTATTAGTAAGCCCAACCCTGTGCTGTACAATGCTCAAACATCTTCTGCTGGTGGAGTTTGGTCTCCAGGAGTTTTCTCAGAAAGAGATCCAGAGAAAAATACTGCAAGAGTTTTTTCCTACTTTAAAAACTATTTATCTGAGACCAAGCATGGTGGCGCATGCCTGTAATACTAGCACTGCAGAGGCTGAGGCAGAAGGAGTTCCATGAGTTCAAGGCCAGCCTGGGCTACTTAGTGAGTTCAAGCTAGAACTACAAAGTGAGACCCTGTCCAAAAAATTTTTTTAAATATATATATCCATAGATTTTTAAATTGAAAAATACTTAGATGAATATCAAATTCTAGCTTGCACTTCCTTTCCATGAAGACCTTGTGGCTCTTCATATCACTGGGAGCTGGTATTTTGGGGGGTGTTGGGCACAGAAGTCTGCAGCTAAATTAAATTGTTTTGTCTCTGTAAGGGACTTGATCTTTATGCTTATTGGTCAAAGAAATCTATATTTATCTCCACAATCTAGTATCTTTACTAGAATATCCTTTGTAGTTGGCAATTCTGGGACATTTTTTCCCTACTATTAAGTATAGCAATTTCAAATATGTAGCTTCAAGTTCTATTTTTTTCATTAAATGTGTTCCTGATTTATATTTTTAAAATATACACCTCCATTACTCTGTTTTCTTAAGATATTCCACTTATGCAAATATTGTACCTCCTTTTCCTACTACTAAGAATTATTTGTAATTATAATTATGATTGTAATTATAAGCAATTCTTTCCTAATTACTATCCATTTTATCACATTTTCCCTCTATATGAGAAAGCAGCATGTACCACCACCCCAAGCAGCAAAGAGCAGAGCTCCCCTCCCCCAGAGCCAAGGAGGTGAGCCTCCCAGGTGCCAGCAGTGTACACCATCCCCCCCGCCCCCTTTGAAATGAGAAGACTCAGAAACCAGTCTCAAAACCAGGCTCCCAGATCACCTAAAGCAACCCCAAAAGGAAAGGAGATGAAACAATCTGATACTCAACAACGTGGACTCCCTGCACTGGCCAAAAAAAGAGGATCTGGAAAAAATGAAATCAGAAATAATTTCTCAGACAACAGCAGAGATTGTGCCCATAGTGCAAGACATGATTAATAAATCTAGACAGCACAGATAAAAAAATAGAGGAGCTGAGTAACATGATGGAATGCCAACACAGGAAACAAATGAAATCCATAAAACAGATGAAAACAGATTTCCAGGAGATTAAAAACTCCACTGAAAGTTTCCCCAGAACAATGAGCCAATGTGAGGACAGAATTTCACATATAGAAGATAAGATTGAAATTACTGACCAGGAAAACAAAAAAATTTTAAAATAGATCCCTAGATACATGTGAATTACCAAACTTGAATGAAGAAGACCTAAAAATATTAAACAACCCCAATATCAATGAAATTGAAAAAATAATTAAAAATTTACCCACTAAGAAAAGCCTGGGTCCTGATGGCTTCACTGCTGAATTCTACAAGACATTTAGAGAGGAACTGCTGCCACTACTCTTTAAACTCTTCAATGAAATTGAAAGAAAGCAATACTCCAAAATTCACTGCTGGAAGCAAGTATCATCTTTATTCCCAAAGCAAAGAAAGACCCAACTGAAAAAGAGAACTAGGCCAATCTCACTAATGAACATAGATGCAAAAATCCTTAGTAAGACACTGACAAACAGAATGTAGAAGATCATTAAGAACATCATACACCCTGACCAAGTGGGATTCAGCCCAGAGATGCAGGGATGGTTCAACATTTGCATTTCAAAAATGTAATACACTATGTCAATAGAGCCAAGGACAAAAACCATATGATTATCTCCATAGATGAAGAAAAAGCATTTGACAAAGTCCAACATGCATTTATGATAAAAACCCTACACAAAATTGGAATAGACGGTCTCTACCTCAATCTGATAAAAGCCATCTATGAAAAATCAACAGAAAATATCATACTAAATGGTCAAAAACTGAAATCCTTCACACTAAAATCAGGAACAAGACAAAGATGTCCACTGCCACAACTCCTGTTCAATATAGTCTTGGAAACATTAGCCAGGGCAATTAGACAAGAGAAAGAAATAAAAGGAATAAAGATAGGAAATGAAGAAGTCAAATTGTCATTATTTGCAGATGACATGATACTCTATATAGAAGACCCCAAGAACTCCACCAAAAGTCTTCCAGACTTAATAACCAAGTTCAGTCAAGTAGCTGGATACAAGGTCAACACACAAAAATCAATAGTTTTCCTCTATTCGAACAACAGACTCACTGAGAGAGAAATAGGGCAAACAATTCCTTTCACAATAGCATCCAAAAAACTGAAATACCTAGGAATCAACCTAACAAAAGAAATCAAAGACCTCTTCTCTGAAAACTATGGCACTCTGAAAAGAGAGATTAGAGATGATATCAAAAAATGGAACAACATCCCCTGCTCCTTGATACAAAGGATCAACATATTGAAAATGGCCATACCTCCAAAACTGTTACATAGATTCAACGCAATCCCAATTGAAATCCCAGCACCATACTTCATGGACCTTGAGAAAACAATCCAAAAGTTCATTTGGAACAAGAAGAGACCCAGAATAGCAAAAGCAATTCTAGGTAACAGAGACATGGCAGGAGGTATCACAACCCCCAACTTGAAACTGTACTACAAAGCTACTGTGATTAAAAAAAAATAGCATGGTACTGGCAAAGAAACAGACCTGAGGACCAGTGGAACAGATTAGAAGATGCAGAAACAACTCCAGACACACTCAGCCATCTCATCTTTGATAAAGGAGCCAAACACCCTCACTGGAGGAGAGATAGCCCCTTTAACAAATGGTGCTGAAGAAATTGGGTTTCAACTTGTCGAAGATTAAAACTAGACCTATATCTCTCACCATGCACTATGCTAAAATCAAAATGGATTAAAGATCTAAATATTTAAATAGAAACTCTGAATCGGCTGGAACAGAGGTTAGGCAGAATTCTTGAAGACAATGGTGTAGGAAAAGATTTTATGAACAAAACCTCAGTTGCCCATGAACTAGCACAAACAATCAACAAGTGAGATCTTTTTTATTAAAAACCTTCTGCACAGCAAAAGAAACCACCAGTCGTGTGAAGAGACAACCCCCAATGTGGGAAAAAATTTTCACCTGCTGTTCCACAGGCAAAGGTCTACTATCTAGAATCTATAAAGAACTTTAAAAAACCAGACCTCTCAAATTTAAAGACCCAATCCAAAAATGGGCATCTGAAATAAGCAGACATATCTCAGAAAAAGAAGTAGAAATAGCAAGTAAACATATGAAAAAATGTTCAACATCACTTCTCATTCGAGAGATGCAAATGAAAACAAAGCTGAGATTCCACCTCACTCCAGAAAGAATGGCTGCTCTCATGAAATCAACCAATTACAAATGCTGGTGGGGCTGTGGGGAAAGAGGAGCCCTGCTCCACTGCTGGTGGGAGTGTAGACTGGTGCAACCACTATGGAAATCAGTATGGAGATACCTCAAAGAACTAGGACTGGAAGTCCCATTTGACCCAGCTATTCCCCTGCTGGGTATCTTCCCCAAAGAATTAAAAGAATCATACCACAGTGATATATGTGCACCCATGTTCATAGCAGCACAGTTTATAATAGCTAAAACTTGGAAGCAGCCCAAATGCCCATCAACTGGAGACTGGATAAAGAAAATGTGGGGTTTTTAAAATAAAATGGAGTACTACTGAGCCATAAAAAATGAGAAATTAGAGACATTTATAGTTAAATGGATGCACATGGAGGACATACTCTTAAGTGAAATAAATAGGACAAACGTGTAAATACCAAATAGTTTCTCTAGTGTGAGAAACTGCAAGTGTAAATAAGTACTAAAAGGTATAATAGATAATGTGAAATAGGAAGAAAAGGGGCAAAAGGGAAGGGGAAGTGGAAGGGGTAGGGAAAGGAAAGAAGGGAATGGAATTAATATGAGAAAATGAAAAAATGTAAACAAAGTCTTTGTCAATTGGGAGGGATGGAGTGGTTGAAAAGAGGGCAGGGGAAGGGAGAAGAAATAAGAACCAAGAGAGACTATGTAAAGGTCCAAATTTCCAAAGATGAACGTCATTATATTGTATGCCCAAAATGTACCAATAAAATTAATTTAAAAAAAGAAAACAGCAAACTTTTTCTATAAAAACCTAGATGTTAAAAACTTTAGACTTCACAGGCCACATATAGTTGCTGTTTTGTATTCAATTTCTCTCTTACCATCTCAAAATGTAAAAATTATTTTTAGCCAAAGATCATAAAGTAATATTTGGTAGCTTGTATTGAGCCCAGAGGTAATAGTTCATAAATAGTTTCCTAGATATACTATGTTTTACCAAATTGACAATTTCCCTTTGTTCTTTGCAAATGCATTTCTTTTCTTTGTTCTATTTATTTCCTGAATTCAACTAAATCATGCTTCAGAGATTTCAGATATTTTCTCATCTCCTGCTGTCTCAGAATCTCTTCAAAAGTTCTTGTATTTCTGTTTCTGGATCTTCCTTAACAAAAATGGCTTACTGAAATTTTTTTAAAGTATGTATAGAGGTGTGTATATAATTTTTTTCTGGTCCCTATGAACTGTTTTCTAATTTATAGTTTAAGTGGGATATAATTGTCATACAGAAAACTGGATATAATTCAAGTGTACAATTTGGTAAATGTGACACATAGAATTCTGACATTGGCTTATTGGGTAATTCATCCATAGACAACCACCGACTTGCTGGCTTTCAGCATAGGTACATTTTCTATAATTTTATATTAATTGGAATTTTATAACAATCTTTTTGTCTAGCTTCTTTACATAGGAAGAATTATTTTAGAACTCATTTATGTTGCTATGTGAATCAAGAATTCATTCTTTTTTATTGCTAAGTCATTTTCCACTGAATGACATACTAACATTTTGTCCTTTAATCTACAAATGGTTATTTGGGTGGCTTCCAAATTTTGGCTATTAGGACCAAATACTTCAGTCAAGTACAAGTGTTTACATAGTCATAAGCTTACATCTCTCTTGGGTAGTCCCCGGGCATTACCTAGCATGTAATGTCTGGATCATGTGGTAGTCATCTGTTTAAATTTCTAAAAACCTCCCAAACTGCTTTCCAAAGTCATTTTACCATTTTACATTTTCAATGGTTTTTCTGTATTCTAGACAGCTCAGCATAAACAACGATTTTAATTGTTCTCATGATAGTGAGTGTAGAGGTGTATCTCACTGTGGATATAATTTGCATTTCTTCAATGATTAATGATTGACGCCTTTTATCACTGTATCTTTTTGATGAAGTATTCAAATGTCTATTCTGAAATTGTCATGTCTGGCCAGAACCCGGAAGGAAGCTCCCCCGCTGCCATCCCAAGCTCCTAGGATAGAGAAGGTGAGCCACGCGGGGGCCAGAAGCACCCTGCCCCCCGTAGAAATGAGAAGACACATAAACAAGCCTCAAAAACAGACCTCTGGATCACCTACAACAACCCCAAAGAGAAACGAGATGGAACAATTTGATACTCAACTACCTGGACTCTCTGAACTGGCAACAAAAGAGGATCTGGGAAAAATGAAATCAGAAATAATTACTCAGATAACAGCAAAGATTTTGCTCATGGTGCAAGACATGATTAATAAATCTAGAGAGGACACAGATAAAAAAAATAGAGGATCTGAGGAACATGATGAAATCCCAACATAGGAAACAAATGGAACCCATAAAACAGATGCAAACAGATTTCCAGGAGATTAAACACTCCATCAAAAGTCTGCACAGCAGAATGAACCAAGGTGAGGATAGAATTTCAGATATAGAAGAAAAGATTGCAATTACTGAGGAGGAAAAGAAAAATTGCTCTAAAATTGTAAAGGAACACGAGAAATCAATCCCAGCAGCTGCTAGATGATGCAAAGAAGAATAACATAAGACTGATTGGGGTCAATGAAGAAAGAGGAGAGAGTGCAGATGACATAAAAAACTCTTCACAGAAGTGATGGCAGAAAACTTCCCAAAGAGGGGAAAAGAACTTGACATACAGATAAGTGAGGCATATAGGACTCCAAATAGCCTTGATCAAAAAAATCTACACATAGGCATATAACAGTTAGGATTCCAGAAATCCAACAGAAGAACAAAATTCTACAAGCAGTGAGAGAAAAGAAACAAATCACATACAAAGGAAAGCTCATCAGAATCACAGCAGACTTCTCAATGCAAACCCTCAAGGCAAGAAGAGCTTGGAGTGATGTATTTCAAGCCCTAAAGGAAAACAGCCTCCAACCCAGACTGATGGACCCTGCAAAACTATCTTTCCAAATTGATGGAGAAATAAGATACTTTCATGACAAAGAGCACCTCAGGAACTTCATGAATATCAAACCGGCACTCCAAAAAATTTTAGACAATACCCTAGGAAAAGACAACGAGTATCACAACCCCAGGAAACCCAGCAGGATGAATCCATTGGGTGTGACAAATTAAATGGAAAGGGGGAGAATCCAACAAAAAGAAAAAGTCATAACAAGGCTTTTAAAACTTTTAACTTCATCTCCCTAATGAGTGTGTAATTCAATCTTGTTATTGTACTGACTAGTATTTTTCTGATTCTAGAGTTGCACACCTTTCCTTGGGCTGTACTGGCTATTTATCATCTTCTTATGTCTACTTTTTAATTGGGTTGTCTATTAATGAGCTCTAAGAATTCTTTATATATTCTGCTCATAGGTTATTTGCGTTGTAAATATGGTCTGTTTAAGGAGTACTTTCATTTTAATGATGTCATTTAAAGTTCTAAATTTTGATGGAATCTCATTTATCAATTTTTTTTATACATCATGTCTTTTGTATCCTAGGTAGTTCTTGCCTACCCTGAATTCATAAACATTTTCCCTTATAATTTCTTCTTAAAGTTTTATACTTTTAGGCTTTCATATTTAGGTTCATAGATCCCTTCAAGTTATTTTTATGTATGGAAGAAAAGGGTTGAGGTTAATTTTTTATGTATGGATACCAGGTGTTCTAGTGCCATTTCCTGCAAACACTATCTCTTCCTCGGCTCTTGAATTGAGTTTATATTCTATAAAATGCTAATGTTAAATAATCTTTCAAACCTCAGTGGACCATGTGTGCGTGGTTCTATTTCTAGATTCTCTGTTTTATTCCAATGATCTATATGTCTTTCCTTACACCAACACTGCCTTGATTATTGTAGCTTTAGAAGAAGTCTTAAAATTAGGTACTAAACCTCTTCCAAAACTGTTTTTGTTTTTGTTTTTAACTTTTCAAGGTCCTTTGTACTTCTACATAACGTTTAAATTTCAATATCCAATTCTTCATTTATAGCATGTATACACAGGCCTGAATTTTTATATATACCTTGTGTTTTCTAATCCTGCTAAATTCAAATACAAGTTCTAGGGGGCTCCTAGAGATTTCTTAGTATTTTCTCTGTAGATGATCATTTCATCTACATATAAAGATTTTGCTTCTACCTTGCCAATCCTATCCTAATTGTGTCATTTTATTGCCAGACTATTTGGGTGGGGCTTAGGTTTCAAAGTTTAATGGACAGATAAAGAGGAAGCATATCTGCCCTTGTTCCCCACCTTAAGGAGAAAGCATTGTATCTTCTCCATTTATATAAAGCATTCTCTCTGGAAGTATGGAGTACATGTCTTTAATCTGTTGAGAAGGTTCTGTTCTACTGCTAGTCTCCTGATAGCTTTTACCATGAACAGCTGTGGAATTTAGTCCAACACTTTTCCTCCAACTACTGACAGGATCAAATGGCTTTTTCCTTTCCTCTGTTAAAACGATGACTTTTGGGGGTGAATCTTCCAATGCTGAACCAACACTGCCATCCCTATAACAAAACCACTTTCTACATCCTGCCAGATCTGACTTCTAGTGGTTTGTTTTGTTAAACAAATTTCCATCTATGTTCATACTTTTTTCTTCTATTATTTTTATCTAGTTTTAGGATTGACACAATGTTGAGTTCCTAAAATGAGGGGAGAAGTGTTCCTTCTTTTTTCTGCTTTAACTGTTTGATATAATTTATCAGTTAAAATGTATATGAGCCTACTGTTGTCATATAGGTAGGTTTTCAAGCTAGGAATATACTTTCTTTAATAGGTGCTATTCAAATTTTATATTTCCTCCAGAGTTAGTTTCATTAATTTGTCTTCCAAGGTACTTCTTAGAAGTTGTCAAATTTATTTCAAAACAAATTTTTGAAATATGCTTTCTATATCCTTTTAAATTCTGTAAAATCTGTGATAATGTCTCCTAGATCTTGATATTGTAATTTAAAAAATGTATAATTGATATTGTGTAACAGGAAGAAAAGGTCTAAAGGTTCAGGGGAAGTGGGAGGGGTAGGGGGAAAAAAGGGAAAAGAAGAAATATGAGAAAAGGAAAAAAATGGAAGCAAAGTCTTTGCAAATAGAGAAGGGTTGTGGGGGGAAGGGAGGTCAGGGGAAGAGGAAAAATAAAAGAACCAAGATATTTATGTAATGGTACAAGATCCCAGTGATGTTTGTAACTGTATTTTATACCTAAAATGTACCAATAAACTTAATGGGGAAAAAATTGTCATGTCTGTTTTCTTATTATAGATTTTAAAGTCATCATATATTCTATATATAATCCACTGGCAAATGATGTTTTGCAAATATTTCCTTCTCCTGTGTGGCTTGCCTTCAATTTCTTAACTGTTCTTTTGAAGAGCACGAGTTTTGAATTTTGATGAAGTAATATTTTAAGGTTTTCTTTTATTGCTTTTGTGTCATATTGAAGAAATATATCCCAAACCTGAGATCACTAAAATTCCTGCTCGTATTTTCTTCTAGAGGTTTATAGTTCTCTTTTACATTGAGGTCCATGATCCATTTTAAAATTATTTTTGTACATGGCATGAAATAAGAGTCAAGGCTCATTATTTTTAGGGACATATTACTACCTAAATGTTTTAATGCTAGTTGTTGATAAGATTATTCTTTCTCCCACTAGAATGCTGTAGTCTCTTTGTTGAGCATCAATTGATCATATAGATGTGCAGGGCTATTTCTGAATTCTTTTATGTTCCACTGTTCTAGTTTTCTCTGTTTATACCAATAATTGTACCAGTAATTGCTGTACTGTACCAATAATTACTATACTTTTATAGTGAGTATTAAAACTAGGTAACAGAACTCCAACTGTTCTTTTTAGAAGTTATTTTGATTGTCTTAAATCCTTTATATTCCATATAAATTTCACAGTAATGATTGCATTTCTACCAAAACACTTGCTTAAAGATGGAGGATGGTTTAGAACTACAGGCCAGATGGGGAGAATTGTTATTTAGGCAATACTAAGTCTTCAAATCCATGACATAGGAAATTTCTCCATTTATTTGCTTTATTTAATTTCTGGCAGTGTTTTGCTGTTTTCAGCACATAGATCTTGCACATTTTTTGTCAAATTTATTTCTAAGTATTTAATACCTTTAAATTTTATTGGAATGGGTGTTTTCCAGACTTCAATTGGCAATTGTGTGCTGCATATATATAAAATGTCGATATTTTCTTATTAATATTGTATCTTGCACATTTGTTGACTAAATTCATTTCACTAGTTCTAGCAACCTTTTGTAGATTTTACCTAATTTTATACATAGACTGTAACATCTGAAAAGAAAAAACTATCTATTTCTTCCTCTGCAATCTGAATACCTTCTCTTTCTGGGTTTTATTTTTTCACTGTCTAGAACTTCCTGTACAATGTTTACCTGAAGGGGTAACAGTGAACCTCATAGCCTCATTCCTGACCTTAAGGAAAAAATATTTAATTTTTCACTGGTAAATGTGATTTCAGCTGTAAGTTTATGTAGATGCTCTTTATAACCCAATGGGAGTTCTCTCTTAATCCTAATTTTCTAGGAATTTTTATTAGGAATGGCTATAATTGTTTTTTCATCATCTATATTTTGCTGGAGTTTTATCCCTTTCTTTTATTTTTATGTGTTATATATTTATAAGGTATCTTATTCAAATTTTATTGGACATTTTTTCTTAGTATATCTTGTTTAGGAGCTGTATTTGTTGATTTTTAAAAACACAACACTATTGGAGTTGAGTTTTCCCAACTAGTTTTTTACCAGAGCTTTCCATAGGCAGGACAATTCCAGGCAAGTTCTTTTTCAGAAGTAAAACCTCTTTTCTTCTCATCTCTACAAAAACACTGCTTCTGCCAATTTGACTTGAGTACTTTCACGTACATCACACATCTTCTACTTCTGTGAATCAAAGTTGGTCCAGTAAGTTCTGTTGCCTGCTGGCTGTGCTTTCCCATCTCTAGATGTGTTGTTCTTCTTCAGTATGAGCATTTGTGCTCTTGCTCTTTCTTTTGATGTGCTATTGCAGGGTTCTCTCTTCAATTTCTCTCCTTTCCTCCTGTGGAGCTCCTGTATCACTCTGACTGCTTTGAGCAGCCCTGAGAACTCTCTTTGGTCTGTGTCTCCAAGTTTGACAGAAATTTCAATGTATTTTTCATCCTCAATTTTCCTTCATGCCCTTAGATTTTTAGAAAAGGAATAGGAAAATACTAAGTGTTTAAAGTGACATTCATACTCAAAGTCTCCCATATCACTTTGCCTACCTTTATTTATCATTATCTATATCAAACTATCTTATGGTTATGTGTTAGCAATGTATCTACCTCAATACACTGCAAATTCTAAATTCATTCTTTTTATCTGGCCTATCTAGTACAATGTTTAGAGTGTTACAGATGCTCAATAAAATGTTAATGATTGACAGGATAAACTGAGAGCCTTTTACTCATCTTTTCACAGTTGAAACATGATCACAACCCTACTCAGCACTCATAATTTGAGTATTTCTCTACTTCCTGTTAGGTATTAGCACACCTTTTAGAAGCTTTGTATTAGGCTAAGTATGTACTATCTTCCAGTGTCTACATCACTCTGGGATGAGTTGTGTTCATTATATAGCAAAATAGATTGACCCTAGCCTGGTAACAATATATGATTCTGAGAAATGATTGGAGTTTACAACAGTTTAATGCTACCTTAAAGATATTTTTTTGCTGTATAATTTTATTTTGCTGGTGTTTGATCTGAACTACTAAGCACATCATTAGAGTTGTGAGTAAATAAAAATTTTGAGTTCTGTACATTTTCCTCTTTCATTTTAACTTTGAGTTCTTTTCACAAAAGAACTTGAGACATTATAGGAAAAGATGCAACAACTATTTCTCAAATACATTTTGAGTAGAAATACATTAATAGTTATGGTCAAATAAAACATTTTAAGGCAATATGAAGTCAAAAAGTAGATACTGCAATGACCTTCAGTGGCGATACTGTAATGAATGCGCAAGCTCACTTACAGTTAGAAGAACAGAAGAGAATAAAGATAAGAAGCACACAAAGATAGCTGCACACCTTTTCTCCCTTCATTCTATACCCAGAAGGTTTTACTATTGTCAATGGGTTACAATTTCATTATATTTTTAGAAAAGGTAGGTACCACTATAGCCTTAAGAGTTTGAGGTCCTATTCTTTCCACTAATCCAAATTCTGCACCTCCTTAATTTTAGCCAGGACTGGCTCAATTTGAGCAATTTACACCAATATTTTCATATCTTAAAAATTATCCACCTATGAAATCTTTCCTCTTTCTTAGAATTTACAGTTCTTATTCTGTCAGGATTATCAACAACGCTCTTCACAACCATTAAAACTTGTTGTTGCTCAGGTTCTTTTTCGCTCAATGTATCCTAACCCTCTTGACTTTCTACTGGTCCCAATTCTGCCTGAGAAAGGGCATCATATCAGCTGTACTCAGCCAAACCCACTCTGATAATCCTCAGTCTTGGACTGATCAAATCAATGATCGCTGATCAGCCTTTGATTGAGAAATCATTTTGCATCCATGCTCATAAATTTCCAACCACTGAAATTTGTTTAACCATTGAATTTACACCACACAAAATATGCGTAGTTCTCCTCATCTTCTGGATATTCTTTTCACTTGTTCTTAATTAGCTTCTGCTCCCATCCCCAAAAATCATGTTCCAAGTCTTTATCATACTCTACACAGCACATCTTTCGCTGTCATCAGATGGCTGTGCCACTTCTTTAGAGAAAAGAAAACACAATTAAGTTTCCTGAGTGTATGCACATGAAAAGCCTTAACTTCTTTCCTACAATCTCAGAAGAAAAACATCCTTCCTCCTGATAAAGAATATGTGTGGCAACTTCCTTTAGTGATAATGGAAATTAAAACTGAGGCAACAGCACAAATTTACAGAAAAAAAGCTGTAGCTAAGATAGAAGAGAAAATGGGAAGCAACTTCAGCTTGAGGGAAAGGAAAGCTAAAGGGGACACAGCTCTGACAGATCAGATTAGCCCATTAAATAAAGAATGTGGTTAGCTGTTAAGGCATTGCTGGGATTGGGCAGGTCTAACAATTTTTCATTGGGTAATTAGTATGTCATTTTTGAGACTTTTTTGTTTTAGAGGACTTTTCTCCATGTGTAGGACTGATGGATTAGTGGCTGTTTTCATCCTTGGGGCCATCCTGGCATCTCCCTTGATTTACAGCATACCTGTCCTCGCAGTGGGAGTAGGAGAATAAGAGGAAGGCAAACTTCACATATTGTTAGCAAGTGGGGAGAGGAAAAGACATATTTTTCCCTTTAGCAGGTAACAGGTTATAGATTAAAGCCCAAGAACTCCCTATCTCTTGTCCTCGTGAGAGTCCCTGTCTTACTTCTCTCTTACTCTAACTTTACCTTGTCCTCTCACTCTTCCTTCCTGTCTTCACTGGATTTCATCTCCTTCCTGTTAAGTTTCTCCAATTTCACTGGCTCCCTTCTATTAGTCCAGAAACATCAAATCTGTCCCAAGCACAGATTCTCCTCAACTTTACCTAATCATCTAGCTACAATCCTACCTTTCTCAACTCCTTCAGCACAAAACTGCCTACCATAGCTTATTATCCATGGCTTCCTTTTATTGACTTTTCATTGACTTTTCCCCTCAATCCACATGGCCTCTCTAAAATTTATCTTTCTCAGTTTAGCAATGCCATTTAAGTTAAAAAAAATGGACTTAACAATAATCCAATCATAGTGGGCACAGAGGAAATACTTGTATAATTTAATAATGCAGAATTGAGGACTAAAGTCAAAAGCAAAATACTAATTGTAAGATTCAGAGAAAGTTTTTAATGCAATAAGACAAAAGGTAGGATATTTTGGTTTTCCCTTTGAAGCGTCTTTTGTACAAATAGAGATATACATATAATTAATGCACTAAAATAAATTTGCACCTGTTAAGTGTACATTTAGGAAGTTGACTTTATGAAAAATGCTAATAGTTCTATCTATCAGTCAGTTTTGGCATTGCTGGGACAAAATATCTGATACTTAAAGGAAGAGAGGTTTATGTTAGTCCACAATCCCAAAGCTTTCCATCTATGGTCAGCTGACCAAGGCAGGAGCACCACGGTGGTCATGTTTAGTGGACCAAAGCCGCTCACTTTGTGGGGGCTGGTAATCAGGGTACAGGGAAAGAGTCACAGAGGAAAGGGCCTGGGGGCCGGGGATTTAGCTCAGTGGTTTTGCCGTCTGCTCTGCAAGTGCAAGGACCCAAGTTCGAACTCCGGTATCAAAAAAAAAAAAAGAGGAAGGGGCCTGGAACCAGATATAGTCCTCAAGGTCACACTTCCTTGGCCCATCAGATGCATCAGAAGTGTACTTTACTAATCCTATTGTGTATCTCAAGCCACTTCAGTTGACAATCAAGATTGTCACATTCTCCCAAAAGTTTCTCCTTTAATTCTAATTAGAAATAGAGTTTTCTATTAACAAGTTTATTTCAACTAATAGATGAAGATTTTCCACATTTTGGGGGGGTTGACCTACAATTTTTTAATATATTTTTAAAAATCATATATATATCTTATTTTAAGAACATGTTTTTACATCTTTGATTCTATTTTTATAAAATAGAATCTAACATAGTTAATCTACATCAAATTCTGTCTCTGATACCTAAGGAGTAGCTGTTTAGTAAGGATAGTATAGCACCTTTCTTATTATCATCTTTTCATATTTCACAAAAGAATAATTGTCCTAGAAATCTTGCAAATATCAGTATTTTAAGTGACACAAACTCTCCCGGCATGACAATTACCTTTCTTTACGAGTTCAAAAGTTCTTGCAAAAATCACAAACTGAATCAGAGAAATCTGTGCAAGATGCACTGTCTCTGGAAGCAGAAAAAGTGGATAATCCCTTAAGCCAGAAAGAAAGGGGAGAACATCTCTGGTACAGAAGCGCGACCTGGGGAGCAAGGCAGACAGGCAGATTCCAAGAGTCTGAGATCTCCAGAGACTTTTGTTCAGTCCCTCTGGTATGAATCCTGAACTCTGCACTGCTACAAATACGTGAAGTTATCCTTACAGATGGTTCAATAACCTTAGACTCATAGACTTGGAAAAATACAACTTTCTCCTTCCAGCTCTGTTATCAATACTGTATAGTACTGTAAAGAGGACACTTTTATGTTCCTGTAGAGTTAGGACTCTGATTTAATTTCACTGAACTGGACACCTGGACTAAAAGAATAAATGTTAGAATTTAACTTATGGGCGATTGATTATTAGTGAAAGTATCTGAAGCGATTTCCCTCCAGAGACATTTACCTCTGGAAAGATGCGTTTACATCTTAAAGGAAGCAGGACATGGAACCACAGAGACAATACCTGCCTTATAAAGCCAGAGAAACTTATCTTCCTCTTGGAGGGACTTATTTGTATTCCAAATAGTAAGAAAAAGAAATCAAGATCCTTCCCAAAGAGCAAATTGGGACAGCAAAGGTCGTGCTAGTAGCCTATATAATAAATGCCCAGGTTCACTGCTTTCTTTTTAAAATTTTTTCAGAGTTCCTTGCTTGTGGTACAAACTCCTCCCATACATGAAGGATAACATCTAATCTGACTCCTGCCATCCACTGCCTTAGGGTTCAGAACTGGCATAAAGGGGAATTTACACAATTACTATGATTAAATAATAACTTGCCCTGTTCTAGGAAACTTGTGCTTCCATTTAAAATAATAACAGTAAATATAGATATTTAACAATTAGCAGCATGTAAGAGGAAACAGGCAACTGATATTCAAAGGTTCCAAAATTTGCACGGGTCTTGGCAAACATGAAGTTTAATCTGTTTTTTTTTTCCAATACTGGAGTTTGAATACAGGATTGCTCTACTAATGAGCTGCATTTCCAGCCCTTTTTTTCATTTAAATTTTTTATTTTGTTTTTTTGGTAGCAGGGATCAAACTCGGGTCATGTTTAAAATTTTGAGTGGCAGTCTTGCTCAGTTGTCCAAGTAGGACTCATACAAAATCCTCCTATCTAAGCCTCCCTCAATGCCAGGATTAGAGGCATGCACCACTGTGCGTGGATTCTTAATCTTTACAGGAGAGGATTCTGGGATGAAGGACTAGAGATCAGACAGCCTTGAGATCACTCAACCTACAAAGAGCACAGCTAGGACCTGAAATTAGGGCTCCACCACCACCGCCGACACTATCACCATCTCCTGCTCCTTCTTCCCCCTTTGAAGAGCTCTTAAGCCTTCCTCCTGCTCAGCTTTCCAGAGTGATCACTTTGCCCTAAAAATCTGCCTAGTATACACAGAGCTCCCCAAAAAGGAAAATTATGATTCCTATTAGCTATTAATTTCCCAATTGCTCCTACCCAGAAGAGCTATCAGTCTGAACTGAAAACAGGAAGCAGAGGGAAGTCAAACAGCTTCAAACTAAGAATCAATCACATATTTTAGATCTACCTTTACTTCTGTGCTGTTGACATGAACTGAGCCTGTGGGGCCATATGGTTTAGTGGTAGAGTAAGGAGTCTGGAGCCAGACTGGGCTGGTTGAAATCAGGTTTCTGCTGTTTCCTAAACATCTTTGGCAAATTACTTCTATGTGCCTCTGTTTCTTCATCTATGAAACAGGAATCACAAAAGTGATAGGATGGTCATCAGATTAAATAAACGAGTCTGTACATTTAAAGCTCCTCTAGCGGTGGCACATTATAAGTGCTATTTTTTATGATCCATTCAGCTACCTCATGTAAATCCATTCATCTGTGTAGCATGACTAGTGATAGTAACCATTCAGGTAGCTTTAGAACTCACCAGATATATACATAATCATAGAAATTTTGGGGGAGAATTTGGAAAGGAGAAGGGAATTAGAAATATGAACAATATTTAATTCTTTTGTACTACAAAAAGCCTGTAGTGTGCAAATGGAATAGTGTGTACAGAAAAGTGCCAGATAAGCCAAGAAGCAAATGGATTTAGGGCTCAGAACCCTGCCTCACACAAGCCTCTTCCATGGTGCTAACATAACTTCGTATTTATGTTTCTTTTTAATATGGGTCTCCAAAATATATAAAACTCAGGCTCAACGAAAACTAGATTTGCCCCAGTTCAGAAGTATTTTAAGCAATATTTAATTATTTTCAAATGCCAGGAATTATTACCAGTGCTCTTGGATTATGTCCAGGAGGCCTTCTTGAGATGTCATTGAAGAGAAGAAAGAGAATTGTAGACCACTGGAAACACAGGCCATGGGCTGACTCTTTAGGAATGGGTGAGAGTCTTGCTCCCATCCTGCTTAGAAGGCTGGGACTGATGAGGGGTAAGGCTGGTTGAAGGAGTGGGAGGGTTAAAGCTCTTCTGCAGTCCAGACCTGAGAACATCCCTAGATTTCCTAACCACACACAAAGCCAAACTGTTGGTAAAGTTGAGGGTAGAAGCCAGGTGAGAGTAAGTTTGAATTTTACTTGATCCTACAGAGTCGATACAGTAGAAGAAAGGAATCAAATCAAGAATATGACCAGGGGACAAAGGTTTAACAACTCTAAGACAGGAATATGATATATGGGGTTTAAGTTTAAAATCAAAACAACAATTATGAAATCCAACCCCCTGAAGTGAATTTAAAATATAAAGTTAGAACCTGAGTACAAGGAGAGATTAGATCAAACAAGAGAAGAAAGCTTGGGTGTGTGTGCATGTGTCGGAGTGCCCAGAGGAATAGGCTCTGAGACATGGGCTTCCTTTAGAAGGGAAAAGTAAGGGGGGAGCTTCTGAAGGAAGCCAAATCCCTGTACCCTGCAAAGCAAAGTCAGGGAATACACCTGGGGGTGCATCCAGGACACCAGGCAGCCTCAAGTAGTCTCTGAGCAGTGTGCACACTGAGAATTGATTGTACACACAGTTCAAGTGCTGAAGGAGTTTGGGAAGGGCAGAGATCAAATAGGTATATTTGCATGAAAACACAAATTAGTATTCTCTCCGGGGCAAGTCATTTCAGGCAGTCCATGTGAACCTCTACTCTTTCTCCATCTCTGTTGATGTGAAAAGGAATGACTGGCTTGTGTGCAATTGGAGTCATGTACTAGGGCATGACTGCCTACTGCTATCAAAGCTATTTCTGCCCTTCCCAGAGAAATGATGAGCTCCTTCTGGACTAAAACTCATCGTGGCCTCCACCAGTAGTGTTTGGTCATTTCTGTGAAACCCAGAAGCAGACAACAATGGATAGCATTCCTCAGTCCCTGCTGCCAGGAAAAACAGGGTGACTTTTGAAGTCAAGAGCTGAGATTATCCTGGATCTCTCAACCATGAACAAAGCCAAAGGCTTCTGATCTCCTTTAAGTTGCTATTCTGTTCAGATTTATTTAGTAAACTAAAAAATATGGTTATGTCAGGAAATCTGATGTCTGATTCCTAAAAAAGGATGAGCAAGAAAATAATCTGGACAACCAATTCAAGAAGTTGAATATCTTCTTCTAGGTATCTGGTGTGTCCAACCCTGAGCCATGTGTGCTGGTGGGAAGCACACAGAAGAAAAGCAATACCTGTTACCTGTTTTCTGGGAACTCCTGAACTGGATCATCATAAACAATTCATTTAATATCTCATTAGCTATGCTGTGAACGTAAGGTCCACAAGGGAAAATATAGTAAGCATTATCCCTTTGGAAAAGCAATACATCACCAAAAAGGAATGAGAACTCTGTAGCAAGAGCAATAAAGCAAAATATTTCAACCACAATGAGAATAATAACCTCTTGCTAGACAAGGGTCTTTAGGTGTCATGAATTTTATATCATGGCAGTTGATGTAAGAAGGCTGAAAAAGTACTCTTGATGAATAAATATGTTTTCTAAAGCATCTGTCACTGTATTTACACAGATTTGAAATCTCAGCATCCTACACAATAATGACACATTAAAAAGATTAAATCCTAAATGGGAAAATGTGTTCACATTCTTCATTACAAAGTTTTACTCAGATATGTCATTTCAATTTGAAAAACACGGCTAAAAGTTCAGCAAGCCTTCCTTGCTCTATATTTACTGCTAAAACAACTGATGTGGGAACAATTTCATTTTCTGTGTGTCCATATGAGCACTGTGGAAAAATAGAATGCTACTGCTAGAGTTCCTTTTCAATAGGCATGGAAACTTACACAGGCTATTCATTTGATGGGAAGACTAGGAACACAACAAATGAAATCCAAATGGTTTTTCTACTCCTGTACAAATGCAACCAGTTAGTTTGACTATGTCTAAGAAAATTCTGGTCTCCAATAATATATGCAGAATTGAACAAGTTTTATGTAGAATTAACCAATCCAATTAAATGAAAAACATTTATTTTGTGGATAATTCTGCATAAATCAAATTATTCCTTTCATCATTTTTTTCTTTGTTTGATAAGTAATTACCACGATTTTATTTTTGTTTTTTGTTTGGGGGTTTGGTTTTGGGTTGTTTTTATTTTTTTATTTTTTGGGGTTTTTTTGGCTTTGAGACAGGGTTTCTCTGTGTACTTTGGGCTAGCCTTGAACTCACTATGTATGTAGCCCAGGCTGGTCACAGATGCATGGCAATCCTCCTGCCTCAACCTCTCAAGTTCTGGCATTGCAGATGTGAAATACCACACCTGACAATTTTTTTTTTGAGACAGGGTCTCACTATGTAGTTCAAACTACATTTGAACTTACTACATAGCCCAGGCTGGCCTAGAACTCACAATAATCTTCCTGACTCAGCCTCCCAAGTGCTAGAATTACAGGTGTTCATCACCATGCCCTGAGAACTACTACTTGAAAGACCCAGGACTTGCTACTTCTAGGAATGCCAAGATGAGTAAAACATAGTCTTTTCTTTCAAAGGGATTATAGTCTAATGCAGGAGATGGATCAGATATACATGTAAATATAATACCAGAGAAAAGGTAAAAACATGTTTTAAGAAAGACATACATCAAACAAAGGGAATTGGAAAGAAGGAGATATTTTTCTAGGTAGGAAATGGAAGGCAGCTTCACATTGAGTTTGGCATTTGTTTTGGACTGAAGACTATAGAAGGGCCAGAGGGCACTGCAGACAAGAATGGTAGGTGAATGGCACTCAGACCATGAGCGCAGAGAACAGCAAGGGCACATGGAGCAGTCTAGGGCCAGTTCCATGCAGAGCGGAAGAAAGAAAGGCAAGCGAAGTCAGAACAGAGAGAGCCTGGGCTGTGGGCTGAAAATTCATAATAACTGAATGGATGAATTCAGAAAGGCCTGGAGGCTACATAAGGAACATAGCATCCACTACATAAACTTACCGATTATACAAATATACTGTCACTAACATTACTTAGGTACAATGGGGTAAATATAGCATAGTTTAACTTGGGGCATGAAGTTATGATCTGTTTTATAATGAGTGATGGCCTCAAATGGATTTTAAGAGGTACCAAAAAACGTCAAATGAAACGAAGTAAAATTATATGGCTCTGTGTTTACAGTTGTCCTTGTCATACAATAGGAGGTGGAAGAGGAATGAGAAACAGACAAATACGGGAGTAGGATGTCTTGAAATGAAGAGGAATTGATTTTATAACTCTATGGTTTTAAAATCACTGTTTAGTATACTGAAAAACAGAACAACAATTTTCTGGTTAATTTTGCCAGGTAGCAGCCAGGCAATCAGATAGCAAAATGAAAATGTTTCAATTGGCCAGCAGGTGGCACTTGCCACTCAGTATAAAAAAACAGCAAGTAAAGAATGAAACTGAGAGGGAGTTAAGTACAGATTACTCATTCATCTATTCAGAAGGAGAAAGACTGGAATGGGCTGTTCCAACAGCACAATTTTTAGTGAGGGTCTGGGTTTATCGACACAGATTGTCAATTACATAAAGGGTAATCCCTTTATAAAATGTACCACAGGTGACAGGTCTTCAATATCAGCTCTCCTATTAAGTTTACTGAACTTAGGTATGTCTTTTAACAAATATAATTTCCAATGTATCAGTTTGCTATGGAAATTGGTATGGAGATTCCTCAAAAAACTAAAACTAGAGGTTCCATTTGACCTAACTGTGCCCCTTCCAGGCATCTTCCTGAAAGAGTTAAAAGCATACCACAGTGATATATATACAAACTCATGTTTCGAGCAGTTCAATTTATAATAGCTAAATCTTGGGAAAAGCCCATATACCCATAAACAGATGAATAGGATAAGAAAATGCATATTCATATACAATGGAGTGCCACTCTGTTATAAAGAAGGATAAACTTGAGACATTTTTAGGTAAGTAGATGTACCTTGAGACCATAATCTTAAGTGAAATAAGTCAGACACACATTGTATTGTTTCAGTAGAAACAAGGAATAAAATGGAGGATAGATATTAGGAACTAGGAATAAGTTGTTCAATGGGAAGGGGAATAAGAAGTGGGGGAATGGGGAGGGAAAGAAGGGAAAAGGGGTTTAAAGGAAAATGGAAATAGAGCTTTTGTAAATGGAGATGGGAGGGAGGTTGGAGGAAAGGAAGGGGAAGGGTAAAAAGAAGAATTAAGATGTGTTATGTAAATGTACAAATCTCCTGTGGTGTTATCATTATGTATTGGAAACATGTAATAATTTTTTAAAAGATTTAAAAAATAAAAACTAGCCCATTCTTGATTTTCTAGTGTTATCTAGCACACATGTGAATCGGGCCTACACTGAGCCTGAGCAGAACAAATGCTGCTTTTCCGGCTTTCCCGCCCTTACTTGGATGACATTCTGCAAACACTTCTTTCAAAGGGCAGCCAAGGAAGCAGAGCGCTCAGCCTCAACACGGGGTGGCTTTGAGGTTGTTTCTGATGTCAGGCAGGTATTGCCAAAATAGAGCTTTTGAACACTTTCATGCTGAGTTGCACTGTTTTTAAAAGATAGATGCATATAAACTCATTAACTTAGCACATAATTTAAAGATTGGTTCCACAAAGCAACAAATCAGGGCTCATTTCCAAGTCTTCCTTTATGTTCATCTTCTCAGCTGGAATCCTCTATCGGTTTCCTTCTATTTACCCCGAGTAGACTTCAAAACACAAGTTCAGGGCCACTCCTCTACAAAACTTTTTTGAAGCTACCCTCACTTTTGCCTTATAATAAACTTCTATTGTAGTTTTTAGTACGGTCAGACAAGCATTGAACAAATACTCTCTTAGAGTGGTTGCTAATCTTTAAGTAACTGTTAGACTTGGTCCACAAAGAGACTGTATATTATCTGTAGGGATATTTTATGTACTGATTCAACAACCACAACTGAATACACAGTATAAGCCAAATACTCTTTTAGGTTATATGGAATCACAATGAGTAAAACCAAGACTATTCCTGCTGTCCGGGAGCTAACAGAGTACTACAGTTACTCTGAACTCATCAAATTGCCTGTCCTGGAACAGACCCCCGGGCAAGTATGTGCTCAGTGTCCATCTCAAAACTAACCAACTGACTAGGGTTGGTTCCATTAAGAGCACTGAGACCTGGAAAGCATTTTAAAGATTTTCAGACCATTTTCACAAATAGATTTTGTAGATTTTTTCTTTCACCAAAGGAAAGGGGGAGATAGTAAAGATTTTTACATCCTTTGAGTTAATGCCAGTAAATTTCTATCTATGTACAGCTAAATTTCTTTGTTACTTTTGACATGAACTGAATCTATAACCATGACTTAAATTTTTATAGAAAATTCAACTATACCATTAAAAAGAATGAGCAGAACTGGAGCCCCTAGTTTGTAAGTCCATCAGATGCCATCAAAATCTCTATCATAAGAATGAATAATATATCCAATTCTAAACAAATAACAAGATAATCAGGTCATTGTGATTGGCACTATTAATATCCAAGAGTCAGCTCTGACATCTATAGGAAAGAAAAAAAAAAACACCCAGAGATGGCCAAAAAGAAAATCAATTCCAGATGTATTAACTACCTTCACAAAACTACAAGGAGTAGTAAACAGAAAAGAAACAAAACAAAATTAAGATGTTCCAGAATGGAAAAGTCTACCTACTTGCTTATTTATTATAATGAACATACCTGTAATAACTTTACTTCTGTCTTCTGTTATCAAAAGAACAAGTAGAGGGTCTACAAACAGTAGAAAGTTGAGCTACTTTTTGGATATGTGGGTGGGGGTACTTAAAAGAATGGGCTTCCAAAGTTATTCTTAGTGTCTTTCCTAGAGAGACCAAGACTGCAGGCTGGAAGACGAGGGTCAGGAATCTGTGTTATCTCAGGTGATGGGTGACTTGCAGTTCAGATGCCTATCCAGGTAGTACAGGTAAGGAGATAAAACTCTACCTCATAAAAGTGCAGGAATACACGTGACAATGCGTCAAGGTTGAGGGTCTTGACTCCCATTCCTCCGGTGAATTTTCTATTCTAATGAGTGTTTTATTTCCTCACAGTTATAGCAAGTGAATACATTTGGACATTCTCTGCTGGCTTTCTCAAGAGCTATCTGAGGAAGCTGACAGGTTATATGTAAAGTTAAACATGTTGAATTTGGGTGTTAAGTCTATAAACAGAGATCTAATCACTTTCTTATTTAAGAAAATAAAACAGTGTTTTTTACATGCCACATTTTCTTTCCCTGGAAACTATCATGTTTTCCTGTTTATTAATAGTAAATGTCTTATTTATTGAGTTTTCTTAACCGCTAAACAGGACTATGGCTTTCTTCATTAATACCTTCTAAAGAACACTTTGTGTCAAGGAAGAAACCCAATGAACTGAAAACAGACTCTCCTTTAGAGTCATGCAGACCTGTTTTCCCATCATGGCCATGCGACTTTGGAAATGTAAGCTGAGTTCTACAAAGCTCTAGGTGCAGCTTTAGAGTAGAAGTAAATGTTCCTTTTGCTTATATGCATTGTTGTGTACCTGGCTTAGATATCACAGCGAAGAACTTTGTATAGAACTCTCTTCCCTTCTTTCAATTCATCCTCTAGAATACATTGTAGATTCAAAATGAAAGGAAAATGGCAAAAAAGAAGGGCTAAAAGGCTATTCATTTTATTTGGGTAAGCTAGATTACTCAGTTATACGTATGAAACCAAGAACTGAACAGTCATAGTAGAATTTGGAAAAAATAATTACAGCTCACCTGTGCCTGCTGCTCAGCCAATTTATTTTGATACCTCTGGATCGACTCTCTAAGTTGCTTCTCTTTCTCACTTCTTGATGGTGATACCAAGTTCAAGGTGCCCAGGGGGATGGTAGGTAGACGTTCCGTATCATGACAACTTCACAATTAACAAGAAAAGATTAGTATCAGGAGAAAATACAAAGCTACCTGCTGTCTATAAAAAATGATTTGCTTCTACAAGGAATTGCATTATCTGTTACATATCCAAAAAAATCAAATACAAAAGATCATTATACTGATGACTTTATTATCTCCAATTTGAATGTGAAAGAGATAAATGAGGAACGTGGAGGATAGTACATAGTTATCAATATGGAATATTATTTATTTTGCCAATTCTTTACTTATCCTATATTATAACCAAATGAAGTATTTTATAAAAATGTTTTTTGATCACCAAGGCTTATCTCATTACTGCCAAACATTCCCCCCCCCCGAAACTGGGGTAGAACTCTACACATTTCTTTAGAATATATCAAATAACTCTGCCTCTAACACACATAGATCCTTTTTTTGGTGACTTAGCTTCACTGACAAGGCCAGGACTAGGTGCTGCAGTACCGAGTGAGGCCTCTTGGTACTGAGACTTGTACAGCAGCCTCACCAAACCTCCTGATGACCTCAAATGCACCATCCCTCCCCACTGCAGGCAAAGCATCTGGCCTTGGGAGTAACTCTGGTTCCCAGCCTTGTATATTATATAATCATGTAGAACCACATGTAAATAAATGAACAAAAATCAGGCTATGGATATGGATAAGCACTTTCCTCATTATAGTTGTAAAAAATACTGACTTAGAGATGCATGGTTATAAGGTTTGAGGTCATTGTTTTTTCTCCTACTCTTATTTTCGTGACTACGGTCTTAGGAGCTGAGTTAGTCAAATTGCTAAAACGGGTATCATTTGCCCACACTGCTATCAGGGTTTGGAATGGATAAGAAGTTTAACTCCCGCTGGGCCCAGCTCTAATACCCCCAATGGAGAGGAATGAGGGCTACGATCCGATTCAAATACTACTATGAAAAAACATTTCCACCACATATAGTGTTTGCTATTATTGTTGCATTCAAAAAAAGGTGTTAGGTAAACAAATCCTAGCAACAACTACTCTATAGACAGCTGCCTGTAGTGTGGATTTGAAAACATCTGTAAGGTGATATCTATACAGACCTTTTCTTCATTTGAAAAGAGAAAAAAATCAGAAAAGAGAAACCTTTCTTATCAAAATGCTTTCCATTCAATTTTCTTCACTTAAAGGTTTTTGGAAATAAATTTGAATTTTAATATGTAATACAACCTGTAGATATTTTTTAACATCCTTTTCAAAATCTGAACATTTTTTATTCAGGCAAGAAACAGGCATCATTTTTACCCTGCTGGTGAACCCTACTTTCAATGCAGAGAAATGCATAGCGTAGATGTAATGGAAGTATACCAATCCCTATTTCTCAGTACTGTGAAAAATGTGTAACCTCCCTCTGTGCTCAAGCGAAAAACAAAAAAAAGGTCTCAGAGTCTGAAACTGAGTAACTCCATTCTACCATGTCCAGATAACTGACCCTGAAAACTACTATTTGTAAAATGGTATATTTTGGTCACTAAAAAGTATTTAAATGAAATTGATCTTCCTGAAATGTAACAGCATGCCTTTGATAGACACTGGTCAGAAAGAGGACAGGTTTTGTATCAGACTCTTGGCTTCCAGTTTGGGGCCTTAGAGAGGAATTCTGGGCAAGTTACTGAAATCTTCTTATCCTGTTTTCTCCTCTGAGAAATGGGGAAAGTTCATAAGGCTTTTGTAAAGTGAGAATGGCATAACATGCAACTGCTGTAGAAGAGGAAGCTAATATGTTTCTGGCCCAAGTTCTGGTTACAAAACATTGTTCATTCAAATGCTGATAATTGGCATTAACCCTGTTGGAAACTGGCAATTATCTGCTGGCAACAAACTATTTTCTGTAAATATAGTCAATGCCACTTATCACCTCACTACTCTGTGCCAGTAGTCATAGAATATTACCTAATAAATAAGTATATGTCTGTTCTCATCATTTAATGAATTTTTTCTATGTGATCTTCTCCAAATCTAATGTACAGACATCTCAGGATGTATACAAAGGCAGATTCTTTAGGGATGCAGGGCCCAGCCTATAGCACTGATTCAGAGGACAGAGAGGCACCACATAAATTCTCCTTCTCACTGGAACTCACCCTATGGACACCCCTGATTTCCCCACACAGGAAATGCCAACTCCCAATTAAATGCTGAAGTAATTATGAGGGCATTTTTTTATATCTCCCTATACCTCCTACTGTCAGGTTATGCATATTTTTGTCATAATCTTTTGAGTGGAAATTAAATACAGATGGTCACTATTATGTCAGTGTATTTGATGATTCAAGACTTAAGAAAATTATAAATAATCACTTTTTGCATTTTAGAGTTTTAGGTCCATCAGTTTTCTGTCAACACAACTAAATTTGTCTTGCTTCTTCTCACAAGTCACATGATTTTGATGTGTAAAAGACAGAACAAATGTAGCTTTGAAACTAATTCTACAATGTTCTGAAACACTATCATTTATTTTCAAGGAAGAGGGTGGAAGTGTGTCAATACAAAGACAATGACAAACTGAAAATAAAGGATGCTAGGAAGGGCAGCTTCCCAGTTCTGTTGGCTGACAATTCTCCAGAGTAGTCTAAGGAATCATAGGTATATGGTTAACTCTGTGGGGAGCGCCTACATTCCAGTGACTTGTCATTGGGGGATCCTCAGACAACAAGAAGTTTCAGCAGATTGTCTGACAAGGTGTCCAGCTGGACCCAGAGAAGACAAATCAAGATACAAGCACAGCACTCCATTCCAGGGGATGGGAAGCTGAGGTGAAGGGCAGTTACTCCTTTGCCCTGGGTTTCACTGCTGGTAGAGTGAGGGTCAGACCCAGGTGCTATGGCCCCAGAGTCTGGATTCTAAACACCATCCTAAGCTATTTAAAAAGCTCTTGGCTCACATTAAGTAATTAATATTATTAACTATTTTTAATATTGAGAATGAGCCAATGTTTTGTTGATGTTAAAAGATACTCAAGTCCAAAATTAGGGGTAGAATCAGGTTTGTAGTTAGAAGATCTCAACCAATGTGCCACAAACAGGTTTCTAAGTCCAGATACAGGTTTTAAATCTGACTTTCCTAAAATGAAGAACTGAGACTGAATTAGTTGTTTTATAATCCTGCTTCCTGGAGCTCTGAGCACTTTGCAGCCAGTAAGGAACAGAAATGGGAAGTGACTATCTTTGGTTTTCAGCCTTCAATTCAATGAGGACAGTTCTACATTTATCTGTTTTACATATTTCAGTTCTGTGACAAATTTTATTTGGGAAATACACAGATCATGTTGTTAAAAAAAAAAGTAGAAGAAGGAAGGAAGAAAGGAAGGGAGGGAGTGAGGGAAAGAAGAAAGGGGGGGAGGGAGAGAGAGAGAGAAGAAACAAGCCCTGGACCACGAGAAATGTAAGAACTGAAACCCCTGACATTTTTCTTCAGTCTCTAAATACAATTAACCTGGAGACTCCAGGCAGAAAGTGCTTAATAGCAGTTTCTGAATTTTTTTTGCTCTCTTTCTTCAGAGCTGGATAAAAATAACCAAACAGGAGTTATTACCCTAATGCCTATATTAACAATATTGAACCACTTATCCTCCAGCCCAAAGGATTTAGAACAGACTGCATGAAAAAGCAATGCTGGGGTTAGGGATGCCTTTGTCAAAGGGTAGTAGTAACTCTTTTTCCTCTGGGGAAAAATATTAATCTAAAAGAGCTTGTAATACCATTGACATCCATCAATATTTAATCAGTGTTTTTCCTGTTCTAGTCTGGATGTCTTCCTTCAGGAGCATAAAGCAATGGAATCAATACATGATTTACACAGAAAAAAACCACGTGGTCTAACAGTTTGATGTCCCCAGATTCACCCTCTGAATCACACTCCTGTACAACCAGGCTGTATGTTGTGGGGAAATGAACTGGAAGGCAGAGCTCAGGAGACCATGAGCTCCTGCCAGCGGAAGTGCAGATCATACATCCAAATCATCTATCTGATGGAAAAACACACTATGAAAATAGTATTTTCACTCAACAAGAGACTAGAAAGAGTTCAAAGAGATCCCAGTTACACAGCCACTTGCTATAGGCAACATTTTCCACTTCCACAATATGGACTGTAGGAATTAAAAATGGATAAAGAGCTTTCATAAAATCATCAAAAATTACCTGCTTTCCAAGTGGTTAGGATTATTAGCACAAATCCAAGTGTCAAGAAATTCTTCTTTCTGATAATTGGTAGAGGAAGACAAAACTCTCCATTTAAGGCAAAGATCTGATCATCGAAACAAAATTACACACAATAGAGACCACAATCAGAAATGAATCTCTCAGAGTAGGAAGTCACCTTGCAAATACCCAAAATAGCAAATCTTTCATTGCTTGCATACTATTATCTTTGATGCAAACTATTCCAGGTTTCTATATTCTATGATTCTACATCCCACCAAGAAACTATTGCTATTATTATTAATTATTATTATTATTATTCCTTCAATTCCCTCCAGTTGGTTTCTGTTACTTTTAAACAAAAGAATATGAAGTAATAGATTCCACTCTCCTTCTTAAACTACATTATGAATTCCAGTACCTGACTCTCCTTTTCCCCAGCCTTGTACCTGTCTGCTGACAACACCACTCTCAGTTTCCAACCACATGACTAATGTAAGAAGGAAAATCAACATTTTCTTCTGCTGCTCTTTCGTCTGCTTTTAACCTAGTCACCAGTCTATGGTTTTGGACTCCTTTGTCCATTTTTTTTTCAGTGTCTCCTGGCCTTTAGGCCCAAGGCACACCATTCTCTCGAGGTTACAATGGGATTTGATCCAAGATTCAATATGAACACAGCGCTGCTAGCTCTCGGATGAATAGCCTGCCTCTTACCACCTCTATGATCGGGGACAAATAACTTGTCTCTCTCAATTTCATCACATTCATCTGTAAAATGATTAATACTAGTACTTGTTTAAAAAGGCTATTTGAGGATAATAAGGATGAAAACTAACATTGCTAGATATTTTCCTATGCATTTAGTAAACTTAATTTATTAATAATTAATATTTATTAATTCATATTATGCTCACAGTAATTCTACAATATAGCTACAGAAAGTAGTCTCATTCCAAAGTGTGGAAATTGAGTATCTGAGAGATCAAATAATTTGTCCTGTTTCATGTAGCTCTCAGGTACAGGAGATCAGAGTCTAGCAGTACCCAGCAGACATCAAAAAAAAAACAACCCCACAAAGTAATTGATAGCCATTATCATTACCACCCAATAGGTTTTTGCATACTGCCAATCAATTTCCTCAATCATATCTTCAAAACATCTGTCATGCATGTTCCTCTTAAACCTCATTGTAATGCATTAATTTGGACGCTGAAAATTTTTCACTAGACCTTAGATCACAATAGCAGCATACCCTCAGAGGTCTGACCCTCCTTTTGTTTTGGCCCTTCCCCAAATCATCCTTCCTGGAGTGGCCTTACTGCAAGCTACTGCTGACTGGTCAGGTCGTCCCTGCAAGGCACCCAAGTAAAAGGCTGGGCAGGGGCTCCTCCAGCACTGTAAAGATGCCTATAAGGTCTTACACTGCATAGGGGACTTTTTTTGTTTACTTGTCTGGCTTATTCCCTGGACTGTTACAGAAAGAAGACTGTCTTTAATTAGATAGCCCTTTACATAATGGCCAGAAAATATAAGAAATGTTCAATGACACAATGATGTTATTTTGCTGTTGAAATGTGTCCAATACCTCCCTATTGTTTATCGAAGTAAAACCTCATCCTAGAATTCAAAGCTTCTAACATATATACCCAAAATAATATTTTTGTCTTTTATTATTTATTCATTCATCAATTTAAAAATTCCTACTATGTATTAGACACAGTGTTACATACTAAAGACAGAAAAATGACCTTTTCTACTTTTCTACAACAAATATTTTAGCTGAAGTATACCCTTAATATTAACTCACCTTTCCCCATGCTTCATTTCTGCTAGCAAAATTCAATGATAAAGACTACTGCAACACTAACTCTGGCACAAAATCTTGCCACTAATTCCCATTGCTTTTCCTTAAACTCCCAAAGAACTCTTTGCCTCTATTATCTTATTTACTTAATTTCCCCTGTATTATAAGTCTTTTAATCTCCCCCGTAGATTGTGACGTCCTTGAAAGCAAAAAAACAAAAAGAAAACCAAGTTTTCCCCACTTTTTTATCCTTAATCGCCACTCTTAACACCATTTATGTTTATATTTAGAGACTCATTAACATTTGCTAATTAGAATGGAATTCAACACTCACCACACTGTATGATGAATGGGATGGCCTTGGCTTGTCTTCTTTGGTACTGAATAGAATCCAAAGATTTCTCTGCATCCTTATTATTCTGGTATCTGAACTCATTCCAAAACAATGTTAGATTTCTATTACCTAAAAGAAAGAAAGTAGGCAAAGAATAATGAAAGAAAGTGAAATCAACATGATCAAAGGAAGGCTGGATATAACACAAGTATATACAAAATGATCTTAACTGTGTAAAAACTAACATATACAGAAATGAGAAATTAACATATTGATACTGGTTATCTCTAAGCAGCGATATTTTAGATGAAATGTGTTCTAAGTTACACTTTCGTATATTTTCCAAATTACTTGCAATAAACACATACTATCTTTATAATAAAACTAAAGACAAAAGCAGTGATTAAAAAGATACTTTTTATTTAGAAAGTTAAATAAAGCATTGACATTTAAAGAATTATTCTTAAACTTTCCCAGGAAGGACTGTACTAATTAAACTTTAAAGGACACTTTAAAAATTACTGATACAAGAATTCATCAGTTCTATCAAACAGCCAGAGTTTTTTATCTTTATATTATCTCTGGTTCCTTTTCTTAATGATTTTTATTGTTTATGTCCTACCCTAGCCCCAAGTTCTGTATTCCTTATTTGGGTAGAAACATTCACATACAAGACCATTAGATAATCCTTAAAAGACTCATTTTTATCCTTTGATTTAGCAATTATACTGCTAGAAATATACTACAGCAATATACAAATAGCAAAATCTGGAAATTATGTAAAAGCCTATGAATGTAGAACTGATAAATTCCATTCCCAAACAATGGAACACTGGGGAAACTTTCAAAAAGCAGGAAGTAGAACTAAATGCAATATTTCATAAAGATACCATTTTAAATTAAAAAGACACAAACAAGCCCCTACTATAATGTTTATAAATTTATAAAAGAAAATGCATATAAAGTTGTGATGGGTATGCTTATCCTCTCCAGAAGGATAAAAAGGGAGTTTCAATAGTGAATACATTTAGAGGAGAGAAGAGGCTGACAGGAAAGCAAGGGAAAGTACTTTCCTTTTCACCTTTGTGAACACTTTAATATTTTACTCATGTATTACTTTAAAATTTTTTAAAACAATAAACAAAAAGAATCCATGTTTTACTTTTTTATCCTATATGGTAACCAGTAGCAATAGCTATGTAGCTACTGAGCTTTTGAAATGTGGCAGACAGGGCATTTTCATCAATGTACAAACTTCAAAAAGTGTGTTCTGAAATATAAACCTTGGAAAAATATGAAATAGGGCCACCCTTATAGCAACTTTAACTCTTGGCTGTATAATTCATGTAAGACACAAATAAATGACCTCACATCTTACTATTACTATTAAAATTCAGGCTCAGAATACTATGTACTTTTAGTACTAACAGGTGAAGAAATCAGTCATCAAAAGGGACTTTCTCCTTGGGCTGGACTAAAAACAGACCTTACAAATTTCTAGGCTCAGTTTTGCCTCCTCACAAAATGCCTAGTTGCTCTTGGCTGCAATTTTCCCTACAATTCTGCTTTTAGTGTTTTCAATTCAGACTCTGAATTTCTGCTTTGTCCAGTATTTTGTCTTGGTCTGTCTCATAATCTACTTCTCTACACATCAGTCCTCATGCACAGCTCTTTGGAATTAGAAGGATTTATGAGGTTTTGTTTCTATTAACTATTTTGTCTTTATTGGGTGCAGGGAGGAGGTGCTATAGATTAAAAGGATGTGCATATGAGTGTTGGCTTATGGTTTATATTTATATAAACTATATATATATATATATATATATATATACGCACTCTATATAGACACATACAACTAATAACAGTCCCTCAAAATATAGGAAGCAAAAATTCAACAAAATTTGAGTTAATTTTATAATAATAATTGTTGCCTATAATCTCAGCACTCTGGGAAGCTGAGGTAGGAGGATTGCAAATTCAAGCATAGTGTGGGAAATTTAGTGAGAGTAAAAAATTTAGAAAGAGTTGAAGATGTAGTTGAGTGTGAAGGCCAGTAAGTTCAATCCCCTCAGTAGAGCAAAAACAAAAACAAGAAATAAATAAATAAAACAGAAAAACTACCCACTTCATTAAGTTAATGTTTAAAACTAAAAAAATGGAGACTTTGATATTTCACTTTTAATAATGGATAGAAAAAAAAAGTAGAAAATAAGTAAAAGTAAGAAAATAAAGGAATTAAATAAAATAGTGAACCAACCAAATCTAGAAACTAAATCTTGATAGATTTAAACATATTCAATAAACATACAGTAACGTTGGCATCACTGTTATGTGTAATCAATATGAACTTTCTCTCATAGATCAGTTTGTTAGTTTTAATGTAACAAATTTAAATAGAAACAGTTGATAAGATAAACAGCACTGGGTATGATTTTGAGGTTGAAAACATTTTCAAAATAAATCTTTTATTGCATAGTAAAAAGAAGTAAAAAACAAAAATTCAATTCAAAACAGACAAAAAGTTGAGAAAGATATTTCTCCAAAGAATACAAATGGCCAATAAACATATTAAAATATATATTCTGTATCACTAATCGTTAGAGACATGCAAATCAAAATATCAGTGATACTACATCCCATTCAGTAGGATGGCTACTATCAAAGAGCATAGAAAACAGTCTGTCAATGATGGAATGGAGAAATCTGAACCTCTGCACTGCACAGAAAATGTAAAAGGATGCAGACACCATGGAAAAAGAGTGTAGTGCTTCCTCAAAAAAAAATTATTGAATTACCAAGTGGTCCAACAATTCTACTTTTGGATATATACTGTCCTCAAAACAATTTAAAGCAGAATTTCAATCTTCAAAAGAAGATACACAAATGGCCAAACAGTATATATAAAAATGTTCAACATAACTAATCACTGGGGAAATGCAAATCAAAGCCACAATAAGATATAAACTCAAACCTGCTAGAATAACTATTATCAAAAAAGACAAAAATAACAATTGTTAGCAAGGATGTGTAAGAAAGGAAACCTTAACCCTGCTGCTAGGAATGTCCATGCATACAGCCACTATGGAAAATAGGATGGGAGTTCCTCAAGAAATTAAAAACAAAACTACTATATGATCTAGCAATCCCATTTCTAGATGTATATATGAATGAACTTTGAGAACATCATGTTGAATGAAATAAACCAGTTCCAGAAAGACAAATGCTCTATGATTCCATTTACATGAGATAACAGAGTAGCCAAAGACATAGATTCAGAAAACAGAATAATGTTTTTGACCAAGCTCATGGAGAGGAAACAGGAAGTTACTGTTTCACATGTATAGAGTTTCAGTTTTGCAAGATGAAAAAGAGTTCTAAAGATAGATGGTAATCACAGCTGTACCACACTATTACATACTTAATGCCACTGACTTGCACATTTAAAAATGGTGAAGATGGTAAATTTTATGTTATATGTATTTTACCATAATAAAAAATAATTGAAGTGGCAAAATAGAGAGAGCCCTGCAGCAGTTTAAGTTTCTGCTGTACTGTATTTGTTCTCTCTCCAAATGTTTTATCCCCATGAAGACCATACCTTCTCATAGGAGGAGTTGTGCTTTATAATTTACCATATCTTCAACATAGAACTCAACATCCTATACCCAAAAGCTCTAAAAAAAATGCTGCTGCTATTCCTAACAGAATAGCTTATTAATATGTTGTCTGGGGTAAAATGAAGGTGAAATAATGTCTCCCCCAGAAAATATTAACTAGAAAAGTTGATACAGCACAGCTAACTTACAAGATGAATATTCACCATGATCCCCAACACTAACATTTTAAGAGTGGCAAAACTAGTAAACTGTTAAATCCATAAGCACACATTCCTCCAGGGTATTCTTCCTCCCTTCTCTGTGATCATACCACTTTAAACACTTACATATTACACTTTAATTCACTTCCTATTTTCCCCCGCTGATAGTGAGATTCTTGTAGATAGTGACAATGTAAAGGATGTAGCTAAAACATAATGCTTAGAATTTTCTCATGGAACTAACTAACTCTAAAGAATTACTACCTATTAAAGACTGAAATGGAAAATTCACTACCTTAAGCATTTAAAAAAATCAGGTTTAATAAAAGATATGACAATATGCAAGGCAGATATTGGAGCAAAGAAATCAAACTGGTTTTCTGGGGAGAGGGACAATTTAGAAATAGTTTCTACTAACTGCCAGTGGAATCTTGATTGTTTTCTTTCAGAGAGAAGCCACTCTAATATGCACAACTTGCATTTGTTGTGGTATTAGAACAAATTTCCGTGGTGTGAACTCTGGGGATTGCATAAGTGCTTCCACAAGCTTATAAGATCCTGAGTTCGATCCCCGGTACCAAAAAAAAAAAAAAAAAAAAAAAAAACAAACCCACAAGCTTATAAGAAAGCTAGAAGGATATTAAATAGAATGAAACACAAGACATGGTGTTACTTTCTTTTATGTATTAGGCAATCTACAGAGACATACACAAGTACTCTGATAGTTTCCTTTTGTGTATTCCAAAATTATAGTGATGACTGACATTAGAAGGTGCATGACTATTGACATTTTCCAAACTGCATCTTCAGAAATAGGCTGAGAGTGTGCTTTTACAAAAATTCTTGTCTAATTTGTTCTGGCAAGAAATAATACAATCACTAATAATAATAATTCATTGTTTTATTCTGGTGTTCAGAAATAGAATGATATATGAGTATGGCTACTTTTATTTTTATTTATTTATTTTTTCTGGTACCAGAAATTGAACTCAGGACCTTGCACTTGCCAGGCAGGCACTGTGCCACTGAGCTACATCCCTGGTCCTGGATATTTTTAATACATGGCTTTAATAAGTAATATTTGTGTTAATATGCTTTAATTAAAGTTTTAAAACTGCCCATTAGTCTAGATGAGAATGAAGAGTCAAGAGTGAAATTTCAAAATTTAAAAAGTAATTGACTTTAAAAAATGCATCTTAAACATTTCCAGCCACCTATGAAACAAGCCATGCAGATAATCCACAATTTATTGACCTCAAAATTAGATTTTTACTTTAGCATCCCCAAAATAAGCTGATTTAAAAATTCAGTTTACTACTGTAAGGAGTACATGGTTGAAAGCACACAGCTAATATTCAGAATTATAAAAGAATACATATCTTGAGACTTTCGTTTGAAGAATCAACAACTCATTAAATTAATGTGATAATCTGGGATTAATGCACACAAAATTAAAGTCTCAATTTCTAGAACAAGTATCTGTGAGAAAACCTGCAAAAGGTTAACTTCCTGCCAGCTATGTATGGAATACTTTATTCAGATGATTCCTAATGCTTAAATTAATTTGATTAATTTTTCAGGAGCCTCTTAAAACCAAGAAAAAATAACTGCAAATACTTTAATAACTTACTAAACATTTGCCAAAACCCAGTAACTAAAAGAGCAGTTCACATGGTTAGATTTTACCTCTTAAATAGAAAAATGCAGTGTTTTCCCTAGATGTCAGTTTCATTTCTTCATAGATGTAGAATGACATTCAGGAAATCAATTAACCAAGGAAAGAAGTGATAGAATTCAGCAGTAAACACCAACATAAAGATGTCTAAAAACAGTTTATAAACTCAAAAGCACCAGGAAAAATCATAAGATGCAGAAGGCATTTAAATCAAGTTCCTGGCTTCAAGTGGCTCTGCATCTAAGTCCATGATTATACTCTATTTTCAAAGAAAGAGCTCACAAGTACACACTCTGTATCAGGGCACTGTTGCATCATGGTTTCTCCCATTACACATGGTCCTGTCTGTCCTCACTCTTCCACCTTTAGCTAATCTAACGGACATCAGATCCTTCCTATTAGGTCTAAGGTGGAATCATTTATCATCTATTATTTTTAATGGAAGCTCTTGACTAAGGATGTTAAACTGGTTTCAACTGACAATGCCAACTCCAGTCAGTTGGGAGTGATGCCTGGTACATTACAGTGAGCCATGAGGGCTACTGCTGTTTATTAGGAAGAATGCCTGTAATGGCCGAGGTGGCGAACCTATGGCACACATATTGTGTTTTTTAAGATAAAAAATATTAATCTATGAGTTATTTTTTCTAAACTAAAACCTCAGTATTCAGGTTTAATTGCAGTGTTGGCACTTTGCAATAAATAAGTGAGTCCTGGGTTGCAGTTTGGGCACTCGTCTCTAAAAAGTTCACCAACTAGCTTAGAGTCTATGATGCCTGTGAGATGCTAAAGCCCCTGCAGCCAGTTTGCTACCTGTTCTTCATTTTCCAAATCAGACTATTTGAACTGAAGAAAAGCAAGGCAAGATATCCTCTGAGGTAGTGAAGAGCTGCAGTCCTTCTTGTTCTTTCTCTGGGCTCGTGGGCATGACAGAGTGGGGAGTCACTTGCTATGGGTACAGCCAGTGGCACAAATACCTATGTGGCAGCTGCTACCAAAACCTTTCCACTTCCTCAGCATTTCACCTGGCAATATACCATCATTTTCTCTAGTTCCAAGTCACTAGTGATTCATCTTTTAAAGTACGAGGACTTACTTAAGCTGCAAAAAGTTTCATAATCACCACCAGCCCAACCTAAGAAAATACATGACAAAAATAAACTATAAATTTAATGACCCTTTTAAAAACATTTTATTAACATGTGCGTGTAAATTGTACATATTAATGGGGTTCAGTATATTTAATATATGCATACAGTTTGCATAAGTCATATCCAGCCTTCCTTTATTCATCTCTCCTTTCCCAAACTCTAATTATCATATTCTACATCGAGGTTGACTTTTAGTTTCCACATATGAGAGAACATATGGCACATGTCTTCCTGTGTTTGAATTATTTCACCTAACAATGTTCTCCAGTTATTTTCACTTTACTGCAAATGACACGATTTCATTCTTCTTTATGGTTGAAGAACGTTCCATTTTATGTATATAGCATATTTTCTTTATCCATTCATTTACTGCTGGACTCCTAGGTTGAGTCCCTAGCTTAGCTACTATAAGCAATGCCACAGTAAATGTGCAGCAATCTCCTTGTTATGCTTATTTCTTTTCATTTAGATACACACCCAGAAGTGGCATACTTAGGTGGTTGTACAGTAGATGTATTTTTAGTTTTTTGAAAAACCTCCATACTCTTCTCATAATGACTTCACTAATCTACATTTCCAACAGTGTACAAGTTCCTTTTTTTCCATATCCTCACCAGCATGTTATTTTTTTGTTTTTGTTTTGATAACAGCCATTCTAAATGTGGAGAGATGATATCTCATTGCAATTTTGATTTGCATTTTTCTGATGGTTAAAGATACTGAGCACTTTTTAAATATATTTGTTAGCCGTTTATATTTATTCTTTTGAGAACTGCCTATTCAGATCATTTGCTAGTATTTAAACTGTATTATTTGGATTTTGTTGTTTTCTGAGTGCCTTGCATGTCCTATAAATAGTTGGCAAATATCTCCTCCATTATGCAGGTCCTCTTTCCACCCTGCTGTGTCCTCAGCTGTATTAGCCTGATACAATTCCATTTGTCTGTTTATTTTGTTTCCTGTGTTTTGGAGGTCATATCCAGAAAAACCATTGCTTATATCAATGTTTTCAAGTGTTTCTCTTATGTTTTCTTCTTTTAGTTTTATAGCTTCAGGTCTTTTAGGTCTTTGGTCTATTTTGAGTTGATTTTTGTACAGGGTAAGAGATGGGGGTGAAGATTCCATTTTCTGCATATGAACATCTAGTTTTCTGAGGACCCTTTTAAAAAATACTTTTGAGTAGTTTTATTCTATCTCCCTCAACTGTAGCACATGTATTTATGATACAAAATACCACTTTAGACCGTGGCTGGAAGACTGCAGTTACTCAAGAACTGCAACTTCCTGGCATATTCTGAGGCCCCTCCACCCCAGGGTTTCTTGGCTCCCAGGTGGGAACTATATCATTCTATGTATGCTCTACCACATCTTCTATAGCAGGAGGCGTGCTAGCAACCTCATTATGATAAGCCAAAAGCAACTCTAGGGGACTGGAAATAGCTCCATGGGTACATTGTTTGCTTAGAATGCACAAAGCCCTGAACTTGATCTCCAGGACACACACACACATACACACACACACACACACACACACACACACACGATACAAGTCACACAGAGAAAAAAAGTGTTTCTTCTGGTTCTTTTCTCAAAAAGAACTTGTACCTTCATTTATAGACTATATTTTTCTTTCATATTAGCATTGCTTTTCTTTGGATACATTTGTTTCTCTAATTCTTTCTAAAACGTGCAAATCAAAACTAGGTACAACAATCTAAAGCATATTCTTGAGTTCTTCATTACCATAGGTAACAATCAATTCAGCTATGTCTCCCTATTACCTGGGTTAGGACAGGTAACTTTTATATTACAACTCTCTTTACATAACTCAGACATAAAGGGCTTGCTAAATGATTTAATGTTTTTAAAAGCTTAAAGACTTATATTTGACTTTCTTATTAATACAACTTATGCTTAATTCTGATTGTATAGTTTTATTTTTTTCACTGTTTAGAAGAATTAATATTTTAAATAAACTTTATTGTGTTGCATATTTTAGGTATACAATATGATATGACATAATACCTAAAGATAGTAAAAAGGGTACTATAGTGAAAAATGAACATACTCATTTGGCAAAAATAGCTAAAATATACTCACTGAGGTTGAATTCTGTAACAATTTTATTCCTTATAGTCCTTATGGTGTACATTACATCTCTGATTACATCTCAGAGTTGTTAAATAGAAATTACTCTTCTTTACTGCATTACACATTAGCAGGCTGATAAATATATAGTTTTTTTGATAAATAGTTTTTAGGTCTTGGTTTTGGGAAAAATCAAACTGTAAGAATAAAATTGTTTTGGATTCCAGATGAAACAAGGATCCCAGACTTTTTAGTACTTTAGTTGCAATATGGGTGAGATCTTGAGTTATTTTAGCAAGAAACTTCATTATAGATGTAAGAAAATGTCACTGTGATGATAATACAAGTGCAATCTATAAGAAAAGGAAGCATAAGTGCTGTCAATGGTGATAATTCCAATTACCTAGTGAAAGTATCTGTCAATGAAGTAAACTAAGACTGTGATTTTTCAACAGAAGTCAATGTGATGAACTCCTGAATGATCCTGTTACTTGCTGAGAGCAATGTGAAGTAATGATTTTAAACAAAGTATATACATTTTATACTGTACAACCAATTAAGCAGAATGTCTATATGATGTGTTAATGTTTTAATTGCTTCTACTTCCTCTCATGTCAAGCATTTATTCATAACATTTTTTTAAAAACATGGTCTCACTATGCAGTTAGGCTGGGCTTGAACTTACTATGAAGCCAAGGCTGGCTTCAAACTCACAGTGAGCCTCCTGCCTCAGCTTCCCGCATATTGGGATTACAGGCCTGCGCCACCATGCCAGCTAATTCACAGCAATTTTTAAAGCAAGGTAAGAATTCTGTTGATTTTTTCAAATAGTAAAATTAACAACTAATATGAGGAACTAAATAATAAATGAAAGGAAGTTTTTCTTTATGGAAGTATTAGAGCTAATAAAAGTTTAAAATGATAGAATATTTTTTAGAACTCCTATGAGATTTGAGTATTGACTGTTGGCTGTTAATATTATTATAGTAGAGACAACTGGATCATATATACCTCCTAATGGAAGAGGCATCTTGACAACAATGATATACACATCTGAATCTGATCAAGCTCCTAGTCTATAGTCTACCAATTTACAAAAAAAAAAGAAAGAAAGAAAGTGCATGTAAAATTACTCCTCATAATGCAATAATGTGATGAGCAAAACCTAGACTGTGAGAAAACTGCCAACAAACCAGCCCAGTGTCTCCTACAAGTAAACAGCAAGGATAACCGAGTGGGGGAAGTTAGGCAGAAGAAATGTGATGGAATCCTATGGATTTTGACATGAAGTAATCAGAAATAAGAGCAATGAGTTAGATATTTTATTATATTGAAGAGGTACTGATTACTTTTAGTGATGTTTGTACTGTGGTTTTTAAAGAACACTTTTAGAAATACACGCTAACTTATAGATATACTGATGGATGTAATTACAGAGTACCTACAGTTGCCTTCATGATGTGAGTGGGGGAATCAATTAAGTATACATGAAAGTTACCAAAATTTTAGGGCAAAACCGTCAGCTTCAGACCAGGCTCAGCCTCTACTCACTCCCATAACGTCAGTGAAGGAGACCGACAGTGGGAAAGGGTGGGAGAGGAGCTTTAGTCAGCGTGGCTATGTTGGGAAGCACAGATAAAGGAGTTCAAGATCTGTCTTTGAGGGGCAGACAGAAGCTTGGGGGTTCTATACATAAAGGGAGCAAAGACAAAGGCTGGGGTGTGCATAGCTGGCCGGGAAGGTAATCCTGGTGGCTAATTGGTACCTCGGGATTGGCTCTGTGAGGTTCTGGGAGACACATCATCTCTTGATGGTGCAACTCAACTTCCATAAAGAGATGATGGTGCCCGAGTAGGGGGACAGCCTCAGTTCCTGTCATGTCATACTGCCCCTCATCATGGGGTCATGGGTGCTCGGCCAGGCACTGCTTTTCCTGAAATCTGAGATGCCTGCAGGTTTAGGAGTGACTGGAGACTGCTAGGCATTGCTCCAGGGGGTCTGGAACTGGACAGCAACTATTAGATGTCCCTGCAAATCCTGAAAATTACTCTGCTTTTATCTTAGTATCCTGAGTTTGAAGAGAAATGAGATTGGCTAGGTAAATTTAGGGCTAATAAACTTTGTATACAGACACTCCTTCAGTTATTAACATATGTGTGTGCAGAGCAGAGCAGGGAGCTGATCCAAAGTTTTAAGGTAATAGAGGAGACAAATAAAATAAGGGCAGATATACTGAGCCCTATCATGTTGTTAGTAATCCACAGGGCATCTCCAGACCCAGCTGCTAACGACCTGTTATCAAATCAGTTTGCCCAGAAGTTAACAATTATTGAGACTGGATGATGACTTTATTAGGCTGTAGTACAACACTGATTTTACTTCTAATTTTGAAGTTTCTCACATGTTATTAGTTTGCTGGTGTTGCCATAACAGAACCCCACAGGGTGGTGGCTTAACCAACAGGTATTTATCTTCTACTGTTCCAGGAGTGGGAAGTCCAAGATCACAGTACTGGCAGGCTTGGTTTCTTCAAAAGCTGCTCCTCCTTGCTTGCCGCTGGCCTCCTTCTCACATGGGCTTTCCTTTTTGTGCTCCCAGCCCTGAGGTCTCTTTGTGCACCCCAGTTTCCTCTTGGGATGAGGACACAGACTGGATCAGAGCTCACCATAACAAGTCCTTTCAACTTAAATCCTTCTCTAAGGTTCTATCTCCAAGCATAGCCAGATGCTGAGGTACTGAGAATGGGGAATTGAGACAGGAACTTGAGAGGGACAACACTCAACCCAGAATAAAAAAGTTAGTGACAAACAATAAAATATAATATGATACAATAAAGACAAAACAAAATACATGACCTTAAAAACACAGATATCTGTTACTGAAGCCACCCACTGTGGTACTCTGTCATTCTGCCTTAGCAGCAAGGAAATTTCCCCTTCGAATATTTACACAGGTATCCTCATGCATTGTGTATTCCTCACAGAAATGCTGAACTTCATTTTTCTTGTAATAAGTTTCTGAGATCTTAGAAACTAAAGGAAAAACATAATTTTCCTGTGAGCATTTAGCTATATCCAGAAACAAAATTACTATCTATTTAATGGAGATGTTCTATCCTTCACTTCCACAATTATGCACAAACTGGAAAAATGATATGAGTTAGGGTATAATATGATTAGGAAATTTGTAATTGGTTAACTGTCCTCATCCAATATCTCATGTGCCCATTTCTACCTCAGTGGTAGTCACCACTGAGGAGCCACAGCACTTTGATTTTTTGTCTCATGCAACAGAGCTTACATGAAATCACAGAGAAATACTAGTAGACATCATATAAATCTGGGAAGATGATACACTAGATAGAAGTCAGCATCAGATTGAAGATAAGGTCCTGACAACTTGAATGAGCAGAGACAAATACTGTGATAAAATTTAATAGGGATAAATGTAGGTTGTATACCAGGGTCCGAAAATATTTAGTGGAAAAATATAAGTAAAAAGAGAGAGATGGCTTTACAAGAACAACATTATACATTTTAGTGAAGTTTTTAATTGGTGATAAGGACACTGTGGTTCAATTATGTGCTTATTGAGAGTTAATATATTATTGGACCATGAGCACTACAATAACTCCAAAGAAAGATGATAATCCCATTTCAGTCAAGGCTGTCCAGACTTCACCTGGAACATTCTGCTTCTAGGTGAAACACTTTAAAGTATAATGCTAGAATATATTTAATTCCATGTTAAATGAAGAATATACTACAAGTGGAAAATATTAGCCAGGATAAAACAAGACTGAAGACAGAGATAAGCTTGTCTTCAGATATATGGAAGGCTGTCATTCGGGAAGGCTTCCGTGACATATCCCCTTGTCCCCAAGAGGAAAAGATGGAAATGGCCTAGCTAACTCCCCTTGCCCTTCAGAAAACAATCACTTCCTCAGAGCCTTTCCTGGCTCAAAAACTGGGCTCCTACCCACTGGTTTAGGCTCTTGGCTGCACTGTTCTCTATCAGACAACAATCCCACTTCTAACTGTCTTGTCAAATCATGTCAGCTCTGGGTCTTAGTCCATTGGGGTTGCTATAACAAAATCCTAAGTGGCTTATAAACAATGGGAATTTATATCTCCTAGTTCTGAAGGCTGGAAATCCCAGATCACTACAGCTTCTGATTGTGGTGAGGGCTCCCTTCCTGGTTCACAGATGATATCTTCTTGCTCTGACCTCACATGGTACAAGGGTGCAGGGTCTCACTTTTGCCTCTTTTACAGTGACATTAATCCCAATCAGGAGACTTCTGCTTTTGTGAACTAATCCTCTCCCAATACCATTCTTTTGGGAGTTAGGAAATCAACAGACACAGACACTCAGACCATAAGCCTCAGACTGGAAGTTCCCAGACAGGATGGACCATGTCTGATGTGTTAGTTCAAATGCTTTCTTTTCTTTAGTACCTTATCATGCTACCATTTAAAACTCAGTAGGATGTTTGGTTTATATTTCATTATGTTTATATTGATATTTATATCTTCTCATGTTCTCTACAGCTTTAAGCAAACCTGCCATACTATGTAGTCATTCTTATGTGTAGGACACTTTTAATGTTTCTCCAAGGGGAAAAAAAGGTAGAAAAAGTGTGCCTATCCAAAGAAAAACTGCATGAATGTACTCTTTAGAGTAGTTCATCTTAAACTTGAATGTGCTTAGAAGACACACAGAGACCCTGTGAAAATTCAGATCTTATTTTGGTGGGTCTCAGGTTGGGCTCGAAAGTCTGCTTTCTAATAAGCTTGAGGAAGTGTGGATGCTGCCAGCAACCACACTGAGCGGGTTCTAGACCATTACATAAAAATCTAGTTTTTCAGGGAATCTGTCCCCTTGATCTGCTTCCCCTATTATCTTTCCTTCCAGAGTCCCTGCACTCTTCCCTTTGCCTCACAGGTGAGAAAATTTTAGGTCCAAGTAGCATGGGTACAAAAGAAAAGAAAAGATTCTAAAATTGTAAATCCAACAGAGCAGTAAGATTTTAAATTGCCTCAGAGAGAGACATATTTTTGACATATATGAAGTATGTATATAATTCATATAAATCATTGAAAAGATACTGGATAATTTGTCTATTTCTTTCCATAAATGAATATGTTTACTATGTCTGCATGACTTCAGCAAATATTTATTTAACGAACACACAGGTCACCATCTCACTGTTCAAGTAACCTGGAGAATGATGTGGTCCAAATAGGTCAAAATTTTCTAGATGACCAGTTTGTTTTCTAGGTTTCCAAATACTTATTTCAATGATTTTCAATTGAAATCTTTTGGGAATTAATATACTTAAAGTGTGTTAGACATATAAAACAATGTTTTACATATCTAGAATTACCCAGGGTCAATACTTACTACTGCATGACATGAACTGGAATGCTATGAGCTACTAAGGGCTCTCCACAGGACTCTGTGCTTACTCTGTCTCCAGCCACCTTCTGCCTCTTTCCTCCATGATAAGTTGCCACTGCACACTGCTCTCTGATTGCCTTCATCTAATAATTTTAAATTTCTCCTTTATTTTTCACATGATATTTTGGGTAAGATTACGAAACCAGCTCCCTTTTTTTTTTTTTTTTTTTTTGTACTGGGGATCGAACTTGGGACCTTGCGCTTTCGAGGAAGGAGCCTGAACCACTGAGCTAAATCTCCGGCCCCTCCAGCTCCCTTCTTGCCCCTCTTGTTTATTGTTTTGTTCTGTTTTTCTTTTGCAGTGCCTGGGGTTGAACCCAGGACTTCATGCATGCTAGGCAAGCACTGTGTCATTGAACTATTACCCCAGCCTTCAATTAGGATTTTTAAAAAAGAATTCTCTTTCAGGATTTAGATTCTGGTTACTGGACTCAATACAATCATTTTCACTTAAATCACACAACTAGATTCCTTCTTTAAGTATCTCATAGTGTCACCACTGAATACTCACTGATCCCGGTGTCCTTAGAGTACTGGACCAAGTACTGTCCCATGACTTTTAGTAGATGTTTATATTCCTGGATATTGAGAAATTCTTGTTTATTATGGGATGGTTCCATGATCTCCAAGGGTATGTTAACAATTCCAACCACACCTGTGCCAAGTCTGAGGGAATAAATTCATATAAAATTTTTTAAATTTCCCTGAAGAAAAAGAAAATGCAAATATGTATTGGTCACTTGGAATCAGTGTTTTCAAAAGTAAATACATTCTCTTTGTCTGGACCATGTCAGAGTTTAAAAATTTATCTTATGATTCTATTTCATCACCATAAATCTATGCTGACCCCGTATGTGTTTGGTCTCATAATACAACATCACTTCAATATATCATTACTGAATTAATACAACTCTTCTCCCAAACCTATTGCCTTACATGGAGGTTGGCGAGAAGGAGGAGCTTTTCGGCATAAATACCAATAACAGTGCCTCGCTGCAATAAACCTCCATGATTCTTCCCCCCCCCATTAACTTTATAGGTATGTTTTAGGTATAAAATAGTTACATTCATCATTGGGATCTTGTACTATTACATGAGTCTCTTGGTTCTTATTTTTTTTCCCCTTCCCTTGCCCTCCCTTCACCCTCTCCACCCTTCTCTATTTGCAAAGACCTTGTTTCCATTTTTTTCCTCTTCTCATATTTTTTCCTTTCCCTTTTTTCCCTTTCCCTACCCCTCACAATTCCCCTGCTCTTTTAGACCTTTTCTTCCTGTTACAAAATATCAGTTATACATTTTTTAAATTACAATATTAAGATCTAGGAGACATTACCACAGATTTTACAGAATTTAAAAGGATATAGAAAGCATATTTCAAAAATCTTTTTTGAAATAAATTTGACAACTTCTAAGAAGTAATTTAGAAGACAAATTAAGGAAACTAACTCTGGAGGAAATAAAATTTGAATAGCACATACTAAAGAAAGTATATTCCTAGCTTGAAAACCTACCTATATGACAACAGCAGGCTCATAAACATTTTACCTGATAAATTATATCAAACAGTTAAAGCAGAAAAAAGAAGGAACACTTCTCCCCTCATTTTAGGAAATCAACATTGTGCTAATCCTAAAACTGGATAAAGATAATAGAAGAAAAAGTATGAACATAGATAGAAATTTGTTTAACAAAACAAACTCTTAGAAGTCAGATCTGGCAGTATGTAGAAAGTGGTTTTATTATAGGGATGGCAGTGTTGGTTCAGCATTGGAAGACCCACCCCCAAAAGTCATCATTTTAACAGAGGAAAGGAGAAAGCCATATGATCCTGTCACTAGTTGGAGAAAGAGTATTGGACTAAATTCCATAGTTGTTCATGGTAAAAGCTATCAGGAAACTAGAAGTAGAACAGAACCTTCTCAACAGATCAAAAACATGTACTCCATACTTCCAAAAAAACCTCCTTCTATGAATGGAGACGATACAATGCTTTCTCCCTAAAGTGGGAAACAAGGGCATACATGCCTACTCTTCATCTGTCCATTAGATTTTGAAACATAGGTCTAAACCAAAATAGTCTGACAATAAACTGACACAACTAGAATAGGATTGGCACGGCAGAAGCAAAATCTTTATATGTAGATGAAATGATCATCTACAGAGAAAATACTAAGAAATCTCTAGGAGCCCCTAGAACTTGTACTTGAATTTAGCAAGATTAGAAAACACAAGGTATATATAAAAATTCAGGTCTGTGTATACTTGCTATAAATGAAGAACTGGATATTGAAATTTTAAAGTTATGTAGGAGTACAAAGGACCCAGAAAAGCCAAAAACAAAAGTAAAAACAGTGTTGGAAGACGTTTAGCACCCAATTTTAAGACTTCTTCTAAAGCTACAGTAATCAAGGCAGTGTTGGTGTAAGGAAAGACATATAGATCATCTGAATAAAACAGAGAATCTAGAAATAGAACCACACATATATGGTCCACTGAGTTTTGAAAGATTATTTAACATTAGCATTTTATAGAATGTAAACTGGATTCAAGAGCCAAGGAAGAGGTAGTGCCTTCAGCAAACGGCACTAGAACACCTGGTATCCGTATATAAAAAATTAACCTCAACCCATTTTTTCCATACATGAAAATAACTTGAAGGGATCTATGACTCTAAATAAGAAAGCCTAAAAGTACAAAACTTTAAGAAGAAAATAAATAAATAAATAAATAAACTTTAAGAAGAAATTATAAGGGAAAATATTGGGTAGGCAAGAACTACCTAGGATAAAAAAAAACATGATGTATAAAAGAAAAAAAATTGATAAATGAGATTCCATCAAAATTTAGAACTTTAAATGACATCATTAAAATGAAAAGTAGTCCTTAAACAGACCATATTTACAATGCATATAACCTATGAGCAGAATATATAAAGAATTCTTAGAGCTCATTAATAGACAACCCAATTAAAAAGTAGACATAAGAAGATGATAAATAGCCAGTATAGCATAAAGAATGGTGTGCAATTCCAGAATCAGAAAAATACTAATCAGTACAATAATAAGATTGAATTATACACTCATTAGGGAGATGAATCAAAAGTTTTAAAAGCCTTGTCATGACTTTTTCTTTTTGTTGGATTCTCCCCCTTTGTGTTTAATTTGTCACCCCCAATGGATTCATTCTGTTGGGTTTCCTGGGGTTGTGATCCTCATTGTCTTTTCCTAGGGTATTGTCTAAAATTTTTTGGAGTGCCAGTTTGGTATTCACGAAGTTCCTGAGGTGCTCTTTGTCATGAAAGTATCTTATTTCTCCATCAATTTGGAAAGATAGCTTTGCAGGGCACATCAATCTGGGTTGGAGGCTGTTTTCCTTTAGGGCTTGAAATACATCACTCCAAGCTCTTCTTGCCTTGAGGGTTTGCATTGAGAAGTCTGCTGTGATTCTGATGGGCTTTCCTTTGTATGTGATTTGTTTCTTTTCTCTCACTGCTTGTAGAATTTTCTTCTTCTGTTGGATTTTTGGAATCCTAACTATTATATGCCTATGTGTAGATTTTTTTTGATTAAGGCTATTTGGAGTCCTATATGCCTCACTTATCTGTATGTCAAGTTCTTTTCCCCTCCTTGGGAAGTTTTCTGCCATCACTTCTGTGAAGAGTTTTTTTTTATGTCATTTGCACTGTCTCCTCTTTCTTCATTGATTCCAATCAGTCTTATGTTATTCTTCTTTGCATCGTCTAGCAGCTGCTGGATTGATTTCTCATGTTCCCTTACAATTTTAAAGCAATTTTTCTTTTCCTCCTCAGTGATTGCAATCTTATCTTCTATATCTGAAATTCTATCCTCACATTGGTTCATTCTGCTGTGCAGACTTTCGATGGAGTGTTTAATCTGTTGGAAATCGGTTTGTATCTGTTTTATGGAGATTCCATTTGTTTCCTATGTTGGGATTCCACCATGTTTCTCAGATCCTCTATATTTTTATCTGCGTCCTCTCTAGATTTATTAACCATGTCTTGCACCATGAGCAAAGTCTTTACTGTTACCTGAGTAATTATTTCTGATTTCATTTTTCCCAGATCCTCTTTTGTGGCCAGTTCAGAGAGTGCAGGTGGTTGAGTATCAGATTGTTTCATCTCATTTCCCTTTGGGGTTCCTGTAGGTGATCTGGAAGTCTATTTTTGAGGCTTGTTTATGTGTCTTCTCATTTTCACAGAGGGGGTTTGCTTCTGGCACTCATGTGGCTCACCTTCTCTGCCCTAGGAGCTTGGGATGGCAGCGGGGTAGCTTCCTTCCTGGTGCTGGGACCGGCTCAGCTTCTCTGTCGTAGGAGCTTGGGATGGCGGTTTGGGAGCTTCCTTCCAGGTGCTGGGACTGGCTGAGCTTCACTGCTCCATGATCCTTTTAATGAAACTGGGCAGAGTCACTTTCTCTATCCCTATTTCACTTGTCAGCCTGGATTTCTCCTCACTGTAGAGCTCCGTGGGGGCTTTCAGTGACTTCTACTCAGAGAAAATATGGATTTCATTATCCTAGAGGGTGACAGGTATCTGACTGCTAGCTTACGGTATAGAGGTTTGGGTTTTGTTTCATTTTTCAGGTTGTTTCTTTGTTTTTTGGTACCAGGAATCGAACTCATGGCCCTGCACTTGGACACTGATCACATCTGTCCAAACTAGGGGCCACACCTGTCATGTTTTTACCATGTTTCTCTTCCACCCTGCCTTCCCTACACTGTTCTTTCTGTAAGTCTAAATTTGGGAACCACTTCTTCCAGGAATCCTGACCTGACTTCCCCTAGTTTGGTTACTGCCTTTCTCAATAGAGTGATACCTCAATTGTTAAATGACTCCAAGCTCAAACTTGCCACCAGTAGAACAGTAAAGTTTGAAAAACATTTGCTTGATGTCCCTAACTTTGCTCAGTAGGGGAACCGAAACTCCAACTTGAAAAAACTGAGTCTTGCCACAGACACAAAGGGGAGACGCTTCAGTCTAAGCACTGCTCTCGCCCAGGCAGCATATAGTGCTTCTGCTAGTGAATTTTAAAAATCACCACTGTGCTTTCCTTGTGTGCTTTATTAGCATGAAATATCATAATCATGGCTCAAAAGAAAGTTAGTGATACAGCAGTAAAGCTAAGAGGAAAACTGTGAGAACCTGACAGAATTAAAGAAAGAAATCACTGCAAAATTTGTTAAAGTCCTGGAAAAATAATTTTGGGGCTTCAGAACCAATTATTTGGATTTCTATTATTCTTATGGGGAAAATATCATCAGTTTTTGAACTTGTCAATGTTCAAACACAAATCTGAAATGAATGGAGTCTCACCACCAAGATACTACTGTATTCTTTTTGCACCTGATGCTCACCTCTAATATATAAATCATTCATTCATTCATTCGTTCAAGCTCAACACCTGCCTGGCACAATTCCAGGAACTAGGAATACAGTGATAAACAAGAAAGACAAGTCCCTGATTAGGAAGTTTCTCTTCCACTGATAGACATGACGCTAATAAACAGATTAATATATACGAGCATTTCAGATGGTGATAGGTGACATTTGGAAAACATAGTAGATGATATAAATATGTGAAGAGTGACAGGTGGGGGTGACCACAGAAGCCAATTTTAATTAGTCAAGAAAGAATGAATTGTATGGAAACGATGTTCGAGTTTATGCCTGAATAGTGTACTAGGGCCAGTACTCATGAGATCTGAGAACAGAAGGCTCAAGGAAGAGGGAAAGGCAAGTGCTAAGGCCTTCAGGCAGGAAGTATCTCAGCAGGCAGAGGAACAGGAATGCAGAGAGGTTAGGCTATGTGGAGGAGTGGGGTCCCAGAGCCAGCCCAAGGATAGATCACTGGAAGATCATGATAGGCAGTTCTATTCTAATTGCTCTGGGGTTTTAAGCAAGAGTCAAGTATTTTTGGTTTTATAAGATAGTTCTTGCTGTTTTTACAGTTATTTTATAGTTCTTTGCTATTTTATATATAGAAATACATATTCATATACTTGTCCCGTTGCCTCGACTCTATCTATGTTCTTCAACAAATGATAGTTTGACTTGACCATTTTGTCTTCAGAGCTTAGTACAGTGTCTAGCATATACAATAAAACTGTTGACTGAACAATGAAGGAACAGCTACTTCCTTAAGAGCGAGGAATCAAGATGACAAATGCTTCCCTGACCCATTCTACTAGTCATAGGTATCATGTCTATCCTTTTGATGGTGTCTCTTTGGGACTTTACATAACTGATGAAAGAAGCTTTTGGAGTTTCAAACCACTGGGAAAACAAAAGAATCTGTTACTCAAAAGTCCAAGTGGGCTGGAAGCTTTCAATAATATATGCTCATTTGAGTAATTGGCAAAAAATTTTTACATGTTAAGGGCAGCACAAAATGTTAACAGGGCTGCTTTTCAAGACTATGGATTTTTCTCTCTTCTAAAATTTATTTAATGTGTCTGTAATGTTTTTAAGTTGGTAAAACATTAAAACCCTGAAGAGATAGCACAAGCAGTGGTAAAGTACCAAGTTGTCCAAGAAATGCAATGAAAAAATTCTAAAAGTGTGCCTTTTCCTTAGAGGAAGCATACAGCTTTACTGACATTATGAATTAAGCAGATTAATGCCTGTACGTTGACTGGAAGGGTGAACAGAGAAAATGACACCTGCTCCCATTATAATTAATCACAACTCTTATTCCACCAACAAAATCTTACTGCAGCCTCCCTCTGCCTTCCTGTGCATCTGACAACAAAACCATACTTACAAGGACTTCTGTTTCAGCTGTGGACCCACTTTCTCATGCATTTTGATCAAACGACTATTACTGTAAATGAACATTCCATCTTGCTGTGGGTTTTCTATGTTCACTCCAAAGAATAGGGAGAGTGTTCTTGCTTTTTTTAATTCTCTAGAGGTACATTTAAAAGAGAGTTTTAAAAGTTTTTATTAAACAAAAATATGTACTTTATAGAACTGCTAATAATTAAATTCAGAAAGTGAGCACCCATGGAATGACATATAACATATCCAGCTATTTTGGAAAACCTGGTAGGAATGTATACCTGGTGTCTCCATATAGCCAAATATCCTGCATAACTATACCAGTCAAACACAGGCATTCATTGATTCTAAAACAAGTCTCTTAATTTAAATTTGCAAGAACAAGAAAGTGCCAAGAGGGTTCTGAAATATTAACTGACCTAATGTATATATTGATGCATTTTTGAAAAGTGCTAATTTGGTTTTTTAAAACTGTAGGTTTTTCTAACACTGCATGTAATTTCTAACTTTCAGCATGTTCCTGTGTTTCCAAATATCCTACATAGACTAGAATGTTCCAAAAGGTACTCTTTAGCTTTCCCTCTAAACTTTTCCAAAATCCAAAGGTAAATAAAAATTAATAAAGCAAGTTAATTAGGGCAACAGATATGAGCACTGTTTTTCTGACTTTGTTGTATACAATGTTTTGTGTTAAACTTTTCCATTAAATGTATAAAAACACTGAAAAATAGCAAAATGGGATAGAAACTATAGCACCAGGATGCTGAGAGAGCTGTGAAAACTACTCATATATAAGGGGCAGATGTGGCTTCAAATATAAACTCACTTGGAAATAACTGGGCAAATATGAATGAGCCAGTTAAACACTCTGTCTCACCTAGAACGTGGGATTAATATGTACCTAATAATGGGGAACACTGTGAAGACTAAAAGGGATAATTTTAAATATATGGAACAGATTTGGTGCATAACAAATGTGATTCTTATTTTCCTTTCTCAACCAAGAATGGCACCAAATACAGTTCTTCCCCTACACTCAACCATAGCTTTGTGCCATCCACAAACAGCTTTTTATTTGCAGGTCAATGACCACAAGCTATTACAGCTGATGGTAACGGACTTACTGGGCTTATTCAATGCATCTATCATTAAAAGTCATGGGTCATGTTCTACCAATCCTTCTAACATGCATACTATATACAGAGTACATCAGAGACTTTCTGAGAAAGTTATTAATATGGGCTAATATATTGTGCATTTATTTAACACGTGTACATTTAAGGTAAACATATTGTATCAAACTTTTTCTTAAAAATCTTAACTCAATAATGAGATACCAATTCTTCAAGAAACAAGAGCACTGACTATGTAATAGACTCTAAAACAGGGGACTATAGGATATGCTATAGCCATTTTCATTAAGGGGCTTACTGTGTGACTTCAAATTTTTTAAAAACAGTGTTTTGCTATGAAAACAAGTTAATCCAACTGACATTATTAATAAAATATATACAAGGGAACTCTGCATACATTTCACTCTATTAACAATGGGTTTTTAAAATTTCTAGGACATTTATTTAAATTATTCTGATAAACGTGTAACATTTCAAACTGATTTATTTTGATAAATGCACAATTAACATTTCAAATTTAAGTTTTGAGGAAAGTTATAGCTATATGATAGTGGATGGCTTACCAAAAATAATGCTGAAAACTAATCATTCTTCCCTAAAACAGTTTCTCAAAGATATCACAATTTTCAAAGACTGACCTTATTGGACAACAGTGATTATTTTCAGGTTTATTTAGTTATTAGCATTTCAGTTGGAAGACAACTCAACCTTACCAATGTCAATATTTGGTTTTCTAACTTAGCCTTGCTATTTTTATTTTAACTATGTATGTGCTGTATTTACTTAAACTATTATTTCCTACGTTATATTTTAAGGTACTGGACAAAGGAAGAAATTGGGTCCAACCCTCCATAGTTTAAATATCAAGTTATAGAGGGATGGTGAAGTTGTAAGATGATAATCTGGCAGTTCAATTTCTTCATCCAGTGTAAACTACCAAATCCTGAAACAGTTTCTCATTTTTTCCCCAAAACTTTTAACACTGCCTAGACAAATACATGCACGTGCCAATATATATTTTATAAATATTTTACATTGTTTATCTTGGCTGGGGAATATTGACCATATTAGGATTTATATTATAAAATATTGCAAATTGAAGAAGAGAAATTGTTACAATAATAATCATCAAACCTGCCTACTTAGAAATCAGAATTTGTCTTAACACACAGAACAAAGGGTCCTTGCAAAGAGAAAACCTATGACTTACCTTTGTTTCTCTTTAAGATTCTTATGTTTTGCTTCTACATCTTCCAAAGCTTTCTGTAATATATCCTAGAGAAGTTCATTTGGTTGGGAGAGACCATAAAGTTGACAAAAAGTGAGTTAATATTATCCTATTATCCAAATATTTCAAGGGTAGCAATAATAGATCACATTGCCTAGTGCATGGTACATTTTCAATAGATCCTTGGTAAATGTTTAAGTTCCAAGAGTTAAGTAAATAATTAAGTTCCAAAGAAACCAAATCCTAATACACCATGCTCTTGCTGCACATATTTAGATATACCCTCAGCCTTTTAGATAAAGAATCTTCACTCCCCACAATGGCATAATGGCTTTGACACAAAGTACAAAAAAACCTAGATGAGATATTTAATATACCTAGGATCTGGCCTTTTGTGAGAAAGGATAATGTTCAATTATGTAATCATTGACTTCTTTTATTAAAAACAGTAATTAATAACATGAAATAGGAAGAAAAGGGGCAAAGGTGAAGGGGAAGGGGGAGAGGAAAGGAAAGAAGGGAATGGAATTAAAATGAGAAAATGAAAAAATGGAAACAAAGTCTTTGTAAATAGGGAAGGATGGAGGGGTTGAAGGGAGGGCAGGGGAGTGAGGAAAAAATAAGAACCAAGAGAGGTTATGTAAAGGTTCAAATCTCCAATGATGAATGTCATTATATTGTGTACCTAAAATGTACCAAGAAAATTTTTAAAAACAAACAGTAATTAATAAATTTTGTTACTAGTCAAAAAACCCCTTCATGTCAAGTTCTGGATGCCTCTAATATTTCCCCTGACTAGGTGACTCAATCCCTTGGCTTTTCCTTTTCAGAGCATTCCAGTATCAGTGGCCAATTGTCTTTCTTATCTAGTCTATTAATTTGCTATACTGGCTTATTCACTACCCCATCTCTAGTGCGCTTGCTTTAACCAGGCAGAAAAGGAATAATTCACCAGGCTTGTTCTCACAAATGTGTAGACTTTGACGTGAAAGGCAGCCATCTCTTTGGTTGGGTACACTGCTGATGGAACACCACTAGCATTGTCTTTCAGGTAAAAGAAAATGGAAAATGATTGGTATGTATTTCATTCAAATTCAACTGCCTGAAAGCATTTAAGAGGTCAAAAATTCAGGTCATTCTGCTTTGCTCTCTTCTCTGCACTAAATTAAGGGGCACATAAGAGCAACAAAGCAAACTGGTCAAAGATATCCCAACCCTTCCTGGCAGCGCACTCTCACTAGGCCTGGGGAGCGGAGGGGTAGCGAAAGGAGCCCGCTAAAGCAGGTAGAAAGCCTGAGTCTTGACTCTCAAATACAGAAAGTAAGGGGAACTGATTTCTGAGAGACAAAAATAGAAAAGAAACTTAAACCATAAAAAATTTAATTGCAATGAGACAGGTTTACTTTAACTTAAAAAAAAAAAGTGAAAGGAAAGAAAGAGACTGTTGAGGAAGTCATGGATAGATTCAGCTTTAGGGCACTTCCACAAGCTACTCTTTGATTTCATGCCTTACTCATGACCCTTAGATAGGCCAGCTCTTTGTCAGCCACATCCTTGATCCTTAAAAGTCTAGGGGAGATCACTGAAAGAATTCACATATTTAGTATGTGGAAGAGGATAAAGAAAAGGTAACAAAAAGCATTCTTTCTTCATATTCCTACTCATCCCTTTGTAATCAAGCAAACAGATAAACTTCTTAATGGTTTACCATGGTGCAAAGCTTTATACCATATTCTGTGTAAAAGTTAGTAAACTTCCAATACATATCTTGCAGCAATATTCTTTTTTTCTTAGCTGAAATGCACTGTAATTAATAATGATAGTTCTCTATAACTTATCCTATTAGTGGGCACATTGGAAGAAATACAGAGAATGTTTATGAACTGTGTGGAGCAACTTATAGGAAAAGAGCTTTGTAAGCTGGAAGCAGTTATTAATATTCATAATTATGGTGTATAACTCCTAGCACTAGAAAGAAGAATTGCTTATGGGTCCTCTTCTTGTTTTCTCCATTTATTTAGGTTCACAGAGAGCTATAATTTCAAAAGATATTTTCAAGGAAACTCGGTAGGCTAGGTTTTTTCTACTAGCTTTTCATCATTTTCTCCTTCTCTTGTATTATTTTCTTTTTCATTTTAAAGAAACTGGTTGTTAGACACTTCCTCACTGACCCAAATTCACAGGATATTTTGTTCACTTTTGCTCTCAGTGTCAGCCTTCTCCCTATTTGCTGGGTTTCCTCTCCTTTCCCTGAACCCATCTGCTGTTTACCTGTGATAAAATTAACTTTTTAATCTTTTGAGCCTATCTGCATTTAAAAGTGTAAGAAGTAAATAATTAGAGACAACTATGAACAAGAAAAGTCAGTGACACAGCATGCCATTTAAGACCACTCACTCTTCACAGGGCGCACCTGGTCAGAAGATGAAGCAGTTCTGACGGGCTGGCTTACTTTGATTTGTGCTTCTTTCAGTAAGAGTTCAGCTGGAAACAGAAGCAAAATAGTTATAGTACAGTGAAATTCTTTCAATCAATTTTTAAGAGAGTGTCTTCAATACACATAGCCATGACCAGTAAGAATGGCATACAGTAATCATGATCTCAGAAAATCCTACGTTCATGTCAGAGCTCTTATGCATTTTTTATTTTCTATCAGGCTTCCTCTTAGGTGTGACAATTTATAACTTTACATGTACAAATTCAAAAGTATGAGTCAAACTTTGGCCAACTAAAAATACTGTAAAATCTATAAAATATAATGTAGAACTATTCCCACTCCCAGATGACTGGGGAAGGGTAGGTTTTGCTTTGCTGTAGGAAGAGAGAGAGTATGTAAAAAATTCCTCTTAAGGGCTGGGGATTTATGTTTTTTATTTATTTATTTTTTTTTGGTACCGGGGATGGAACTCAGGTCCTTGTGCTTGCACAGCAGATGGCGAAACCACTGAGCCTGCCTTGCAAGTGCAAGGTCCTGAGTTCCATTCCACAGTACCAGAAAAAAAAAATTCCTCTTAAAATAAATGTAACGCTGACCTAACAGTATCATGACTGTGAAGGTTCCTAATATACATCACTTAATTCCAGGGCTGGGGATTTAGCTCAGTGGCACTGCACCTGACTCGCAAGATCCTAAGTTAGATCCCTGGTACCAAAAAAAAAAAGAAATCAATCAATTAATTAATTAATTATGTTCAAAATCATACTTAAAATGTACACCCTTAAACTCAGCGATGGAAAGACTTGTTATGAAATTCCATAGAGGTAGGAATTACGTTTAACTGTAGCGCTGCCTATAATGTCTAGAGCAGTGAATGTCTCAGAATAAATGCTGAATTAACATTTGCTGAATGAATGAGCAATAATGATGTGGACCACTAGTGATCACATACCAATCTTTACTGCTTCCTGTGCCTTTTTAACTTCATTTCTAAGTGTTCCTTTAAAAGAAGATGTGGCATACAAATATTTTCTGGAAAGAAAAAAAGACATAATCAAGTGAGATTAGTATTTTAAAGTATGTAAGAGAATATTCTTTAGTAAGATTATATACTCCAAGGATATGTAATTATGAAGAAAGATTCATCAAGAAAGTTATATCCAAATGATAAATTAGTAAACTTTATACCTAAGAAGAAATCTCTTGCCTTTCAATACTTGGTAATTTTACTTCTGCAAAGGAACTTTAGGAGCAAGACAAGAAAATCTCTGCCCACACACATGTTCATTTATACATATGAAATAGGATAATTTTCTTAAAAGAAAAACACTATGCAACTGCTTCACTGTCAACGTTTCTGGTTAATATGTGTAACCCTCTTCCTCAGATCATTATTGACACTGGATAAACTGCTTCTCCCAGTCCCCAAACAATTATCTTTAACTGAAATGCTCAGAAATGCACATTAATATGTCATTTTAAACTACTAAAAGCACATTTCCTACTTTACTGCTCAAGAAGTTTTTATTTTCAGGATCCATTGTTTTAGAGACAGCAAAGATAGTCCAGAAAATTCAAGGAAAAAGGAAAATGAGCATGTGTATGTATCTATAAATGCAAAGAGAACAAAGTATAGGTAGGAAAAGCTCTGTAGATCAGAAGATCCCTAAGTATCATTTAAACTAGAGAGTCCTTGGAGTCAAGCTTTAAAGTACTAGTTTAATCATTATGGAAAGAAATATTCCAGAATAATATTTGATTCAAGAATGCCCAAAACTTTGTATGTGACATTTTTCTTCCTTTGTACGTGCAGGAGCAGACTCATGGTTCTCTGATGTCTTCAATGTTCAGAATGGCATGTCGCAGGTAATTTTACGTGTCCCCTAGACTGGGCTGAGGGATGCCCAGATGGCTGGTAAAGTATTACTTCTGGATGTGACTGTGAAGTTTCCAGAAAAGATTAACATTTGGTAGACTGGAGAAGACCCTTCCTTCCCACTGTGGATGGGCATAACCCAACCCATCAAGGCCTGGAATAGAGAAAAAGGTGGAGGAAGGCTGATTCAACCCCTTCTTGAGCTAGAACATTCATCTCCTAGCCTAGAACATCAGAATTTATGGTTCTCAGGCCTTTGTATTCAGGCTGAACTACGCTACCTTGTTTTCTGGGCCTCTATCTTGCAGAATGTACACTGTGGGACTTAAAGGCCTCCATATTGATGTGAGACAATTCCCATAACAATGTCTCCACCATGTGCTACTGATTCTGTTTCTCTGGAGAACCCTGACCAAGAAAAGTATCTGAAGTTTTAGCAAAAGGCAAGTGGACACCTGTAGACCATTTCTTGAAGCCAAAATATTGGAAGAGATATAAAAAGAAGTATTTGTTCAGGCAGAAGGGAGAGTATAGATCCATATATCCCAATGAGTCTCCATCAAAGACAGGACAAATAGAGCCCATGGACCAAAGGGAGCCACCAGCTTTTCTGGTACAGCCTCAGACCTAAGAGTGGATTTTTTCCATTTTTTTAAGGGTTTCAGAAATGAATGAGAAAATATGAAAGGACTGAATATGCCCATATGTCTATTATCAAGCTCTTTTAAAGGAAAACCTTTGCTAATCTAGGAAGTCTATATTAATAGCCATAGTTTTAGCTTTAGGGTTTTTTCACTATTTTATTTTATTATTATTTCATGATGTTGGAGATTAAACCCAGGGCTTTCTGAATGCTAGGCAAGCATTTTACTATTGAGCTACATCCCTAGGCTCCAATTCTGCATTTAAAAGTATATAATACAGTAATATTTAGTATATGAAGTTGTCCAAATGAAACCACAATCAACTTGAAAAAATTTTCATCACCCCAAAAAGGAAGGGGCCACAGATCTTATAATCTTGAAATACCAGCAGCCTCTGGCAACCACCAAGCTACTTTCTTCATTTGTATTATTTTAAAATATTTATTAGTATGTGTTTGCAGTACATAATAATTATATTCGCTGTAGAAGATTGGGACATGTACATAACACATTTCAATTCACTTCTTTACCCCCTTCCCCAATCCCCTTTTTTTAGCATTAAATTCATTTATTTATAAAACCTTATAAAGTAAATTATCATATAATACAGATTGAAAACTAGACTAATAGGCCAAAGAACATATAAAACACGTAAGATAATTGTACCAAATCAAGGTACACTTTTAGATACATTCTCTACACTGGATTATAATACTTCTTTTTCTTTTTCCTTTTATCTGTCTTACATGGACATAAAAGACAGACATATGAGTTTCTCATATCTGAGAAACCATGTGATATTTAAGCTTGTGTGTCTGAGTTACTTCACTTAACATTATGGTCTCAAAGTGCATCCATTTTTCCTACAAATGACTTAACTTTATTTTTTTATTGCTGAGTAGTACTCCATGGTGTATAAATACATTTTCAAATCCATTCATCTGTTGATGGACATATAGACTGTTTCCAAGATTTAGCTAGTAAAAATTGTGCTGCTGTAAACTTCAGTATGCATACATCACTGCTGTATAATGTATTTAATTCTTCTGAGAAGATACATAGAAGGGAAATAGGTGGGTCAAATGGAATTTCTACTTTTAGTTTTTTGAGGAATCTCAATACTGATTTCCATAGTGGTTGTATCAGTTTACACTCCCACCAACAATGGAGAATTATTTCTCCCCACAGCCTCACCAGCATTTGTTATTGGTTGATTTCTTGAAGACAGCCATTATTGCTGGAATAAGATGAAGTGTGTTATTTTTATTTGCATTTCTTGAATGGCCAGTGATGTTAAACATTTTTTCATGTCTTTATTGACTACTGGTATTTCATCTGAGAAGTGTCTATTCATTACATTTTTAAATTGCATCTTTACATTTGGGGGGGTCTCATATTTCAAGTTGTTTATATATTCTAGATATTAGTTCTTTGAGGAGTAGCTGGTAATTTTTCCCCCATTTTAGAGGTTGTCTCTTCACTCTGTTAGTGGTTTCCTTTGCTGTGCAGAGGCTGTTTAGTTTGATGTGATCCTATTTGTTGATTCTTGTTATTATTTCTTGGGCAACTGATATTTTGTTCAGAAAGTCTTTGCCTACAGCCATGTTTTTGAGAGTTTTACCTATTTTGTCTTTCAGCAGATTGTGTTTCTTTACTAATGTTTAGACGTTTATCCATTTTGATTTTAGTTTAGTGCATGGTGAGAGATATGGGTCTATGTTCAACCATTTGCATGTGGATAGCCAGTTTTCCCAGCACCATTTGTTAAAGAGGCTAATCTTTTCTCCAGCAAAGGGATTTAGCCCGTCAAAAAATAACATAGCTGAGTGTGGATGAAGGTGCTTCCGTATATTCTATTCTGTTCCATTGATCCATGAGTCTATATTTTTTGTTTTTGCCAATACCATGCTGTTTTGTCACTGTAGCTTTGTAGTATAACTTGAAGTCTGGGATTGTGATGCCCCCTGCCTTGCCCATGTTTCCCAGAATTGCTTTTGCTCTTCTAGTTTCTTCTGGTCCCATATGAATTTTAGGTTGCTTTCTCCAGTTCTGTAAAGAATGTTATTGGTATTCTGATTGAGATTGCATTAAATCAATATAACAGTTTTGGAAGTATGGCCATTTTGACTATACTGGTTCTGCCTATCCAGAAACAGGATATCTTTCCATTTTCTGATATTCTCTTCAATCTCCTTTTTTCAGAGTACTATAGTTTTCTTTGTAGAGTTCTTAAATTTCCTTGGTTAGATTAATTCCTAAGTATTTCATTTTTCTTGATGCTATTGTGAAAGGTATTGTTTCTCTAATTTTCCTCTCAGTAAGTTAGTTATTCATGTACAGAAATGCTACTGATTTTTTAGTATCCTGCTACACTGTCAGATTGGGATATTAGTTGTAGGAGTCTTTGGAGTTTTGAGGGTCTTCTGTGTAGAGAGTCAGGTCATCAGTAAGTACTAATAATTTAACTTCTTCCATCCCTATCCATATCCTTTTTATTTATCTTACTGCTGTAGTCAATGTTTCAAGAACTATACTAAATAGAAGTGGTGATAGCAAACATCCTTGACTTGTTCCTGATTTTATATTGCATTACATAGTCTTTTTATTTTTTTGGTACTGGGGATCGAATTCAGGACCTTGCACTTGCAAGGCAGGCAGCAGAACCACTGAGCTAAATCCGTGGCCCACATTCCTGATTTTAGAGTGAAAACTTTCAGCTTCTCTCCACTTAGTATGATGTTGGCTGTTGATTTGTCATAGATGGCTTTTATCAGATTGAAGTGAAGACCTTCTATTCCTATTTTCTTTAGTGTTTTTATCATGAATGGATGTTGGACTTTGTCAAATACTTTTTCTGTGTCTACTGAGACAATCATGTGATTTCTGTTCTTATTTCTATTTATGTGGTGTATTACTTTTATTGATTTGTGTATGTTGAACTATCCCTGCATCCCTGGGATGAATCCTACCTGGTCATGATGTATGATCTGATGATTTGCTGCATTCTGTTTGCCAATAACTTATTGAAGATTTTTGCATCTGTGTTCATTAAAGAAATTGGCCTGTAGTTCTCTTTTTTGTTGGGGTCCTTTTCTTATTTGGAATCAGGCAATTTTCGCCTCTAGGAATGACTTTGGGAGCACTGTTTCTCTCAATTTCATTAAAGAGTTTGAGGAGTACTGGCATTAGATCTTCTCTAAAGTTCGAATTCAGCAGTGAATCTATTATAGCCTTTAAATGATAACTTGATGTAGAGTTGCCTTTTAAACAATGTATAAAAGAATGTAAATTCTTCACTGATTGCTAGTACAAATAGGCTACACATAAATGTTTCTCAGCTGGAGTCCGTTTATATTTAGTACATTTGTGAGTCTCTCCCATCATCTCAACAGAAGCAGTACAGATATACTGAAGATGGAACAGCTTCATGATAAACAATAAAAGTCAGACAGGCTGGAGTCCATTCGCCTTGGTTCCAGCCCAAGAGGTACCTGATAGAGCACTGTCAGAATGATCAAATCACTTTATTTCCTGTGATTTCACCTTCTTATTGTAAATGGGTGATGACAACGATATCTACCTTGAAGGATTGTTACAAGGAGTAAATATGTCAATGCAGTTGAAGTATTCAGAACAATGCTTGTTCACAGTAAGTATTTAACATGTGTTATTATTATCTAATTCCCCAAAAATATGTTTTAGAGGAGAAATACATTAGGGATTAAAGATGAAATTAAGTAGCTGAACAAATTACTTTTCTTCCAAGAATTTGAAGGACTCACGTTAATTTGGTGATTTACCTACATGAAAAGGGTAATGCTAAAAAATTAGAAAATATTCATCTACTTCAATTGTTTAATAAATAATTCAAGTTACAATGATGAACTCTGTACCTGTTATTGATTTTTAACTTTAATGTTCATTTTCAGAGAACACTATATGGTTAACTAGGAAACGCCCTTAAAATTTAAGGAAAGTAATTCTCAGTTCTCTTGATTTTTTTCCAATAAACAATACTAACATAAGTTATAACCTAGTTATATTGCAAATGTGTCTCTATTACATGTAATGAAGAGAAAAACTCTTAAGTATTCTTTACCTTATACTGGAATTATCATTTTTTTAAAATCACATTTAATTACATGCTTTTATCTGGTTTGAATTGGTTATTTTAGACCAAGTTATTTTTTCAGAATCAAAAGGAAATTAAGAGGAGATTGTGATCAATGAGGTAATTCCTCACATATGGTATGAATTTAAATGTTTAAGTATATTACACAGAAAGGAAAGGTGGTACAAAACATGCCTACTCTGCATTAGTGCTTAATTTTAAGGGACAAAGACCAAAAACTGTATTAGTCTGTATTAGTGAGATAACCTGATCCCAGATGATTTGCATACTGGATTACAATCTGAACTCTACAACTGTTTAAAATTTAATAAAATCACTAAATGTATGCATAAACTTATGTGATGAAGCTTCCCATTCTTACACATGAATGAATATATATTTGTTTAAATCTCCATCCAGAATTGGACTCTGCCACCAACTTGGCTTGCTCTGCTCTTTTCTTTTCCTTTCCTTTCCTTTCCTCTTCCTTTGCTTTCCTCTTCCTCCCTCTCTCCTTCCCTCCCTCCCTTCCTTCCTTCTAAATAGACTCTTGAAGATAAAAGGAGCCTGAGAAGCACATCACTGGAAGAGAAGCCATTCAACTCTGTTCCTCAGTCGTTGGAACTGAAGGCACAGGTCTGCATCCTCTCTCTGACTGGCCCTCAGTATCTCAGTGGCTAGGACTTTCTTCCAAACTCCTCTTTCACACCTTCATTTACCTAACCTCTGCTTACAAACTGAGGCTGTAGTCTCTGCCTTATTTTTCTGCTCTCTTATATTTCACTTTCTTTGGACACATTTCAGGCCACCACTCTTTCTGATCTTCACACATTTGCCTTCTATCTTTAAAAAATTTTCCATCAAGTATTGTGGTTATGCCTGCTTGCTACATAAAACAATTTACTGAACATTTTCTTTGTGGAAAAAAACCTAGAAAATATAAAGTCAATGAAAAGTATTGAGGGGAATGAATATTAAAACAATATGAAATTAAAACAATATAAAAATTTTGCTCCTTAGAGAAGCAAAAATGATAAAAGAAATAGTTGATATTTATTTGGAATGAGAGAAAAGGTACTCTTCTACACTGTTGATGTGAGAATAAACTGGTTCCTACTTACTAGAGGGTAAGTTAACTGCGGCTATCAAAATTTAGGGTGTACATACCTTCTGACCTATAATTTGTTTCTATAATCTGTTCTACAGAAATAATTACATATGAGTGTACTGCAGAAACAGGGTAGAGCATGACACAGTGTTCTGAGTGACTGATTTGATTTTTTAAAACCTGCAGAAATTTAAATTTTTACTTTATTTTTGGGAAGAGCCTTACTACTAGTTCAGGCTGCCCTTGAACTCACTTCGAACTTGCACTGATACTCCTGTCTCAGCCTCCTGAGTGCTGGGATTAAAGATATGTGCAACCATGCTTGGTTTAAATTTTTATTGACATTTAATTTCTGCACTTACACATATGCTCAAAAAACATTGACTGATATCAAATATTTTACATTTTTAAGTTGAAAAGATTATAAGTAAAGAATAAATACTACAGTTCTTAACTTTTATTAATGCAAAAATTAGCCTATAGTTCTAAATTACAACTACATTGGAAAATTCACATCATAATTATTTTACTTTTTAAATTATGAGAGCTTATCTGATTTACTCATAAAATAATTATAAACATTATTTCTTACAACATATAATGAGGCAGAATCAAGAATTTTCTGGCTAGTATAATGTTGACAGTTTTACCAGGATGTCAAATGGACCTGTCAAACTCAGTGTATCCAGAACAAAGAGGAAAGAACTTCACCAACCATTGCTTCTAATTCCTACAACTGCCCCTTCCCTCATTCCCACATTTGTTTTTATTCAGGGAAAAATCCGAGAAGGCCTTGCAGACCCCTCATTTTGTTTCTACGCCACATCCCACCATCAGCAAGGCTCCCTCCTGTCTACAATGGAACACTTCTCATCACTCTCTGAGCTCAAGTCACTCCCATTTCTCCCTTAGAATAAACAGATCTAAACTACCTAACATTTCTTCCTCTCTTTTCCCATAAAATCAGTTCTCCTCTCACCAGACAGAGTAATCTTTTAAAAATCTAAATCAGATAATGCCACTCCTCTGCTCCAATCATCCCGTCCTCAGCACAGCCACCTCGTTGCTGTGGCCCTGTTTACTGATCTTCCCCAACTCCCTCATGTCTTCCCAACTGCTCCGCTTCTACTGCACTGCCCTCTGATTCCTGCCTTTCACACTTGCAGCACTGGGCTCTCTTCCTAGAACCATCTTTTCCCCAAATTCTTGCACAACTCATTGTGCAGCCCACTCTTCTGTGTTCCCAGGAGCTCTTGTCTCCTGGTACTCAGGCTGTTGTCTAGTTTCTCCTCTTTCTCTCTCTCTCTCTCCCCCCGCCCCCACCCCAGGATGACCTGTGTGACCAACAGAATATGACAAAGTGGCAGTATGTGATTTGGAGCCTGAATTTCAAAAGCTTACAGCTTCTACTTTGTTCTCTTGAATTGCTCACTCTAGTGGAAGCCGGCCAGGCACTCTGTCATGAAGACTCAGGTAGACATGTATGGAAGCCTTTGCAAGGAGGAAGCCACTTTCTAGCCGTGTGGGAACTACCTTGGATGTTGTCAGTCTTCTAGCTCCAGTGAAGGCATCGGCATCCCCACAGCCACCTGCAAATCACTGACCCACAGAAACTGAGAAATAAATGGTTACTTTCATTATTAAGCCACTAAATTTTGAATGATATGTAATGAAAGAATAACTAATATATTTTCTCTCTGACTTCTTCAGCCTTAAACACAAAGTTACTTCTTTAATTTTCCTTTCAAAAGTGACATCCAACTCCTGTAATTCTTTCTTTCCTGCCCTGCTTTATTTTTTTGGTAACACTTATAATTACCTAATATTTATCTATTTTTTAACTTGCTGATTTCTCCTCACAAAAATAAAAGCTCTAGTACAGGTACAAGCACCCGATGATAAATATAAACATATTGTATACCTAAAATGTACCCATAAAAGAATTCAAGCAAAATAAATAAATAAATAAAATGAAAGTTTTAATTTAAAAAAAAGCTCCATGGAGGGGTGTGGTTCCTTGTGTTGTCAACTTACAAGAATGCTTTGCACACTTGGGCATTGCTCTCACTTTGTGTAATAACTAAATAACTACTGCTGCTTCACAAATATGTTAGACACTCTTTTGAATGCTTTATGCTTAAAATGAAACACAGTATTTTAATCCTCACTATGTCCCTAAGTGGCAAAGGAATTTCCAATTCACACAGGAGGAATAGTAAGGCTTAAGAAACTGTAAAGGTCTCCAATGAGTAAATGACAACTGAATTTCAAGTCTAAAGTTGAGGCCAGCATGGTGGGGTACACCTGTAATCCCAGCACATGGGAGGCTGAGGCAGGAGGATCACAAGTTCGAGGTCTGCCTGGGGCACATAGTGAGTTCTAGCCCATCCTGAACTACACAGTGAGACCCTTTCGCAAAAAAAGAAAAAAAATCTAAGTTTGACTGACCTAATTTTGTATCCAAGATGGAAAGATTAAATCATTTAAGATAATAAAAATTCATAAATACATACACAAGATACAACCTGCAAAACAGATTTTACAAATTATGTATTAGTCCATCTAGTTAGATGGAGGGTTAGGGTTTGTAGAATAGCACTAAAACACTGATGTGTGTCCCAGAAGCACAGCATTGCACAGTATTCAGCCACAGATCATGAGGGCAGGGTCCCCAAACAGCTCATTTTGAAGCTGTTGGATTATGCCATTCCTAGGAACCTGGGGTGGCTCAAATTCCATCTCACTGGGCTCCTTCCCAAACTGTACATTTATATTTAAGCAATGTTAATGAAAAACAAGTTCTGTCACGCGGAACGTGCCGAATTAGCCCGCTGCAGACAGGCAGGTCTGCGGACTCTGTAGCAACATCACGAGGTGCGTGGAACACGCCAAATCAGCCCGCGCCTCAGCAGCAATCCACTGGACACACACACACACACACACACACACATACACACACACACACACACCTGCCCCGCTCCTCTATGCAGCCACCTGGTTCCACACTACAAAGACGCAGAGGACACCGGACCACCAGACCACTGTACTGGGTAAGTTGGAATCATCTTCACCTCCCATGAGGTCCAGGACTGTCTTCAGGGGAAGGGCAGCTGGAACCTGCAACACAACTCTGCAGAGTTCAACCCTACAGAAGGACAGGGAGCTCAACTTAGGACTTGCAGCCAAAATTCTGCGCGAATCTCATGGGTCTGCGACTAGATTGCTGAGACTCATCGACTTATATCTGCACACTGCAACTCACGTTGTCTATTGTGACAGCAGAGACATACCCTGAAAGAGGCTCTTCATCTTCATGGTTATTTTTTATTCCCAAAATTAGTTTTATTATTTTGGGTTTTTTTTCTCTTTTCTTTTGCTCCTCTTGTCTTTAGTTTTTTTCCCCTATTCCTTGCAAATATTTGTTTTTCTCTCCTTTCTTTCTTTTCTTTTCTTCTTTCTTTTCTCTTTCCTTTCTCTCTTTCTCTTACACTCACTCTCTTGCTGTCCCACATTGTTCATCTTCCTTTTTGTTCCTGTTTTGGTCCTCATTCAGAGTTCTTCTTTATTTTCCTATTATTCTCTTTTTCCTTCTTACCTGTGTCCTCTGACCACACTGCTAACCTTCCCCTATCCTTCTTTCCATCTATCCCTCCCTCCCCAACCCATTCTAACTCCCCATCCCAAAGGGTAAAGTTGTTATATTGAAGAGTTTATTCACTATATGTTGGGTTGGGCCTCAATCTTGATTTAATTCACACAGCTAAAGGTGATAGATTAATAACTACCACAAAATGTCATGTTCAAAGATGTACTTGATGCAATGGTGTTGCTGATAGTATCACTTGGGCTAAGGTGTTGGTATTGATCTAGTCAATGAACCTTCCTAGTACACAGAAAATGAGATAGCCTTAGGGTCATTAGAGACTCAAAACTTAAAGACCAGCTATATCTGGAAGACACCTCTGAGAAGCAATCATTCCATAAGGGTTCTAATTACAAGCAACAAAGATACCTACAATAAGCAATTTCAAACTATCAACCCAGGAGTTAAACCAAGGACGGTACTAAAAACAAAAATGAGAAGACATTTAAGCAAGGCACAAACTCAGACTTCCACCCCACCAAGGGTAAATCCTGGGGGAAATGAGATGGAAAAGTCCCATAACCAACCACCTGGATACCCTGAACTGATAGCACAGGAAGTAACAAAACAGATGAATGAGGCTCTAGAAAAATTCAAAGCAGAAATAATCTCCCAGATATCCATAGAGATGGTGAGCAGAGTGAAAGGCATGATTAGAGGATCTAGAACAGAAACAGATAAAAAAAATAGATGAGCTCAGAAACATGCTGAAAGCCACGAATACCCAGCATAAGAAAGAAATGGAAACCATGATCGCCCAACATAAGAAAGAAATGGAATCCATGAAACCGATTCAAACAGATATTCAGGAGATCAAAAACTCCACTGAAAGTATCCACAGCAGATTAAGGGAATCTGAAGATAGAATATCAGATATAGAAGACAGGATCATGGTTAGAGACCATGAAAATAGAGATTTCTTAAAAAATAGTATGGGATCACAAGAAATCAAACCAACAACTGCTGGATGATGCAAAGAAGAATAACATAAGACTGATAGGAGTCCATGAGAAAACAGGAGAAAGCACAATTGACATAAAAAAACTGTTCACAGAAGTAATAGTGGAAAACTTCCCATATGGAGGTAGAGAATTGGACATAAAGATAAGTGAGGCATATAGAACTCCAACTAGCCATGATAAAAAAAATCTACATCTAGACATATAATAGTCAAGATCCCAGAAACTCAACAGAAAAACAAAATCCTACAAGCAGTTAGAGAAAAGAAACAAATCACCTACAAAGGAAAGCCCATCAGAATCACAGCAGACTTCTCAACACAACCCCTCAATTCAAGGAGAACCTGGAGTGAAGTATTTCAAGCCCTAAAAGAAAATAACTTCCAACCTAGACTGCTGTATCCTGCAAAATTATCTTTCAAAATTGATGGGGAAATTAGATACTTCCACAACAAAAAACACCTGAGAAATTTCATGAACACCAAACAAGTACTACAAGCAATTCTAAACAATACCCTACAAAAAAGCAATGAAGGTCACAACTTCATGAGGCCCAACAGAGGGAAGCCACCAGGCAAGGTAAGACACTAAAGTGAAAGGGGGAAAAAATAAGAAATAAAAGAGCCAACAAAAGTAAAACATCATGACAAGGATAAATCAACATCTATCAATTATAACTCTCAATGGCCTCAATTCACCAATCAAAAGAAATAGACTGGCAGAATAGATTAAAAAGGAAAATGCAACAATATGCTATATACAAGAAACACCTAACTAAAAAATAAACTCATAGACTGAAAGTAAAAGGATGGAAAACAGTTCTCCATGCCACAGGAACCCAGAAGAAAGCAGGGGTAGCAATCTTATTTGCAGACAAAGTAGATTTCAAACCAAAACTAATTAAGAGAGACAAAGATGGTCACTATATCCTTGTGAAGGGAACAATCCAAGAGGAAGAGATGATAATCCTAAATATATATGCACCAAATACAAATGTCTCCAACTATACCAAACAAATACTAATGGGGATGAAAAACCAAATAAGTACTAATACAATTGTAGTGGGGACCTCAATACTCCACTATTACAAATAGACAGATCATCTAGACAAAAAGTTAACATGGAAATTATAGAACTGAACCAAGCTATTGAACAAATGGACTTAATAGATGTTTACAGAGTATTCCACCCCACAAAGTCAGAATACAAACTCTTTTCAGCTGCACATGGGTCATTCTCCAGAATAGAACACATGCTAGCTCATAAGACATATCTAAGTAAATGTAAAAGAATTGAAGTTACCCCCTGTATATTATCAGACCATAGTGCAATAAAATTGGAGATCAATAACATAAGAAATGGCAAACCCCCAACACATGGAAACTGAATAACACCCTCTTGAACAACCAATGGGTCACAGAAGTAATTGAAGAAGAAATTAAACAGTTTCTACAAGTAAATGAAAATGCCAGTACAACATACAGGAATCTATGGGACACAATGAAAGCAGTTCTACACGGGAAATTCATAGCAGTGAATGCCCATATTAGGAAAACAGAGAAAACTCAGATAAATAACCTAATGAAGAACCTCAAGCTCCTAGAAAAAGAAGAGCATAATGAATCCAAAGCTCATACAAGAGAGGAAATTATAAAGATTAGGGCAGAAATTAATGCAATGGAGACTAAGAGAAAAATTTTAAAAAATCAATGAATCAAAGAGTTGGTTTTTTGAAAGAATAAATAAAATTGATAAACCTTTAGCCAACCTTATCAAAAAAAGGAAAGAAAAGGCACAAATACATGCAATTAAGAATGAAAAAGGTTAGGCCAGGGATTTAGCTCAGTGGTTCCGTTGCCTGCCTCCCAACTGCAAGGTCCTGAGTTTGATCCCCGGTACCAAAAAAAAAAAAAAAAAAAATCCCTGTAAGAATGAAAAAGGTAAAGTCACAACAGATCCAACAGAAATCCAGAGGATCATCAATACCTATTTCAAGAACCTCTACTCCAATAAACTGGAAAACACAGAAGAAATGGGCAGATTCCTAGATACATTATAATTGCCAAAGTTAAATGAAGAAGATATAGAAATTCTAAACACCCCAATTACAATGAGTGAAATTGAAAATGTCATAAAATATTTACCAACGAAGAAAAGCCCAGGTCCAGATGGCTTCACTGCTGAATTTTACAAGAGATTTAAAGAAGAACTAATGCCATTACTTTTTCAACTCATCAAGGAAATTGAAAGGGAAGCAAGGCTTCCAAATTCATTCCTGGAAGCAAGTGTTACTTTGATCCCAAAACTAGGGAAAGATCCAACCCAAAAAGAGAACTACAGGCCAATCTCCCTAGTGAACATAGATGCAAAAATCTTCAACAAGATACTGGCAAACAGAATACAGAGGGTCATCAAGAAAATCATACACCCTGACCAAGTCGGATTTATCCCAGGGCTGCAAAGATGGTTCAACATTCATAAATCAATGAATGTAATACACTATATTAACAGAGCAAAGGACAAAAACCATATAGTCATCTCAATAGATGCAGAAAAAGCATTTGACAAAATCCAGCACCCATTCATGATAAAAACTCTACAGAAAATTGGAATAGAAGGTCTTTATCTTAATCTGATTAAGGCTATCTAAGAAAAACCAACAGCCAACATCATACTAAATGGTCAAAAACTGAAAACTTTCATGCTAAAATCAGGAACAAGACAAGGATGCCCACTATCACCACTTCTGTTCAATATGGTTCTGGAAACATTAGCCATAGCAATTAGAAAAGAGAAAGAAATAAAAGGAATAAAGATAGGAAAAGAAGAAGTTAAACTGTCATTATTTGCTGATGATATGATACTTTACATAGAAGACCCAAAAAACTCCACCAAAAGACTTCTAGACTTAATTGACAGATTCAGTAGAGTAGCCAGATACAAGGTCAACACTCAAAAAACAACAGCCTTCTTGTACACAAATAACAGACTCACTGAGAGAGAAATTAGGGAAACAATTCCTTTTACAATAGCACCCCAAAAAATGAAACATCTAGGACTCAATCTAACAAAGGAAGCAAAAGACCTCTACACTGAAAACTACAGCACTCTGAAAAAAGAGATCGAAGAGGACACAAGAAAATGGAAAGACATCCCTTGCTCCTGGGTAGGAAGAACCAATATAGTGAAAATGGTCATACTTCCAAAATTACTATATAGATTCAATGCAATGCCAATTGAAATTCCAACAATATACTTCGCAGAACTAGAGAAAACAATCCAAAAATTCATTTGGAACCATTAGAGACCTAGAATAGCTAAAGCAATTCTAAGCAACAGAGACATGGCTGGGGGTATCACAATCACCAACTTGAAACTATACTACAAAGCTACTGTGATAAATCAGCACTGTACTGGTAAAGGAACAGACCCGAGGATCAGTGGAATAGATTAGAAGATGAGGAAACAACTGCAGACATGCTCAGCCACCTCATCTTTGAAAAAGGAGCCAACCACCATCATTGGAGGAAAGATAGCCTATTTAATAAATGGTGTTGGAAAAACTGGATTTCAACCTGCCAAAGATTGAAACTAGACCCATACCTATCACCATGCACTAAACTAAGATCGAAGTGGATTAAAGATATAAATATTTAGACAGAAACACTAAACTTGTTGGAAGATAAGTTTGGTAGAACTCTGGAAGACATTGGCATAGGAAAAGACTTCATGAACAAAACCTCAGCAGCACGGAAACTAGCAGAAAGAATCAACAACTGAGATCTCATCTTATTAAAAAGCTTCTGCACTGCAAAAGAAATCACCAACAGAGCTAACAGACAACCTACAATATGGGAAAAAAATTTTAGCAGCTGTACATCAGACAAAGGACTACTATCTAGAATATATAAAGAACTGAAAAAAATCAGACTCCCCAGATTCAAAGACCCAATTCAAAAATGGGCATCTGAAGTGAACAGACATTTCTCAGACAAGGAAGTAAAAGCAGCAAACAAATATATGAAAAAATGTTCAACATCACTAGTCATTCAAGAGATGCAGATGAAAACAACACTGAGATTCCACCTCATCCCAGAAAGAATGGCTGCTATCAAGAAATCAACAAATAACAAATGCTGGGGGGGGGTTGTGGGGAGAAAGGAACCCTTCTGCATTGCTGGTGGGAGTGCAGACTGGTGCAACCACTGTGGAAGTCAGTATGGAGATACCTCAAAGACTAGGACTAGAGGTCCTATTTGACCTAGCTATTCCCCTGCTGGGTATCTTCCCAAAAGAATTAAAAGAATCATATCACAGTGATATATGTGCACCCATGTTCATAGTAGCACAGTTTGTAATAGCTAAAGCTTGGAAGCAGCCCAAGTGCCCATCAACTGGAAACTGGATAAAGAAAATGTAGTTTTTTTAATAAAATAGAGTACTACTCAGCCATAACGAATGAAAAACTAGAGTCATTTATAGCTAAATGGATGAATATCGAGGCCATACTCTTAAGTGAAATAAATAGGACGCACATGTGTAAATACCGAATAGTTTCACTAGTATGAGAAACTGATAGTGTAAACAAGGGTTAAAATGATTAAAATGAATAATTGATCATTTGAAATAGGAAAAAAAGGTCCAAAGACGAAGGAGTGAAGGGAGGGGAAGGGGAAAAGAAAAGAGGGAAAGGAAAGGCTATGAGAAAAGAAAAAAAAATGGAAATGAAATCTATGTAAATAGGGAAGGGCAGAGAGGGTGAAGGGTGCACAGGTAATGGGGAAAAAAAAAAGAACCAAGATATATCATGTACAGGTACAAACACCCAATGATAAATGTAAACGAATTGTATACCTAAAATGTACCAATGAAAGAACTAAAAAAAAAAAAGAAAAGAAAAAAGAGTTCTTCAAACAGACATTTTGGCCTTGCTTCCCTCTAAGAGCTTTCAAAGGTGACCATTTTATTCCATTCTTTAGTGCTAATGTGCAGATTTAATGCCTATATAAATCTGAGAGTTCCTTCTCTACTAAAGCTAAAAAATTCAAAGCTAAAGATTATACAAATGAAAAATCAGTAACATTTGTTGCCTAAGACCAAGTAACATAGCCATATATAACCTTTCCATATTAAGTACACAATATTTAAGACTCCAAAAACTAGAGGCTTCTAAGAAATCTTAAATTGGAAGAAATCTTGGAAATCACCTAGCTGAAACTCTTCCCAAAGTAGTAATTTCCTCCACAATCTGGACTCCTCCACAGACATATCTGAGCTCATCTTAGATGGAAGTCCTTTTAGGTGCTGGAGGACATGAGCAACTTCATTAATCCCCTACTATGCTCATGGCCCTCTCTGAGTTGATGCACCTCAAGCTAGCAGTGGCTTGAGAAACCAAATTGGTTGTAGTGTTCTGGAGATTAAATCTGTTAACTGGACCAGGGACTAGTGTTCAACCAAAGGAAGCTATACGAGGGATCAAGCATGCCATCCTGAAGTAGCTTATCCCCAAACTCTGCCAAATAAGAGAATCTTGAATGTCACTGTGGAAGATCCACTGTTACAGAAGCAAATGCTAGGTACACCTGAACCCAGGTCTGGCTCCATTCCTGAGCAACACTGGGGTGTTGTTTCAGTTCTCTAGCATGGAAACACTGAGTCAGCCGTGACCCTGAGGAAGCTTTAATGGCTCCTTACCACTTTACTTCTTGAACACCTTATACTAAGCACTGTTGGAAAAATGAGATCAGTGTGTCTCTTCCTTATAAAAGTAGCCTATCACTTTCATGCTGAGCCAGTTGCAATTGTCATCTACTTGAATTCAGCTATAGATGTTCTGGTTCTAGAATTCCATCACATGATGTTGTTCATGTTTTCACTCAAGCCTAAGTCTTCCTTCCTCCACAGGTCTATCAATGGCTCCTTACCAGATGGTTATTTTCTTGTGAGCTAGATAGTTTTCAGTAAGTCTTCATCCCTCCTGAAGGATCCCTAACTGGTTATCTCCCTCCAAGCACCATGTAAGCTTTTAAGTTCCATACCATTTTTAATAACCCTGTCACAATCTCAGCTTATACTAAACTGTGTCTAATTAAACCACCTATGCATTTTTCTCTTGTAAATCACAGTCAAGCTTGTACCTACATAATAGATTTTTAAATCTATATGATGATCCATACATTTTTATTCACATTTATCTATTGGACTTCAGCTCACATCCTGCTTCTATTATGCCTGATAAAAGATACTCCTAGGTCATGGTCAATGATGAGTTCCAAAAGCATGTGGGTTTTTTTCCAAGTCATGAATAGATACGGTGAACAGAATACGATCAAGGAGAGAAAACATTGAGATGGCACCAGATGTTCTCCTGTGGCCTTCTCTGAATGGGATGGGGACACTGGGGTACAGTAGCTACAGCAATGACAGATGCACACACAGGGGCCACGCACTTCCTGCTGCTTACAAAAGTGGAGAAAAATAATTGAGTATGAAATATAGTCACCTATTGTTATAATACTTCAGGGTTACAGAGTCCGTTTAGGCATAGCTTTAGGTTGATATTTCATTCCCAGGATCTTACTGGAGTCAGAGTGGCAAAGTGATGAATAATCACTTCAAAATAGCCTTTAAATGCCCTGCTTTAGAGAAATAGGGTCAATCTCAGCTCTTAAACTATTTTAAAACAGAGCTACGCTGCCTTGTGGGAAAGTAAAAAAGTAGGGGTTATCCTATTGGGGTGTGAGAAGAAGGAGGAAATGCCAAGTGTTTCTTATTCAAGAAGTTTCCCACTGGAGAATCTATGAGGGAAATGATATGCATATAAATATGGTGAATGAACAGAGAGGCAAGTCCTAAGTTATAAAGCCATTAAAAAATACTTTCCATACCACAGATATCAAACATCAGATTTCACAATTTATCAAAGTGCTAAATGAAACCTGGTAAAGTTTTAAGCCTCCTGAAGTTTCTTTTAGGAAACAAACAAATATGCACGTGACACATTAAACCTATTTTCTAGCAATATATCTCTAAGAATTTCACTTTAAAAGATGGATAAAAGATATACTAAATGGAAAACAACTCACATTTGGTATAAGTAATTTAGGTATATGAAACTCAGTTTACTAAAATTCCCTCAGAAAATAGAGACAAACACATTATTTTCCATTGACTTAAATCTTTGATTTTCCTCTAGAGGCAACAAATATTCTCTCTCTCTCCTTCTCTCTCTCTCTCTTTTTGTGATACTTGGAAACAAATCCAGGATCTTGAAAGCACTCTTCCACTGAGCTCCATCCTTGGCCCAGTTTACACCATTTTTTATTCAAACTCAATGGGAGGAATAATTAAATCAGCTTACTGATTGTTCCAGGAGACTCTGGGTCCCAGAACAATGAGGCCAGTGAAAACATTATTTTGATGTTTACTAGGTAATGGACAGACTGATTTACAGAGAAAGTCTCGGGCTATGTATACTTTATTTTCAAAAGATTATTAGTATAATCAGAAGGCAAAATTTAAACTTTTGAAGAATCCATTGTTGAATAGTGCATACAGTACAAAGATCTATATTTTTCAATATTAATGTCAATATGAATGACTGCAAGGCCCTAGGGCAGGAACTACTTGTTATGAAAACAAGACATGAAAAAATGTAAGTCTAGAATACAAGGTTAATGTAGTATGTGCAAGGAGCATCAAATCGGGATTGGTAAGAACTGGAGCTAGAATATTTGAGTTCTTATCCAGATCCCTAGAATGGTGATGATAAAACCCAATCCACAGGATCACTGCAGGAATCAAAGGATGATGCAGGTAAAAGGTACCTATATAGACCTGCCTAAGCATTAAATGTTTCTCCTAGTAGATAGTAAGCTCCTTAAAATGAGAATTAATCTTATCTTTTTAAATGCCTTTTACCTGGTAAAATCTCAGACATACAAGTTACGTGAATAGCTGGACAAAATAGATTTTATAATATGCAAATGTAAGCTTAACATAGTTTATGCTAAAATATAAAAGTAAATAAAATATAAATGGGTCACACATATTATATATTTGTTCATTCTGTATGTATAATATATATAACAAATATGTACAGTCATGCACTACTTAGTGATAAGGACATGTTTTGAGAAATGTGTCAGTAAGTATAGCATGTACTTAGAGTTATATCATCACTAGGAGATATAATTTTATGGGACCAGTAACATATATGCAATCTATCATTGACTAAAACATCATTATATGGTATAAGAGTGTATGTGATTTAACAGTTCAATATATTGTATCAGCAGAAAATATAAGTGAACTGTGATCTTTTAATCCAATCGATCACAATCAAAGCACCTGAGATTTGCTGAAATGAAAAGCAAATTTCTACTTTGGAGTGTTTATCTTAGATGTTCACTGCAGTGTGTTGCTATTCCTGTCAAATATATTGTCATACATGAATACTCATTAGCAAACCTTCCTGAATGCAGTCTGAATTTTGTTTGCAGTCCAAAACACTGTATCAAAATCAGTGCCCTCACTTTGACAATTTCTATCTATTTGACAATTATATCAATTTTATAAAGGAAGTCTAGGAAAATAATTGAAAGAAGGTGAGTTACCTAGGTCTGTAGAGGCAATAGCATAGGTGTTTTGTTTGAACTTTTTTGGCTTGAATGAATATTCTCATACAAGGGTCAAAATACAGTACAGACGTGTAGGCTCTGAAAGACCATGTCTCTGGAAATCTGGAAGAGAAAATATCAAATCCCACAATGCAGAGGTTACAACATTGATTTCTCTTTAGAATGAAAAATCAGTTTTTATATAGGGACTTTCAGGAAATTTTCTTCTAAAATGAATGAGGTCACAAACACCAGGAAATCTTGCAACACTCATTTTATTAAACAGCTTCTAAATACAAGGTCCTACACAAATTACCTTCACTTTATTTAGAACTAAACTTTTTCTTCATACTGTATGATGCTAAGTAAGGTTATATAATCAACAGAAAATATACTTTCCATTAAAGCAACTGGCTCAGAAGCATAAAATCAAGTAAAATAAACGAGACACTCCCCCCATTCAAACATCACTAAAAGAATCTAGGCCAGTTGTGGTGAACCTATGGCACATATCCCTCAGCAGGCTGTTTGTATCACTGAAAGTTCCAAAATGTTCACCATCACTGATCTAGGCTCACATGAATAATAGGCATTTCCACTAAGTCATTATAAACAAAGAAATACAGTTAAAAGGTTTCATTTGCTTTTAGGATTATGAACAAGCAATATAAAGCTTTCATCTGTAAGTGAAATAAGAACCAAAATAAATATTATGGCTATCTGACAACAGGATAAGCAAAGACAGGGGAAAATATAGGATGAGAAGACATTGAAGCAAAAGTAGAAATATGTAAATAACTCATTAAGAAAGCTACCCTTAACTGAAAGTGTAAATAAGGATCAAAAGGGATAACAGATATTGTGAAACAGGAAGAAAAGGTCCAAAAGGGAAGGGGAAGTGGGAGGGATTATGGAAAGGAAAGAAGGGAAAGGAATTAATATGAGAAAAGGAAAAACTGGAAACAAAGTCTTTGTAAATAGAGAGGGCTGGAGGGGTTGAAAGGAGGCCAGGGGAATGGGAAAAAATAAGAACCAAGATAGATTATGTAAAGGTACAAATTTCCAATGATGAATGTCATTATATTGTATATGTAAAATGTACCAATAAAATTAATTTAAAAAAAAGAAAACTACCCTTGTGAAACCGCATGCTGTTAGCAAATCACTTGACACTGTATACTAACTCCAGAGACCTTCTATACTAAAGTCCATTTGTGAACTATAATCTCCAATTCAACAAGAAATAAAGATCAAAAATAAGCCTAGCCACGTTTAAGAAGTAATATTCTCCACTTCTAGATGATAGAAAATGCTACTATAGATGTTTTCAAGGTTCAACAGAGAGCAGAGAGCAGTAAACCCATCATTATTTCACAGTCCTTTCTCAGTGCAGAGACAAAGAGAAGGGCAGGGAGCTACAAGGTCTGTCTAAGGAGGACTGCTCAACAGGATGACACCATTGCCAGGGGCCAAGAAAGAAAGGACAGAACTCTAAGGAATTTTCAAAAATGAAGATGAAGCCACAAGAAATTTGAAGGTTTCCTGGTCAGATATAGGCTCCTTCAGGCACTCTGTGAAACTCAATAAAAGGTCAGGAATGCCTTTTAGTTGTTTAAAAAGAAATTCTCTTACAGGAAGCCTAGAGTAAAATTTCCTGATATAAATTATATGACAGTGTCTAGTCTGCGGCTATTATTCCATAAATACTAATGCGTTTTTAATGTAACAAAAGAGGCTGGCTGCATTAAGATGTTGCACTACAATAACGTGGCTGCTTTTAGCATACTAGAAGCTGCAAAATTAAGCATCTCTTCAAGTACAAAAGAAAAGAAAAGGCTTCTTGGGATGCTATAAACATTCCAAGAGCTTTTGCTGTTGTTAAACTCTTTTCTGGATCTTCTGAACCGAAATTGCCTTAGAGCTAGTAGCTCCTCCTTTTCACTCTCCTCAAACTTGACACATCTCTATCATTTAAAGATGAAAGTTAAAAGTCATTCAGAACCAAGTTTGACAATTTGAGAAACATGGGTTAAACAAATTTTGATTTGCATATATAGTTTTGATGTATACATATACATATACACACATACGTATTTTATATGTGTAATATGAACAATAATACTTCTCTTTGACAATTCAATTTTTTGCTCATTCAATAAAGATTTATGGGTAAATACAGCATGCATGTTGGGGATCCTCAAGACCTCCTCTATGTTAGAAGACTCACTGGAAGGCCTTATGGGTCTCAGTACACAGATGTACATGGCTAAGATTTACTCCAGAGTTGCAGTAAAGAAATACAGAGGTTCATAGGGGAAAAGACATATGGAGTCTGAGTCTAGAGGAGTCCATCCTTTGGCTTTCTGATGTTCCCTTCCTCTCATGAAAGGTCACACAGATGACACTCTTCCCCCAGCAAGGAAAGCGCAGCAATATTTCCCAGCTATCTGCCTAGGAACGCTTCTTAGAGACCCAGTATCCAAAGTCACATAGTGAGCTTTTGCGTGCCCCATTATCAAAGCTCACAGTCACAGAAGGAAAATGGGTTGTCAGCATAAGTCATCCTATTCACATAATCTAGACATACAACTCACCTTTACCAGCTAGAAAAAGTTTTATAGCAGTGTTGGAAACTGTTTGTCACTCAAGTTGTTAAAAGCCAGCCATGGACCAAGTTTACAAGAAGCCTACGGGCAGATATCTGCCCTGTTCAATCTTTTCTACTCACATGCCTATTTTTGCAAGCTCCTGTTTACTTGTGACAAACAAAATGGTAATATCTCTAATTTGTGAGGTCTGCAATAGAAAAAAAAGCTAATTATGAAAACTGTAACTCTCAAACTTCTTATGATAACATGTAAGATCCTTCATGATTTGGTTCATCTTAACCCTCCAGCCTCATCTCTTGCCAGATTCCGTGAGCCATTTTAGGACCATTCTCAGTTCCCACACAAAGCACCATGCTTTCTCCTACCTAAGCTGTGGTGTATCCAATGCTTTGGTGACTCTTCATTAGCAACTTTTCATCCCTTGGGATGCAACCTTGAGACCTCACTTCCTCCCAAGGCTCCTCTTGAGGTGAAGATCTCTCCTCTGTGCCTCCCTTCACAGACTTTGCCACTTAGCCATCACTGCCTGCTTACCTGTTTCCTTATCAGGCTGTAAACTAAGAAGGCTAGATCCTCTTTGATCAATACTTGTTGAATGAATGAGACTTATTCAGGACTTTCTTGGCTTAATTTAGAATGAACACCAAAGAATTCCTCATAGGAGAAATAGTTTTCAACAAAAGATTAGCTTTTTTTATTTCAACGTTTATTTTTGTAAAGGAATGAATCTCCAAAATAGTTTCATAATATAAATGTCTTCCTTTTTTAAAAAGCCACTTTTCTTGCAAAAGAGCATGAACAAGATAAAGTCATTTTCTTTCTTACACCCTCCCCTTCTAGATAACCAATACATATTTAAGTGACTGCGATGTGGTCATCGATAAATTTAATGTTCAATTATCAATATTAATATTAGCTGCTTTTAAAATAAATACCTATATTTTACATTACTTTGTGAAAAATAAATGTACCTTTTATAAGCCATACAACCTCATTTCATCATTTAGTTATTGACTGAAAATTCAATTCCCATTTTTAAATGTTCTAGAACTTATCTAGCTCTAGCCACAGTGAACAATCAAATCAAATTAAATTAAGAGTCTTGATTACATTCAACCAGCCTCCTTTCATTATCATAACACAAACAATGAAAGTGAACCAAACATTTTCCTTCAAATTGGGAAACTGAATGGATTAAATCTTCTGGCTTGGGTTCAATTAAGTTCAAGTATTTACCACTAGTTGAATTAAACTTTTTCCTTAGGTTAAGAACAATCATTAAAGTCAAATGTTTGAGAAAAATAAATAAAGGCAACAAGAGTTAAATAATTCTATATTAGCACTGAAAAAAACAAAGTGAACATACACACACACACACACACACACAGTCATTTATTTTCATGTTAAAACAGTAATTTTGATAACCAGAATGCTTGGATTAAATTACCTTATTGCTTCCTGCTTTTTAAAGAAAGAAGTTCAAAGCACTCAAAGTGCTGAGTAAGCAAGTGTGAATGCAAACTGAGTAAAACACGAATACTGATTATTTTGTCACTTTGGTCTGGTCCAGAAGAGGCCTATTTTAGGAGCATGACAAAACATACTACATAAGAAGACTACTTATTAACGTCAGGTTCTGAACTTGGGAGATTTTACACATAAAAATAATATATTTCTCTTAGAAAAAATAAAAGGGAAGTGGACAGCAACATTAAAATGATTTTTCTTAAAGATCTCAACAATAGTATTAACCTAGTCCAGTGGTGGCAAACTTATACCACACATGCTGTAGTAGCTGTATCACTGAAAGCTCTAAAAGGCTCACCATCACTAGCCTAATAATTTATCAGTGTGAATTCTTAGAAGAATCTCATCCTTAAAGGAGGTCCACAATATCTGCCTTAAGCCTTACTAAAAAATAAAAAGAAATAAGGTGATAAAATGCTAAAATAGAAATAAGTGACATCCAAAAAAATCTTAAAATGCAGGAAGCATATTCCATGATCAAACTAATGAAAAATCCTCAAAATAAGTAAAATACTTCATCACTAGTAGATGACTGCATATCTAAAATAGAAAATGTCACTTTTAACAGCCTAGAGAAAAGATCATGTCAACAATTTGGAAATAAAAATTTACATAGGTGTTGACATAAGAAAAAAGTACAATACAAAAAAATGTTGAGAGTTACTTACAGATTTAAAAGTAGTTCCCATCTTTTCAGCAAAAATGGCAGCACACCAAGTGCACCAAATTATCACTGTCATATTTCCACAGAGAAAAATACTAATGCAGGCTATGAGATTTCTGAAAAGATTCACCACTATATCTGTAATTTTTATTTAAAACTTTAAGATTTTATCCATGCTTATAAATGCAGAAGAAAAGAGAAAATCTTGGAATAAAGACTAAACTTCAATTTCTTCTAAAAAGAAGAAAATATGACACCGAAACCCTGAATAACAATTATAGTTCATAAGGAAGGACAAGAACATGCCAATTCATCCTATTAGTAGATATAATGCTGGGTAGTAACGAAGATTGCTTATCTAGTCAAAGATGTTTGACAGACCACACTTTTAATCAAGTTTTCCATTCTGAAGACTGTTATTGGCTTTCTCTTTGATGAGGGAGATGACTTTTTTATTACTTAAATTCTTTTATTGGTACATTGTAGGTATACAACACATTTACATTTCTCATTGGGAACTTGTACATCTTGGTACATGGGAACATGATGCATCTTGGTTCTTATATTTTCCCCATTCCCAGCCCTCCTTTCACCCCCTCCATCCTTCCCTATTTACAAAGACTTTGTTTCCAGTTTTTCCATTTCTCATCATTTTTCCTTTCTCTTCTTTCCTTTCCCCTGCCCCTCCCACTACCCCATACCTAATGACATACATCATTGGAAATTTGCACCTTTACATAATCTCTCTTGGTTCTTATTTTTCACCCTTGCCCAGCCCTCCCTTCAACCCCTCCAACCCTCCCTATTTACAAAAATTTTGTTTCCATTTTTCCATTTTCTCATATTAATCCCTTTCCCTTCTTTCCTTTCCCCTAGCCCTCCCACTTCCCTTTCCACTTTACCCCTTTTCTTCCTATTTCACATTATCTACTATACCTTTTAGTCCTTATTTACACTTTCAGTTTCTCACACTAGAGAAACTATTTGGTATTTATACATGTGTGTCCTATTTATTTCACTTAAGAGTATCGCCTCAATGTGCATCCATTTAGTTATAAATGTCTCTAATTTCTCATTTTTTATGGCTGAGTAGTCCTCCATTTTATAAAGAAAAAAACACATTTTCTTTATCCAGTCTCCAGTTGTTGAGCATTTGGTCTGTTTCCAAGTTTTAGCTATTACAAATTGTGATACTATGAACATGGGTGCACATATATCACTGTGGTATGATTCTTTTAATTCTTTGGGGAAGATACCCAGCAGGGGAATACTGGGTCAAATAGGACCTCTAGTCCTAGTTCTTTGAGGTATTTCCATACTGATTTCCACAGTGGTTACACCAGTCTGCACTCCCCCTAACAATGAAGAGTTCCTTTCTCTCCACACCCCACCCAGCATTTGTTATTGGTTGATTTTATGATAGCAGCCATTCTTTCTGGAGTGAGGTGGAATCTCAGCATTGTTTTCATTGGCATCTCTCGAATGACAAGTGATGTTGAACATTTTTTCATGTATTTATTTGCTATTTCTACTTCCTTGTCTGAGAAATGTCTGTTCATTTCAGATGCCCATTTTCAGATTGGGTCTTTAAATTTGGGAGGTCTGATCTTTTTAAGTTCTTTACAACCTCGAGATAGTAGACCTTTGTCTGAGGAAGAGCAGGTGAAGATTTTTTCCCACAGTGTGGGTTGTCTCTTCACACTGCTGGTGGTTTCTCTTGCTGTGCAGAAGCTTTTTAATAAGAAGAGATCCCACTTGTTGATTGATTGTGCTACTTCACGGGCAACTGAGGTTTTGTTCATAAAATCTTTTCCTACACCAATGTCTTCAAGAGTTCTACCTAAACTCTGTTCCAACTGGTTCAGCGTTTCTATTTTAATATTTAGATCTTCAATCCATTTTGATTTTAGTTTAGTGCACAGTGAGAGATATAGGTCTAGTTTTAATCTTTGGCAAGGTGAAACCCAATTTTTCCAGCACCATTTATTAAAGAGGCTATCTTTCCTCCAGTGAGGTTGTTTGGCTCCTTTATCAAAGATGAGATGGCTGAGTGTGTCTGGCATTGTTTCTGCATCTTCTAATCTGTTCCACTGGTCCTCAGGTCTGTTTCTTTGCCAGGACCATGCTGTTTTTATCACAGTAGCTTTGTAGTATAATTTCAAGTTGGGGATTGTGGTATTCCCTGCCATGTCTCTGTTACCTAGAATTGCTTTTGCAATTCTGGGTCTCTTCTTGTTCCAAATGAATTTTTGGATTGTTTTCTCAAGGTCGGGGAAGTATGCTGCTGGGATCTCAATTGGAATTGCATTGAATCTGTATAGCAGTTTTGGAAGTATGGCCATTTTCACTATATTGATCCTTCCTACCCAGGAGCAGGGGATGTCTGTCCATTTTCTGATATCATCTTCAATCTGAGATAGATTACTTTGATGCACCCTTTAGGGATTTTGATCATCCACATGACATTCATCACATCCAAAACAATACAAGTAGAGATCCAGCAACACTGGATTACAAATTCCAGCCTGATGTAGGGTTCTGTTCCATACAAGGAATACAAGAAGCTATAGAAAGGAGGTATTACAGCAATCTGCACAATGAAGAACACCATTCTTATAAGAATTCCATTGATGACATTAGCTTTGGAAAACTTTGGATACTTCAGAGCTTCAAAGAACCACTGCTGATTCACAAAAGGGCTGGAAAGCTCTCCAAGCAGTCAAAAATTTGCAATGTACCCCAGCACTTAATATTTGAGTACAAAGCAGTATGAATACAGTGCTGCACAATGATGAATTATGAAAAATTTGTCACCAATCACTTTCCAATAGAAAATGAGAATCAACAAATCAGAAATGAGGTAGCCTTAAGCAGTAGCAATATTTAGTTTCACAAATGATGAATTGCCCCAAAGTGGATCAGCTCTAGTAGCTTCATCAAAGAAGAAAATATATAGGCCCAAAATCCCAACCACCAAAGAATGTCATGTAGACACTACCAGGTTTCAGCTGTCCCTGGGGCAGTGCACAGAGGAGCAACAGTTCACTGCAGCACAAGCAGCAAAAGCAACAAGGGAGAAAAGATCAGCTTTGATGACAATGCTAACAGTCTTTATAGATAAAGTAATTCACTTGAAAACTGACAATTGTGCTCAAGATGAAAGAAAAAAAAGCATTTATTCTCCACTCATAAGGAATTGCTTCACATACAGTTTCTCTTTCACTTTTGTAAAAATTGAAAAAAGAGAAAGAAGAAAACCTTATGAACATACACACACATATACACAGAGAATCACATAACAGACATTAAAAAGAGTATTTTAAGGCAGAAACTGGATTCTTAGTCTGTGGAACATGGGAGCATGAGACAGAATATGACAGGATAAGACAGAACAGAATTAGTGTTAGTGCCTCCTGCCTTGGATATTCAAAGTCAGTCTCCTGCTGCTGTTTTAAATATTGCTTTATGTGTGGGATATCATGAGTAGATTGGTATAGTGTGATCACAAAACAGTATTACGGGCACAACATGGGCAAGGTGAGACTTTGTGGCCAGTCACATCTCCTCTATTTAGTGATTCAGATGCTCAGTGGCTGGAGTCTGAGAATGTGAGATTTCTAAAGCTACCCCAGGATTTCTTTAACTCTGCCAGGTTTGGAAACTACTGCCCCGTAGACTGAGTGGACAGGTGGTATATAAGGCAGGTTAAATAAAATACAAAAACAAACTTACAGGTGTGTAGATCTAGGGCATCATCAAAGAAATACCCCCTTCATTTATCCACACTGGGCACACAGAAACAGATCCAATCTAGCCCAACAACTGACGGGCCTTTATGGATGGTTTGAGTGTTCCCATAAAACCTCATGTGGAAATTCACTCCCTGTTGTGGAACCATGTAACAATTAATTGACTGTGTCAACCTGAGTAAGAATCGCCCGACTAAAGAGGATCAGCATAGTTCTCCATGTGCCTGAGGAGATTTACTGAAGATTTTCGGGGATTTACTGGGTGTAAGTGACAGCAACCAATGGGCTTGTCGCCTAAATGGTATAAAAGGGAAACAAAGAAGGAAGGCTCACTTCTGTTTCTTTGGAGGAGCTCCAGTCTTCACCTTCACCTTGGACATCATTTCCTGGATTCCAGCACAGACTCTTCAGGCTTGCATTGCAGACCCTTCAGCCTCCTGATATAGACTTGCATGAGACACTATAATGAGCTCCAGGACTTCAACTGGATCCTTCAGATTGCTAGCACACAAACAGACCTTCTGCACTCTTCCACACCTGATTCTGTGGATGGCCTCTGTAAGCCAAATTTTGTAAATTCTTATGTATTTGTATATCTTGCATTAAATCTGTTTCTCTGGTAAGCATTGACTGATACAGATTTTGGTGCCAAGAGTGGGGTCATTTCTGTGACATTACCTGACCACGTGGCTCAGGTTGTCTTTAGAACTGGCTTGTGAGGGCTGGGGATTTAGCTCAGTGGTGCTGCTGCCTGCCTCGCAAGCGCAAGGTCCCGAGTTCAATCTCTGGTACCAAACAAAACAAAACAAACAAAAAAATAGAACTGGCTTGTGGAAGGAGTTTATAAAGGTTTGGAGATGCCAGATGAAGAAGTAGCCCTGGAATGCTTAGCTGTACTTGATGGAAGATTTTGGTCAGAGTTCAGAAAAACAGAATGCTGATAGAAATGCAGCCAGTAAAGACCAGGCTCAGGAGGTTTCAGTTAGGAGCAAGGACTGAATTGGCAGTTAGTCTCCAGACTGTGTATGTTATGCTTTGGCATAAAATTTGTCTGCATTTTGCTCATGTCCAGAGACTTTGCCTGAAACAGAGATTAAGGGAAGTGGGCTAATTAACCCTGTGGAAGAAATTTCAAGGCAGTCTAAGGTTGAGGCAGTGGCATGGCTACTGTTGGAGGCATTTAGTCACCTGTATCTTGAAAATCAAGAGCAAATAACCCAGAAGAATAATTTAAAGAGTTTTGAGTTTGGGCAGAAAGAAAGCTCCAGTAAAGTTGCAGCCTTCAAAGATGGAACAGTGGAGAACTTGTTTGCTGAAAGGATTAGCAATAAAAAGCCAAGAATTTTAGAAGAGGACAACAGAAAAGATGGCCTGAGTGCATTACAACAACCAGCAAGAGTCCATCCATTGCAGCCTAAACAGCTGCGGAGGTGAATGACTGCATTGAAAAGAGAGCCCCAGAGCACCATGTTCCAGAATGGCCATGGCCTAGTGAGTTTGTTCCTAGGGATTGGGTTCATAGTGCTCAGGCACTCGACCCCTACAGCCAAGATAGAAGGAAGCCTTACTGCTGCTCCATCTGGTGACAGACCTTGGCATCATCCATACTGTGCTTGTCCTAGGTACGTGCAGAATGCAAGAGTTGTGGAGTCAGGAAGGCTTCTACCCATAAGGAGCCCTGGGAGGCCAGGTAGAGTGCCCCCGAGAAGGCAGTGTGTAAAGCTGTGAATGTGAAGCTGAAGGTGCAGTGGAGATCCCAGGAGATTGGAGAAACCAGGATTGTCTGAGGAAAGCTGGAAGGAGTGAGTAAAGCTGGCCCAAGAGAGCTGCAACCGCCTGGCCCATAGGGGCTGAGCCACCCAGGCCCTTTGGAATTCACATCTTGCCACAGATTGTCTTGGATGCTGGACATGAAACTGCAGGACTTAATGTTTGCCCTGCTGAATTTTGGACTTGCTTTTATCCCATTCCTTTCTATCCCCCTATTTGTATCTTTTGGAGTGAGAATGTTTAATATATATATATATATATATGTGCGTGTTGGAGTGTTTAACTTTCTTTTCATTTGTACAAGGACGCACAGCTAAGAGTTTGCCTTAAATCTCAGAGGAGATTTTGGACTTGGACTTTTCAGCAATACTGAAAGTGTTAGGACTTTGGCAACTCTTTGAGATGGACTAAATGGCTTTTGTATAATAGAATGCACGAGTCTTTTGGGGGCCAGGGGCAGAATGTTATGGTTTGTGTCTAGATGTCTCCCCAAAGCCTCATGCACGCATAGGTGGGAAGTTTTGAAGGTGGCTGCATTAGAGTGTGTGATTCTGGGATGAAGGATGTGATGCTGGGATTAAGGTCGCTCCACCCTGGGTGTGGGTGACACCACCCAGAAGGTGGCTAGGCTGGATGGAATATAAACGGCCAGAAAAAAAACCTGCTTTGCTATTTCACTGCTTTGCTGCCTTCTGTCTGCCCTGCTTTGATACGGACTGTTTCTTCTCTGCAATACCCCTCTGCCATGCCACCCTGCCTTGGAGCCAGTTAACTATGGGCTGAGGACACTGCAAACTGTGAGTCAAAATAAACTGAGACAACTTATAAAGTCCATGACTCAGACATGACTCTAGATTCCAGACACTAGACTAAACTAGGTCTCTTTCACAGTATCCCAGAAGTGTCATATTTTATTCACGAAAATATTATATATCATAAGGAGAATGGTTCTCTAAATTTATTGGTAAATTTCCTGCAAAACCTATAAAGACTTTTTAATGTTGAAAATGACAAGGCTGTATTATCTTGAATATAAAGGAATGTACAAAGACTTTTAACTACTTTAAATTCTGAACTTTGAAGAGATTAACAAAATTTAATTTTAAGGTAAATTATACCTAAGAGAAATGTCAACTTAAAGAGGTAATTTAAAAGAAAAGTTATAAGCTCCACAAAGTAATAAAAATGTTTCTTTTATGACAATCACAGTATGGTAAGCAGCTTATTATAATAATCCGAAGCTGTAACTTTGATGTCTTCCTAGCCAGCTCAGTTATGACATAAACTAGAGACATTTTGAAATGATGCCCAATGATTGTCAATTTAAACATGCTGGCAGTATGGTATCTAATTTCAAAACACTACTTAGGACAAAAATTTCAGCTGCACTACTCTATTATAGCATCACTTTCCGAGCGGTTTTTTTTTTTTTTATGGATTTCTTAAGCTGCTGGAGATCCTGTACCACAGTGAAGTCCATGGTTATGGACAGTCCCTTTGTTTCAGCCAATTCCACAAATGCCTTTTTTTGAAACTAGATTTTGAGCTTTTCTCTAGTTTCTGACAAAGTTTAGTATGTATAACATTTATGTTTAGAAGAAATTAAGTCACTGAGTAATACAGGAACAAGGAAATCATATGCATAACAGCCCAGCTAAAAATGGGCACATGATCTTGACACTCATAAAGGAAATCAGGCAAAACACCATAGGAATTATCAGGCTTCGTGGTTTGGAAATGAAAAAGTTTCAAAGGTAACAGAAGTACAAGTGTCTGAAAACTCCCTCTTTATTAGTCACTTTCCTATCAACCTGTGTTAGCCAGGAAGGAGAAGGACAGAGGAGAAAGGAGAGAAAGAGAGACAGAGACAAAGAGAGGTTGGGGAGACAGAGAGACAAAGAAAGACAGGGGAGGAGCCAGGGACAACAATTCACCCTTCCAACCAGGTCCCCGGCTGCGGATTTAGCTCATTGGTTCTGCCGCCTGCCTGGCAAGCACAAGGCCCCGAGTTCGATCCCCAGTACCAAAAAAAAAGAAAAATAAACAGGTCCCACCTCCTAACAGTATGTCCAACTTACGAACTCATTAATAGAATAATCCATTGATGAGTAGAGGGTCCCCAGGTCCAATCATTTCAAAAGGGCCCACCTCTGAACACATGAGCAGCATTCCGGGAGACATTTTATACCTACATACACCATAACACCCTCCCTCCTCATCCTAATAAAGTTCCACAGTAATCCTCAGGGATGGAGGGATGGGTATCTACAACTGAGAGTTCCAGCCTCTTCCAATCAAAGTATCACCATACCATTAGAAAATTACCTAGACACTAGCATTCTATTCAGTGTATGTGAATTAATTCACTTGTTGCTTGCTATGTACCAGACATTGTCTTAGTTTCCTATTATAGAAACTAAAGGCATTAGTGGAAGTGCTAGAAAGAAGTACTCTATAGAAAAGTAGATAGGGGAGCAGCAAAAGTAAAATTTATTAAATTTTCTATGTACCAGGTATTGTGCCTATTCTATTTTACTCACTCCTATGAATCAGAAGATATTATAGGATCATTATATAGATGATAACACAGAAGTTCAGAAATTATAAGTAATATGTCAGTAGAACAATAGCTTTTTCAATGGAACTCAAGCCACGTATGGGCATACACGTCTAGAACTACAGCCTATTCAACTCAGTTCCACAAGCCTGGATTCAATGATCTGATGCACTTGTTTTTCAATTCTATATACACTGTACTCTACCCAGAAGAAATTATATCATTAGATAGCCAAGAGCCCCAAGCTACCCAATTAATCCTACTGGTAGACTAGGCCACTAGGTAAAGGAACATTTTTTGAAAAACAAGACATAAAGCCAGTTTAGCAGAGTGAGACTAAATATTAGCTTCCTGGTGAAATGCATGGAAGATTATGAATGAGGCTGTGAACCTAGAAAGGAGTGCATGTGTGTGTACAGCGGGGGTGGTAGGGATGGAAATCTAATCACAGAGAGAACTGTTAACCATATCATAGTGCCTTCTGTAGAACACTGTCACCATGTTGGCTTTCCCTTAGAGTGAAATGAGATGTCATTGAAGACCTCTGTACAGAAATGTTTCACAAAATTGCTCTAGCTTCTACAGAGGGACAAGGGTAGGGTTATTTTTAGAGGGTCAAAGGTAGAAGCAGAGAAACTGCTGGACCAGTGGAAAGACTATTATAATCAGGTGAGAGACTATGGTGGTTTTGGAACATGACTGTAGCAGTAGGGATAATAACAAGTGGATCTGGATCTATTTTGAAGGCAGAGCCAATACAACCTAAGCCCATTAAGAGTCCTCCAATCACTGAATATGAAATTTTTTAAAAAAATACAATATCTATAGGCAAACTCATAGTAGGAATTACCAAAGGTTAAGAAAAAATCTGAGGGCTGAACTGTACAGGGGCTGGTCGGGCAAGGGAAGGGGATGTTGGTCAGTGCGAGATCCGCCGCTGAGGAGGGAAGCATCCACAGTGGCACCATGGCTCAACTGAAGAAACTTGAAGGCTACGTGGGATTTGCCAATCTCCCAAATCAAGTGTATAGAAAATCAGTGAAGAAAGGGTTCGAATTCACATTTATGGTAGTAGGTGAATCTGGATTGGGAAAGTCAACATTAATCAACTCATTATTCCTCACAGATTTATATTCTTCAGAGTATCCAGATCCTTCCCATAGAATAAAAAAGACTGTACAGGTGGAACAATTCAAAGCTTTAGTCAAAGAAGGTGGTGTTCAGTTGCTGCTCACAATAGTTGATACCCCAGGATCTATTGGAGACGCAGTGGATAATAGTAATTGCTGGCAGCCTGTGATTGACTACATTGATAGTAAATATGAGGATTACCTAAATCCAGAGTCGTGAGTGAACAGACATCAGATGCCTGATAATAGGGTGCAGTGTTATTCATACTTCATTGCTCCTTCAGAACATGGACTTAAACCGTTGGATACTGAGTTTATGAAGCGTTTTCATGAGAAAGTGAGTATCATCCCACCGATTGCCAAAGCTGACACACACCGGAGGAATGCCAACAGTTTAAAAAACAGATAATGAAAGAAATCCAAGAATATGAAATTAAAATATATGAATTTCCAGAAACAGATGATGAAGAAGAAAATAAGCTGGTTAAAAAGATAAGAGACCGCTTACCTCTTGCTGTGGTGGGTACCAACAATATCATTGAAGTTAATAGAAAAAGGGTCAGAGGAAGGCAGTACCTTTGGGGTGTGGCTGAAGTTGAAAATGGTGAACACTGTGATTTTACAATTCTAAGAAATATGTTGATAAGGATGTACATGCAAGACTTGAATGATGTCGCCAATAACGTGCACTATGAGAACTACAGAAGCAGAAAACTGGCAGCTGTGACTTACAATGGAGTGGACAACAACAAGAACAAACGGCAGCTTACTAAGAGCCCTCTGGCACAAATGAAGAAAGAAGGGAGCATGTAGCCAAGATGAAGAAGATGGAGATGGAGATGGACCAAGTGTTTGAGATGAAGGTCGAAGAAAAAGTTCAAAAACTGAAGGACTCTGAAGCTGAGCTTCAGCAGTGCCATGAGCAAATGAAAAAGAATTTGGAAACACAGCACAAAGAATAAGAGGGAAAACGCCATCAATTTGAGCAAGAGAAACTAGGAAGCTTAGCAATGTATTTTAGAACAAGAGAATTCTTCAAGAACCTTGGAAAAGAACAAGAAGAAAGGGAAGATCTTTTAAACTCTCTGTTGACCACCAGTTATATATTAGTTGCTTGGACATCACTGTTTGTTGGATCCATTTGACGAACTTGCATCAGATTTTAAATCCATAATGATGGATTTAACAGCATGGAAAAAATTATTTTTTTGTTGCTCTTGATGGAATTAAGATGGCTTGAATTATCTAGGGTGTTGTGTATTTAGAAAATAACAGCTCTAAGTACCTTTCTATATTTTCTTTTCTTTTTTTATTATTTTTTTGCACTTTATTGAATTCTTTTATTGGTACATTATAGGTATACAACACAATTACATTTCTCATTGGGAATTGTACCTTTACATAATGCATCTTGGTTCTATTTTTTTCCCCATTCCTAGCCCTCCCTTCACCCCCTCCACCCTTCCCTACTTACAAAGACTTTATTTCCATTTTTCCATTTCTCAGCATTTTTCCTTTCCCTTCTTTCCTTTCCCCTGCCCCTCCCACTATCCCTACCCCTTTGGACCTTTTCTTCCTATTTTGCATTATCGATTATTCATTCTAATCATTGGTATATTTTAGGTATACAATATAATGACATTCATCATTGGAAATTTGCACCTTTACATAGTCTCCCTTGGTTCCTATTTTTCACCCTTGCCCAGCCCTCCCTTCAACCCCTCCATTCCTCCCTATTTATAAAGATTTTGTTCCTATTTTTCCATTTTCTCGTATTAATCCTATTCCCTTCTATCCTTTCCCCTAGCCCTCCCACTTCCTTCCCCTTTGCCCCTTTTTTTCCTATTTCACATTACCTATTATACATTTTAGTCCTTCTTTACACTTTCAGTTTCTCACACCAGAGAACCTATTTGGTATTTATACATGTGTGTCCTATTTATTTCACTTAAGAGTATCGCCTCAATGTGCATCCACTTAGCTATAAATGGTGCTGGAAAAATTGGGTTTCAACTTGCCAAAGATTAAAACTAGACCAATATCTCTCACCATGCACTAAACTAAAATCAAAATGGATTAAAGATCTAAATATTAAAATAGAAACGCTGAACCAGTTGGAACAGAGTTTAGGTAGAACTCTTGAAGACATCAGTGTAGGAAAAGATTTTATGAACAAAACCTCAGTTGCCCATGAACTAGCACAAACAATCAACAAATGGGATCTCTTCTTATTAAAAGGCTTTGCACAGCAAGAGAAACCATCAGCAGTGTGAAGAGACAATCCACAATGTGGGAAAAAAATCTTCACCTGCTCTTCCTCAGACAAAGGTCTACTATCTCGAGGTTATAAAGAACTTAAAAAGATCAGACCTCCCAAATTTAAAGATCCAATCCGAAAATGGGCATCTGAAATGAACAGACATTTCTCACACAAAGAAGTAGAAATAGCAACTAAATACATGAAAAAATGTTCAACATCACTGGTCATTCCAGAGATGCAAATGAAAACAATGCTGAGATTCCACTTCACTCCAGAAAGAATGACTGCTATCATGAAATCAACCAATAACAAATGCTGGCGGGGCTGTGGGGAAAGAGGAACCCTGCTCCACTGCTGGTGGGAGTGTAGACTGGTGCAAGCACTATGGAAATCAGTATGGAGATACCTCAAAGAACTAGGACTGGAAGTCCCATTTGACCCAGCTATTCCACTGCTGGGGATCTTCCCCAAAGAATTAAAAGAATCATACCACAGTGATATATGTGAGCCCATGTTTATAGCAGCACAGTTTGTGTTAGCTAAAACTTGGAAACAGCCCAAATGCCCATCAACTGGAGACTGGATAAAGAAAATGTGGTTTGGGCCGGGGATTTAGCTCAGTGGTTTCAGTGCCTTCCTCGAAAGTACAAGGTCCTGAGTTCAATCCCTAGTACCAAAAAAAAAAAAAAAGGTTGATAAAAAGAAAATGTGGTTTTTTAATAAAATGGAGTACTACTCAGCCATAAAAAATGAGAAATTAGAGACATTTATAGCTAAGTGGATGCACATTGAGGCGATACTTTTTTTTTATCATTAAATGGATGTGTTCAATTTAATGCCAGAGAAAACTTTACTGTTGTACAGTCATGTTCAGGTGGTTTGTTTACAGGATATTCCAAAATAAAAGGACTCGGGAAGGTTTTCATTGAGGATAAATTGCCATAATATGATACAAACTATGCTTCTCTATGATAATTATAATACAGACGTTCCATTCAGTGCAGCCTATACAATAATGTAATTTAGTCTACTAACACAGTTGACCCTATTTTTTGACACTTCCATTGTTTAAAAATACACATGGAACAAAACCTATATGCTTACAGTGCACCTAGAGTTTTTTTATGACAACCTTTTTTTGTTTGTTTGTTTTGGATTCTTTAAGTATGTAATTATTCTCATTTAGTGTCCTCTTTAGCTAGAATCTCATTACTGCTTCATTTTTGTAATAATATTTTATTTATACATTTTCCATATATTGGCCCTGATAAAATAGAACATAGCATCTTTCATATGGTAGAAACCAAAAAGGAAACTTTCCTTTAACTCCCTTTTTACACTCTATGTTAAATAGCAAGGGAGAAATGTATTTATAGATCATTTGTAGGCAGACTGTAAAGCTAACAACCAACCTGTTTCTACCTACACAATCTCTTTATTTTACCAGAAATGGACATCATGGCCTCCTGAGGAAAAAAAGTCACCATTCTGCATTTAGCTGTATCCATATATTGCATTTCTGTATTTTTGTTTGTATTGTAAAAAATTCATATAATAAACAATGTTGTGGTGTAAAAAAAATCTGAGAGCTACACAAGCAATAAATGAGTAATTTACAAATTTATAAAAATTCAGTAATCATATCTCCATCAGAATTCTCAGCACCAATATGAAGTCCAGAAATCAAAGGAGCAATAAGTTAGGGAAACTATTTTTGAACCAATATTTCTGAATCTATTTAAACAAGTTTTGGTGTGAAGGAAAAAAAATCAAAGACATGTTGCAAAAGTTTGCTTCCTTGGCCAAGTGTGGTGGCGCATGCTTGTAGTCCACCACTTGGGAGGCTGAGGCAGGAGGATTGACATGAATTTGAGCCCAGCCTGATCTACACAATGAGTACAAGGCCAACCTCAACTACATAGTGAGACCCTGTCTCATAAAAAAACAAACAAAAAAATGCAAACATTTGCTTCCCACAGAGATCACCTGAGGATATGATCCAGCAAATGAACTAAATAGTTATTCAGTAAAAAAGAGAATACAATGGAAGACATGTTAGGCAAAAAATAACAGATCATATAGTTTAGTCTAAATAATTGCTTATGCATGATGTGATAAATAATGTAAAACTGTGTAACTAAAATCTTAGATAAGATAGTCCAAAAAGGTGGAACTGGGAAGTGAGAAAAGTAGGAGAACACTAAGGCTTTGATTTAGTGTCTTATTTGTGAGAGGAGACAAATAAAAATTAGCTCTATATGTATATAATAAAATTTCAAATTTAAACATATTTTATAAAAATTAAAAAGAAACCCCAGAAAGGATACAGTGGAATAACTAATTTCTGAACCACTGGAATATAGAAAAAAAATCTTTCCTTCTGAGGAAAAAAAAATCACAGTATAATCATTCTCACAAAAGGGAAGAAAGGGAAAATAAAACAGAACAACAAACAAATTTTATTTAAAAGAGAAAGCACAAATAAAAAAAGAAACAAGCTAAACATAAAAATATAAGCAGTTAGAGTAAACCCAACTATAAGAACAAATGTAAATTTAATTATCAAAGCCTTCAGACTGAGTAAAAAATCTAGTTATGTGCTATTTATAAGAGACAAACAAGGACTTGACCCCAGCACAGACGAGGTGAACTTTCCAGGCCACTGTAGCATGGCCACCAGCGCCAAGGAACAGAGCAGCCCCCAGTGAAAAGGAGGTGAACCTTCTGGGCAGCCATACCACTACCCCTAGTGCCGAGAAGCAGAGCTGCCCACAGCACAGGGGAGGTGAACCTTCTGGAGAGCTGTACCACCACCTCCAGCACCAAGGAGGTGAGCCGCGCGGGTGAGTGAGCAGCACACATCCTCCCCACTGTCTCCACTGAAATGAGAAGACACTTAAATAAGTCTCCAAACCAGACTCCCAGATGACCTAAAGCAACCCCAAAGAAAAACAAAATGGAGCAATCTGATATTCAACCACCTGGACACCCTGAAATGGCAACAAAATAGCATGTGGAAAAAATGAAATCAGAAATAATTTCTCAGGTAATAGCACAGACTGTGCCCATAATGCGAAGACATGATTAATAAATCTGGAGAGGACACAGGTAAAAAAAATAGAGGAGCTGAGGTACATGATGGAATCCCAACATAGGAAACAAATGCAATCCATAAAACAAATGCAAACATTTCCAGGCAGTTAAAAACTCCACTGAAACTTTACACAGCAGAATGAGCCAATGTGAGGACAGAATTTCAGATATAGAAGACAAGAATGCAATCAGTGAAAAGGAAAAGAAAAATTTCTTTAAAATAGTAAGGGACCACAAGAAATCAATCCAGCAGCTGTTACATGATGCAAATAACAATAACATAAGACTGATAAAAGACAATGAAGAAACAGGAGAGAGTGCAGATGACATAAAAAAAAGTGTTCACAGAAGTGATGGCAGAAAACTTCCCAACAAGGGGAAAAGAACTTGACATACAGATAAGTGAGGCATATAGGACAACAAATAGCACTGATCAAAAAAAATCTACACATGGGCATATAATTGTTAAAATTCCAGAAACACAACAGAAGAACAAAGTTCTACAAGCAGTCAGAGAAAAGAAACAAATCACATACAAAGGAAAGCCCATGAGAATCAAAGCAGACTTCTCAACACAAATCATAAAGGCAAGAAGAGCTTGTAGTGATGTATACCAAGCCCTAAAGGAAAACAGCCTCCAACCCGGACTGATGTACCCTGCAAAATTATCTTTCAAAATTGATGGAGAAATAAGATACTTTCATGACAAAGAGCACCTTAGGAACTTCGTGAATACCAAACCAGTACTCCAAAGAATTTTACACAATATCCTAGGAACAGACATTGAGGATCACACCCCCAGGAAGCAAAGCAGAATGAACCCATGTGGCATGACAAGAAATTAAATACAAAGGGGGATAACCCAACAAAAAGAAAAAGTCATGACAATGATAAGTCAACATGTTTCAGTTATAACCATCAATGTTAACGGACTCAATTCACCAATCAAAAGAAAGAGACCAGCAGAATGGGTCAAGAAGCAAAATCCAACAATATGCTGCATGCGAGAAACACACTGAATTCAAAAGGAAACTCATAGACTGAAAGTGAAAGGGTGGAAAACAATGCTGCATGTGACAGGATCCAGAAAAAAAACAGGAGTAGTTATCCTCTTTGCAGATCAAGTAGATTTCAAACCAACACTGATTAAGAGAGATGAAGAAGGACACTACGTCCTTGTAAAGGGAACAATCCAAGAGGAAGAGATGACAATCATAAATATCAATGAACCAAACACTAGTGTACCCAACTATATAAAACAAATTCTAATGGACATGAAAAGCCATATATGCACTAATACAATTGTAGTGGGGGACCTCAACACCCCACTGTCACAAATAGATAGATCAACTAGACTAAAAATAACTAATGAAATACTAGAACTCAATCGAACTCTTGAACAAATGAACTTAACAGATGTTTACAGAGTCTTCCACCCCACAAAATCAGAATACACATTCTTCTCAGCTGCACATGGGTCATTCACCAAAATAGACCACATACTCACACACAGAACATGTTTAAGTAAGTGCAAAGGAATTGAAGTTATCCCCTGTATAGTATCAGACCATAGTGCGATGACATTGGAGATCCATAGCAAAAGAAACTTGAAAAATTTCATAAACATGTGGAAATTGAACAACACACTTCTGAATAACCAATAGGTCACAGAGGAAATTAAAGAAGAAAATACACAATTCCTTCAATTAAATGACAATGACAATACAGCATATCGGAATCTATGGGACACAATGAAAGCAGTCTAACGAGGGAAATTCATAGCAGTGAATATGCATGTTAGGAAAACAGAATGAGCCCAATTAAACAACCTGATGCTGAACCTCAAGCTTCTAGAAAAAGAAGAGCAGGACAACCCCAGAGCTCATACAAGGGAGGAAATTATAAAGATCAGAGGAGAAATCAATGCAACAGAGACTAAGAGAACCATACAAAAAAATCAATGAAGCCAGGAGTTGGTTCTTCGAAAGAATCAACAAAATTGACAAACCTTTAACCAACCTTGTCAGAAAAAGGAAAGAAAAGGCCCAAATCCATGCAAGTAGGAATGAAAAGGGTAAAATTACAACAGACCCAACAGAAATCCAGAGGATCATCAATACCTACTTCCAGAACCTATATGCCAATAAGATGGACAACACAGAAGAAATGGACAGATTCCTAGATACATATGAATTACCAAAGTTGAACCAAGAAGACTTAAAAATTCTGAACAACCCAATATCAACCAATGAAAATGAAAATGTAATTAAAAACTTATCATCTAAGAAAAGCCCGGGCCCTGATGGCTTCACTGCGGAATTCTACAAGACATTTAGAGAGGAACTGCTGCCACTACTCTTTAAACTCTTCAGTGAAATTGAAAGGGAAGCAATACTCCCAAATTCATTCCTGGAAGCAAGCATCACCTTGATCCCCAAAGCAGAGAAAGACTCAACTGAAAAAGAGAACTATAGGCCAATCTCACTAATGAACATAGATGCAAAAATCCTTAATAAGATAATGGCAATCAGAATGCAGAAGATCATCAAGAAGATCATATACCCTGATCAAGTGGGATTCACCCCAGGAATGCAGGGATGATTCAACATACGCAAATCAATAAATGTAATACACTATATCAATAGAGCCAAGAACAAAAAACATATGATTATCTCCATAGACGCAGAAAAAGCATTTGACAAAATCCAACATGCATTTATGATAAAAACCCTACAAAAAATTGGAATAGATGGTCTCTACCTCAAACTGATAGAAGCCATCTATGAAAAACCAACAGCCAATATCATACTAAATGGTCAAAAACTGAAATCCTTCACACTCAAATCAGGAACAAGACAAGGATGTCCACTATCACCACTCTTGTTCAATATAGTTCTGGAAACATTAGCCACGGCAATTAGACAAAAGAAAGAAATAAAAGGAATAAAGATGGGTAATGAAGAAGTCAAATTGTCATTATTTGCAGATGACATGATACTCTATATAGAAGACCCCAAGACCTCCACCAAAAGTCTTCTAGACTTAATAACCAAATTCAGTGAAGTAGCTTGTTACAAGGTCAACACACAAAAATCAATAGCTTTCCTCCACACCAATGACAGCCTCACTGAGAGAGAAATAGGGCAAATGATTCCTTTCACAATAGCATCCAAAAAACTGAAATGCCTAGGAATCATCCTAACAAAAGAAATCAAAGACCTCTTCTCTGAAAACTATGGCACTCTGAAAAGAGAGACTGAAGACGGTATCAGAAAATGGACAGACATTCCCTGCTCCTGGGTAGGAAGGATTAATATAGTGAAAATGGCCATACTTCCAAAACTGCTATATAGATTTAATGCAATTCCAATTGAGATCCCAGCAGCATACTTCCCCGACCTTGAGAAAACAATCCAAAAATTCATTTGGAACAAGAAGAGACCAGAATAGCAAAAGCAATTCTAGGTAACAGAGACATGGCAGGGGGTATCACAATCCCCAACCTGCAACTATACTACAAAGCTACTGTGATAAAAACAGCATGGTACTGGCAAAGAAACAGACTTGAGGACCAGTGGAACAGATTAGAAGATGCAGAAACAACGCCAGACACACTCAGCCATCTCATCTTCGACAAAGGAGCCAAACGCCCTCACTGGAGGAAAGATAGCCTCTTTAATAAATGGTGCTGGAAAAATTGGGCTTCAACTTGCCAAAGACTAAAACTAGACCTATATCTCTCACCATGCACTAAACTAAAATCAAAATGGATAAAAGATCTAAATATTAAAATAGAAATGCTGAACCAGTTGGAACAGAGGTTAGGTAGAACTCTTGAAGACATCAGTGTAGGAAAAGATTTTATGAACAAAACCTCAGTTGCCCGTGAACTAGCACAAACAATCAACAAATGGGATCTCTTCTTATTAAAAGGCTTCTGCACAGCAAGAGAAACCACCAGCAGTGTGAAAAGACAATCCATAATGTGGGAAAAAATCTTCACCTGCTCTTCCTCAGACAAAGGTCTACTATCTCGAATCTATAAAGAATTTAAAAAGATCAGACCTCCCAAATTTAAAGACCCAATTCAAAAATGGGCACCTGAAATGAACAGACATTTCTCAGACAAAGAAGCAGAAATAGAAAACAATGCTGAGATTCCACTTCACTCCAGAAAGAATGGCTGCTATCATGAAATCAACCAATAACAAATGCTGGTGGGGCTGTGGGGAAAGAGGAACCCTGCTCCACTGCTGGTGGGAGTGTAGGCTGGTGCAAGCACTGTGGAAATCAGTATGGAGATACCTCAAACAACCAGGCCTGGAAGTCCCAGTTGACCCCACTATTCCACTGCTGGGGGTCTTCCCCAAAGAATTAATAGACTCATACCACAGTGATAAATGTGCAGCCATGTTTATAGCAGCACAGTTTGTAATAGCTAAAACTTGGAAACAGCCCAAATGCCCATCAACTGGAGACTGGATAAAGAAAATGTGTTTTTTTTAGAAAATGGAGTACTCCTCAGCCATAAAAAATGAGAAATTAGAGACATTTATAGCTAAGTGGATGAACATTGAGGCAATACTCTTAAGTGAAATAAACAGGACACACATGAATAAATTTGGAATAGTTTCTCTGGTGTGAGAAACTGAAAGCGTAAAGAAGGACTAAATGTATAATAGATAATGTGAAATAGGAAGAAAAGGGGCAAAGGGGAAGGAAGTGGGAGGGCTAGGGGAAAGGATAGAAGGGAATGGGATTAATATGAGAAAATGGAAAAATAAGAACAAAATCTTTTTAAATAGGGAGGAAAGGAGGGGTTGAATGGAGGGCTGGGCAAGGGTGAAAAATAAGAACCAAGAAAGACTATGTAAAGGTGCAAATTTCCAATGATGAATGTCATTACATTGTATACCGAAAATGTACCAATTATTAGAATGAATAATCGATAATGTAAAATAGGAAGAAAAGGTCCAAAGGGGTAGGGGTAGTGGGAGGGGCAGGGGAAAGGAAAGAAGGGAAAGGAAAAATGCTGAGAAATGGAAAAAATGGAAATAAAGTCTTTGTAAGTAGGGAAGGGTGGAGGGGGTGAAGGGAGGGCTAGGAAAAAAAAAAGAAATCAGATAGTTCCTTCAATTAAATGACAATGACAGTACAACATATCAGAATCTATGGGACACAATGAAAGCAGTCTTATGAGGGAAATTCATAGCAGTGAATACTCATATTAGGAAAACAGAGTGACCCCAATTAAACAACCTGATGCTGAACCTCAAGCTTCTGGAAAAAGAAGAGCAGGACAACCCCAAAGCTCATACAAGGGAGGAAATTATAAAGATCAGAGCAGAAATCAATTCAGTGGAGAATAAGAGAACGATACAAAATATCAATGAAGCCAAGAGTTGGTTTTTTGAAAGAATAAACAAAATTGACAAATCCTTAGCCAAACTTGTCAGAAAAAGGAAAGAAAAGGCCCAAAACTATGCAATTAGGAATGAAAAGGATGAAATTACAATGGACCCAGCCAAAATCCAGAGGATCATCAATACATACTTCTAGAACCTATACACCAGTAAGATGGATAACACAGGAGAAATGGACAGATTCCTATGTAAGTAAGAATTACCAAAGTTGAAGAAAGATGACCTAATAATTCTAAATAATCCAATATCAATCAATGAAATTGAAAATGTAATTAAAAACCTACCAACTAATAAAAGCCTGGGTCCTGATGGCTTCACTGCTGAATTCTACAAGGCATTTAGGGACAAACTACTGCCACTACTGTTTACACTCTTCAGTGAAATTGAAAGGGAAGCAATACTCCCAAATTCATTCCTGGAAGCAAGCATCACCTTATCCCCAAAGCAAAGAAAGACCCAACTGGAAATGAAAACTATAGTCCAATCTCACTTATGAACATAGATGCAAAAATCCTTATTAAAATACTGGCAAATAGAATGCAAGAAGGTCATCAAGAAAATCATATGTCCTGACAAAGTGGGATTCATCCCAGGGATTCAGGGATGGTTCAATATACACAAATCAATAAATGTAATACACTATATCTATACAGCTGAGGACAAAAACCACATGATCATCTCAATAGATGCAGAAAAAGCATTCGCCAAAATCCAACACACATTTATGATTAAAAACCCTAGAAAATATTGGAATAGATGGTCTCTACCTCAAACTGATAGAAGCCATCTATGAAAAACCAACAGCCAATATCATACTAAATGGTCAAAAACTGAAATCCTTCACACTCAAATCAGGAACAAGACAAGGATGTCCACTATCACCACTCCTGTTCAATATACTCTTGGAAACATTAGCCATGGCAATTAGACAAGAGAAAAAAAATAAAAGGAATAAAGATAGGAAATGAAGAAGTCAAACTGTCATTATTTGCAGATGACATGATACTCTATATAGAAGACCCCAAGACCTCCACTAAAAGTCTTCTAGACTTAATAACCAAATTCAGTAAAGTATCTGGATACAAGGTCAACACACAAAAATCAATAGCTTTCCTCTACACGAACGATAGACTCACTGAGACAGAAATAGGGCAAACAATTCCTTTCACAATAGCATCTAAAAAACTGAAATACCTAGGAATCAACCTAACAAAAGAAATCAAAGACTTCTTCTCCAAAAACTATAGCACTCTGAAAAGAGAGAATGAAGATGATATCAGAAAATGGAAAGACATCCTTTGCTCCTGGGTAGGAAGAATCAACACAGTGAAAATGGCCATATTTCCAAAACTGCTATATAGATTCAATGCAATTCCAATTGAGATCCCAGCAGCATACTTCACAGATCTTGATAAAACAATCCAGAAATTCATTTGGAACAAGAAGAGACCTAGAATGGTAAAAGCAATTCTAGTCAACAGAGACATGGCAAGGGGGTATCACAATCCCCAACTTGAAACTACTACAAAGCTACTGTGATAAAAACAGCATGGTACTGGCAAAGAAACAGACTTGAGGACCAGTGGAACAGATTAGAAGATGCAGAAACAACGCCAGACACACTCAGCCACCTCATCTTTGACAAAGGAGCCAAACACCCTCACTGGAGGAAAGATAGCCTCTTTAATTAATGGTGCTGGAAGGGCTGGGGATTTAGCTCAGTGGTTCTGCTGTCTGCCTCCCAAGCGCAAGGTCCCGAGTTGAATGCCCGGTACCAAAAAAAAACAAAAAAAAGGTGCTGGAAAAATTGGGTTTCAACTTGCCAAAGATTAAAACTAGACCTACATCTCTCACCATGCACTAAAGTAAAATCGAAATGGATTCAAGTTCTAAATATTAAAACAGAAACGCTGAACCAGCTGAAACAGAGTTTAGGTAGAACTCTTGAACACATTGGTGTAGGAAAAGATTTTATGTACAGAACCTTAGTTGTCCATGGACTAGCACAATCAACTAGTGGGATCTGTTCTTATTAAAAAGCTTCTGCACAGCAAGAGAAACCCCTAACAGAGTGAAGAGGCAACCCACAATGTTGGCAAAGATTTTCACCTGCTGTTCCACAGACAAAGTTCTACTATCTAGAATCTATAAAGAACTTCAAAAAATCAGACCTCCCAAATTTAAAGACCCGATCCAAAAATGGGCATCTGAAATGAACAGACATTTCTCAGACAAAGAAGTAGAAATACCAAATAAACATATGAAAAAATGTTCAACATCACTTCTCATTTGAGAGATCCAAATGAATACAGCACTGAGATTCCACCTCACCCGAGAAAGAATGGCTGCTCTCATGAAATCAACCAATTACAAATGCTGGAGGCGGTGTGGGGAAAGAGGAAACTTCTCCACTACTGGCGGGAGTGTAGACTGGCGCAACCACTGTGAAAATCAGTATGGAGATACCTCAAAGAACTAGGACTGGAAGTCCCATTTGACCCCGCTATTCCCTTGCTGGGTGTCTTCCCCAAAGAATTAAAAGTATCATACCACAGTGATATATGTGCACCCATGTTCATAGCAGCACAGTTTGTAATAGCTAAAACTTGGAAGCAGCCCAATTGCCCATCAACTGGAGACTGGATAAAGAAAATTAGTTTTTTTATAAAATGGAGTACCACTCAGCCATAAAAAATGAAAAATTAGAGACATTTATAGCTAAATGTATACACATTTATGCAATATTCTTAAGTGAAATCAATAGGACACACATGTGTGAATACCAAATAGTTTCTCTAGTTTGAGAAACTGAATGTGTAAATAAGTACTAAAAGGTATAATAGATAACGTGAAATAGGAAGAAAAGGAGCAAAGGGGAAGGGGAAGTGGGCGGGATAGGGGAAAGGAAAGAAGGGAATGGAATTAATATGAGAAAATGAAAAGATGGAAACAAAGTCTTTGTAGATAGGGAGGGGTGGAGGGGTTGAAGGGAGGGCAGGGGGAGGGGGAAAAATGAGAACCAAGAGAAATTATGTAAAGGTGCAAATTTCCAATGATGAATGTCATTATATTGTATACCTAAAATGTACCAAGAGACAAACCAAAAACAAAATGGTACTGTTGAAAATAAAGCTGTGGCAGAATGTGTATTAAGAAAAAGTAAAAGAAAGCAAGTATAGAGAGGTTAATATTCAGCAAGATAGAAACAAAATGTCAGTATTAATAGGACATAGAAAGATATATTAATAAAATGTTTGCTTAAAATTATATGTGTCACAAATTTAATGACTTAGAAAATATGCACAGCAAAAACGAACAAATACAAGAAAACAAAATATTGTAGAAGATTTTAGCATGCAGTTCTGGAAAACAGCAATTGAAGATCAAAAAGAAGGCACAGAAAACTTCAATAATTAAATTATATCAAAATAAAAAGTCAAGAAAAAAGAATAAGTTAAATCTAATATAAACTGACACATACTGAAAAATCTAGAAAGACGTATTTTTTAAGAGTTGCAAAATGATTCCTACAGTAAGAAAAAGAGATTGAGGGAGCTGAGAGAAAGGAAGAAATTTATATCTATGTACGTTTCCATATCTATATAAGTTTGAATACTTTTCAATAAATGCTATTTGTTTGTTGACTGAAGCTCCTTCCTTTATTCCCATTCCACTTTCTGACCCAAGTTGAATGCCCTGGAGCAGGTCTTGGATCACCGGATAAACAAGGAGAAATAAGGATAAGAGAGAGTAAATATAACTGGTGCTCTGGTCCAGGACCCAATGGCATGTCTTACGTGATACTTCAAATCCAAACCACAAAGTTACAGTTCCGCACGTGTATTTCCATAAAGAATTCTATGTCCTTTGAATGAAATTAAACACAGGAATAAAATTTAAAATGTCTGAATTTTAGAAGTATAATTCCATATCTGGTACCTATGTCAGAATCTCTGTATAAAGAATGTTGAAGCAGAATTACAAAGAGGTGATGATGGATACGGATGCATTTTAAAGCCTTTTCCCAGCCTGTCAAGTTTAACTTACTCAGTCCTACTGCACCCAATCAAGACAAGACCTTTGGAAACGACTGTAAATTTTAATCATCTGTGTGACTGTGATTGAGGGTTCGTAACAGCTACCAGGAAGAAGGACAGAAAAAATTAACAAAAGATTTTGTTTTACACAGTGGATTACTTCAAAGGGAAAGAAAGAAGATCACATGCACAGTTTGGGGCAGGGAGTCTACAAAGGTTTGAGATGTGAGACTTGGGCCATAGTTCCAAAAATTACCATAACATAAATTAACAAACAAATATAGTCCATTTCTGCAGAAACATCTTACTTTCTGTTACCAGTCAGCTTTTATTTTCTTTGGTATTCTATATCCTCAGCACCTTCTCCCCCCACCTTACTACAAACTCTTGATTTTCTTTTGATTTTTTAAAAATAAAATCTTCATGTTTTCTTCTCTGCAGGGAACTTTGCCTAAGTTTAACATGCCATATAACTTAAGATTACTCATCTCCTACAAATACAACCTACTTTCTGCACTTAACCTGGAACCTAAGTAAAATTCCCTGGCCCTGTTATACACTAGATTCATGATTTCAAATCCAGTTCACACATACAATGCACATTTCTACATCACCTGCATTCTGGAATTCTGATGAATAGTACTGTATCTACAAAGCTTTTTAAAACTTTAAGTGAAAACAGATCCCTTTTAGATTGATATTGCCAAATCACTTAATACCACTGATCCTTAAATATTATTCCTAATGAAATTTTCATGAAGTTATTGTCATTGTGAAAGAAGGCCCTGCCACTCTCTGATTACTGCTGTTAGAGCCTCAGACCAAAGGAGAATAAAAGGATTTTGAGTCCTATGTTTAAAACCAATATCAAATATTCACAAAAACTATATGAAAGTTTAGACTCTTGACTCAGTAGTTTCCTGTATGGGAATCTATCTTAAAATAATTCAAAGAATAAAAAATTATCTGTTTAGGGCCAGGGATTTATCTCAGTGATTCTGCCGCCTGCCTCGCAAGTGCAAAGACCTGAGTTCAAGCCCCGGTACCAAAATGAATACATAAATAAATAAAAATATGATCTCAAAACAACCTTTCTCTTTAAAAAAAAAACTATCAGCTTAAATATGTTCATTTCAGCATTATATATAAATAATGTGAAACACTGGGACCAATGATACTATCCAAAAATACAGAAATAGTTACATAAATTATGGAAAATCAATTCAATGGACTATTATAAAGCCACTGTAAGAGTAAAGAAATTGTTATGAAATACAACTTATCAAGATTACACAATAATTTACAATATAGTTTAGCAGAAAATCATAAATAAAAAACAAAAAAATGAGACATGGCACTTGAACACACTGGAATGCAACAATTAAAATTAATAAATTGCATAACTCATTGGTTTTCTTTACTTTTTAAAAAATACTGTTTTACCAAAGATTTTACAATAAATAAAAATGGAAAAAGGTAAATATCAAAAAATTATTTTCTGAAGCCAATAAAAGCTGTTTGAATTTTCATAATTCTACATAGAAAATTATGTTCAGAATCAGCAGGACTAAGGTAAATTTACATAGTTTCCAGATTACATGAGTTCCAAGATTTGAGTTTTACTTTGAATAGCTGTAACCCCTTTCCCAGTAGCTATGAATGGATGTAATAACCAGAAGAAAAGAAATGGTAGAGGATTTGTTACTACAAACCATGATTAAACTGCACTTAATTAGATTTAAACATCAGAAATCACAAATGGAGGAAGACTCAGAAAAAGGTTTCTCGTGGATAAGAACCAACTGTTCTTTTAGCCCTAAGAATTATGTCTCTTCTAGTCCTTTAGTGAGGAGAAATTGAGTGTTGGTGTCAGAAACCAATGATCATTCCATTCTCTGTAATGCTGCACAGCAATTGTGTAACATTTTTTATGAAATCAAATATATATTTTATATATTTTTTTTCTAAGTGTAAAAAGGGCTTCAGAGTGAGGGAGGGAGATAGTAGATCAAAACCCTGAAGCAGAACTAGCAGCAAAGCCTTTTAGAAGAGAAAACCGCAGTGCTGTTACTTCCCCTACAGAGGTGAACTGCTGTCCCCTCTCGGGACCACAGAGGTACCTGTGTCAGAGCTGCGGAGCACAGCATCCTTGGAATAAAAATTATGTGTGCTATCCTTCCTCAAAGATCCTTGTGATTAAACCATGAAAAAATTTGCTGAAAACACAAATTTAAAAGCTCCAACACTCAATTTTCCTAAGTGTCCTAGGTATGATTCATTTTCTGTGTTTTGTAATTAATGGCCTGGATGACTCAACACATTTCCCGGTTCACTAAGCAATCTGGAAATGGCCAGAACTTTTCTCTAAAACTTAGCTGTCAATTATTCCTCTAATAATGTTTGATTTTTGGACCATGGTGTTGAAATGCCAAGTCACTTGAACAGATGACCATTTGAAATTTTGAATTCAAAGCTTTTACTTTTTTTTATTTTTTTATTTTTTTGGTACCAGGGATCGAATTTTCAAAGCTTTTAAATAGCATAAAATATCAGTTAGGGATCCCACAATTAAGCAGAAGGGCAGGAGCAGTGGAAAGGGGGAAGACAGAGATGGAGGCAGTGGAAACAATGTGGGGCCTCCTTCCTGATACTGGTTTATTAATAATGACAACAGGGTTCCCAGCATTTGCACAACAGCAATTAGCCTTGATATACTTTTTTCTTTCCTACAAGAACCAAAATTTGCTTCTCTGTGTATATTTGGAATTCCACATGTTGGAATACAGGAAAAAAAATCTACATTTCAAAAAAGTAGAAAAAATAATCCAAAATTGTGATATCAAACATCAAATTGTCTAACTATGGAAGGAACTTTCTAAATTTCACCTCAAAGGCAAAAGAAAAGTTCTCAGGTCAGTTTTCCTATTTTCTTGGGTTTTAATGCCTTAGTCTAAAGAGCTAGTGTACAAATCCACACACATGCTGTGTGTGTAAAACACATGCTCAATTCAAAGACTTAGTATGGAGAAACATAATGTAAAATATTAATATTTTTCATATTGAAGCAGATGATAATATTGTGGATATGCTAGACTAAATAAAAACGTTATTAATATTAATTTCATCTGTTTCTTTTTATTTTTCATAACATGACTACTAGACATTTTAAAATCATATAGGTCACTCATATTTGTGATGTTCATATGTTTATTATAATGGTATATAAATGAATCAGATTGGATTAAATTATATAAATCCCTTCAAGCCCTAGGGTCTGACACTAAGAAACTGTATACACAAGCTAGTAAGATTTAATAAGTTATCATAGAGAAACCTAGCTCTCATCAATACTTCATTCTTTCTCACTTTTTCAGCAAGGTCCTTCACTATCTCCTCACTCTGTTTCTCAAGGCTCCCTAATAGTCAAGAAGAATGAGTGTGTCAACTTACCAATAACCTGCAAACGCACACTCATGGGGACATTCTGGACAGATCATATTTTGCCATTTGATCATATTTCTTTTTGTTTCATGCTATATTTGCAGATAATAGACACTAATGTCTATTTTTGACGATCTGCAATGAATAATGAACTTTTTTGTATTGATATCTATACAAAACGAGTTGTGATATTAGAGAACTTCAGAAGTCTCATAATCCAGTGATTCCCCAAACATACTGGTACCTATGTATCACCTGGGAAATATTTGAAAAATAGTGATTTCTAGGCTTGCTATCTGGAGACTCTGACTCAGAAGGTCTTGATGATGCCCAAGATTCTGTACTCCAAAAAGCTGCCCAGATCACTCTGAGGCTTAGATCCAGGGAACCACAGGATACCTGAACTTACTTCTGTAACTGGTGTAAGATGAATTTTCCAAATGGGAAGGCCAGGAACCTCAGACCTGGAAGCCAAGATGCAGGGCTCCTACTCTAGTTCACCACCGTTGGATAAGTAGACTCTTCAAATACCTATATTACTCACCCTTCAAGAGCACCAGCCATCAGAATATCTTCTTTGTCTGTTTTAACATCCAACTCTGGTTCTCCACTAAGCAGAAGCTTCAAGTTATAAATAACCAGCAAAGTACCTGGTAGAAAAGTAGATGTGTGACTTGTCAGTGTTTCAAATACACTAAATGCTACACATTGTGCTATCACCTCATTTATAGACTTGCGTCTGCTATAGATCAAATTTTCTTTTGTACCTCAGTAAATGATACGTTTGAATATGTTCCAAAATATATGTCTTCCAGCAGACTCCACTCTCTGCCAAAAAGTGTTGAGCTTTTATAATATGGTGTTTCTTATTACTATTCAATTCATTACACGTCTTTCAAACTCTGACACTCTTTTCATAATTTGCATCATAAAAATTGTTAGGAGTCTGAGCCAAGTTTGTATTGCAAGCAAAGCTATCATTGGTAGAACTGAAATTAATGCATAAAAGAAGAAATATGAGATTTTAAAACTGTAAAAATACAAAGTATTTCTTCTAAACTTCATAGCTGGTATTGACAAACTTCCTCTGCACAAGGCCAAATAGGAAATATTTTAGGCTTTGCAGGCCATATAGTGTCTGTCATAATTACTCACAACTCCACTCTGCTTCTGTAACATAAAAGCAGCCATAGAGAAGATATAAATGAGTGAGTTTCACTGTGTTCCAATAAGACCTTATTTATAAAATCAGGAATGGCCTGTGGGCATCTTTTGGTGACCCCTGCTCTAAGGCATGGTTAATAAAACAGCTCAAATATTTACAAGGTCTATTATGATATGAAGGCAAACAAATACTGCCTCCAAAAAAATTTTTTTAAGTAATTATACTTTTGTAGGGAAAACAGTAGAGTGGCTAAGAACATGGGCTTTGGAGCCTAAATGTCTGTGTCTAAATCGTGGATAACTGCTTACTAATACAGTGACCTCCATTAAATTTTCTAATCTCTCTAAATCTAATTTTTCTCATTTATAAAACAGAATTTATGAAAGACCTGCTACACAGAATTTTTTTGAGAATTAAATTGACTTCATTTTTAAAAAGCACTTGGAAAACTATTCAGGAAATAAGAAGCCCTTCATTACTAGCTGTATATTTTATAATTAGAAGTCAACTAAAAGATTACATTAAAGGTCTTTAAAATATATTGGCTATACATTAATAAGATGAATACTAATTTAATTGCCACTACTTTTCCTCTATGATTAAAAAAGAAGTGACTTCAAACATAATTTTTAAACAAAATGCCCCATTAGGGAAGAAATTTTGGAGATAAAGCAAGGCAAGTCTGAAACAAATGATTTAAAATTTCATTATAAGGATTACACGAGTCAAAGTCACAAGAAGCAGAGTGCACACAGCTTTCTCTAAAGCACAGTTCTTCTGCTTCTAGATATGAAAATGGAAGTCTAGACAAACACTGGGACTGGTAAATGTCAGTGGACATAATGCATTCGACATGCTGAGGCAGAAGGTGGCAGAAGATGAAAGGACGGGGTAAAGATCTGTTAATCTGGGAGGAAAATGTTGACAAAGCTTTTGCTAACTCTCTGCCTCATAATAAATATAGATTTATTATTTTATAAGTTGCTAACTCTCCTATCTGCTGGTATCACACCATCTCAGATGCTGCGACAAGTATCTCCTAACTCTGCTACACAAAGCAGGAAGTGGGGAGTCGTGGTGATAGCATGCATCATCCTCTTCTTATTTGGTTTCAGCAAGCTCATGTAAGCACAAGCCTTTCTCCCGTGTCAGAGATTTACAGTAACTCACATTTGGAGCCTCTTAAAACTCACTGATAAAATGAATGACTGTTCCTTTGTGAAATTATTAATACAAAAAAATATGAAAATATATGAAGAATGTCTTTCAGAAGACATACAAATACTTCCATCAAAATCTCAGTTTTTAGGATCTTACCACATTTTCCACAGATCATGTCAAATTGCTCCATCAATTCAGCTTCATTTTGAAATGGAGAGTATTTATAAATTATGGACAGTTCTGTTGAGAATTTTTGGGCATCATCTGTGACAGATTCTCTCGTTCTTGTTAACCATGAAGGCATTGGAACTACAACCTATTTTTAAAAAGTGAATTCATTATGAAATACATAAAAACCATCATCTTTTTGTCCTATCCTAATCCATTCTACTTCTCATCTAAATTATAAAACAAAAAGTTAAAAGTTTATTTTCTTCCCATATTGTATTCTAATTTTATAAAGAAAGACAACATGTATACTTGGGTTTTAAAGTACTCTACTGTGAAATGTAGGGACAGACGGAGTCTGCCTCAGCTCCCTCTTAAAAGATGGGTGGAATGGCAAAGCAAGCAACACTATCAGCATTTTAGAAGTTGAAAAGTAGATGACAGCATACCAAGAAATACAACTCAAGGTCCCCCTGCCAGAAAAGAAAGGAGCCAGCCTGATTTACAATTCAGTTTGATGGCTGGAGAGCCAGAAGCAGCATCAAGATCTCCATCTGGCTACAAAAATCCTGGATGTTTTTCTCTGAAAGGAGAAGAACCTGTGTTTCTGGACCAGAAGACATACAGGCACTGTCATTAGGGGGACCTTACTGAGAGTAGAGGGACTGAGTGAAAGTGTATATATTGGATGCTGAGAATCCCAGATGTCTTTTCTCATCTTCTTCCCAAAAGGGCTGGCACAGATGTCTTCAGACAGAAGACTGTAGGAAATCTGACCAGTCCAAAAGGAAAGGCCTAAAAAAAATAACATTAAATGTGCTCCAATAGAAAGGTCCAGTTAGATTGTTGGATCATTTAATTGGCACACTCAGAGCTGCCAATCTCACATTCTTGAGAGTTTCAATCAACATTTTATCAGACTAATAAAAGTGCTTTGGACTAACAATCATCTAAGAAAAACATCTGATATGATAAATAGACAGCACATAAACACACATAAATTAAGCAATTCAGTGGAAATGTCAAGGAGAAAAAAAGTCAGTTTTTATAATAATATTCAGAGCTGTTATGAGAAAGTACTGTATGCATGAAGCAAAAACTAGATATCTTTGAAAAAAGACCGCTGAGAGGATAAAAAAGGCTTCTTGGAAATTAAAAATATGAATACAAGAAAAAACATTATGAAAGAATTGGAGGATAAATGTCGGAAAATCTTCCAGAAAACAAAACAAAAAGACAAAAGACAGAAAATAGGAGAAAAAAAGTTAAGAAAATAAGAACACTTTCCAGAAGTCCAAGAACAAAAACTCAGAAGTTTGAAGAGGAAAAAAAAAACAATATGGATGGAAGAAAATCATCAATGTTACAGGAAACTAGACAGGATTTACAGAATATGAATTTCCAGATTTAAAAGTTCTCACACGTGCCCAGTGCAATCTCTATAAACAGACCAGATAGATAAAATATTGAAATCAGAACACCAGGGAGAAAGAAGACTCTTTTGCCCTTCAAAAAAGTAGAGAGAGGGAGAGAAAAGAATGGGTCACATACAAAACAAGGGGATAAAATTAAATGATTTTAGATTTCTCACTAACACTACAAACTACAAACACTACAAACTAGACAATGGAGCAATACCTTCAAAATCTTGAAGGAAAATGAATTCTAGCCTACAAATAATACCAAGCCAATTTGTCATGAAGTGCTGAGATAAAATAAGAACACTGTAATAAATGAGGAGTCTCAAAAAATTCTGCTTCCCACATTCTTGCTCAGAAAGCTGCTACAAAATATGCCACACGAAGAGGAGAGAGCAAGCTGCAAAAGAAGAGCCTTGGGATCTGAGACCTGACAGGTAACAACGGCAAGGGCAGATGCCAGGATAATCCCAAATGCCAGCTTTGGAAGACAGGAGTATGGGCTGCAACACAGGCGGAGGCTCCACAGCAGAGCTGTTGGGAAGATGAGGCTGACGAGAAAGAAAGCAGTTGGAAGCTGAGATAAACTAAGTAATACGAACACAGAAAACCAAGCAAACATTTAGTGACAGTAGTAAAGACACAAAAAGCTAGGCAGTCCACTTTTAATTCTAGAAGAAATAAAAAGTTATGCTAAAAAAACGTTTATGACATGGCATAATATGAACAGTGTTTATACAGTCTTAAAATGTATCTACTGAACATTGACCTCACTGAAATTATGACAGCACTATCTTGGGGGTAGGGGGACCAGAAGGCTGTGTATATGTGACAGAAGTGGGGAAAAGAACATAAATAAATGCTTTGGCCACTCATGTCTCCCCAATCTCCCATATGTATCACTGCTTTTGACAATTTAGTAATAATAGTCGCACACACTCACTGAACAGCATTCTTTTCAAACACCATAGTTTTGTTATTTATCCAATTCGTATGCCTCTGCCTTGTTTTGTAACAAGGTTGAAAACTTTTTGATGGTCCCATGGTCTTCAGCTAGTTTTCTACCTTCCACAGTGGTCATGCAGTGCTGAGCAGACCATAGTGCCTGTTACGTTGCATTGAATTATAACATTCACGACAGTAAAAGGCAGGCAATGCAAATTAATAAAATGCCTCTGGGTTTGCAAATGGAGTTAATAGTATCATTAGAATTACAGTATTACACCTATTTTCAATAATTTTCTTTATATTTTGATTTCTAAGTCTTTAACTCTAATATTCTATTAACTTTAAAAATTATAATACATTTGTGGCACAAGTGGTGGAAAGATTTTGCAGACTTCTTTCACAAACCTTACTGGGGAAAACAGAGCCTCTTTATCTGGAAAATCTGGGTACATGTAGAATAAAAATAATGTCCTCAAGAAGGCCTTCAGGGGCTGGGGGTGGCACTTGCTTAGCATGCCTGAAGCTCTTGGTTTGATCCCTAATACTGCGCTAGATAGACAGACAGACAGACAGACAATGTATGCCTCCAATGAACTCCAGAATGAATAGATACCTCCTCTCCATTTCTCAAACATACTCCTAAATTTCTAAATCCTAAACAAGAAAGAAGTTACAACAGGCTTCAACTCCTGAGAAGATAAAGGAAGCAACACTGTTCCCATGGGAATGTAAGGACTCCCTCAAATCTTACCTCACTCAGACCTTCTCCTTCACAGAATGTCTGAGAGAAAAGCACACAGGTCATTGTCTCTTCCTTCTTCGTAAAAAGAATAAAGTCTTTTCCAATTCTCATGGACCCACTATATCAAAAGTGAAGAACATAATGATTTACACCTCAGATGTTAAAAATGAAGAAACAAGTGTGCATGGCTCTGTGTACTGTCATGGATTGTTCTTCTCAACAACCTGTCTTATGGGCCTATCACCAAGAGGTCATACTTTATTTCTCAAAGTGGCACTGATGAAGTAGAATGGACCCAGATTCAAGCTGCTGTTTGAGACATGGTTGCTGGGGTGAAGTCCTATCCACGGCTCAAAAGAACAATCAATGGACCCTTGTGGAGACATACAGAGCAGCCTCAGGCCTCACCTCTTACTGAGACAAACTATAAAAAGCTGTAGACACAGCACTTAGGCTGCAGTGTGCTCTGGAAAAAAACAGAACATAGAGACACATTGAAGCTTGAGTAATATCCAGAGGTACCACTTCAGGAATGCCTGCAGGAAGACTCACCTTACTATTTGTGAGAATTCATTTTTAAAATGTTGCATAAATCAAGTCAGTTATGGGTATGGAGATTCTAAAACAAGGCAGAACCACTCCACAAGTTCGCACTGTTTTTAAGCTTTACGTGTTTGCATCATTCTGTATAACACTGCTTTCAATATTGTTTCCAGTATCAATAATGCATGCATTAAGGGGGGAAAATGCTCACCTTTTAAGACCATTGCCATATTGTCCAATGAACTTCAAGGTGGATAACTGTTTCTTGGGTGTTCCGAAGTGAATGATGTCTGAAGCTTCCTCTGTAATTGACAATGATGTTCAAGGTGGTTAGGAAGTCTCTTTGGTATTATGATGTATCTCAGGATATTTGGACAAACCCATACCTCCTGGGCCAGCCCAGAGACAAGGATTCGTATGAGGATCCACAATTTCTAGCAAGGATCTTAATGGTATGACACTGATGGAGGTGGGACAGACTTAATCACATGACTCTGGATAGCATTTAAAACTCTGAGCCTTAAATTCCTTGTCTAAAAGGAACTGCTAATACATCACAAAGTTGTTGATGAAGATAAATGAAACAAATTAAATGAGATATTTGTGAAGCCTTGAACAAAATACTTGGCATTTGATTAAGTGTGAACAAATTATAAGCATTATAATGACTTGTACCACAAGTAATTTTATCATGAATTTGACCTTTACCTAGGAACATATAAGACTAAGAAGGACAGAACAGCTTCTGTTCTGATATTACCAAGGGGAAATGACTTAATTTGTTCAAGCTTTCAGACTCATTCTCCTGAACTTGCCAGATGTTTCAGAATTCTACACAAGAATCCTCTGGATTTCAGAATATACTAACCTCCAGAACCAAGAATTTTCTTTCTTTAGTCTGCCTCAATACATGCTTAGAATTGTTCTGAAGATCCCGTAGCAGCCTAGGTATAGACACACTATATGTAGTTCAATGGCACTTGGTATGAAGTGTGTAATGGCCACCAAGCACCCTGTTAGTTTCATCAAACTGGACACTGGATCACATGTTTTTACAAGGGTTAAGCCCTGAGGGTAGCCATGATGACAATATTAGCCACCATGTACTGATTGCTTAGTACATACTAGGAAATCTGTATGTTTTACACTTTACACGCACTGTACCGCCTACTTAATTTCATTTTTCTCTTTTATCTTTTTGGTACCCGGGATCGAACACTGGTCCTTGCACTTGCAAGACAGGTGGTGCCACCTACTTAATTTAAGGAAGATATTATGATCTGTGTCATGTTGTTGCAGGAGGAACAGACTGAAAGACAGACAAATAAGATCTGAAAGGATCAAGTAAAAGAAGCAAAACCAGGATAATGTAATAATAAATTAACAGGAGTGTGGCCTGCAATTAGAACTATCAGAAAAGGCCACTTTGAGAAGACTGACATCTGAGATGAGATTCAGATGATCCAGTTCCAACCAGGTGTGGCTGGAATGTTAGAAGCAGGAAGTGAGCAGTATGAAAAAAGGCCAAAGAAAGGTGAAGAGGGACAAATAATCCAAGATCTTGGAAATAAAGCTCAGGAGCACAAATTTATTCTTCAGCAGTGGAAAACCAATGAGGGTTCCCAACAGGATAATGATATGATAACATTTACATTTTTAAAAGGCTGCTGTGGTGGGGAAAACCATGGAGGAAAAACACAACAGTTTGGAGATTACTGTCAACATCATCTCTGGGTCAAGATTATCTCTCTCAGTTTAGACAACAGATAAATTCTATTTTATGTCCTCTAAAATAAACTTTTCCTTCTAACTCTACTTGATTTCTAGTGTTAACGAAGAATTGCCAATAAATATATAAAAAATACTCAGCATCTTTAGCCATTAGGGAAATGCAAATATAAATTACATTGAGATTTTATCTTGCCCTAGATGAAATGTCTATTATCAAAACAAAACAAATTCTGGAAAGGAAGTAAAGAAAATGAGTCTTTATACAGTCTTGGTGGGAATGTAAATTCATACAGCCACTATGGAAATCAGTGTAGCAGTTCCTCAAAATACTGAAAGTAAAACAATCCAGCTATGCCACTCCCGAATAATTTATCTGAAAGAAATGAAGTCAGGTTACAGAACATATACCTTCATATGCATGTTTATTGCAGCATTATTCATAATAGCCAAGATATGTAATCAGTCTAAATGTCTGTCAACAGATGAATGGATAAAGCAAATATGGTATATATACTATATGGAATATTTTTCAGCCATAAGTAAGAGTGAAACTATGTCATTTGCAGGAAAATGAATAGAATAGAAATGATCATATTAAGCAAAATGATCCTGACTAGGAAGATAAGCATTGTATGTTTTTCTCTCATATGTGAAAAAGATGGGGAGGAAAAGAAAGAGGGTGAGGAGGAAGACAGGAGGTGAAGAGGAGGAAAAGGAGGAGAAGGAGGAAGAGGTGGAGGAGATGACAACCAATACCTACCTGAAATTAGAAAGACCCTATTAGGGAAGGCAAGAGGTGTTGCAGGAGGGGGGAAGGAAGAGATGAAAAGATAAGAGAAAGGAGGCTGACCGTGATCAATGCACAATATATGCATGGATGTAAATATCGCCATGAATCCTGTCAATTCATACAATTAATATACAGTAATGATTGCATTTTTTAAATTGATCTCAACAATATTGATTATTCTACTATATATGGATGTCCCTTAGTTTCTGATAGAGTTATATATATCCTGACAAACTCATCATAAATTGAAAATATTGAAAGTTGAAAATGCATTTAATGTCCCTAACTGTCACATGTCAGTTTAGCCACACAGTCTGCTGTAGAGTGTGGCTGTTTCCCCTCATGATCATAATCACGTGGCTGACTGGGAGCTGGAAATTGCTGCTGAGGCCCGGCGTGGTGAAAGGGTATCTTGGCACACACTGCTAGCCCAAGGTCAAAACGCAAAGTTCCTACTGAAGGCGTATTGCTTTGGCACCATGGCAAAATCAAAAAATTTTAACTTGAACCATGCTGTCTGGGACCTTCTGTATATCAATTAAGGTTCCTTCTAAAAGTCTGAATATTTGTGAGTTTTCTTTTCATTTCGTTCATGACCAATATAAAAAGATTTGCTTCTTTTTTCTAGTTAATATTTTTATTGGTACATGTTTATGATACTTGCTTCTTTTTAAAGGAATTCCTTCATATGATTATCATGTATATTCTGTCATTTATTTTAAGAAGTCAGGAAAATCAACTTAACATTTGGGCTCAAAGTAAAAAATGAGACTATTTTTTCAGTCTGGTTTTTCTTACAATCTCTTTATCTTCTCATATTTAAACACTAAAGAATCAAAACATTAATCAAAATGACCTGGAAAAATAAGAATTGTCTAAACAAAGTCAGAACATAAACTAGATGGGATACTCAAGCATTTTCGACACTTGCTAATCAATATTCTTTGAATATTCATCCCAAGGGACAATTTTAGAACTAGAAAGAGATAACTGCTTTACTTTGTATTCTCAGCTTACATTGGTACTGCTGACCACCCTGTCCTCAGATGTGCAACCAATAAGAACATTTCTGTATTACTTGAACACCCTCAATGTTTTTGAAGCATAGTGATCAAAATGCTAGTAGGGCCGGGGATTTAGCTCAGTGGTTTTGCCGCCTGCTGTGCAAGTTCAAGGACCCGAGTTCGATCCCTGGTACCAAAAAAAAAATCCTAGTGTGTGGGACATAAAATGCCATAAGAATTAAGGAATACGGTATCTAAAACAACTCAAAGCCCATATCAGAAGATGATGTACACTAGAATTGTGTGACTATTTTGTGCTGGCTTTGTGCTAAATTTAAGTAGATAAAGTCATGTAATATATTGTAATCTATTCATCATGAGGGGAACAGTCATTTGAAAGAACTAAGTGCATTTGAACCTCCAAAAGAAGGAAAAAATTGCCAAAAACAACAACAGGTGACCTCTACCTCAAGGTCATGTAGAAAATTTTAAATAGCCTGAAGGCACTGGGAATGACCTTGAGGCTCTTGCAAATATGATAGCTGAAAGACGAACTAAAAACAATCTCACTGCATTTGGTCACTATTTGAATGTATTCCATTCATTCCCACATGGTTTTTCTTACAATCAGTACCATCTGACTGTCATTTTTTTCTCACAATATTTATTTACATTCACTTTTTGTCTTCATTTAGAATCTAAACTTTAGATAACTGCAATGAATTTACTCCACCAGGTGGAAAACTTAAACCTAAAACCTTCAACAATAAGTCTGGGGTTTATTTTCCTACCAGCTCCATACCTGTTTTCAAATAGATAGCTCAATTTATTTTTATTTATTTTATGAGTTTTCAGACTATTTCTTTTAACAGCCAGCTAAGTGTCTAGATAATTAACTTACCAGGGCTCATGCCACATCCATCATCCATGAAGCACAACGTGAATCCACCCTGCAGTTTTTCATTATCCACTGTAACAGAAAGCAGTTATTACCAATAAATACTAGGCTTAATTTGTTCATCAGAAAGTCATGCTGCTCACATAATTACTCGTCCTCCTCAATGGCAGCCACGGAGTGACAGTTATGGCACAGTGACGGAGCTCCGAATGGAGTCTTGGCTACAGCTTCATAAAAAAAACTGCAGGGGAAAAACAATCACTCAACAAAAAGGCTTTAAATTAACATAAAACATCTACATGTTAATAAACTCTGTATACAGCGGGACATACCCTGCTTTGAAATTGAACTGGGCCTTTAAACTTCAGGTATTTCTTCCCTAGGAGAGGAAAAAAGTAGTTGGTGATGTAACCCCAGGATCCCTCTATCACACTGATCAACCTTTATGTTTTCCCACCAAAGTACTAATTCTAAAATAAACCTAAGCCATTCTTATTAAATTCATCAGACTCCCTCCTAAGTAAGTAGTTAATTCCTATAAGAACCTTTTGTGAGTGCTTCTTTGTGGCAGGAAATATTTGCTTTTTGAAGATGTATTTGATTTTTGAAAATAGATGTTATTTGAAATCAGTTTTGATGATTAAGAGATACCTTAAATTACATAATATCATCTCTGGTTTTAAAAACTTAAAGATGTAACTAAAACTAATGAGATTAATTTTAGTGGACTGTTTGTAAATCTATTCTAAAAATAATTTTAGTGGTTGGATCGTGAGTTCCAGAATATTTTTTCAAGTGTTACCACAGAAATATTTATGCATAATAAACTGCATATGTTTATATAATACGATAAATTTGGATACATACACACATACACATACATACTCATACACACACATACTCATATACACACAGACACACACACACATGAAACCATCACCACAATTAAAGGAGTGAACATAGCCATCACCTGAAATGCTTCCTCCTGGCTGTCTGTAATCCCTCTCTTCTTTCCTTCCTTGCCTTATCACCCACTTCATTCCCAGGCAATCACTGATCAGCTTTGTGTCCCCATGAATTACTTTATAGCACATTTAAGTCAATCATTACATTCAAAGATCAACAAGAATTCACATTTATAAATTAAACAGTGTTCAAGGTAATGCATGAATAAATATCTAAAAGATATATGAAACTGTATTAGTTTTCTGTTGCTATAACAAAAGACTTAAGGCTAGATAACTTGTGAAGAAAAGAAGTTTATTCATCCCACAATTCTGGAGGCTCTAAAGCTTCTGCTCACCTCTGGGGAAAGCCTCATGGCAGATGTTACCACATTAGCAAGAGCACATACCAGCCAGAAGGATTATGTGGCAAGACAGGAAGCCAGAGGCCCGAATGTCAGGTTCATTCTCCTATAACAACCCACTTTTACAAGAACTAACTCACTGTGTGGGATCAGCATGAATACCTTCCAAGGTCAGGGCCTCCAATGATCCAACCACCTCCCAGTAAACCTCATCTCTCAAAGGTTCCACCACCTCTCAAAACTATGACACTGAGAACCAAGCTTCTAACACATGAAATTTTAGGGGCAAACCACACCCAAACTACAGCGCTAATCTTTTCAAGGACAAGTGCTACAGTCATGTGCCCAATCAAAAAGCTCCTCCTGGTTATCCTGTGTTCATGTGGAATTGGGAACCACCTGATCTCAAACCAAGCTCAGCCTCTGGTTATCTCTTCACAGTAGCTACAGCTGATTTTGCACTTCTTGATATACTTGTCTTAAGGAAGAAGCGTGCGTGGAAAAGAGATGGCTTCCATGAACAGCTGAGAAAGACCAAGATTCCCAGCAGCTATATATCACACAGCCTCCCTTTTTAAAATTTTATAAATCTACATCATGGATTGGAGACAAACGAGTATATTGTGTATGATAATTCTGAGTGCTCGGGAAAAGAGGGTGACATGAACTCTGACCCCCACACCCCAAAGAACAGTGTATGGATTCTGATTACAGCCGCTGCGCTTGGTTCTAGGTGGTCTTCTTAGCCTCTCATCAATAGGATGTGTGTTCCCCTTCCCCTTCCCATTGAGGAAAGTTCATCTCCTTGTTATCTATCTTTGCTCTTTATTTATAATTTTGGTTTATCATTTTAGAGAAAACATGTAATATTTAAGTTTATGTGTCTGATTTATTTCACTTAACATTATGGTTTCAAGGTACATCCTACAAATGACTCCAGTATATTTTTATGGCAGAATAGTACTCTATTGTATGTAAAATAACATTTTATTTATCCATTCATCTGTTGATGGATAAATATTATCCATCTCCCCAACACAATGCATGTCCTTGACAGTGTACACTTAACATTTTGCTCAGTGCTTCTTTCCCAACACCCAGAATAACAGACACTCAATAAACTGTTCCTGAATACATGAACAAACCTCTGAATTAGTCTAATTTCAGTCTTTTTCTCATAACTATTTTTGGATAACATTCTTTTTTCTGGACTACTTGACAAAAATCACATATTGCAAACCCCATTTGTTTAATATGAAGCACATTTTCCCCTTTACCTGTGCTCTTATCATACTTTGAGCCTCTCATAGGCAAGAGATACTTATCCTATTCTACTCTACACACAGACAGTCCGTGACGAACCTAATGCGGTTTCCACTTACAGTTTTTTCAACTTCCAAAGGGTTTACTGGTTATAACTCTACTGAGTTAAAGAGCACCTGTAATTGAATAGAAAGGGAAGAACACTTTTTTTCCACTAAAGAAGCATCAGAGTGATACAGAGCAGTAAATTTGTTTGCCATGAAAAACAGTTTTATTTTTAAAAGCTTATTAACTTAATGGACATTCATAATCAAATATGCATCATCTCCAATTTATCACAATTTTAAAGTGCCTAAGTGTTGATTCTGAGCTCCCTGATCTGACTGGTTGCCAAGCTAAAAATAAACTGCTCAGACCCTTCCCTCATCTTGCTTTTGGAAGTAAGCTGCCTGCAGAGAGTGTGACTTTGTTTTCTTCTCCCCAGGGAGGACCAGTTTTGAGGGGAAGCTGACACTACTGGACTGTGAGCAACCTGATCCTGGGGTCTGATCAGCAAGTCCACTTGCTCTCTCACAAAAGCTCCACACTCTGACCTAGTATTAGTGACAGAAGTGGATTCTTTCATCTATTTCTCAAACTTTTCAAAACCTGGAAAGTAGAAGGGGAAAAGAGTGTTGTTTATCATTTTCTCAGATGCCTTGTGACATCCATGTCTACCTCCCTCAGGAACCACAAACATGCATCTGGTTCAGCACCTTAAATCCTCAAAATAGTAAACTAAAAAACAAGAAATCAATTAACATCACGCACACTACCCTCTCACCTGCAGGCAATAATCACTATTACAGAGCAGCCACCAAAATCAGGGGAGGGAAGCAGTGCCTTCCACTAAGGATGATTCTCTAGTGTCATTAAACACAGTGCTGAAGCACAGAACCTAAAGTCAGTAACATTCCATTCAAATGAAATTAAGCAACAAGTGCAATCGATATTTGGAGTCTACAAACAAAGTAAATGAGGAAACATATTTGGCTTGAATTTTGTTGCCCTCAAATATTCATACTTCATGTTCACTTATTTATTTAAAACTGTGATAAGTTGGAAATGATGGATGCTTAATTATAAATAACCATTAAGTTAATAAGCTTTTTAAATAAAACTATTTCTCATGGCAAATAAATTTACTGCCCCATATCACTTTGATACTTTCACAAACTGTAGAAAACCTAATTTTGTAAATGGGTCCTCTTATAAGTGAACAATTTGACTCTTTTCTCTTTTTATACTTTTCTCAAATTGGTTTCCCCTCGGGTAACTGTGTTCAGGAAGCATTTAGATCACATTAAAAATATTTAAAATGTGGTCTGATTGCACGAAGTAAAATAAAAGCAAAATAGCTACAGGCTTTCCATTAGAATTAAAAATGAAGAAAGGAAATCTGCTCACCTGAAAACACATCAAGTCTTGCAGCCCCTGCATCTCTGGAAACAATATAAAAATGCCATTGCTTCAGTGGAAAATTATGTTTAAAACTTACATTAATCTGAATTGATTATGTGAGGTATAAGTTATTGTCAGATATCAAACAATACAAAACTCCACTTAAATTGCTTTAAGATCAACTACGAAAATATTTCACTGTGCATTTATATACTAAGAACTATCATCATTCATAATTTGAGAACTTTACCAAGGCAAAAATTCAGAAATGTAAAAGAAGTGATAGAATTTAGTGATACTTACATGAAGAACTCAACATAGTGAATATGAATGCAGAATTTTTTTTAAAATGTCTGGAGAGTGATCCATATGTTATAGAATGACTTTCCTGATATATTTAGTAAATTGCCATGTACTATTTACTGTATGAACAGCATACATGATATACATGTACATATATGTAAGCAAAGAAATCAAAATATTATTAAGGGTTTTCTTAGGTCAGTGGTAGGCAAACTATGGCCTGTGAATCAAATCTAGGACACTGTTTTGTAGACAAAGTTTTATAGAAACATATTCTAAGCTTCTTCATTTACATATTGTCTATGACTTCCTAAGCAGTCTGATGGCAATGGTAAGTCATTTCAACAGAAGCCACATGGTCTGCAGTGAAGATATTTACTGTCTTTGGTAGAAAAATATACAGACTCTTGCTCTGTGTGATAAAATTACCAATTATTAGGGGCCAGGAATTTAGCTCAGTGGCATCACACCTCCCAAGTGAAAGGTCCTGAGTTTTATCCCTGATACCAGAAAAAAACCAAAAAGGGACATTACACATTATTTTATTTTTTTCTCTTGCCTCCTTAGTTTTTAAAAATACACAGACATTACTTTTGCATTTCTAAGAACTATATTTAAAATAAAAATTTTAACAGGAAAGGAAAAGGAGCCATAAGATCCTAGTTTCAATATCACAGGAGTGAGAGGAGAAAGATAAAGAATGCGATCTTAGCTGACAAGGAAGAGGGTATTACAAGGGAGGGAGGAGTCTAAAAGGAAGTTCAGTACAATGACAACCAGTGCAATTTTGATGGAGAAATCTGAGTCTATCTCTAAATTTCCATAGTTCAAAACCCCAAACTACCCCAAATATATCTGAGTAGGTATAGGGTACTTGTTCTACCAGTCTACAAGTTACTGCCTTATAGCTGCTTTTTCTAGTCAATCGATACTTTTAAATCCTCTTTATATAGAAAATCTGTTCCAGAATAGCAAAAGCAATTATAGGTAACAGAGACATGGTAGGGGGGATTAAAACCCCAAACTTGAAACTATACTATAAAGCTACTGTGATAAAAAAAAACAGCATGGTACTGGCAAAGAAACAGACCTGAGGACCAGTGGAACACATTAGAAGGTGCAGAAACAACTCCAGACACACTCAGCCACCTCATCTTCCACAAAGAAGCCAAACACCCTCACTGGAGGAAAGATAGCCTCTTTAATAAATGGTGCTGGAAAAACTGGGTTTCAACTTGCCAAAGATTAAAACTAGACCTATATCTCTCACTATGCACTAACTAAAATCGAAATGGATGAAAGATCTAAATATTAAAACAGAAATGCTGAACCAGCTGGAACAGAGGTTAGGTAGAACTCTTGAAGACATTGGTGTAGGAAAAGATTTTATGAATAAAACCTCAGTTGCCCGTGAAATAGCACAAACAATCAACAAGTGGGGTCTCTTCTTATTAAAAAGCTTCTACACATCAAGAGAAACCACCAGCAGTGTGAAGAGACAACCCACAATGTGGGAAAAAATTTTACCAGCTGCTCCTCAGACAAAGGTCTACTATCTAGAATCCATAAAGAACTTAAAAAAATCAGACTTCAATGGATGCATATTGAGGCCATCCTCTTAAGTGAAATAAATAGGACACGTATGTGTAAATACTGAATAGTTTCTCTGGTGTGAGAAAATGAAAGTGTAATTAAGGACAAACACAGATGAAATGGCCTAATAACATATTTCTCGGATTGTGTTTCCATTGTGTGTCATATGACTGTATCAAAATTTAAATTAGGGAGAAGTTTGGCTTATGTGGAGTCTGCTAACTAACTGGAGTTTTTTTCCAGATAATTATTTGTTCAATGCTGGTCTTGGGGATCTTTCTGAAACAAATCACATCCTCTGGTGTCTTGTTGGTGCTTGAGGTGCTTTTTTAAGTTATATGGAAAAATGTTTAAGTGCTTTTCAGTTTTGCATTGGGTGAGTTCTACTGTATTTGAATATTATTGTAGTTTTTTTCCCCCTTGCATTGTTCTTCTTTGAATGGTTTTAATTGTTTGTATGTGTGTGTGTTTGATAATAAAGTTATTTTAAAAATTTAAAAAATCAGACTTCCCAAAATTAAAGATCCAATCGAAAAATGGACATCTGAAATGAACAGACATTTCTCAGACAAAGAAGTAGAAATAGCAAATAAGCATACGAAAAAATGTTCAACACCCCTGGTCATTCAAGAGATGCAAATGAAAACAATGCTGACATTCCACCTTACTCCAGAAAGAATGGCTGCTATCATGAAGTCAACAAATAACAAATGCTGGCAGGGCTGTAGGGAAAGAGGAGCCTTACTCCACTGCTGGTAGGAGTGTCCTCTGGTGCAACCATTGTGGAAATCAGTATGGAGATACCTCAAAGAACTAGGATTGGAAATCCCATTTGACCCCACTATTCCCCTGCTGGGTATCTTCCCCAAAGAATTAAAAGAATCATATCACAGTGATATATGTGCACCCATGTTCATAGCAGCATAGTTTGTAACAGGTAAAACTTGGAAACAGCCCAAATCCCCATCAATTGGAGACTGGATAAAGAAAATGTGGTTTTTTAATAAAATGGAGTACTACTCAGTCATATGAAATGAGAAATTAGAGACACTTATTGCTAAATGGATGCACACTGAGGTGATACTCTTAAGTGAAATAAATAGGGCACACATGTAAATACCGAATAGTTTCCCTAGTGTGAGAAACTGAAGGTGAAAATAAGGACTAAAAGATATAATAGATAATGTGAAATAGAAAGAAAAGGGGCAAAGGGAAAGGGGAAGTGGAAGGGGTAGGGGAAAGGAAAGAAGGGAATGGAATTAATATGAGAAAATGAAAAAATGGAAACAAAGTCTTTGTAAATAGGGAGGGATGGAGGGGTTGAAGGGAGGGCAGAGGAAGGGGGAAAAATAAGAACTAAGAGAGATTATATAAAGGTGCCAATCTCCAATGATGAATTGTCATTATACTGTATACCTAAAATGTATCAATAAAATTAAGTAAAAGAAAAAAAAAGAACCAAGTGAGATTATGTAAAGGTGCAAATTTCCAATGATGAATGTCATTATATTGTATACCTAAAATGTACCAATAAAATTAAATTTAAAAAAAAGAAAAGTAAAGACGGTGAGGACCCCTCAGCACGCACACCGGCGAACAGCTTGGGTGAGCACCTGCAACTCCCCCCACCCCCCCACCCCACCCCTGGACTCCTGTCTGTGATGCTACCTGGTTCCACACTACAGAGGCACAGGGGAGCATAAAGGCCATTGTCCTGAGCTGCAGAAGTGAACAACAGAGAGAGAGCCTCTCTCAGGCTCCCTGATGAAAACTGAAGCCCACTGGAAAAGTGAAGAGAATCTCTGCAATAAAGGCACACCAGACCACCGTACTTGGTAAGTTGAAGGGATCATCACCTCCCATTGGAGCCTCGACTATCTCCAGGGGAAAGGCAACTGGAACTTGCAGTAGAAACTTGCAGAGTTCAACCCTGCAGGAGGACAGGGAGCTCAGCTTGGGACTTGGAGCCAGAAATCTGCCTGAATCTCACAAGTCTGCTACTGGCTTGCTGAGACTCATTGACTTATATCTGCACATGGCTGCCCACACTGTCCACTGTGACAGCAGAGACATACCCTGAAGGAGACCCTTCATTTTTATCTTTTATTTCTTATTTTCAAAATTATTAGTACTATTTTTTTGCTCTTATTTTTAATTTTTTTCTACTTTTTTCAAATTTTTATTTTACTCTTTTTTCTTTCTTTTCTCTTTTCTTTCTCACACTCACTCTCTTGCTGCCCCACATTGTACTTCATCTCCCTTTGTGTTCCTCTTCTGGCCCTAATTCTTATTTCTTCTTTATTTTTCTTTTCTTCTCTTTTTCCTTCTCTTGCCTGTGTCCTCTGGCCTCACTGCTAACCTTACCCTATCCTTCTACCTACCTATCTCTCCCTCCCGAACTCTTTCTAACTCCCCATCCCAAAGGGTAAAGTTGCTATATTGAAAAGTTTATTCACTATAAACATATGTTGGCTTGGTCCTTGATTTTGACTTAATTCACACAGTTAAAGGTGATAGAATAATAACTACCACAAACTGTCATTTTCTAAGCTGTGCATGATGCTATGGTGTTGCTGACCGTATCACTTGGGCTAAGATGTTGTGACTGATCTAATCAGTTGTCCTTCCTAGTACAATGAAAATGAGATACCCTCAGAGCCATTAGAGACTCAAAATCTAAAGACCAGCTTTATCTGGAGGACATCTCTGAGAAGTAATCATTCCATAAGGCTTCTAACTACAAGGCACAAAGATACATACAATAATCAACTTCAAAGTATCAACCCAGGAAATAAACCAAGGACATTACCAAAAATAAAAATGAGAAGACATTTAAGCAAGGCATAAACTCAAGACTTCTACCTGACAAATATAAATTCTGGGGGAAATGTGGAGGAAAAGTCTGAAAATCAAAGACCTGGACACCCTGAACTGATAGCACAGGAAGTAACAAAAAAGATGAATGAGGCTCTAGAAAATTTCAAAGCAGAAATACTCCCCCAATAACTACAGAGTTGGTAGGCAGAGTGAAAGGAGTGATTAGAGGCTCTAGAAGAGAAAAAGATAAAAAAATAGATGAGCTCAGAAACATGCTGGAAGCCATGAATGCCCAGCATAAGAAAGAAATGGAATCCATGAAACAGATTCAAACAGAAATTCAGGAGATTAAAAACTCCATTGAAAGTATGCAAAGAAGATTAAGGGAATATGAAGATAGAATATCAGATACAGAAGACAGGATTGTGATTAATGAGCATGAAAACAGAGATTTCTTAAAAATAGTACGGCCAAGAGAAATTCATCCAGCAGCTGCTAGACGATGCAAAGAAGAATAACATAAGACTGATAGGAGTGACGCCAAATCAGCCCGCTGCAGACAGGCAGGTCTGTGCACACCCTACCGAGGTCCTGAGTCACGCGGAAGACACCGAATCACCCCATTGCAGACAGGCAGCCACCTGATTCCACATTACCAGGGAGCAGAGGACACCAGACCACCAGACCAAGGTACTGAGTACCACTGTTCCCGGCCCAGAGGTAGGGGCTTCTGAGCCGTCATCCCACTGCTCCTGGTCCAGAGGAAGGGGTTTTTGGGCCACCTTCTGTCCTGCTGCTCCTGGCCCAGAAGAAGGGGCTTCCGGGCCACACTCCCTCCCACCACTCCCTGCCCAGAGGGAGGTGCTTCTGAGCCACCATCCCACTGCTCCTGGTCCAGAGGAAGGGGCTTCCCAACCACCATCCTTCCTGCTGCTCCCAGCCCACAGAAAAGGGCTTTTGGGTCACCATCCCTACCATTGCTCCCAGCCCCTGTCCCACCTCACCCAGCTCAGAGGAGGTAATCCGTGCAGGCGCTAACAGCCCCCTGCCCCAGTCGAAATGAGAAAACACATAAATAAGTCTCAAAACAGGATTTCCAGATCACCTACAGCAACTCCAAAGGTAAATAAGATGGAACCCTCTGATATTCAACCACCTGGACCCACTGAACTGGCAACAAAAGGGGATCTAGAAAAAATGAAATCAGAAATAATTTCTCAGATAACAGGAGAAATTGTGCCCCTAGTGCAAGACATGATTAATAAATCTAGAGAGGAGCTGAGGAACATGATGGAATCCCAACATAAGAAACAAATGGAATCCATAAAAGAGGTGCAAATAGATTTCCAGGACATGAAAAACTCCACTGAAAGTCTACACAGCAGAATGAGCCAGTGTGAGGACAGAATTTCAGATATAGAAGATAAGATTGCAATTAGTGACCAGGAAAAGAAAAATTGCTTCAAAATTATAAGGGAACATGAGAAATCAATCCAGCAGCTGCTAGATGATGCAAAAAAAAAATAACATAAGACTGACTGGGCTCAATGAAGAAACAGGAGAGAGTGGAGATGACATAAAAAATCTCTTCACAGAAATAATGACAGAAAACTTCCCAAGCAGGGGAAAAGAGCTTGATATACAGATAAGTGAGGCATATAGGACTCCAAATAGCCTTGATAAAAAAAAATCTACACATAAGCATATAATTGTTAAGATTCCAGAAACACAATAGAAGAACAAAGTTCTCCAAGCAGTCAGAGAAAAGAAACAAATCACATACAAAGGAAAGCCCATCAGAATCACAGCAGACTTCTCAACACAAACCATCAAGGCAAGAAGAGCTTGGAGTGACATATTCCAAGCCCTAAAAGAAAACAGCCTCCAACCCAGATTGATGTACCCTGCAAAACTATCTTTCAAAATGGATGGAGAAATAAGATACTTTCATGACAAAGAGCACCTTAGGAACTTTGTGAATACCAAACCAGCACTCCAAAGAATTTTGCACAATAACCTAGGAACAGACATTGAGGATCACAACCCCAGGAAGCAAAACAGAATGAACCCATCTGGCATGACAAGAAATTAAATGTAAAGGAGGAGAACCCAACAAAAAGAAAAAGTCATGGCAATGACAAGTCAATATGTTTCAGTTATAACTATCAACGTTAATGGTCTCCATTCACCAATCAAAAGAAATAGACTGGCAGAATGGGTCAAGAAGCAAAATCCAACAATATGCTGCATACAAGAAACACACTTCATTCAAAAGGAAACTCATAGACTGAAAGTTAAAGGGTGGAAAACAATACTGCATGCAACAGGAACCTGAAAAAAAGCAGGGGTAGCTATCCTCTTGGCAGATCAAGTAGATTTCAAACCAACACAAATTAAGAGAGATGAAGAAGGACACTACATCCTTGTAAAGGGAACAATCCAAGAGGAAGAGATGACAATCATAAATATCTATGCACCAAACACTAGTGCACCCAACTATACAAAACAAATACTAACGGACATGAAAAGCCATATATGCACTAATACAATTGTAGTGGGGGACCTCAACACCCCACTGTCACAAATAGATAGATCAACTAGACTAAAAATAACTAATGAAATACTAGAACTCAATTGAACTCTTGAACAAATGAACTTAACAGATGTTTACAGAGTCTTCCACCCCACAAAATCAGAATACACATTCTTCTCAGCTGCACATGGGTCATTCTCAAAAATAGACCACATACTCACACACAGAACATGTTTAAGTAAGTGCAAAGGAATTGAAGTTATCCCCTGTATAGTATCAGACCATAGTGCGATGACATTGGAGATCCATAGCAAAGGAAGCTCAAAAAACTTCATAAACATGTGGAAATTGAACAACACACTTCTGAATAACCAATGGGTCACAGAGGAAATTAAAGAAGAAATCAGACAGTTCCTTCAATTAAATGACAATGACAATACAACATATCGGAATCTATGGGACACAATGAAAGCAGTCTTATGAGGGAAATTCATAGCAGTGAATATGCATGTTAGGAAAACAGAACGAGCCCAATTAAACAACCTGATGTTGAACCTCAAGCTTCTAGAAAAAGAAGAGCAGGACAACCCCAAAGCTCATACAAGGAAAGAAATTATAAAGATCACAGCAGAAATCAATGCAATGGAGACTAAGAGAACAATACAAAAAAATCAATGAAGCCAAGAGTTGGTTCTTTGAAAGAATCAACAAAATTGACAAAACTTTAGTCAACCTTGTCAGAACAAGGAAAGAAAAGGCCCAAATCCATGCAAGTAGGAATGAAAAGGGTGAAACTACAACAGACCCAGCAGAAATCCAAAGGATCATCAATACCTACTTCTGGAACCTATACGCCAATAAGATGGACAACACAGAAGAAATGGACAGATTCCTAGACACATATGAATTACCAAAGTTGAATGAAAAAGACCTAAAAATTCTGAACAACCCAATATCAACCAATGAAACTGAAAATGTAATTAAAAACTTATCATCTAAGAAAAGCCCGGGCCCTGATGGCTTCACTGCTGAATTCTACAAGACATTTAGAGAGGAACTGCTGCTGCTACTGTTTAAACTCTTCAATGAAATTGAAAGGGAAGCAATACTCCCAAATTCATTCCTGGAAGCAAGCATCACCTTGATCCCCAAAGCACAGAAAGACCCAACTGAAAAAGAGAACTATAGGCCAATCTCACTAATGAACATAGATGCAAAAATCCTTAATAAGATACTGGCAAAGAGAATGCAGAAGATCATGAAGAAGATCATACACCCTGATCAAGTGGGATTCATCCCAGGGATGCAGGGATGGTTCAATACACGAAAATCAGTCAATGTAATACACTATATCAATAGAGCCAAGGAGAAAAACCACATGATTATCTCCATAGATGCAGAAAAAGCATTTGACAAAATCCAACATGCATTTATAATAAAAACCCTACAAAAAATTGGAATAGATGGTCTCTACCTCAAACTGATAGGAGCCATTTATTAAAAACCAACAGCCAATATCATACTAAATGGTCAAAAACTGAAATCCTTCACACTCAAATCAGGAACAAGACAAGGATGTCCACGATCACCACTCTTGTTCAATATAGTTCTGGAAACATTAGCCACAGCAATTAGACAAGAGAAAGAAATAAAAGGAATAAACATAGGAAATGAAGAAGTCAAATTGTCATTATTTGCAGATGACATGATACTCTATATCGAAGACCCCAAGAACTCCACCAAAAGTCTTCTAGACTTAATAACCAAATTCAGTCAAGTAGCTGGTTACAAGGTCAACACACAAAAATCAATAGCTTTCCTCTACACCAATGACAGACTCACTGAGAGAGAAATAGGGCAAATAATTCCTTTCACAATAGCATCCAAAAAACTGAAATACCTAGGAATCATCCTAATGAAAGAAATCAAAGACCTCTTCTCTTAAAACTATAGCACTCTGAAAAGAGAGACTGAAGACGATATCAGAAAATAGACAGACATCCCCTGCTCCTGGGTAGGAAGGATTAATATAGTGAAAATGGCCATACTTCCAAAACTGCTATATAGATTTAATGCAATTCCAATTGGCATCCCAGCAGCATACTTCACAGACCTAGAGAAAACAATCCAAAAATTCATTTGGAGCAAGAAGAGACCCAGAATAGCAAAAGCAATTCTAGGTAACAGAGACATGGCAGGGGGTATCACAATCCCCAACCTGCAACTATACTACAAAGCTACTGTGATAAAAACAGCATGGTCCTGGCAAAGAAATAGGCTTGAGGACCAGTGGAACAGATTAGAAGATGCAGAAACAATGCCAGACACACTCAGCCATCTCATCTTCCACAAAGGAGCCAAACACCCTCACTGGAGGAAAGATAGCCTCTTTAATAAATGGTGCTGGAAAACTTGGTCTTCAACTTGCCAAAGATTAAAACTAGGCCTGTATCTCTCACCATGCACTACACTAAAATCAAAATGGGTTAAAGATCTAAATATTAAAATAGAAACTCTGAACCAGTTGGAACAGAGGTTAGGTAGAACCCTTGAAGACATCGGTGTAGGAAAAGATTTTATGAACAAAACCTCAGTTGCCTGTGAACTAGCACAAACAATCAACAAATGGGATCTCTTCTCATTAAAAGGCTTCTGCACAACAAGAGAAACCACCAGCCGTGTGAAGAGACAACCCACAATGTCGGAAAAAATCTTCACCTGCTCTTCCTCAGACAAAGGTCTACTATCTCGCATCTATAAAGAACTTAAGAAGATCAGACCTCCCAAATTTAAAGACCCAATCCAAAAATGGGCATCTGAAAGGAACAGACATTTCTCAGACAAAGAAGTAGAAATAGCAAATAAATACATGAAAAAATGTTCAACATCACTGGTCATTCGAGAGATGCAAATGAAAACAACAGTGAGATTCCAGTTCACTCCAGAAAAAGTGGCTGCTATCATGAAATCAACCAATAACAAATGCTGGCAGGGCTGTGGGGATAGAGGAACCCTGCTCCACTGCTGGTGGGAGTGTAGACTGGTGCAACCACTGTGGAAATCAGTATGGAGATACCTCAAAGAACTAGGACTGGAAGTCCCATTTGACCCCACTATTCCACTGCTGGGGATCTTCCCCAAAGAATTAAAAGAGTCATACCACTGTGATATATGTGTGCTCATGTTCATAGCAGCACAGTTTGTAATAGCTAAAACTTGGAAGCAGCCGAAATGCCCATCAACTGGAGACTGGATGAAGAAAATGTGGCTTTTTTCATAAAATGGAGTACTACTCAGCCATAAAAAATGAGAAATTAGAGACATTTATAGCTAAGTGGATGGAAAATTGAGGTGATACTCTTAAGTGAAATAAATAGGACACATGTGTAAATACCAAATAGTTTCTCTGGTGTGAGAAACTGAAAGTGTAAATAAGGACTAAATGTATAATAGGTCATGTGAAATAGGAAGAAAAGGGGCAAAGGGGAAGGAAGTGGGAGGGCTAAGGGAAAGGATAGAAGGGAATGGGATTAATATGAGAAAATGGAAAAGTAGGCACAAAATTTTTATAAATAGGGAGGGCTGGAGGGGTTGAAGGGAGGGCTGGGCAAGGGTGAAAAATAAGAACCAAGAGAGACTATGTAAAGGTGCAAATTTCCAATGATGAATGTCATTACATTGTATACTGAAAATGTACCAATTATTAGAATGAATAATCGATAATGTAAAATAGGAAGAAAAGGTCCAAAGGGGTAGGGGTAGTGGGAGGCACAGGGGAAAGGAAAGAAGGGAAAGGAAAAAATGCTGAGAAATGGAAAAAATGGAAATAAAGTCTTTGTAAATAGGCAAGGGTGGAGGGGGTGAATGGAGGACTAGGAATGGGGCAAAATTAGAACCAAGATGCATTATATAAAGGTACAGTTCCCAATGAGAAACGTAATTGTGTTGTATACCTACAATGTACCAATAAAAGAATTTAATACAAAAAAGAAGAAAAGAAGAACAAACTTGAATCATTTGTAGGAAAATGTATGCACCTTGCGACTATAACAGTAAGTGAGGTAATTCAGACACACAAGCTTAAATATTGCATGGTTTCTCTTATATGAAAAACTCAATGTATAAATAAAGAATAAAATACAGATAATAAGAGAGAAAGCTGTTGTAATTCAGTATGAACAGTGTATCTAAAAGTGTCCCTTGATGTATTATAATTATCATGTGTTTTATATGTTTTTTGCCTATTAGTCTGGTTATGAATCCATATATAGGATAATTAACTTTATAAGGTCTTAAAAGATAAGTAAATGAATCTGATGCTGGCAAAATAAAAGGGGGTGGAAGGAAGGGAAACGAAAGAATTGAGATGTGTTATGTACATACACCAATTCTCTACAATGAATGTAATCATAATGTCCTGCAAACATGTACTAATAAAAATTAAAATATTTAAAAATAAATAAATAACCCAGTGGTTTTAAAAAAAAAAAAAAGACTGATAGGAGTGCACGAAAAAGCAGGAGAAAGTACAATTTACATAAAAAAAAACTATTTACAGAAGTAATAGTAGAAAACTTCCCAGACAGAGGTAGAGAACTGGACATACAAATAATTGAGGCATATAGAACTGCAACTAGCCAAGATCAAAAACAATCTACACCTAGACATATAATAGCCAAGATCCCAGAAACCCAACAAAAGAACAAAATCTTACAAGCAGTGAGAGAAAAGAAACAAATCACCTACAAAGGAAAGCCCATCAGAATCACAGCAGACTTCTCAACACAAACCCTCGAGTCAAGCAGAGCCTGGAGTAAAGTATTTTAAGCACTAAAAGAAAATAACTTCCAACTTAGACTGTTGTATCCTGCAAAACTATCTTTCAAAATTGATGGGGAAATTAGATATTTCCATGACATAGAACACCTGAGAAATTTCATGAACACCAAACCAGCACTCCAAGCAATTCTAAAAAATATCCTAGAAAAAGACAATGAAGGTTCCAACTCCATGAGGCCCAACAGAGGGAAGCCACCAGGCAAGGTAACAAACTAAAGAGAAAGGGGGAAAAATAAGAAATAAAAGAGCCAACAAAAGTAAAACATCATGACAAGGATGAGTCAATATCTGACAATTGTGACCATCAATGTTAATGGCCTCAATTCACCAATCAAAAGAAATAGACTGGCAGAATGGATTAAGAAGCAAAATCCAACAATATGCTATATATAAGAAACACACCTAACTCAAAAAGAAATTCATAGACTGAAAGTAAAAAGAATGGAAAACATTTCTCCATGCCACAGGAACCCAGAAGAAAGCAGGGGTAGCAATCTTATTTGCAGACAAAGTAGATTGCAAACCAAAACTAATTAAGATAGACAAAGATGGTCACTACATCCTTGTGAAGGGAAAAATCCAAAAGGAAGAGATGGCAATCACAAATATACATGAACCAAATACAAATGCCCCCAACTATACAAAACAAATATTAATGGACATGAAAAACCAAATAAGCATTAAGACAACTGTAGTGGGAGACCTCAATACCCCACTATCACAAATAAACAGATCATCTAGACAAAAAATTAACAATGAAATTCTAGAACTGAACCAAGCTATTGACCAAATGGACTTAATAGATGTTTACAGAGTGTTCCACCCCACAAAATCAGAATACACATTCTTTTCGGCTACACACAGGTCATTCTCCAAAATAGACCACATGCTAGCTCAAAGGACATGTCTAAGTAAATGTAAAAGAAGTGAAGTTACCCTCTGTATATTATCAGACCATAGTGAGATAAAATTGGAGATCAATAACATAAGAAACCACAAAACCCCAACAAACACATGGAAATTGAATAACACTCTCCTGAACAACCAATGGGTAACAGAGGAAATTAAAGAAGAAATTAGACAGTTTCTACACACAGGAATCTATGGGACAAAATGAAAGTAGTTCTACGCGGGAAATTCATAGCACTGAATGCCTGTATTAGGAAAACAGAGAGAACTCAAATAAATAACCTAATGCAGAACCTCGAGCTTCTAGAAAAAGAAGAGCATAGCAGACCCAAAGCTTGAACAAGACAGGAAATTATAAAGATCAGAGCAGAAATCAATGCAATGGAGACTAAGAGAATGATACAAAAAAAAATCAACGAATCAAAGAGTTGGTTTTTTGAAAGAATAAATAAAATCGATAAACCTTTAGCCAAACTTATCAAAAAACAAGGAAAGAAAGGCTCAAATCCATGCGATTAAGAATGAAAAAGGTGAAGTCACAACAGACCCAGAAGAAATCTAGAGGATCATCAACACCAACTTTGAAAACCTGTACTCTAATAAAATGGAAAACACAGAAGAAATGGACAGATTCCTAGATATGTATGAATAGCCAAAGTTAAATGAAGAAGATACAGAAATTCTAAACACCCCAATTACATTGAGTGAAATTGAAAATGTAATAAAAAATTTAGCAACAAAGAAGAGCCCAGGTCCTGATGGCTTCACTGCTGAATTCTACAAGACATTTGGAGACGAACTACTGCCACTACTGTTTAAACTCTTCAATGAAATTGAAAGGGAAGCAATACTCCCGAATTTATTCCTGGAAACAAGCATCACCTTGATCCCCAAAGCAGAGAAAGACTCAACTGGAAAAGAGAACTATAGGCTAATCTCACTAATGAACATAGATGCAAAAATCCTTAATAAGATACTGGCAAATAGAATGCAAGAAGATCATCAAGAAGATCATACACTCTGACCAAGTGGGATTCATTCCAGGGATGCAGGGATGGTTCAACATACACAAATCAATAAATTTAATACATTATATCAACAGAGCCAAGGACAAAAACCATATGATCATCTCAATAGATGCAGAAAAAGCATTCGACAAAATCTAACACCCATTCATGATAAAAGCCTGACAGAAAATTGGAATAGAAGGTCTTATCTCAACCTGATTAAGGCTATCTATGAAAAACCAACAGCCAACATCATACTAAATGGTCAAAAACTGAAAACTTTCACACTAAAACCAAGAACAAAACAAGGATGACCACTATCACCACTCCTGTTCAATATAATCCTGGAAACATAAGCCACAGCAATTAGAAAAGAGAAAGAAGGTTCCACGGGGCTGGCAGGTGGGCTAGAGGCCCGGAATGGCGGGGGTGGTGGTGCCTGACAGACAATGAGAGTGGGGAGGTGGTGTTGAGCAGCAGAGGCAGTGACAGGGAGAGATGCAGGGCCCTGGGCCTGGTTGGGGCGCCAGCCAGGGACAATCAGTGCACATGCAGGTCAAGTTAAAGCTGGGATACCACACCAAGCTGCGCAAGAAGCCCACCACAGAGGGCTTCACCCATGACTGGATGGTGTTTGTCTGAAGCCCTGAGCAGTGTGAGATCTAGCACTTCATGGAGAAGGTGACCTTCCAGCTGCACAACATCTTCTCCAAGCCCAAGCGTGATGTAGAAGACAGAAGTAGCTCAGTGCCCTGGAGGAATAGAGGACACCCAAGCTCATCTAGGGTTCTCTTAAACTCATGCAAGTTTCAAACTTCATATAATGCTCCAAATTAAAAGCTGAGCTAGTGCACCTGGCAAAACAGACTTATCTCTTTTCCTCTACTGACTCTAAATGAAGTAAGCACTCTGCTAAGAGGATAATATTTTACTAACTATGGAGATGAGACTCCCTATGACCACATGACCAGCAGGGACCTTGGGTCACATGACAGTCTCTCTCCACCTTTCGTCAATTCCAGAATACAAAGTAAGACAAAGTTTACATTAACTTGCACTCTGAGTGTTTATGTTTTATCACGGAAGGAGAAATTGCCTCAAAGCAAGCTTTGGTGTTTAGGAACTTGGATATTTAGCCAGTTTACTATAGAAATCTTAAGTTGCAGAAAAATATAACAATCTATGCTTGTTAAAAGCATATAAAGGACTAAGTTTTACAGTTATGTGGAATTAATTTCTGTGATTCTGAATCTCTGGAAATTTCAACTTCCTTAGAAAAAGCAGTTATCCCAATGACAGTGTTGTAATGGTAATTTTCTTGGACAAGGATGAGGGAGTCAAAGTGGTGAATATTTAGAATAATATCATCATTGAGCTTGTTGGTTGGCAAGAACATATAGTGTTAGCCCTGAGTTTTCATTTTTGGAGTTATGGAAATAAAATACTATCAGTGGGTTTAATTTGCTTAAGTCAGAGTAGTGCATAAACTAAGACCGAAGTGGATTAAAGATCTAAATATTAAAACAGAAACAATAAACTTGCTGGAAGTAAGGTAGAACTCTTGAAGACATTGGGATAGGAAAAGACTTTATGAAAAAAACCTCAGTAGCATGGGAACTAGCACAAAGCATCAACAACTGGGATCTCATCTTATTAAAAAGCTTCTTCACTGGAAGAGAAACCACCAACAGAGCTAACAGACAACCTACAATGTGGGAAAAAATTTTTAGCAGCTGTACCACAGACAAAGGACTACTATCTGGAATATATAAAGAACTGAAAAAAATCAGACCCCTCAAATTTAAAGACCCAATTCAAAAATGGGCATCTGAAATGAACAGACATTTCTCAGACAAGTAAAAGCAGCAAATAAGCATATGAAAAAATGTTCAACATCACTGGTCATTCGAGAGATGCAGAAGAAAACAACACTGAGATTCCACCTCACCCCAGAAAGAAAGGCTGCGTCAAGAAATCAACCAATAACAAATGCTGGTGGGGGTGTGGGGAGAAAGCAACCCTTCTCCATTGTTGGTGGATGTGCAGACTGGTGCAACCACTGTGGAAATCAGTATGGAGATACCTCAAAGAACTCTGACTAGAGGTCCCATTTGACACAGCTATTCCCTGCTGGGTATCTTCCCAAAAGAATTAAAAGAATTATATCACAGCCATGTAAGTGCCACCTGTGTTTATAGTGACACAGTTTCTAATAGCTGAAGCTTGGAAACAGCCCAAGTGCCCATCAACTGGAAACTGGATAAATAAGATGTGTTTTTTTTATAAAATGGAGTACTACTCAGCCATGAAGAATGATAAACTAGAGACATTTATAGCTAAATGGATGGATATTGAGGCCATACTCTTAAGTGAAATAAATAGGACACACATGTGTAAATACCAAATACTTTATCTGGTGTGAGAAACTGAAAGTGTAAATAAGGATTAAAATGATTCAAAAGAATAATTGATAATTTGAAATAGGAAGAAAAGGTCCAAAGGGGTAGGGCAAGTGGGAGGGGAAGGGGAAAGGAAAGGAGGGAAAGGAAAAATTATGAGAAAAGGAAAAAATGGAAACAAAGTCTTTGTAAATAGCAAAGGGTGGAGGGGGTGAAGGGAAGACAGGGAATGGGGAAAAAATAAGAACCAAGATACATCATGTATAGGTACAAACACTCAATGATAAATGTAAACGTATTGTATACCTAAAATGTACCAATAAAAGAATTTAAGCAAAAAAATTTAAAAAAAGAAAAGAGAAAGAAATAAAAGGAATAAAGATAGGAAAGGAAGAAGTCAAACTCTCATTATTTGCTGACAATATACTTTACATAGAAGACCCAAAAAACTCCACCGAAAAACTTCTAGACTTAATTAACAGATTCAGTAGAGTAGCTGGATACAAGGTCAACACTCAAAAAACAATAGCCTTCTTATACACAAATAACAGACTCACTGAGAGAGAAATTAGGAAAAGAGTTCCTTTTACAATAGCATCCAAAAAAATGAAATATCTAGGAATCAGTCTAACAAAGGAAGCAAAAGACCTCTACACTGAAAACTACAGCACTCTCAATAAAGAGATTGAAGAGGATGTAAGAAAATGGAAAGATATCCTTTGCTCCTGAGCAGGAAGAACAAATATAGTAAAAATGGCCATACTTCCAAAACCACTATATAGATTTAATGCAATGCTGATTGAATTTCCAACAATATAGTTTATAGAACTAGAGAAAACAATCCAAAAATTCCTTTGGAACCATAAGAGACCTAGAATAGCAAAAACAATTCTAAGCAACAGAGACATGGCAGGCAGTATCACAATCGCCAACTTGAAACTATACTACAAAGCTACTGTGATAAAAACCACATTGTACCGGCAAAAAAACAGACCCAAGGATCAGTGGAATAGATTAGAAGATGCAAAAACAACTCCAGACATACTCAACTACCTCATCTTTGACAAAGAAGGCAACCACCCTCATTGGAGGAAAGATAGCCTACTCAATAAATGGTGTTGGAAAAACTGGATTTCAACCTGCCAAAGATTAAAACTAGACCCATATCTATCACCATGCACTAAACTAAGATTGAAGTGGATTAAATATCTAAATATTAAACTTTTTTTTTTTTTTGGTACCAGGGATCAAACTCAGGTCCTTGTGGTTGCAAAGCAGGCGGCAGAACCACTGAGCTAAATCCCTGGCCAAAGATCTAAATATTAAAACAGAAACACTAAACTTGCTGGAAGATAAGTTAGGTAGAACTCTGGAAGACATTGGCATAGGAAAAGACTTTATGAACAAAACCTCAGTAGCATGGGAACTAGCACAAAGCATCAACAACTGGGATCTCATCTTATTAAAAAGCTTCTTCACTGGAAGAGAAACCACCAACAGAGCTAACAGACAACCTACAATGTGGGAAAGAAATTTTAGTAGCTGTACCTCAGACAAAGGACTACTATCTAGAGTATATAAAGAAATGAAAAAAATTAGACCCCCCAATTTAAAGACCCAATTCAAAAATGGGCATCTGAAATGAACAGACATTTCTCAGACAAAGAAGTAAAAGCAGCAAATAAACATATGAAAAAATGTTCAACATCACTGGTCATTCGAGAGATGCAGAAGAAAACAACACTGAGATTCCACCTCACCCCAGAAAGAACGGCTGCTGTCAAGAAATCGACCAATAACAAATGCTGGCAGGGGTGTGTGGAGAAAGGAACCCTTCTCCATTGTCGGTGGGAGTGCAGACTGGTGCAACCACTGTGGAAATTAGCATGGAGATACCTCAAAAACTCTGACTAGAGGTCCCATTTGACCCAGCTATTCCCCTGCTGGGTATCTTCCCAAAAGAATTAAAAGAATCATACCACAGCTATATACGTGCACCTATGTTTATAGCAGCACAGTTTGTAATAGCTAAAGCTTGGAAACAGCCCAAGTGCCCATCAACTGGAGACTGGAGAAAGAAAATGTGTTTTTTTTTATAAAATAGAGTACTACCCAGCCATAAAGAATGAGAAACTGGAGACATTTATAGCTAAATGGATGGATATTGAGGCCATACTCTTGAGTGAAATAAATAGGACACACATAGGTAAATACTGAATAGTTTCTCTGGTGTGAGAAACTGAAACTGTAAATAAGGTTTAAAATGACTGAAATGAATAATTGATAATTTGAAATAGGACAAAAAGGTCCAAAGGGGTAGGGGAAGTGGGAGAAGGGGAAAGGAAAGGAGGAAAAGGAAAAATTAAGAGAAAAGAAAAAAATGGAAACAAAGTCTATGTAAATGGGAAGGGTGGAGGGGGTGAAGGGCACACAGGTAATGGGAAAAAAATAAGAACCAAGATGAATCATGTACAGGTACAAGCACCCAATGTTAAATGTAAATGTATTCTATGCCTAAAATGTACCAATAAAAGAATTTAAGAAAAAAAATCTGCAATTATTACTGACATTTCTTGAGCAATTCCAATGTACCACACAAACACTGAATGAAGTATTTTTTAATGCTCTTGTAATTCTTAACATACTTCCATGACATGTAGATATCAATATCTCTATTATGCAATTATGCATTATACAAAGTATCACTATACTGAAATGGCAGGATTTTTTTTCTCAAAAATGCTATTTTTAATCTTCCAAGGAAAGCAGAAAACCCAGATTTTTTATGTGATGCCTCTTACTTCTTAAACCTTTCAAGCAATTTCTTCTTCCTTCCCCTTCTTTTTCATTTTCTTTTTGAACATTGTGCAAGATTTCACCCTGAACCAAATCTGAGATGGGCTAGACTTTGTCAAAGGCTGCCTGTTCAAAGATGCTGCATTAAGAATTGTTTCGTTGATCACACTTCTCTCACTCTCCTGAGTTGGAGGTCAAGCTTTCTTCCCCAGGCCCCAGTCACCCTCTGGTATGTAAACTACCCCCGCCCCAGTCCTATTTCTGCTACATTCCAATGTTACTTGCCCTCTGTCAAATGAATAACAATACTTTCACAATCAGAGTTATCAAGTTGCTGAAAATGGACCATTCAGTAGCAGGACCCATGGATACAGAAGAAGCCTCTCTTATAGGCTTTGGATAGAAACAACAATCACCACCCTGTGCAGAAGACCGCAATAGTGATTATGCCCACAGCAGGCTGCAAGCAGTGCAGGCTGTAAAGAATTAACTCCACATTTGGCTTGTTTATAGAAGTGAGTCTGGCTGAAGCCTACATGCCAAGGTCAGAGTAACTTGCACCCAAATTTTGTTCCCACAACTAAATCTTCTTACTAGAAAGACAGTGTTCTAATTACAGCCATATATTTTTTCTATCCTGTTCCTAATTTGAGAATGCTTTGTTTTATCTTTTACAAACCTTGCTCACATTATTTTCCATAGAAACCACACAATTGTACATCCTCACACATAGTACTGCTCATGCACATAGGTCACCTTTACCTCAATTGATTACTAATAAAAAATCAGTGGTTACAATAGATAATGTGAAGTAGAAAGAAAAGGGGCAAAGGAGAAGGGGAAGGGGGAGGGGAAAGGAAAGAAGGGAACGGAATTAATATGAGAAAATGAAAAAATGAAAACAAAGTCTTTGTAAATAGGGAGGGGAAGAGAGGTTGAAGGGAGGGCAGGGGAATGGGGAAAATAATAAGAACCAAGATAGATTACAGAAAGGTACAAATTCCCTCAATGATGAATATCATTGTATACCTAAAATATTAAATAAAATTAATTTTAAATAAAATTAATTTTTAAAATATCAGTGGCTTGGGTTGCCCTTTCTCAATTGCACAGGCACTGGTCATTTTGGCACCCTGCTTCGGTTTCTCTTAATTCTGTCTTTTAGTGTTTTTTTCAAGCCTGCATCATACACTGGGCAGGAGACTGCAGCCTACTGCAGAGGTTTCGAGTAATGTTTCAGGGGTCCCCAATAACAATGAACCTCTGCACAGGTAGAGCTGTGTTTCATCTGTATGGGTTCCATCCCTTTAGCTCCTTCTAACATGAGTTCACTGCTTCCCATCAACCAATTTCACTCCCTTTTCTCCTCTTCTCCCCTTTTCTATGATTCCCTTAGTTCTACAAAGACAAGGTTTCATTAAAGGAGGAGCCAGCAGTTTACTCAGTGCTGAGCACAAATTCTTGTATAGCTGAAAAGTGGTCTGTTCTATATGGACACATCATCAGAAGGGTCATCCCCTTTCTATGGCTAAAAATGGGGAACAAGTACAAAAAGCTAAAATACTGTTATCAACCAGTGGCACAGCATTTAGGTTCCCTTATTGGAATCCCTTATCTAAAAACTGCATATTGCTCTAGTATTACCTTTGCTACTATGAGGGCTCCATGTTGTTTCTTCTCTGTGATGCCGGTTTGTCATCCCTGGCTTGGGGTTGGCTGATTATGGACTGAAACTTCTACAAACTGCTCCTATGGCAGAGAAGCTCAGCCAGTCCCAGCACCCGGAAGGAAGCTCCCCTGCTGCCATACCAAGCTCCTAGGACAGAGAAGGTGAGCTGTGCAGGTGCCAGAAGCATCCCCTCCCATGGAAATGAGAAGACACGTAAACAAGTCTCAAAAACAGACTTCTGGATCACCTACAGAAACCCCAAAGGGAAACGAGATGAAACAATCTGATACTCAACCACCTGGACTCTCTGAACTGGCAACAAAAGAGGATCTGGGAAAAAATGAAATCAGAAATAATTACTCAGATAACAGCAAAGATTTTGCTCATGGTGCAAGACATGATTAATAAATCTAGAGAGGACACAGATAAAAAAAATAGAGGATCTGAGGAACATGATGGAATCCCAACATAGGAAACAAATGGAATCCATAAAACAGATACAAACAGATTTCCAAGAGATTAAAAACTCCATCGAAAGTCTGCACAGCAGAATGAACCAATGTGAGGATAGAATTTCAGATATAGAAGATAAGATTGCAATTAGTGAGGAGGAAAAGAAAAATTGCTTTAAAATTGTAAGGTAACATGAGAAATCAATCCAGCAGCTGCTAGATGATGCAAAGAAGAATAACATAGGACTGATTGGAGTCAATGAAGAAACAGGAGAGAGTGCAGATGACATAAAAAAACTCTTCACAGAAGTGATGGCAGAAAACTTCCCAAGGAGGGGAAAAGAACTTGACATACAGATAAGTGAGGCATATAGGACTCCAGCTAGCATTAATAAAAATAAATCTACACATAGGCATATAATAGTTAGGATTCCAGAAATCCAACAGAAGAACAAAATTCTACAAGCAGTGAGAGAAAAGAAACAAATCACATACAAAGGAAAGCTCATCAGAATCACAGCAGACTTCTCAATGCAAACCCTCAAGGCAAGAAGAGCTTGGAGTGATGTATTTCAAGCCCTAAAGGAAAACAGCCTCCAACCCAGATTGATGGACCCTGCAAAACTCTCTTTCAAAATGGATGGAGAAATAAGATACTTTCATGACAAAGAGCACCTTAGCAACTTCATGAATACCAAACTGGCACTCCAAAAATTTTAGACAATACCCTAGGAAAAGACAATGAGGATCACAACCCCAGGAAACCCAGCAGAATGAATCCATTGGGTGTGACAAATTAAACGCAAAGGGGGAGAATCCAACAAAAAGAAAAGTCATGACAAGGCTTTTAAAAGTTTTAACTTCATCTCCCTAATGAGTGTATAATTCTATCTTATTATTGTACTGATTTGTATTTTTCTGATTCTAGAGTTGCACACCATTCCTTGTGCTATACTGGCTACTTACCATCTTCTTATGTCTACATTTTAATTGGGTTGTCTATTAATGAGCTCTAAGAATTCTTTATATATTCTGCTCATAGGTTATATGCAGTGTAAATATGGTCTGTTTAAGGACTACTTTTCATTTTAATGATGTCATTTAAAGTTCTAAATTTTGATGGAATCTCATTTACCAATTTTTTTCTTTTATAGATCATGTTTTTTGTATCCTAGGTAGTTCTTGCCTACCCTGAATTCATAAATATTTTCCCTTATAATTTCTTCTTAAAGTTTTATACTTTTAGGCTTTCTTATCTAGGTTCATAGATCCCTTCAAGTTACTCTCATGTATGGAAGAAAGGGTTGAGGTTAATTTTTTATATACAGATACCAGGTGTTCTAGTGCCATTTGCTGAAAACACTATCTCTTCCTCGGCTCTTGAATTGAGTTTATATTCTATAAATTGCTAATGTTAAATAATCTTTCAAAACTCAGTGGACCATATATGTGTGGTTCTATTTCTAGATTCGATGTTTTATTCCAATGATCTATATGTCTTTCCATACACCAACACTCCCTTGATTACTGTAGCTTTAGAAGAAGTCAAAATTAGGTACTAAACGTCTTCCAACACTGTTTTTGTTTTTAACTTTTCTAGGTCCTTTGTACTCCCACATAACTTTTAAATTTCAATATCCAATTCTTCATTTATAGCAAGTATACACAGACCTGAATTTTTATATATACCTTGTGTTTTCTAATCCTGCTAAATTCAAATACAAGTTCTAGAGGCTCCTAGAGATTTCTTAGTATTTTCTCTGTAGATGATCATTTCATCTACATATAAAGATTTTGCTTCTGCCATGCCAATCCTATCCTAGTTGTGTCATTTTATTGCCAGACTATTTTGGTTGGGATTAGCTTTCAAAGTTTAATGGACAGATAAAGAGTAAGCATATCTGCCCTTATTCCCCACCTTAAGGAGAAAGCATTGTATCTTCTCCATTTATATAAGGTGCTCTCGCAGGAAATATGGAGTACATGTCTTTAATCTGTTGAGAAGTTTCTGTTCTACTGCTAGTCTCCTGATAGCTTTTACCATGAACAGCTGTGGAATTTAGTCCAATACTTTTTCTCCAACTACTGACAGGATCATATGACTTTTTCCTTTCCCCTGTTCAAATGATGACTTTTGAGGGTGGATCTTCCAATGCTGAACCAACACTGCCATCCCTATAACAAAACCACTTTCTACATACTTCCAGATATGACTTCTAATAGTTTGTTTTGTTAAACAAATTTCTATCTATGTTCATACTTCTTTCTTCTATTATCTTTATCCAGTTTTAGGATTAGCACAATGTTGAGTTCCTAAAATGAGGGGAGAAGTGTTCCTTCTTTTTTCTGCTTTAATTGTTTGATATAATTTATCAGGTAAAATGTTTATGAGCCTGCTGTTGTCATATAGGTAGGTTTTCAAGCTAGGAATATTATTTCTTTAATAGGTGCTATTCAAATTTTATATTTCCTCCAGAGTTAGTTTCATTAATTTGTCTTCCAAGGTACTTCTTAGAAGTTGTCAAATTTATTTCAAAAAAGATTTTTGTAATATGCTTTCTGTATCCTTTTAAATTCTGAAAAATCTGTGGCAGTGTCTCCTAGATCTTAATATTGTAATTTAAAAAAATGTATAACTGATATTGTGTAACAGGAAGTAAAGGTCTAAAAGAGCAGGGGAATTGGGAGGGGTAGGGGAAGGGAAAAAAGGGAAAGGAAAAAATATGAGAAGAGGAAAAAAAATGGAAACAAAGTCTTTGCAAATAGGGAAGGGTGGAGGGGGTGAAGGGAGGGCAAGGGAAGGGGAAAAAAATAAGAACCAAGATACTCATGTAAAGGTACAAGATCCCAATGATGAATGTAACTGTATTTTATACCGAAAATGTACCAATAAACTTAATGGAAAAAACCCCCCTGCATATTATATCCTGAGTGTACTTTGCTTTCTGTAGAGAAAGTAGGAAAACATCTCTGTACAATGGAAATAATATAAAACAAGTCAAATGTCATATTCAATTTAGCTAAAAAAAGAAAAGAGATTGTCTCCCAAGTCCCCACAAATACACATTTGAATAGAGTTTAAATTGTTAGGAAGGTTCTTTAAACCTCAGTACCTTTATCAGAGACAGTAAAATGGGAAGCAGAGGTTCTATAATCAAAGGTACAAATTGAAATTCTAGCTTTGCCAAATAATAATTGTATAACTTTGAATAAATCATCTAACTTCTGTATGCACTGATTTCCAACCAGTATAGAACTGGGATGATGATTCCCACCTCAGATTATGCAGTAAGAATGAATGAATAAATACCCAGACATAAAGTGTTTATGTGTATCTGATACACATTAAGAGAGGAATAAGAGTTCACTATTTCCTTCTAAACTGCAATTCACTTCAATGTAGACTTCAGTAAGTGCCCAAACCCAAATGCAAATCCTCAAGACAAACTGTATGCCAATCTATAACTCAAAAATACATCCAAATATTTGCTATTACATAGCTATCTACACAAACACAGAGATTTACCTGCACTTCAAGTCTAATCATAAATACAATTTAAATAAAAGTAACTCATCTCATCTATTTCTTCACATAGAATTTTGATTTTTATAGGAAATGAAGTCACAAAACATTCCAAGTGAGGGAAAACAACAATATATTTTTGCCTTTAAATACAACTAGACTCAATTTATGCCATGAAATTCCCCCAATAACTTTTGTTTACAGGTAAATCTTACCTTGCATTGTCCAGCAATTCAGCAAGGGCTCCAAAAAGGAAACTATGAGTTGTGCTGACAAGGAAATAAAAGGGAAACACAAGGTTAAACCAGGTATGTAATAGGGTAAAAGGCTGAAGATACCTGCAAACAAATGTTCTGCAATTCTGGACAGATAATCAATTCAAAAGTTATTGTGGAAACAGTTTGTTCAACACAGCCAAGATTCTGAAGTAGACACTGCATTACAAAGCCAAGGTAAGAAGTTGGCCCAGATATCCTGTCCACTCCTCATGAAATACAGTTCAAAACAAGATGTGCCTTTAAAGATTGCTTTGTGAGACTGATAAAATGAGCAGGAGAAATAGGTACATCCATAGTTGCAGTTCAAGGTTTCTATATGCCTCTAGGTGGAATCCCAGGGCTTCATATTTTAACTGAGCTACACTTCCATGGTTCCCTGGTTGTGAAGTTTGCAGACAGCCCGACATGGGACATTTCAGCCTTTATAGTCAAGTGAGCCAATCACTCCAATAAATTCCTTCTCATACCTCTCTACTATCCTGTCTGTTCTCTCTCTAGATAACTCTTAACTAAACAGCTCACTTCATAAATTTTATGTATGAAATATTTATAAATTGCTTTATAAAGATGTATTCAAGAACTTCTTCCCAAGCCAGGTATGGTGGCACACTCTCGTAATCCCAACACTCAGGAGGCTGAGGCAGGAGGATAGCCATGAGTTCAAGGCTAGCTTGAACTCACATAGTGAGATCCTGACTCAAAAAAATAACTTTTTCCCAAAGAATTTCTCATTCAATTATTATTTAACACCAGATTATTTCTGAAGAATGTTGATTAAAACCGTAGTCTACTAGAAGTTCATGGGGCTTCATCAGTAGGCTCAGGAATTGTTAGGGAGCCCCTGTTTGCCCCATCAATCTGTATTTTTCTGTGGAATTTTCCACTTCTGCAAACCCTGCTTCTTTAATAACTTGCAGATTAGCTGTGATCACTCTCTCCTGTACCCCACAACAGGTTCTTGGTGACACCACCCTGTGGACAGCCTTCACTACTTATAATACCCTGGAAGCTGAAGGGTTTCTGTGGGTGAAATCAGGCTGGCTGCCGAGTCACATGCTCTGCTTTTCATTTCATGATGTAAATACTTCTATCAGCAACCTTACCACGGCATTAAGGGAAAACTCAGTGTGCAGATTTCTTTTTATGTTTAGTAAATAGGTAGCAGAAATAAGAGAGACTCATTTACCAAAAAACATCTGCTCATTTGTACCAAAAAAAATGCATCAACTGCAGTATCTCATGGTCTCCAAACACCTCAGACCACAGGACAACACTTTAGCTTAAAATTTATTTAAATAGATAGATAGATTCCCATTTTTGAGATGTTAAACTTTGAACACAGATGCCAATGAAAGGTCTCTTGAGTCAAGTCTGCTTCTAAGTTTGTAATTTAAAGAATCAAATCTTCTAAAATTCTATTTTAAAAAAAGATATCCTTCACTAAAAGGAAAGGTGGTATGAAAACCTAAAATGCTGTCAAGAAAAGTGAAGAAGACATGCTTTACAAAATCAGCACTTTAAACCACAAGCCTTTAGAAGGATTTACTAGAGTAAATTTTAAATTTGTATCTTGAATGATACAGTATACAAAAATTAAACATATCCATAATGCTTGGAGAAAGTGCAATAATCATGACCAAAAATTCCATGAGTTTCTGTACTAATTCATTCAAGAGATTTTCATAACTGCCCATAATGTACCTGTGTGCATGGACAGGGTCTCCGCCATCTTGGAGCCCCAGATGGTGGGATACATGACAACATTCAAGTAAACACATAAAGATAACCTTACAGATTGTGTTTAAGTGCTGTCTACATAGTGGTGCTGGGAAAGACTAACTGGCAAGGTCGTCAGGGAAAGCATCTCTTGATATAAGACATTTAAATTGACCCCCGAAGGATGCGAACTCAGTCTCTTGCAGGGCCCAGGTAGAAACCTGCCAGCAAGATCAAGACATGCAAAGATCCCAAATCAGAAAAGAGCTAAGGAAACTACTGTGCTCAGCTAATGGGGAGAGCAGCCTGAGATAAAGGCAGGGCTGGTCATGAAGAGCTTCCCACCCCATGGAGAGGGACTCCATGTGGCCCTTTCTATGTGGCCTCCACGAAACTGGAAACAGCTATCCTGTCTTAAGAGGAGGAACGTGTCTCGTTTGATTTTTAAAACCTCACCCTGGCGTCTTTCAAGAACATGGAGCAATCAGGAGTCAGAATGGGAAGCCTGGAGCCCAGCTCAGTCTGTGTGGAGGATGGTCCTCCAGAAGACACGAGGCTGTGGCATAGGTGGCTGGCAATGGAGATGGTGAGAAAAGACTGCACATAAGACATTTAGAGAAAGCATGCACTCAATGGGTTGAATACAGACTGAAGTAAAGGGAGCATTTTTAAAAATCAATCCTCTTCCAAGGCACTGGAATCTCTAACCAGCCTCTACCTGGGGAGTTGATGAGACATCAATTTCTTTCTGATTTTGTGTTGCTTCATAAGCCAGAGAAGCAGACACCACATGGTGGCTTTGGGGAGGGGGAGGCTGGGATGTAATAGCAGAAGAAAGTATACAGAGGTGAGCTGAGGAACTTTTCCAAGGTAAAATTCACACTTCTTCCAACATTGGACTTCTAAATTTTTCCTAAGCTTACATAGAACTGCTACTTCTTTTGTTTTCCATCTTGGTCACCTTTTGACTATTTGTTCCACCCTTTCCATCTTGAAATCAGTCTCCACTGAGACATATAAACTAAATATCTGCAGAATAGTGGCTGTTTTTACTCTCTTAAAGTTGCACCCTATGTCCCATATAGCAAGGCTGGCTTTCCCTCCATTTCCATGGCTTCAAATACTGCACTTTCATTGTATCAGTTGGTACTTCCAGAAAATACAAATTACTGAAAGATTCCAAAGTACTGACATGCCACAGTGAATCCATAGCATTTGCTGCTATATGTGCTGCACCAGACGTGACAAACGATACAGAAAGCTCTGTCATCTGCCTGTGCCATAGTAGCACAGTAGTCCCCCCTCCCCATCCCCATTTCATTTTCTTCAACCTGAGTTACCCTTCATCAACCTGGTCCAAAATTATTAAATGGAAAGTTCCAAAATAAACAGTTCATGAGTTAAGTTGCTACGATGAACTGTTTCAACACCCCTTTTATAGTATGGTGTTACAATGGTTCTATTTTACTAGTTATTGTTCACTTCTTACCGTGCCTAATTTATAATTAATCTTTATCATAGGTACATATGTCTCATGAACATATAGGAAGAACTATGTGGAGGCAGATTGCGTAGTATCCTGCTTCAGCATTCCCTGGGGGTCAGGGACAGAGTCCCAATGGACAATGGAGGACTGCTGTACTTGAAAGGACACCCGGTGACAAGCCCAGAAAGAATGCAGGCCTGGCAGAGGACAGAAAGTGCCTGAATAACAACGGAAACATGAGGTTCCAGGTCACACAGGTTACATTTCTGGAAAGCCTCAGGAGACGAGTGAGGCTGAAATCAAGGGCTGTGAGTGACTGCTTCGGAGAAGCAACTTGAATCTCTATAATGTCAACCCGCGGGTCAGACAGGGTAAGAAGGCGTGATAGAAGCAAGCGCCCAATCAACAAATCGTTGTGTTAACTGATAAATGTGGGGAAAGACTGATGTGTTACGTACATGTACCTACTCCCCATGATGAATGTAATCATTCTGCACTGCGAACATCTAATTTTAAAATTAAAATTTTTCAAAAGGATAAATGCGGAGCCTTCCTACCACATGACATTAACTGAAGAGCTCCAAAAGGGCTCAGTCTGGTCCCGAATGCATACTTACTACTTTTTCATTGTTTCAAAAACACATATATAACATAAATATATAAATAAATAAATCCATAAATCGACCATACCAAGTTCATGTGTTTTCTTTTCTACTGGATGCTCAGGAGCCTTTCTCATTGCTTGGGGACCCCGCTCCACTCCACTCCACCCCACCTGGACACTCACGAGTTGGCGTGGAGGAAATCCAGATGCAGCCAGGCCCGGTGCAGAGCAGAATACTTTTCGGCCATGTTCTCCCGTGGGATCCCAGAGACCCGAGCAGACTCTGGACTGCACACAGCAGCTCGCCCACGCCCACGCCCACGTCAGCTCACGGAGCCCCGCGCTCAGCCAGCACGCGCGCCCCCTGGCGGCCGCGGCGCAGAACTCGCCCTGTGCTGTGGACCCAGGTACTGTATCTGGCCATGTTCTCCAACCCTGGAGAATAAATCATATGGGCTAGTGGCCTTTTCTGAAACTGAGGGTTCTATAACCTTTCCAGGTAGTTACTCCTCTCCTGCCCTCTTCAGTCCCTCCTCAGCTGGAAAATGTGGGATTTGAATTTCATGAAAAGTGATTTCACTACTAAAGACACAAGAAGGAGGCAAATCTGGATGGCTTGGCCAGGGAGAGCCATGAGGTAAATGCACCCTCTCACCACCTGTGTTTCTGATTTAATCATGATTTCTACATTTGGAAGGAAATAAAAGGAAAAGAGATGAGCCAGAGAGATAACAAAAAAAGGACCAAAGACAATGGAACAAAATTGGACTTGTGACTCCACCACAGCAGAGGTCCCTGCTTGGATGCATCATTAACATATTTTACCTGACTTTCAGCTATTTGATGCACTGTCCTGGCTCAAAAACTAGAAATTCCGTAATGGTCCAAAAGATAAAAGAGGGCAATTGGAAGAGGGGGAGGTTGGATTGGATGTGAGGAAAGGCTCTGAAGATCAGCTGTCCAACTTCTGCTACTCTACTCAAAAAGTACCGAATTCTGATGATCCAAAACCCAAGCTCAAACAGGATTTGTCAACAATGTTATATGCAAAAATACTGATTGGGATGAGAACTAAGTTAACTTCCAAGTTTTCCAACTCGGGTTCATAGTTCAACAGGAATGGTGAACCTTTTAGAACTTTCAGTGATGCAATCAGCCAGCTGTGGCACACATGCCATAGGTTTGCCACCAGTGGCTACGGATATCTCACCTGGTAACTAAGACAGTATGAAAATATTCAGGAAGAATTTTGCATGTATTCTTGAAAAGAAACATTTATTGACCCTACCGAGGTCCCCATTTGCTTGGAACACACGCTGATTCAGCCCGCTGCAGACAGGCAGGTCTGCCCATGCGCTATCTAGGTCCTGAGTCACACAGAACACACTGAATCAGCCCCCTGCAGACAGACAGGTCTGTGCACGCCCTACCAAGGTCCTGAGTCCCGGGGAAGACGCCTAATCACCCCTCTGCAGACAAGCGGGTCTGCCCACACCCTACCAAGGTGCCCAGTCAAGAGGAGCACAGGCCCAAAACAGCACGCTGCAGGCAGGCAGGTCTGTGCACGCCTTACCGAGGTCCTGAGTCCCGCCAAAGACACCGAATCACCCCGCTGCAGACAGGCAGCCACCTGATTCCATACGACAAAGATGCAGAGGACACCAGACCACCAGACCAAGGTATTGAGTCCCACTGTTCCCGGCCCAGAGGTAGGGGCTTCTGAGCCGTTGTCCCACTGCTCCTGGTCCAGTGGAAGGGGCTTCCTGATCAGCATCTCTCCCACTGCTCCCAGCCCAGAGGAAAGGGTTTCTGGACCACCTTCTGTCCCACTGCTCCTGGCCCAGAAGAAGGGGCTTCCGGGGCACCATCCCTCACACCACTCCCGGCCCAGAGGGAGGGGATTCTCAGCCTCCATCCCACTGCTCCTGGTCCAAATGAAGGGGTTTCCCAGCCACCATCCCTCTGGCTGCTCCCAGACCACAGGAAAGGGCTTTTGGGTCACCATCCCTACCACTGCTCCCGGCCCCTGTCCCACCTCTCCCAGCTCAGAGGAGGTAATCCTTGCAGGCACTAACAGCCCCCCGCCCCAGTCGAAATGAGAAAACAGGTAAATAAGTCTCAAAACCAGACCTCCATATCACCTACAGCAACCCCAAAGAGAAATGAGATGGAACCCTCTGATACTCAACCACCTGGACCCACTGAACTGGCAACAAAAGGGGAACTGGAAAAAATGAAATCAGAAATAATTTCTCAGATAACAGGGGAAAGTGTGCCCTTAGTGCAAGACATGATTAATAAATCTAGAGAGGAGCTGAGGAACATGATGGAATCCCAACATAAGAAACAAATGGAATCCATAAAAGAGGTGCAAATAGATTTCCAGGGCATGAAAAACTCCAGTGAAAGTCTACACAGCAGAATGAGCCAATGTGAGGACAGAATTTCAGATATAGAAAATAAGATTGCAATTAGTGACCAGGAAAAGAAAAATTGCTTCAAAATTATAAGGGAACATGAGAAATCAACCCAGCAGCTACTAGGTGATGCAAAGAAGAGTAACATAAGATTGATTGGGCTCAATGAAGGAACAGGAGAGAGTGGAGATGACATAAAAAATCTCTTCACAGAAATAATGGCAGAAAACTTCCCAAGCAGGGGAAAAGAGCTTGACATACAGATAAGTGAGGCATATAGGACTCCAAATAGCCTTGATCAAAAAAAAATCTACACATAGGCATATAATTGTTAAGATTCCAGAAACACAACAGAAGAACAAAGTTCTCCAAGCAGTCAGAGAAAAGAAACAAATCACATACAAAGGAAAGCCCATCAGAATCACAGCAGACTTCTCAACACAAACCCTCAAGGCAAGAAGAGCTTGGAGTGACATATTCCAAGCCCTAAAAGAAAACAGCCTCCAACCCAGATTGATGTACCCTGCAAAACTATCTTTCAAAATGGATGGAGAAATAAGACACTTTCATGACAAAGAGCACTTTAGGAACTTTGTGAATACCAAACCAGCACTCCAAAGAATTTTACACAATATCCTAGGAAGAGACATTGAGGATCACAACCCCAGGAAGCAGAGCAGAATGAACCCATCTGCATGACAAGAAATTAAATGCAAAGGGGGAGAACCCAACAAAAAGAAAAAGTCATGGCAATGACAAGTCAATACGTTTCAGTTATAACCATCAACGTTAATGGTCTCAATTCACCAATCAAAAGAAAGAGACTGGCAGAATGGCTCAAGAAGCAAAATCCAACAATATGCTGCATACAAGAAACACACTTCATTCAAAAGGAAACTCATAGACTGAAAGTTAAAGGGTGGAAAACAATACTGCATGCAACAGGAACCTGAGAAAAAGCAGGAGTAGCTATCCTCTTGGCAGATCAAGTAGATTTCAAACCAACACTAATTAAAAGAGATGAAGAAGGACACTACATCCTTGTAAAGGGAACAATCCAAGAGGAAAAGATGACAATCATAAATATCTATGCACCAAACACTAGTGCACCCAACTATACAAAACAAATACTAACAGACATGAAAAGCCATATATGCACTAATACAATTGTAGTGGGGGACCTCAACACCCCACTGTCACAAATAGATCAATCAGCTAAACTAAAAATAAGTAAAGACATACTAGAACTCAATCTAACTCTTGAACAAATGAACTTAACAGATGTTTACAGAGTCTTCCACCCCACAAAATCAGAATACACATTCTTCTCAGCTGCACATGGGTCATTCTCAAAAATAGACCACACACTCACACATAGAACATGTTTAGGTAAGTGCAAAGGAATTGAAGTTATCCTCTGTATATTATCAGACCATAGTGTGATGAAATTGGAGATCCATAGCAAAAGAAACTCAAAAAACTTCATAAACACGTGGAAATTGAACAACACACTTCTGAATAACCAATGGGTCACAGAGGAAATTAAAGGAAAAATCAGACAGTTCCTTCAATTAAATGAGAATGACAATACTACATATTGGAATCTATGGGACACAATGAAAGCAGTCTTATGAGGGAAATTCATAGCAGTGAATACGCATATTAGGAAAACAGAACGAGCCCAATTAAAACACCTGATGCTGAACCTCAAGCTTCTAAAAAAAGAAGAGCAGGACAACCCCAGAGCTCATACAAGGGAGGAAATTATAAAGATCAGAGGAGAAATCAACGCAATGGAGACTAACAGAACGCACAAAAAATCAATGAAGCCAAGAGTTGGTTCTTCGAAAGAATCAACAAAACTGACAAACCTTTAGTCAACCTTGTCAGAACAAGGAAAGAAAAGGCAAAAATCCATGCAATTAGGAATGAAAAGTGTGAAATTACAGCAGACCCAGCAGAAATCCAGAGGATCATCAATACCTACTTCCGGAACGTATACGCCAATAAGATGGACAACACAGAAGAAATGGACAGATTCCTAGATACATATGAATTACCAAAGTTGAACGAAGAAGACCTAAAAATTCTGAGCAACCCAATATCAACCAATGAAATTGAAAAATGTAATTAAAAACTTATCAATTAGGAAAAGCCCGGGCCTTAATGGCTTCACTGCTGAATTCTTTTTTTTTTTTATTAAATTCTTTTATTGGTACATTGTAGGTATACAACACAATTACATTTCTCATTGGGAATTGTACCTTTACATAATGCATCCTGGTTCTTATTTTTTCCCCATTCCTAGCCCTCCCTTCACACCCTCCACCCTTCCTTATTTACAAAGACTTTATTTCCATTTGTTCCATTTCTCATCATTTTTCCTTTCCCTTCTTTCCTTTCCTCTGCCCCTCCCACTACCCCTATACATTTGGACCTTTTCTTCCTATTTTACATTATTGATTATACATTCTAATCATTGGCACCTTTTAGGTATACAATATAATGACATTCATCATTGGAAATTTGCACCTTTACACAGTCTCTCTTGGCTCTTGTTTTTCCACCCTTGCCCAGCCCTCCCTTCAACCCCTCCATTTCTCCTTATTTACAAAAATTTTGTTCCTATTTTTACATTTTCTCACATTAATCCCATTCCCTTCTATCCTTTCCCTTAGCCCTCCCACTTCCTTCCCCTTTGCCCCTTTTCTTCCTATTTCACATGACCTATTATACATTTAGTCCTGATTTACACTTTCAGTTTCTCACACCAGAGAAACTATTTGGTATTTACACATGTTTGTCCTATTTATTTCACTTAAGAGTATTGCCTCAATGTGCATCCACTTAGCTATAAATGTCTCTAATTTCTCATTTTTTATGGCTGAGTAGTACTCCATTTTATGAAAAAAGCCACATTTTCTTCATCCAGTCTCCAGTTGATGGGCATTTCGGCTGCTTCCAAGTTTTAGCTATTACAAACTGTGCTGCTATGAACATGAGCACACATATATCACAGTGGTATGACTCTTTTAATTCTTTGGGGAAGATCCCCAGCAGTGGAATAGTGGGGTCAAATGGGACTTCCAGTCCTAGTTCTTTGAGGTATCTCCATACTGATTTCCACAGTGGTTGCACCAGTCTACACTCCCACCAGCAGTGGAGCAGGGTTCCTCTATCCCCACAGCCCAGCCAGCATTTGTTATTGGTTGATTTCATGATAGCAGCCACTTTTTCTGGAGTGAACTGGAATCTCACTGTTGTTTTCATTTGCATCTCTCGAATGACCAGTGATGTTGAACATTTTTTCATGTATTTATTTGCTATTTCTACTTCTTTGTCTGAGAAATGTCTGTTCATTTCAGATGCCCATTTTTGGATTGGGTCTTTAAATTTGGGAGGTCTGATCTTCTTAAGTTCTTTATAGATGCGAGATAGTGGACCTTTGTCTGAGGAAGAGCAGGTGAAGATTTTTTCCGACATTGTGGGTTGTCTCTTCACACTGCTCGTGGTTTCTCTTGATGTGCAGAAGCCTTTGAATGAGAAGAGATCCCATTTGTTGATTGTTTGTGCTAGTTCACAGGCAACTGAGGTTTTGTTCATAAAATCTTTTCCTACACCGATGTCTTCAAGGGTTCTACCTAACCTCTGTTCCAACTGGTTCAGAGTTTCTATTTTAATATTTAGATCTTTAACCCATTTTGATTTTAGTGTAGTGCATGGTGAGAGATACAGGCCTAGTTTTAGTCTTTGGCAAGTTGAAGACCAAGTTTTCCAGCACCATTTATTAAAGAGGCTATCTTTCCTCCAGTGAGGGTGTTTGGCTCCTTTATCAAAGATGAGATGGCTGAGTGTGTCTGGCATTGTTTCTGCATCTTCTAATCTGTTCCACTGGTCCTCAAGCCTATTTCTTTGCCAGGACCATGCTGTTTTTATCACAGTAGCTTTGTAGTATAGTTGCAGGTTGGGGATTGTGATACTCCCTGCCATGTCTCTGTTACCCAGAATTGCTTTTGCTATTCTGGGTCTCTTCTTGTTCCAAATGAATTTTTGGATTGTTTTCTCTAGGTCTATGAAGTATGCTGCTGGGATCTCAGCTGGAATTGCATTGAATCTATATAGCAGTTTTGGAAGTATGACCATTTTCACTATATTAATCCTTCCTACCCAGGAGCAGGGGATGTCTGTCTATTTTCTGATATCATCTTCAAGCTCTCCTTTCAGAGTGCCATAGTTTTCAGAGAAGAGGTCTTTGATTCCTTTCATTAGGATGATTCCTAGGTATTTCAGTTTTTTGGATGCTATTGTGAAAGGAATTATTTGCCCTATTTCTCTCTCAGTGAGTCTGTCATTGGTGTAGAGGAAAGCTATTGATTTTTGTGTGTTGACCTTGTAACCAGCTACTTGACTGAATTTGGTTATTAAGTCTAGAAGACTTTTGGTGGAGTTCTTGGGGTCTTCTATATAGAGTATCATGTCATCTGCAAATAATGACAGTTTCACTTCTTCAATTCCTATCTTTATTCCTTTTATTGCCTTGGCTAATGTTTCCAGAACTATATTGAACAAGAGTGGTGATCGTGGACATCCTTGTCTTGTTCCTGATTTGAGTGTGAAGGATTTCAGTTTTTGACCATTTAGTATGATATTGGCTGTTGGTTTTTCATAGATGGCTTCTATCAGTTTGAGGTAGAGACCATCTATTCCAATTTTTGTAGGGTTTTTATCATAAATGCATGTTGGATTTTGTCAAATGCTTTTTCTGCATCTATGGAGATAATCATGTGGTTTTTCTCCTTGGCTCTATTGATATAGTGTATTACATTAATTGATTTTCGTATATTGAAACATTCTTGCATCCCTGGGATGAATCCCACTTGATCAGGGTGTATGATCTTCTTCATGATCTTCTGCATTCTGTTTGCCAGTATCTTATTAAGGATTTTTGCATCTGTGTTCATTAATGAGATTGGCCTATAGTTCTCTTTTTCAGTTGGGTCTTTCTGTGCTTTGGGGATCAAGGTGATGCTTGCTTCCAGGAATGAATTTGGGAGTATTGCTTCCCTTTCAATTTCATTCAAGAGTTTAAACAGTAGCAGCAGCAGTTCCTATCTAAATGTCTTGTAGAATTCAGCACTGAAGCCATCAGGGCCCGGGCTTCTCTTAGATGATAAGTTTTTAATTACCTTTTCAATTTCATTGGTTGATATTGGGTTGTTCAGAATTTTTAGGTCTTCTTCATTCAACTTTGGTAATTCATATGTATCTAGGAATCTGTCCATTTCTTTTGTGCTGTCCATCTTATTGGTGTATAGATTCTGGAAGTAGGTATTGATGATCCTTTGGATTTCTGCTGGGTCTGTTGTAGTTTCACCCTTTTCATTCCTACTTGCATGGATTTTTGCCTTTTCTTTCCTTGTTCTGACAAGGTTGACTAAATCTTTGTCAATTTTGTTGATTCTTTCAAAGAACCAATTCTTGGCTTCGTTGATTTTTTGTATCATTCTCTTAGTCTCCATTGCATTGATTTCTCCTCTGATCTTTATAATTTCCTCCCTTGTATGAGCTCTGGGGTTGTCCTGCTCTTCTTTTTCTAGAAGCTTGACGTTCAGCATCAGGTTGTTTAATTGGGCTCGTTCTGTTTTCCTAATATGCGTATTCACTGCTATGAATTTCCCTCATAAGACTGCTTTCATTGGGTCCCATAGATTCCAATATGTTGAACTGTCATTGTCATTTAATTGAAGGAACTGTCTGATTTCTTCTTTAATTTCCTCTGTGACCCATTGGTTATTCACAAGTGTGTTGTTCAATTTCCACGTACTTATGAAATCTTTGGAGTTTCTTTTGCTATGGATCTCCAATTTCATCACACTATGGTCTGATAATATACAGAGGATAACTTCAATTCCTTTGCACTTACTTAAACATGTTCTATGTGTGAGTATGTGGTCTATTTTGGAGAATGACCCATGTACAGCTGAGAAGAATGTGTATTCTGATTTTGTGGGGTGGAAGACTCTGTAAACATCTGTTAAGTTCATTTGTTCAAGAGTTAGATTGAGTTCTAGTATTTCATTAGTTATTTTTAGTCTAGTTGATCTATTTGTGACAGTGGGGTGTTGAGGTCCCCCACTACAATTGTATTAGTGCATATATGGCTTTTCATGTCTGTTAGTATTTGTTTTATATAGTTGGGTGCACTAGTGTTTGGTGCATAGATATTTATGATTGTCATCTTTTCCTCTTGGATTGTTCCCTTTACAAGGATGTAGTGTCCTTCTTCATCTCTCTTAATTAGTGTTGGTTTGAAATCTACTTGATCTGCCAAGAGGATAGCTACTCCTGCTTTTTTTCAGGCTCCTGTTGCATGCAATATTGTTTTCCACCCTTTAACTTTCAGTCTATGAGTTTCCTTTTGAATGAAGTGTGTTTCTTGTATGCAGCATATTGTTGGATTTTACTTCTTGACCCATTCTGCCAGTCTCTTTCTTTTGATTGGTGAATTGAGACCATTAACGTTGACAGTTATAACTGAAACGTATTGACTTGTCATTGCCATGACTTTTTCTTTTTGTTGGGTTCTCCCCCTTTACATTTAATTTCTTGTCATGCCAGATGGGTTCATTCTGCTTTGCTTCCTGGGGTTGTGATCCTCAATGTCTGTTCCTAGGATATTGTGTAAAATTGTTTGGAGTGCTGGTTTGGTGTTCACAAAGTTCCTAAGGTGCTCTTTGTCATGAAAGTATCTTATTTCTCCATCCATTTTGAAAGATAGTTTTGCAGGGTACATCAATCTGGGTTGGAGGCTGTTTTCTTTTAGGGCTTTGAATATGTCACTCCAAGCTCTTCTTGCCTTGAGGGTTTGTGTTGAGAAGTCTGCAGTGATTCTCATGGGCTTTCCTTGTATGTGATTTGTTTCTTTTCTCTGACTGCTTGGAGAACTTTGTTCTTCTGTTGTGTTTCTGGAATCTTAACAATTATATGCCTATGTGTAGATTTTTTTTGATCAAGGCTATTTGGAGTCCTATATACCTCACTTATCTGTATGTCAAGCTCTTTTCCCCTGCTTGGGAAGTTTTCTGCCATTATTTCTGTGAAGAGATTTTTTATGTCATCTCCACTCTCTCCTGTTTCTTCATTGACTCCAATCAGTCTTATGTTATTCTTCTTTGCGTCATCTAGCAGCTGCTGGATTGATTTCTCATGTTCCCTTATAATTTTGAAACAATTTTTCTTTTCCTGGTCACTAATTGCAATCTTATCTTCTATATCTGAAATTCTGTCCTCACACTGGCTCATTCTGCTGTGTAGACTTTCACTGGAGTTTTTCATGTCCTGGAAATCTATTTGCACCTCTTTTATGGATTCCATTTGTTTCCTGTGTTGGGATTCCATCATGTTCCTCAGCTCCTCTCTAGATTTATTAATCATGTCTTGCACTAAGGGCACAATTTCTCCTGTTACCTGAGAACTTATTTCTGATTTCATTTTTTCCAGATCCCCTTTTGTTGCCAGTTCAGTGGGTCCAGGTGGTTGAGTATCAGAGGGTTCCATCTCATTTCCCTTTGGAGTTGCTGTAGGTGATATGGAGGTCTGGTTTTGAGACTTATTTACATGTTTTCTCATTTCGACTGGGGCTGGGGGCTATTAGTGCCTGCAAGGATTACCTCCTCTGAGCTGGGAGAGGTGGGACAGGGGCCGGGAGCAGTGGTAGGGATGGTGCCCCAAAAGCCCTTTCCTGTGGTCTGGGAGCAGCCAGAGGGATGGTGGCCAGGAAACCCCTTCCTTTGCACAAGGAGCAGTGGGATGGTGGCTCAGAAGCCCCTCCTTCTGTGCCGGGAGTGGTGGGAGAGATGGTGGCCCAGAAGCCCCTTCCTCTGGGCCAGTAGCAGAGGGACAGAAGGTGGCCCAAAGGCCTTTTCCTCTGTGCTGGGACTGGCAGGAGCGATGGTGACCGAGAAGCCCCTTCCTCTGGACCGGGACCAGTGGGACGACGGCTCTCAAGCCCCTACCTCTGGGCCGGGAACAGTGGGACTCAGTATCTTGGTCTGGTGGTCTGGTGTCCTCTGTGCCTTGGTAATGTGGAATCATGTGGCTACCTGTCTGCAGTGGGGTGATTGGGTGTCTTCCGCGTGACTCAGGACCTCGGTAGGGCATGCACAGACCTGCCTGTCTGCAGCGGGCTGATTCAGTGTGTGTTCTGTGTGACTGGGGACCTCGGCAGGGTGTGGGCAGACCTGCCTGTCTGCAACAGCCAATAAAATAATTTAATACAAAGAAAAATAAAGAAATTGAAAATGTAATTAAAACTTATCAACTAAGAAAAGCCCTGGCCCTGATGGCTTCATTGCTGAATTCTACAAGACATTTAGAGAGGAACTGCTGCAAAGCAAGCATCACCTTGGTCCCCAAAGCAGAGAAAAACCCAACTGAAAAAGAGAACTATAGGCCAATCTCACTAATAAACATAGATGCAAAAATCCTTAATAAGATAATGGCAGACAGAATGCAGAAGATCATCAAGATCATACCCCCTGATCAAGTGGGATTCATCCCAGGGATGCAGGGATGGTTCAATACATGAAAATCAATTAATGTAATACACTATATCAATAGAGCCAAGGAGAAAAACCACATGATTATCTCCATAGATGCAGAAAAAGCATTTGACAAAATCCAACATGCATTTATAATAAAAACCCTACAAAAAATTGGAATAGATGGTCTCTACCTCAAACTGATAGAAGCCATCTATGAAAAACCAACAGCCAATATCATACTAAATGGTCAAAAACTGAAATCCTTCACACTCAAATCAGGAACAAGACAAGGATGTCCACGATCACCACTCTTGTTCAATATAGTTCTGGAAACATTAGCCAAGGCAATAAAAGGAATAAAGATAGGAATTGAAGAAGTGAAACTGTCATTATTTGCAGATGACATGATACTCTATATAGAAGACCCCAAGAACTCCACCAAAAGTCTTCTAGACTTAATAACCAAATTCAGTCAAGTAGCTGGTTACAAGGTCAACACACAAAAATCAATAGCTTTCCTCTACACCAATGACAGACTCACTGAGAGAGAAATAGGGCAAATAATTCCTTTCACAATAGCATCCAAAAAACTGAAATACCTAGGAATCATCCTAATGAAAGGAATCAAAGACCTCTTCTCTGAAAACTATGGCACTCTGAAAAGAGAGATTGAAGATGATATCAGAAAATGGACAGACATCCCCTGTTCCTGGGTAGGAAGGATTAATATAGTGAAAATGGCCATACTTCCAAAACTGCTATATAGATTCAATGCAATTCCAGCTGAGATCCCAGCAGCATACTTCATAGACCTCAAGAAAACAATCCAAAAATTCATTTGGAGCAAGAAGAGACCCAGAATAGCAAAAGCAATTCTAGGTAACAGAGACATGGCAGGGGGTATCACAATCCCCAACATGCAACTATACTACAAAGCTACTGTGATAAAAACAGCATGGTACTGGCAAAGAAACAGACTTGAGGACCAGTGGAACAGATTAGAAGGTGCAGAAACAATGCCAGACACCCTCAGCCAATTGTGTTGTTTACCTACAATGTACCAATAAAAGAATTTATAGAAAATAAAGAGAAACATTTATTGAACAGAGAATGTGAACTAGGTGGGTTCATTTCTGGGCACTATCTGGGCAATAAAGCTCTCAGAAAAAAAAATGTTAAATTTGGAATAATCATTTTGTTTTAAAAGAAAGGTATTTATCAGCTACTACATTTATAGGAATCAGGAGAGGAATAATGAATTTGAATGGCAACCCAAGAGGACAGGATGCTCTAGTTTAATTTGAAGACTAGAAGCAAACAAAAACATTTCAAGCAATTTTCCTGATTGTATTTTTGTTTTTACAGTGGTGGAATTTTGGTAGCAAAATTCTCTTTACTAAGTAACTTACCTGTCTTTGCTTTTTTTCCCTTCCATATAACTTCAAAATATGGTATTTTATATTTATTTTATTGGTAAGAAAAGCTTGACAGGCCCTTTCTGGGTTTATTTCACAATCCCAATTTTCAGCTGCTATCCCAAAGCAATTTCCTTTTGGGAGGGCACCAGGGCCACTGGCCTGTCATTAGTGAAGGCTGTAATATCTAATTTCTACCAGAGGGAGGGATGTAGTGATTACAGAGACACTTCTAATAATCTGAACAGAGCCTTCCTACAGTAAGTGGTCAGCCCCAAAGCTCCAGGCAGCATGCTTGGCCAGAGGCACAGAGGGAAATCCACTGGTTGTGTTAAAAAAGAGACCTGAGGGTTGCTCCACACAACCCCCAAAGCCATTTTCCCTTTCCCCATTTCCGCTCTGCCAGGCCATGCTCCCATCATACTTGCCACATTCATTCCTCTTCAAGGTATACTTTTGGGATGCTTTGTTTTACACACTTCCCTCAACCCTGCATCCACATTTATTTTGCATTATTTCATGATAAAATTACTTTTTTTACTTTTAAGTCTGCTCTTATTTGATAAGGATAAATTTTTACTTATATTCAAATACATGGAATGTTAGCACAAAACTGAAGCTGCTGTAGAAAGATTACAGATGTTCCATGGGTTATCGAAACTTCCATTTCTCTAAAAGCAACCTTATATGATCTTACTTTTACAAATTTAAGCGTTGAGAAATGTCTAAGTAATAAGTAACAACTAAAATAAAATGTTTTATTTGTAAATTATGTACAGAATACACTTTACTCTATGACAATGAGATGGGGAAGAAAGAAGAGCCATCACCTTCCAACCAGTGCTGTTCATTTTCCTGCTGGAGATGACCATCTTGCTCTGAATCAAGTGTACAATTCAGCTTGGATTTCCTAGGAAAGGAGAATTTGTAGCTGAACCAAAAATATTCCTGCACTGTTATTAATTGGCTTATTTCCACCAAATGTTTTTGAACTCTGCTAACTCAGAATCTTTAAGAAATTTCTAGTAGAATTTTATAATGAAATTCTATAATTGTATAATGAAAAACAAAAGCATAACTATCAAGAACAATGAGAGAGCAAGCTGACTCACCCTGTCCGCGGCGTCGGGAACTATGGTGCTTCCTAACATCCTGATCACCGGTACACCAGGAGTTGGAAAAACCACACTAGGCAAAGAACTTGCATCCAGATCAGGACTAAAGTACATCAATGTGGGTGATGTAGCTCGAGAAGTCTGATCGGCAGATAACATGGAGTCTGGCAAGATGACTTCTCCCAAGAGCATGCCAAAAGATGCACATATGATGGCACAAATCCTGAAGGATGTGGGGATTACAGAATATGAGCCGAGAGTTATAAATCAGATGCTGGAGTTTGCCTTCCGATATGTAACCACAATTCTAGATGATGCTAAGATTTATTCAAGCCATGCCAAGAAAGCCACTGTCGATGCAGATGACGTGCGACTGGAAGTCCAGTGTCGAGCTGACCAATCTTTTACCTCTCCTCCCCCAAGAGATTTTTTATTAGATATTGCAAAACAAAGGAACCAAACCCTTTTGCCACTGATCAAGCCATATTCAGGTCCTAGATTGCCACCTGATCGATACTGCTTAACGGCTCCAAACTACAGGCTCAAATCTTTACAAAGAAAGACATCTACTTCTGCGGGAAGAATAACAGTTCCGCAGTTGAGTGTTGGTTCAGTTACTAGAAGACCAAGTACCCCGACACTAGGCACCCGGACCCCACAGGCCATGTCTGTTTCAGCCAAAGTAGGGGCTCCAGTGTCCCTCACTGGGCAGAGGTTTACGGTGCAGATGCCTGCCTCCCAGGCCCCTTCTGTAAAAGCCTCCATCCCTGCAACTTCAGCAGTCCAGAATGTTCTGATTAATCCATCATTAATTGGGTCCAAAAACATTCTTATTACCACTAATATGGTATCATCACAAAATACCGCCAGTGAGTCATCAAATGCATTGAAAAGAAAGCGTGAAGATGATGATGATGATGACGATGATGACTATGATAATTTGTAATCTGCCTCTATGCATGTAACGTATACTTGTTCTTGAGTCCTTTGTACTGAGATTAAGCATGCTGGATGTTTTCAAGTTCTGTTTTAGAAAATGTAAATAGTATTTAATGAGTAAATTTAGACACTTTAATTGAAATGTTGGGTTTTCTTTAATAGGAAACTAATGATTTTTTTATCAACCTTTATGTGTAAAAAATAAAGTTCTCGTTCACCAAAAAAAAAAAAAAACAAAAAAAGAACAATGATTTTAAGTATTTCAACCTAAGGAAATTGTGAAGTGGCTACATAAACTATGAATCATCTGAAATGTTGGAGTTTGTTCTTTTTATTTTGATTAATCTAAAAGTAAAAAGCCATTTAACTATCAAAAATGCCCTTAATCTTAAGGTCATTGTGAAAAATGCATCTTTGACAACTATCAAAATGAGACCTACTTAGTGTAAAATTATCAAATGCATAAAACTTATTAATGGTTTTAGACTGGAGGACAGGGGAATGGGGAAAAAAGAAGAACCAAGATATATCAGGTAAAGGTACAAATTCCCAATGATGAATGTCACCATATTGTACACCTAAAATGTACCAAAAAAAACTTGATGAATAAAAAAAATGAAGGACTGAATAGAACTACTTGGCTGTCAAATACTTTCAGTGAATGGACTTAAAGCTACAAATGCCACATGTACATTATGATGATCTGCCAACATAGAAAATCAAACCTCTTGCACTTATTCAGTCCTCCAATGAGTCAGATTATGATTTCTCATGTGAAGATTTAGGTGTTTCTCCATCATTGTCTTCTTCCTCCTCCTCTTCACAATCCCCATCTGTTTGCTGCCCCACTTCCCCTTTTGTGATCATTTCAAAATCATTCCCATTTCCACCCCTGTGTTGGGATCTGTCACCTTCCCTCCTGTCACTGTATGTATCTGAATGCCATTCTCCACCTGAGCCTTCTGCTCCATGACTTCCTGGTCCTACTTTTCCTCCTTCATCTTCCTTTTTCTCACTGTTTGACTTTTTCTCATTGTCAGACTTCTGCTGTTTTTTGGTTTCAGATTTTTCATCTTTCTTTAAGTCTCCTTTCGGTCCTTTGTATTCATGTGTGTAGAGAGACCTAAAGGAGTCAATGGAGCCTGGATCAGCAGTCAGATTAGGCAAGAACCAAAAGTGGTGCCGTCCTCCAGTTATAAACCAAATGATGAGAAACAGAATGCAGCGAGTAACAGCACAGAGAAGAATGATGGCTACAAAACAGCCTGTGCCCACACTGAGGTAATACCACCTACTTTCATTTCTGCTGGCCAAAGTGGGAAGAGGGTGGGTGCTATTACTGCAATCACAAGAATTAATCCCATGACAAATGTTTTAATGTGAACTGAGTCATAGATCCACACATAAACCTCATTTCCATCCAGAAAACCTTGACCATCATGTGGTTCAAGTTTGAATTTTTTCTTAGTTTTCTTTTTTTGAGGAGTTCCCAGAGTTTCTTCCTTTTTAGAGTCTTCCTTGTCACCATCTTTTTTTCTTTTTCCTTTTTTGTCTTTTCTTCTTTTTTATTTTCTTTCTTGCTCTTTTTGCCCTCTTCTTTTCCATTTTCAGCTTTTCTTTATCTTTTTCTTTCTTTATATCTTTACCATACTTCATTTTCATTACTTTAAGTGCCTGGTGAAAAAACTGTTTCTTTAAAAGCCTGATGCAGTAGTCAACCACAGACTCCCTGGTTGTAAATAAAGCTTCCTCTCCTTTCTTTGCTTTTGCCCACTTTGAATCCAAAAGGAAATCCACTGCTTTGGAAGCAATAATATAATCAACCCAGTGACCCATCATATTGGTGGTTTTTGTTGGATAGTTGAATCGAAGATTCTTGTCTATAACCTTCTCTTCTTTAATGATTCACCAACTTTCTGGATCTGCTTCTTGCATCACCTTTGTTCCTCCATGTTGTCCGCTCCTGATAAAACTATTGACATAGTAACAAGGAGAGAAAATTTAAATGGGAATATCATTTGATCATCTAAAGTTAGGTCCTCATTTTAAGGAGAGTCAATTTGGTCTAAGAGACTCTTCAGCTCTTATTAACTAAACATTTCAGGTTTTCAGTGCATGTGTTCTAGTCATAAATAAGATCTCAAATCTTTCAAACTACACTTACCCTTTCACTTAAAGGTAACTATTGTATAAACTAACATTTCATCACTCTTGATAAACATGTTTAAACCCAAGATAAAGTTTATAATCATGAATAATTGATGTTTTAACCTGTCAATTATCCACGAAGATTTGCCATATTCTAAGGATTATAATTAAAAAGTGACATTGGCATATTATAATAAATACAAAAAACAAATCTATTAAATCTATTAAATTATTTTTGGAAAAAACAGTGACTCAATTGAGAATAATAAAATGACTCTGAAAGCAACTTATGCCCTTCTTGTTCATTTTCTTTCATTCATGAAAGACTGAATCTGGTTAGTATATTATCATCTCTTCCGATCTGTGATGTGTTAGACTATGGTAGCATATTCATTACATGAATGCATGATTATCTATATAACTAGCAATTTTTATACCCAGGTGTGCAGCAGCCCTGAAGATTGTGAGAAACTATGAGGCCTGGAGCTTGCCCAGAGAATACTAGATGACTCTGAAAACATGATGGTCATTTGGGTTCAGCTATCCCAGCAATCATTCCCAGTTCTCTTCTTCCCACACTTGCTTTCCTAGACTCTCTGGTAATGAGAGAGGGGCACCTGACCCTGTCTTCATAAATGAGACAGAAGTAGATGTATGCTTGTGGTTTCTAGAAAGGTCTTTGTTTTTTGAATAAGAGCGAATAATAAAAGCAAATAAAAGCACATTATGTGTAAGGCTGATTTTGTCTTTGTCTTTTATGTGTCTATCTTGAAAACAACCACATTACCTGGATTCTTTGGGTATCATTTGCACCATGAAGGAAAAGTCAAAAGACATAACACTCAAAAATTCCTGAGTTACAAAACAAAGCTAACAGTCACTCACTCCTAGGTTTTTTGTCATTTTAACTGAATTTTCTGTATCTGTAGCCAAAATTATTCCTGTTAGAGGCAAACATAATTTCAGAAAGACCAGAGATATACTTTTTTTCCATCACTAGATATCAACAGAAAAGTATTTATTAAACAGTCATGTTTAAGGTTTTCCTTGCCAATACTGGTAAATATGTGTAGACACAGTGGAAGATACTAGAGATGAGAGCAGCTGTCAGAACACAAAGATAGAGGAAGGGATCAGACATAGGTACACAAAATAAAACAACTAGTATCACTAGACTGAAGTATGTTAGAGGCAGAGATCAGGTTGGCCAGGAAAGGGGAGTTTTACAAAAGGGATTTATGATCAGGTCAAGTTTATATCACTATGACATATAAAGTTGTTATTGGCTCATCTAGCAAATCAATCACTTATTTGAGAAGAGCCAATTCTTTGGTACATTGCAGGAATATAAAAGTAAAAACACCTCACTCCTGCTTTCAAAGAGGTTACATTTTAATAGAAGCAAACTGTATCAGGATTCAATGTAAGAAACAAATCAGTCCAGGTCCTTGAGGCACAAAAAATATAATGCAGGGAAATGGATATTTGCAAAATCTGACAGGACTTGAAGAGCAAAATGAGAGAGGGATCTGCCTCCAGATGATTGATATCAGGCTCACTCCATGAAGCTGAAGAGCAGGAGGCAGCAGGGTCCTGATGTCATAGCTGAAGTTTTCCCCAGTTCCCTCTGAGGGTGGCTTCCAGAGGGCAGAATGCTGAGGCCACCATCACCTAGAAACACTCACGTACCATGTCCTGCATGCTGGCAGCAAAACAGCAAAAAAAGAATGGTAGAAAGGGAAAGAAAAAAAACAGGAAAGAAAGGGAAAGAAAAAAATGAAGGAAACAAAAGGGGAAGGAAATGTCTGATTTATGACTTCACATAAAACTTGATACTCTTGGTGGAAACTTTTTCATGTGCAGATCTTTAGCTACTAAGATTTTTAAAAGCAGTATCTAGTTTTCCAAGCTCTTTGAGAAGAATGGAGAAAAAGGTACATGGAGACTGAGGGAGACAAAAGACAATCTCAGGTGTCACTGAGTGTTTATAGGAGCTCTGAGAGAAGGCAGGCTCCAATGAGGCAGGTGGTTATGAAAGATTTCAAAGAAGCAATGAAATTTGTGTGGTGCCTTGAAAGGTGAGCTTATACTTGCCAAGCAAATGCTATGATTGGTATTTTAGGTCAAGGTCTCAGCTGAAAAAGGAGAAGTGTGAAACTGGGCAGAGGGAGAATTGTCCTCTCAACTCTAGCCAAAGGGGCTCCACTTTGTAGCGGGCCTCTGTTTAGCAGGCCATTGGGCCCCCGTCTGTGTGCCAGACTGCGGCACAAGCTCATCCCCCACAGTGACTAGACTATGTTTGCTGAGACTGGCAGACTTTCCTGATAAGGATGGGAATGGAAGAGGATTATATATAACTTTTCCCAAGGACCCTTCTTGCTCTTGACCCTGCTTTTGCTACTTTGATGAGAGGCCTATAAAACCAGTAGCTTAGCGAAGTGGAGTTGGCACCTTCAGCATTGCTGTAGTCAGCTTGTATCCACTGCTCTGTAAGTAACCCCAAAGTGACTTGTCCGAGTCACTCTTTGGACTGTTGACACCCTCTCAGTTCAAAGGCAGACATTTCTTTCACATCTTTCTAGGAAATTCATGCAATATTTGGTATTCAGTAAGTAGCTAATTGATGTCTGGAGTATGGGGTAGAAAGCGGAGCCAGAAAAGAGCTTTGTGAATTTAGAGGGCTCCGAAAGGAAGTGGAAATCAGATCATTGAAGACTCTGAATGACAGGCTGAAAGTAGCCCTTTCTACCTTGGATCAAGAGATAGGAGTAGTAAATACATGGGGAAGCATACAAATTTAACTGGATTAATTTAGTTCTTCTTGGTTCTGAGAAAAGCAGAAAATAAAAATAAAGCAAAAATCACCCCACGCTTTTAAGTTTTCAACCCTGGACACATAGCATTATTGTTGATAGCACTGGGCAAATCATACCAAAAAATATATTATTAGGTTGAGAGGCAGAAGAAAATGAGTTCATTTTGGGAACAGTAGGATTTAGTGTAAACAGCACATTCAAGTAGTGGGAAATTGTCATTGCAGTTAAAATAAATATATATTGCTTTCCTATCTTCAATGGAAGTAACTAACAACATGTCATTTTTCAGTGAAATATGATTTTGTGTTATGGAAAATATTAATGAGGTTATTGAGCCTCATGTGCTTCTGAAATCAGAAGCTATGAAGCTCTTGGAAATAGGAAAAGCCAGTTAGAGATACCAGGAAAGAGTCACAAAAATGGATGGGGAAATGTGAATCTTGTGAACGTAAGTTAACATTTTTCAAGATTGGACAAAAAACATGTAAAAACAAGTTTCTGCACAGAGCTCCCATTTAGATACTAAAGCCCAATTCTGAATTGAGACTGTATGTCAACTGCATTGGCTTTCAAAAATTATGCACTCTTCCTTGATCTGAAAAGAAAATGATGTGTCCAGATCCTGCTCACACTTGCTTTGTCATCTTTCAAAAAAACTCTTTTAAAGGCCGTTGCAAATAGTCAACTTTGGAGCACTCTTAGAATGCAAAATGATAAAGCAAGACACATTGAACTTTGGAATACTGTAATAAAAGACTTTGTAGAAGTTCAAAGGTGGGGGGAAAATCTCACACATGTAAGAAAGACTTGTACCTTGGCCTCTGAGTTCAGCACTTAGCAACAAGCAAAGAATCACTGCTAATCCCGAGGAAAAAGTAAGCCCTTTTTCATGCTGTGGCAGAAAGAACTATCTCTTACAATTTCTTTTTTAACTCAATTGCAGACCATTGAAATGAACCAAATTGTCCTATATGTTCTTCAGCAGATAATTTTCAGCCTAGGGACGTTACTTACCTATAATTTTATTACCCTCTTCTCATACTATACCACTACAGCATGCAGAAAATCCCTGGTGTATTTTAGACATTTAAATATTGTTTCTAATTGAAAATTGCTCACTGCTTGATTGTTTTACTATTGTCATATCTCTCCCACATTCAGTTACCACTCCCCTGTCACTTAAGATAAGCTCAGAGAATATTGGAATAAAAGAATTGTAGGGCAGACAGAGTATTTACATATAACCAAGCTGCACAACACTTTTAGAATAGGTTTTTCTTTGTCTGATTATTCTGTTGAATTTTACTTATCTTTGTTTCATCTTAATTATCACAATATGACAATGAAGTCATAGAAAATTGCAGTAAGGTAATGAAAACTTCCAACCTGTAAAAGAAATGTGACTGTTACGTGATGTGGAGGATCCTCTACCTTCAGCTCAACACTCCACCATATTTTTATTTGTAGCCTAAAATTTCTTCAGTGAGGCAGAAAACCTTTCATTTCATCACTGAGAGAAATAACAGGGTGTGACAGGAGAATTGCTGAGTGTGTACTGAATGTGGCAGTTACTTGTTTCAAGGTTCCATGTAAGATGTTCATGTTATCCTGCTCTTCTGACTCAGAGGCTTTGGCTGGATAGTCCTATCTTGAATGAGGTCTGGGGCCCTGTCCAGAAGGGGAGATTTGCTCCTATGTTGATGTTTTGGTTGAAAATGGAACATCTTTCTGAGATTTCCAACTCATAACATGAAAAAGACTATTGGAAACACTGAAAAAATAAAAATTTCAATGGGCCTTCAGGTGAAGAATGCAGGTAAGAATTAAGAGGCCACAGCATTTCCCAGTGCCCCAAATTTCACATGTTTTTACCTCAATTCATTTCGTTAGGGTAAAGGGTAGAGAGGTTTTTAGGACTGAGTATCCTCCTTTGTAACATGTCTCTCCCAGTCTCTCTTTCAGGGCAACTTCTATTTCTTTAATCTCCTATTTATTGCCCCACCCCCTTACTTCTAGAAGAATCTCTCTCTCTCCCCTCTGATCACTTGCTACTGAATTGGTTGACTGGCTTGTTCCTACCAGAGCTAAGCACCCATTCTTTAGGGGCCCATCATCACAGGTCACACTCACCATTTTGAGTGGGGCTGAAGTGGATATCACCACTCCAAAAGTGAGATTTCTTTTCCTTCCCATACAGTCATTAGAGATTTTTTTAAAACTCCTTAAATGACATAGGTAATGATGAATTATTGTTAATTTATCACTGGCAGAATTTTCCCCCCCAAAATGCATACCGTGATAGGGCAAGAAGTTCAAGGCAGTGAGATCATTAGCTATTAAATTTCACCCCCACATTATTTTATCAATTTAGGACTCCAAAACTTTCTTCAAGATACTAGGTATAATAGTATATAGTTGATTGTCTAACTACCATCTAGTCTATTTTCATATTTTTCTGGTGCACCTACCTGCCCTGATGTGTCTTCTTTCTACAGAAAGGAAATTAGTAACTCATTGGTCAACCTCATTGAGAATGAGAACTACAATTAGTCTCCATGTGTTAACAGTGGGCAGAAATACAAATAATTTAAAATTTTTTGAATGCCTAGGAAGAAAACTGAATTAAGGGAGATGGAGAGGGAAGATTGTAACAGAATATTCCTTTTCTTTCTCAAATCTGTTCTAGCCAAGAAAGAAAGGCAATCTCCCCAAGGAAAAACCTGCTGGTCAGCAAATAGTCCTGCATAGTGGCTCTCCCTCCCCTCTGATATGCTTTGCCAGTCTTCTAAATGCTCCTAATTGTTACAGGGAAGCAAGAGTTGAGAGAAACAGAAGTATCTGGAATTGAATGTTTTCTCTTTGCTACTGTTATGGACTAAAATATCCCCTTAAAATCCATGCATCAAATCCCTGACTCCCAATGCCTCAGAGTGTGACTATATTTGGAGAGACGATCATTTTATAGTGAATTTGATAGTGTGCCCTCTTTTCCAATACAACTCATGTCATTATACAAAGAGGAGATTAGGTCAGGGACAGAGATGCCAGGGCTCCCCATGTGCACAGAGTAGCTACCACGTGATGAGGCAACAAAAGAGAAGCCAAAAAGGAGCCAGAGAGGGGCCTCAAATTAAACCAAGCCAAACCAACCCACACCTTGATCTTGGACTTGGAGCCTCTAGGACTAAGAAACAAATTTCTACTATTAATGCAGCCAGTCTGTGGCAACTGTGGAGCAGTATTGTAACTACCCAGCAACAATTAATGGGAAGTGGTTTCTGCCATTGTTAGTCAGCAGCCATGCATCTTTTGTGCTTTCTTTTAAACTCTTGTGCCTTCCCACCCAGGATGTAAATAATCAGTTTACTCTCCCCAAACCCCAACCTATCAGGACATTTAACTTTCATATACCCTCTCCCATATCCCTTTCGTATATCTTAAGTCTCTCACCTTTTCCTTAAGGACCCAGAAATTCCAAGCAATAACTTAAATCATTTAAAGCTAAGCCTTTTCTTAGAGAATTCACCTGTTGTCTTTATATGCAGAAAGCTGAAACACATACTTACATTTTAAGGTTGAGAAAGGCACACTGGTGAGGGCTTTCCTACAGGTTGCAGCATAAAAAGTATCATAAAATGACAGAATAGCCTTTATTTCAAACCTATGCTAGGTTACCAAGTTTATCTTCTGATCACCAGAGCCATGGAAACAAATTGCCTCCCTGTGGAACTAACACTAATGCCTGCCTGCAGAGCTACCTGCGGAGAAAAATCTGGTCCCATTCACTGCTGCAGTGCATCTCCAGACATGCTTTCTTTGCTTTTAGTTTAGTGAAGCATAGACAACTTAGCAAATGACAGACTGTGTTTTGATAGTGAGCCAATTGGGCCGGGCCCCTTGATAGTTGTGTGCTCTGTAAACTAACTAGCACATTGCTGGTGCTCAATAAATGTCACTTATTGTCAACTATCAATTATTCAGTGCATAATGAGGGAAATGCCTTGGCAGGCCTTACTTCAAAGCTTAATCAAGAGGTTGTGTGCTTCTAACATCATATCATAAAACAGATTGGCATATTCATTTCAACTGCTAGACTGTATGCATTTGTATTTATGACACATCTTTAAACTACTCCACTTTGTTTATAGTGACAACCAGCAGAAATTACCAAAATTCTCAAAGGTCAGTAAACAGAATTTTAAAAGTAGAGTAAGTCCTCGACTTACGAATGAGTTCTGTTCCAGGAGAACGTTCGTAAGTTGAGTTTGTTCCTAAGTCTGACAAAGTGAGTCTTACACACCTCTGACACAAATATGCAATGTATACTGCTTTGCGCTTCCCAGCAGTCCCCTCCACATCACCACTGCTTCTCCTCTTGCTTCCAGGCATCCTGGGCTCTGATTGAGCACTGTCCTACTGTACACTATCTCACTGTACAGTAAGCACACAGCAGCACAACTGTGACAGTGTCCGGCAGACACATAAGCTACTTCCGTGATTTGTTCAGATCTACAACTGTTTGTGATATGAGGTCCATCTGTATCTGTGAAAGTTCGCAGCTTGAATGTAAACAGGGGACTTACTGTACACAAATAGACTATTCATAAATGTTACTATAATTGCCCCAAATGAAGCCTGACCAATGTATTGTGCCCATTCAGCCTTCTGGTCCTTGCCTGTGCTTTCCTTTCCTGGAATTTTCTTCCTCCTCCAGCTCATTTTGTCATCTGGGAAAATCCAACTCGCCTCACTGGGAAACCTCCTTGAAATTATTTTCTCTCACACTAGAAACAATTTTATTATTTCTTTGTAACTCTAGTACTTGGAACAATGACTGTGGAATGTAGTCCAAATAAATAGACTTTGAAAGGTATCTAAAACGTAGGACATGCCCAACAAATGATTGCTGAATGAATACCAATTATAGGATATGACTGTAAAATCCCCCTCATCTGCACTTTTGTCCTCCTCTGTGATAGACATACAAATTAGCAAAGAAGTGGGAAAGAGAGACGAGAAGAACCCTGGATAATATGAGTGACTGACTCCCGGAGATAAACTTAGTCTCCATAATGGAGACCTTTTCCTGAAATCAGAAAGGACCAGTTCAGCCTTTTGCAGACCCTCAGCCACCTACACATACTAGAAAGGAAGCCTATTATCCACATTTTTAACCTACATTTCCAAAGTACATTAAACCTAAGGAATCTCAGGCTGTAGCAAATTTTTAAATCTGCAACATTTGTAGTAAAAATGAAAGTAAGAGCAGAATACATCCTCCAAGATATCTCATTCCTACTGTTAATATACGCTCCCATAACCTGGTGACAGCAATGGCAAAGACACGAACAACATAATGGTGAGAGGGAGTAGAGTACGTTTGAGTGGAGGGAAAACATCAAAGAGACACCATTTCTGATGTTTGGCCATAGCAAGTCTTCATTTTGTTCACAAACTGAAGAAAAAATAAAAACTAGTGATCCACCTTCCAAGAAAAAAATCATACTAAATCAAAGGTAGTTTCTGCCTTACACCAATTGCATCTGTGTCTGACATCCTGTGCCTCTTTAAAGAACTGCTTTTTGCTCTCTAGAAGTAGCTGAAAACTTTGCAGATATTCTTATTCTTCCTTGGGATGCAGTTGCTGTGCTATCCTCTGCTTAAATACCAGCCAGTAACTCCACTTATAGTGGAATATTCCCTCAGTTGTAGGATACTAAGAATATAAATTATAGCAGACCTATGACTGCAGTCAGATCAGTTTAAAAATGATTCGTCCCTTCTAGGTGCTATGGTAAAATAGCTATTGTTAAATGAGAATTCATGCAGCACCTATGGGACTCTCAACTAACTTCATAGAAACAAGTTCTATAATCACCTCATTTTCCAGAGTTAACTGCAGTTCAAAGTTCAACACAAGGTCTAATAAGGATTAATACCTTCTCCTCCCACAATACATCAACTGACCTTCCACCATACACTGATGCTGATGTCACTGAGTTGTGCCCAGCTGCACCATGCCCTCTACCACTTGTTATCAGAATTTTATAAATGAGCAGAGCATTTGCTGAAGGTGGGCAGTGTACTGAGTCCAGATGCTTTGGTGGAATGACTCAGACTAAAGACTAAGTCCAGCTTTCGCCTTGGTAAAATAAACTTCTCATTCCTTTATTTTTTTCTTTCTGAAAAGAAAGTCTTTTAATAATATTGGATATGATTTCACACATTTTTCTTCTAAACTTGATATTGCATTGATACGGAAGAGACTATGGAAGTATACTGAGGTCTATCTTATCATTTTAAAGGGATGATTTCTAAGCATAAAGCATCAAAGTTGTAAGCAAACTCCAGTGATGAGCTTGATTAATTCAAGACACTTCATCTTTCTGTTTTTCAAAGATAAAGGATCCAATTTTATTTCAAAGACCATTTCTTTTTTTTAGGACTTTTTTATTAGTATATATTTGTAGTACATAATCATTACATTTCATTTTTTTCCATTGGTACATTTTAGGTATACAATACATTGAAATTTCTCATTGGGAACTTGTACCTTTACATGATGCACCTTTTTTTTTTTTTTTTTTGGTACCAGGGATCGAACTCGGGTCCTTGCGCTTGCACAGCAGGTGGTAAAACCACAGAGCTAAATCCCCAGCCCAACATGATGCATCTTGGTTCTTATTTTTTCCCAATTCCCAGCTCTCCCTTCACCCGCTCCACTCTTCCCTCTTTACAAAGTCTTTGTTTCCATTTTTTGCATTTCTCATAATTTCTCCTTTCCTTTCTTTCATTTCTCCTGCCCCTCCCACTTCCACTACCCCTTTGGACCTTTTGTTCCTCTTTCGCATTATCAATTATTCATTCTAATCGTTGGTGCATTTTAGGTATACAATATAATGACATTCATCATCGGAAATTTGCACCTTTACATAATGTCTCTTGGTTCATATTTTTCCCCTTTCCCCTGCCCTCCCTTCAACCTCTCCATTCCATGCTATTTACAAAGATTTTGTTACCATTTTTTCATTTTCTCATATTAATTCCATTCCGTTCTTTAATTTTTCCTACCCCTCTCACTTCTCCTTACCCTTTGCCCCTTTTCTTCCTACTTCACATTACCTATTATACATTTTAGTCCTTATTTACACTTTCAGTTTCTCACACTAGAGAAACTATTCGGTATTTATACATATGTGTCCTATGTACTTCACGTAAGAGTATCACCTCAATGTGCATCCATTTAGCTATAAATGTCTCTAATTTCTCATTTTTTATAGCTGAGTAGTAATGCATTTTATAAAAAACAAAACAAAACAAAACACACTTTTTTTAACCAGTCTCCAATTGATGGGCATTTGGGGTATTTCCAAGTTTTAGCTATTAAAAATTGTGATGCTATGAACATAGGTGCACATATATCACTGTAGTATGATTTTTTTAATTCTTTGGGGAAGATACTCAGCAGGGGAAGAGCTGGGTCAAATGAGAATTCCAGTCCTAGTTCTTTGAGGTATCTCCACAACGATTTCCACAGTGGTTGCACCAGTCTACGCTTCCACAAACAGTGGAGCAGTGTTCCTCATTCTCCACAGCCCCACCAGCATTTGTTATTGGTTCATTTCATGATACTAACCATTCTTACTGGGGTTAGGTGGAATCTCAGCATTGTTTTCATTTGCATCTCTCAAATGACCAGTGATGTTGAACATTTTTTCATGTATTTAGTTGCTATTTCTACTTCTTTGTCTGAGAAATGTCTGTTCATTTCAGATGCTCATTTTTGGATTGGATTTTTAAATTTGGGAGGTCTGATCTTTTTAAGTTCTTTATAGATTCAAGATAGTAGGCCTTTGTCTGAGGAACAGCAGATGAAGATTTTTTCCGACATTGTGGGTTGTCTCTTCACACTGCTGGTGGTTTCTCTTGCTGTGCAGAAGCTTTTTAATAAGAAGAGATCCCATTTGTTGATTGTTTGTGCTAGTTAACGGGCAACTGAGGTTTTGCTCATAAAATCTTTTCCTACACCAATGTCTTCAAGAGTTCTACCTAACCTCTCTTCCAGCCAGTTCAGAGTTTCTATTTTAATATTTAAATATTTAGTCCATTTCAATTTTAGTTGAGTGAATGATGGGAGATATAGGTCTAGTTTTAATGTTTGACAAGTTGAAACTCAATTTTTCCAGCACGATTTATGAAAGAGGGTATCTTTTCTCCAGTGATGGTGTTTGGCTCCTTTCTCAAAGATGAAGTGGCTGAGTGTGTCTGGAGTTGTTTCTGGATCTTCTAATCTGTTCCACTGGTCCTCAGATCTGTTTCTTTCCCAGTACCATGCTGTTTTTATCACAGTAGCTTTGTAGTATAGTTTCAAGTTGGGGATTGTGATACTCCCTACCTTGTCTTTATTGTCTAGAATTGCTTTTGCTATTCTAGGTCTCTTCTTGTTACAAATGAATTTGGGGATTGTTTTCTCAAGGTCCTTGAAGTATGCTGCTTGGATCTCAACTGGAATTGCATTGAATCTATATAGTAGTTTTGGAAGTATGGCCATTTTCACTAAATTGATCCTTACAACCCAGGAGCAGGGGATGTCTGTCCATTTTCTGATATCATCTTCATTCTCTCTTTTCAGAGTGCTATAGTTTTCAGAGAAGAAGTCTTTGATTTCTTTCATTAGGTTGATTCCTAGGTATTTCAGCTTTTGGATGCTATTGTGAAAGGAATTATTTGCCCTATTTCTCTCTCAGTGAGTCTGTCATTCATGTAGAGGAAAGCTATTGATTTTTGTGTGTTGACCTTGTAACCAGCTACTTGACTGAATTTGGTTATTAAGTCTAGAAGACTTTTGGTGGAGTTCGTGTAGTCTTTCTATATAGAGTATCATGTCATCTGCAAATAATGACAATTTGACTTCTTCATTTCCTATTTTATTCCTTTCATTTCTTTCTCTTGTCTAATTGCCGTGGCTAATGTTTCCAGAACTATATTGAACAAGAATGGTGATAGTGGACATCCTTGTCTTGTTCCTGATTTTAGTGTAACAGATTTCAGTTTTTGAGCATATAGTATGATACTGATTGTTGGTTTTTCATAGATGGCTTCTATCAGTTTGAGGTAGAGACCATCTATTCCAATTTTTTGTAGGGTTTTTATCATAAATGCATGTTGGATTTTGTCAAATGCTTTTTATGCATCTATGGAGATAATCATATGGTTTTTGTCCTTGGCTCTTTTGATATAGTGTATTACATTTATTAATTTGCATATGTTGAACCATCCCTGCATTCCTGGGATGAATCTCACTTGGTCAGGACGTATGATATTCTTGATGATCATCTGCATTCTATTTGCCAGTATCTTATTAAGGATTTTTGCATCTATGTTCATTAGTGAAATTGGCCTACAGTTTTTTTTTTTCAGTTGGGTCTTTCTTTGCTTTGGGGATCAAGGTCATGCTTGCTTCCAGGTATGAATTTGGGAGTATTGCTTCCCTTTCAATTTCATTCAAGAGTTTAAACAGTAGTGGCAGTAGTTCCTCTCTAAATGTCTGGTAGAATTCAGCAGTGAAGTAATCAGGACCTGGGCTTTTCTTAGTTGGTAAGTTTTTAATTTTGTTTTCAATTTCATTGGTTGATATTGGGTTGTTCAGAATTTTTAGGTCTTCTTCATTCAACTTTGATAATTCATATGTATCTAGGAATCTGTCCATTCCTTGTGTGTTGTCCATCTTATTGGCGTATAGGTTCTGGAAGTAGGTATTGATGATCCTCTCAATTTCTGCTGGGTCTGTTGTAATTTCACCCTTTTCATTCCTAATTGCATGGATTTGGGCCTTTTCTTTCCTTTTTCTGATAAGGTTGGATAAGGGTTTGTCAATTTTGTTGATTCTTTCAAAGAACCAACTCTTGGCTTCATTGATTTTTTGTATCATTCTCTTAGTCTCCATTGCATTGATTTCTGCTCTGATCTTTATAATTTCCTCCCTTGTAGGAGCTTTGGGTTTTTCCTGCTCTTCTTTTTCTAGAAGCTTGAGGTTCAGCATCAGGTTGTTTAATTGGGCTCATTCTGTTTTCCTAACATGTGTATTCAGTGCTATGAATTTCCCTCATAAGACTGCTTTCATTGTGTCCCATAGATTCTGGTATGTTTTACTGTCATTTTCATTTAATTGTAGGAACTGTCTGATTTCTTCTTTAATTTCCTCTGTGGCCCATCGCTTATTCAGAAGTGTGTTGTTCAATTTCCACATTTATGAAATTTTTCCAGTTTCTTTTGCTATGGATCTCCAATTTCCTTGCACTATGGTCTGACACTATACAAGGGATAATTTCAATTCCTTTGCACTTACTTAAACATGTTCAATGCAAAAGTATGTGGTCTATTTTGGAGAATGACCCATGTGCAGCTGAAAAGAATGTGTATTCTGATTTTGTGGGGTGGAAGACTCTGTAAACATCTGTTAAGTTTATTTGTTCAGAGTTCAATTGACTTCTAGTATTTCATTACTCATTTTTTGTCTAGTTGATCTATTTGTGACAGTGGGATATTAAGGTCCCCCACTACAATTGTATTAGTGCATATATGACTTTTCATGTCCGTTACTATTTGTTTTATATAGTTGGGTGCACTAGTGTTTGGTGCATAGATATTTTTGATTGTCGTCTCTTCCTCTTGGATTCTTCCCTTTACAAGGATGTAGTGTCCTTCTTCATCTCTCTTAATTAGTGTTGGTTTGAAATCTACTAGATCTGCAAAGAGGATAGCCAGTCCTGCTTTTTGTCGGGTTCCTGTCACATGGAGTATTGTTTTCCACCCTTTAACTTTCAGTCTATGAGTTTCCTTTTGAATGAAGTGTGTTTCTTGTATGCAGCATATTGTTGGATTTTGCTTCTTGAGCCATTCTGCCAGTCTCTTTCTTTTGATTGGTGAATTGAGACCATTAACATTGATGGTTATAACTGATACATATTGACTTCTTGTTGTCATGACTTTTTCTTTTTGTTGGATTCTCCCCCTTTGCATTTAATTTATTGTCACACCCAATGGATTGAGTCTGCTGTGTTTCATGGGGTTGTGATCCTCATTGTCTTTTCTTATGATATTGTCTAAAAAATTTTGGAGTGCTGGTTTGGTATTCATGAAGTTCCTAAGGTGCTCTTTGTCATGAAAGTATCTTATTTCTCCATCCATTTTGAAAGATAGTTTTGCAGGGTACATCAATCTGGGTTGGAGGCTGTTTTCCTTTAGGGCTTGGAATATGTCACTCCAAGCTCTTCTTGCCTTGATGGTTTGTGCTGAGAAGTCTGCTGTGATTCTGATGGGCTTTCCTTTGTATGTGATTTGTTTCTTTTCTCTGACTGCTTGGAGAACTTTGTTTTTCTGTTGTGTTTCTGGAATCTTAACAATTATATGCCTATGTGTAGATTTTTTTTGATCAAGGCTATTTGGAGTCCTATATGCCCCACTTATCTGTATGTCAAGTTCTTTTCCCCTGCTTGGGAAGTTTTCTGCCATTACTTCTGTGAAGAGATTTTTTTATGTCATGTGCATTCTCTCCTGTTTCTTCTTTGACTCTGATCCGTCTTATGTTATTCTTCTTTGCATCATCTACAGCTACTGGATTGATTTCTCTTGGACCCTTACAATTTTGAAGCAATTTTTCTTTTCCTGGCCACTAATTGCAATCTTATCTTCTATATCTGAAATTCTGTCCTCACATTGGCTCATTCTGCTGTGTAGACTTTCAATAGAGTTTTTCATCTCCTGGAAATGTATTTGTATCTGTTTTATGGATTCCATTCGTTTCCTATGTTGGGATTCCATCATGTTCCTGAGCTCCTCTCTAGATTTATTAATCATGTCTTGCACTAGGAGCACAATCTCTGTTGTTATGTGAGAAATTATTTCTGATTTCATTTTTTCCAGATCCTCTTTTGTTGCCAGTTCAGTGGGTCCAGGTGGTTGAGCATCAGAGAGTTCCATCTCATTTCCCTTTGAGGTTGCTGTAGGTGATCTGGAAGTCTGTTTTTGAGACTTGTTTAAGTATCTTCTCATTTGTCCCCAGGGGTGGGGTGGGATGGGGTTTGCTGTTAGATCCCCCATGGCTCACCTCTTCTGAGCTGGGAATTGTGGGATGATGCCTCAGAAGCCTCTTACTCTGGGCAGGGAGTGGCAGGAAGGATGGCAGCATGCAAGCCCCTTGCCCCTTCCTCTGGGCCAGATGCTGCAGGAAGAATGGTGGCACAGAAACCCCTTCCTCTGATCTGGGAGTGGTGGGATGGTGGCTCAGAAGCGCTTTCCTCTGGGCCAGTAGTGGTGGGATTGATGATGGCCCAGAAGCCCCTACCTCTGGGCCCGGTGCAGAGGGATGGATGGTAGCCTGGAAGCCCCTTCCTCTGAGCTGAGAGCGGTGGGATGGTGGCTCAGAAGCCCCTTCCTCTCTCTTTTTTTTTTTTTTTTTTGTACCAGGGATCGAACTTGGGACCTTGCACAGGTGGCAGAACCACTGAGGTAAATCCCCGGCCTGTATTTCTATTTCTTTATAATTAAGACTGTCAATGTTCATGGGTGCCAACTTCCTTCTTTCATGATCATAAGAAGAGACAAACTCTGGGAAAACCAATAAAACAAGCACCTCAACATAAAAACAAAACTGCTATATTATGTTTGTTTTCTTCAGCCAGTTGGGTAAACTGATAAGAGAGTATAGGAAAATACTGACTTAACGCAGTGTAACTGAATTTGTATCAGTTTGTTCAGTTGAGTTCTGTACTGTTTAGTGAGAACTGTTATATAACAGGCATCATGCTAGGCGGTGAGGGCATACAAATAGGAGTAAGATGCAGTGCTAGCCTTCAGGGAGCTCATAATCTCCTCAGGAATCCTGAAATGTACTTGTGTAACCATAATGCAAGGATGCATGGCCCAGCTACTACAGCGATGCAGAAACATGAGCAGCCAAATCTGATTTGGGATAGCCAGAAAAGTTTCATTCTCCAGGAAGGGCATCATTTTCTGGCCCAGGAACATTATTTTATTTTTTTATCTCTATCTCCGCTATAAAACTGAGTTGCCTGGCCACACATACCTGTGGGCCCAAGCAGGGTCACACTTACCTAGTTTATCTCTTTGCACTGGCCCATGTCCCTATGCAGGAACAGCCACTCCATTCCTCGACAAAGCCTCACCCTATAATTTCAGAACACTCTCTGGACAAGTTATGGAAGCTCTCTGAGCCTATGTGTAATCACCCATAAAATAATGATAATACTGTTTCTATACACTTGCTGTGAGGTTAAATGAGATAGTATATATGAAATTTATTTTTAAAATCGACCATTTTATAGTTACATGTAAGTCCTATCCAAAGTAGTTGAATAAAGACCCATCTTGTGAGAGAAGGGAAATGGCATAAGCAGCAAGCCCTTCTCCATCACTCCTCCAGACAAGCCTCATTTTAAGTCCAAAAGTTAAGAATGGTAGACTTGAAGTAGAGGACAATAAATTTCTCTTTGATTCTATGATCTTAAAGCTCAAAAATAAAAAATATTTTCCCTTGGTTTTCTTGAGATTTTTATATTCTATTGTACAACAACAAATTTATACCTTTCCAACAAAGCAAAAAACAAAGGGGATTTGCAGAATTATGACAATGATGGTGGCATCTTAAAATCTTGCACAGGAGGACATATGAGACAGTCCAAGATTCTGCTGGACTTGTGTTCAGATATCTTCTTTCCCAAGCCATTCATCCATCAGAAAATGCAGGTATAACCTACCCAACTATGTAGATCCAAGTTCCAAAAACTCTACAATTCATAGATAGGCATCAAGAAGTTGTTTTTTACTACTTTTGTATCTGTGTGTCCATTCTCTACAGATTGCATGAGATTAGTGAGACTGGATGACAGATGCATAATTTGCCACTACAAATGAAGTATATTAGATGATGAAGTTGTTAAGTGAACTGTCCCTCACGTCATTGAAAGAACAATTGTTTGAAAATGAACATAGTCTTCTCATTTTATATATTATGTACTTTTGTTGGAAACAAATTTTATAATGCAATTAAGCATGCCTGTTTTTAATTGAACTAAGATCTGTAGATTTGCACACATTCATGAGAAATAATACAGAGATCCCATGTTTCCTTTACAAAGCTTCCCCCAATAGAAACATCTTACAAAATGATAGTATAATCCTATAATGAAGACATTGATACTGATAGAATGTCAATCTTCCTTGGATTTCCCTAGTTCTACAGGTACTCATTTTTGCATAAAAGGGAGATATGAGTTTAGTTCTATGTAATTTGATCACATGTTTATGCTCACGTATCTACTGCTACAGTCCAGATATAGAATAGTTCCATCATCTCTAGGGTCCAACATATTTCCCTTTTGTAAACCACACCCACCTACTTTCTCTCCTCAACCTTAAGATCTAGCAACCAATCTATTCTTCATTTCCATAGTTTTTTCATTTTCAAGAAGGTTATATAAATGGAATCATATGGATATGCAACTATCTGGGATTGGCATTTTTCACCCATCATCAGTCTCTTGAGATTCATCCAAGTTATTGTACACATAAATAATCATCATTATTTTGTTGCTGATAGTAACCTATACTACAGACCTGCAATTTGACATTCAATGTTGAATGACATCTGGTTTATATTCACTTTTCCCTATTATTAATAAGATGTTGTGAATATTTGTAAACAGGTTTTAGTGTGAACATAAGTTTGCATTTATTTGAGACAAATGCCCAGTAAACCAATTATTGGGTTGGACGGAAACCGCATGCTCTGATTTTTATGAAACTGTCAAATTATTTTCTAAAGTAACTATTTTCTATTTACTGTTTTAGATTTCCACTGGCAATATATGAATGATCTGGTATTCCATCATTTTTAATATAACATTAGTCTATGTAGATCGTAAAATTAGTAAATAAATAAATGGTTCATATAAGAGCAGCTTGTAAAACACCACTTCAAAAAGTCCAAAGGGTAAGTAGGCAGGAGATCTATAAAAAAGGGTGCCAAGTACCAGCCTTTCTCTGGTTTGTTTTAGCTCACAGGACTTCCAGGTATACATAAAATGCTTTATACTCCTAAAAAATACCTGATACCATTTTTGTCTGGGGTAAGTTAGAATAAATAAATCTTTTCTTTCCAAAGCAGGATCATGAGCTATAAAGTGCTTCAGATAGTCCTGTGTTCAACGTTGCTTATAGGTAAGAGCCTGTTTCTTTTGTATTTATCATGTCTTTTAGAACTATCAAGTTGATAATTCTTTAATTTTAATTTTTTATTTTAATGTAATATAAGTGGATAGTAATAAAGAAAATATAAAAGCCATTCTATGAAAAAATAATTTTATAACAAAAATTGTAAGAGAATAACAGTAAATACACTGTGTAAATACACTGTGATCTTTAAAGAATATTTTCATTTGCTAATCTCTCAGCTCATTTCCTAGTAATACTATACCTTTTTTGCATAAAACATTTTAAGTATTAACAAAGTATCTCACATTCTGTATAATTTTGAACAATTTCTTCCTATTTCACAATATTTATTACACTTTTTGGTCCTTATTTTCATTTTCAGTTTCTCACACCAGAGACAATGTGATATTTACATGTGTGTTCAATTTATTTCATTTAAGAGTACGGTCTCAAGGTGAATCCATTTACCTAGAAATGTCTCAAGTTTATTCTTTGTGGCTGAATTGTACTACACTGTACATTTTAAAAATGTCTTTTTTATCCATTCATCAGTTGATGGGCACTTGGGTTGTTTCCAAGATTTGGCTATTACAAACTGTGCAGCTATAAACATGGGTGCGCATATATCACTGTAGTATGATGCTTTAAATCCTTTTGGGAAGATACCCAAAAGGGGAATAGCTGGATCAAATGGGAACTCTAATCCTAGTTTTATGAGGTATCTCCATACTGATTTCCACAGTGGTTGCATCCATCTGCACTCCCACCAGCAGTGGAGAAGGATAACCCTTTAACTTTTTAAAGAAATGAACATGTTTTATCCATAGACATATTCTAAAGCATTGAGAGAACCAAGCGATTGTGCCACGCTGTGGCTTTGAACAGGTTAACATCTATCACTGATTATTATTAACATATTCACATGTTACTCTCGCTAAGGAGTCTATTTAATTGCTGTCTCTAAAGAAGTGCTCCAGTGTCCTTGAACAAAGAAAAATTTTAACTGTCTTTTAGAAACTGTGATACACCGTATCATTATAAAAAGACCTTAAAGCACTTTGGGAGCATGAATTCATTAACCTTCTCCAAGCACAGCTCAGAGATGTGTTTAAAGGCAGATCAAGGAAGGCACCAGAGGCCAGGTGAATCACTACCAAATTGCCCCGGTAATTCTATGGCTTATATGAAAACTGAACTGAGAGATCATTTGTTTTCTCTTTTTAAAAAAATTGAAATGCTTACAAAAGTATAAATTATCTGATAAAGATGCTTAAATAGGGATAAATTTCTGTATCTATGATAAGCTTGAGACCTATCCAAAAAACATGTTTTGTTTGAAGCTCACCCCATGGGCAGAAATAGATATATGTGTATTTGCTTGTGTGTGTCTGTGTGTGTGTATGTGTGTGTGCGCATGTATGTGAGAGAATGTGTGTAATTAACCCTTAATTCCTATGCATGGAAATAATTTTATTTTTCTTATTTTTTAATGAAGTGATTGCTTATTATGAATTTGTGCCTAGAAGAATATAAAAGGGTGGAGGTAATACAGGGGATTCTAGATTTTTTTAATAATTTTTTTATTGGTACATGTTTGCAACATGTAATGATTATGCTTCTCATGGGGAGTTGGTACATGTACATAACAGATCTTAATTCTTTTTTTCTTGACCACCCCCATTACTCAGTCTCCTTTCCTTTTGCAAAAGACCTATCTTTCTCATTCCTTTTGTCTTTTATTATTTTATACATACATATATATATATATTTGGGTTTCTCATATAAAAGAAATCATGCAATATTTAAGCTTTTTTATCTGATTTATTTCACTTAAGATCATGGTCTCAAGGTACATCTGTTTTCCTACAAGTATTTCCTTCTTTGTGACAGAGTAATACTTCTTTGTGTATAAATACCACATTTTGTTTGACTATTCATCTACTGATTGACATATAGGCCACTTCCAAGATTTTGGCTCTTATGGATTGTACTGCCATAAACATGGGTACAGTAGGTATATATCACTGTGATATGATGTCTTCAACTTTTTCAGAAAGATTCATAGAGGGAAATAGCTGAATCAAATGGAATTTCTAGTTATAGTTTTTTATGGAAGGATCTCTGTACTGATTTCCATAATAGTTGTACTAGATTACAATCCCTCCAAAAATGTAGAAGGATTCCTTTATCCTGCAGCCTTGCTAGCATTAGTTATTATTTGATTTCTTGATGACAGTAATTTTTTTCTAGACTAAGGCAGAAACATGGTGTTGTTTTAATTTCTTTTTCTCAAATGGCCAGAGATGTTGTGTGTGTTTTTATGTATTTATTGGCCATTTGTATTTCTTCTTCTGAGAATTGTCTGTTCATTTCAGTTCCCCATTTTTGATTGTCTTTTATTTTGGAAGGGTCTAATTTGTGGGTACTTCATATAATCTAGATGGGGCTGGGGATTTAGCTCAGTGGTTCTGGAGCCTGCCTTGCAAGTGCAAGGTCCCCAGTTTGATCCCTGGTACCAAAAACAAAATCTGGCATATGATCTAGACATTACTCCTCTGTCTAAGGAATAGCTGGCAATTTTTTTCCCATTCTGTAGTTGTCTCTTTGTTCTGTTGGTTGTTTAAAAGTGCAGAAACTTTTAAATTTGATATTATCCCATTTGTTGATTCTGGGTATTATTTCTTATACAATTCAGGTCCTGTTCAGAAAATCCTTGCCTATGCTTATGTCTTCAAGAGTTTTACCTATTTTTATCTTCCAGCAGACTGTGTCTGTTTTAATATTTAGATCTTTGATCCATTTTGATTTTAGTTTTATACATGATGAGAAACACAGGTCTAGATTTAATCTTCTGCATGTGGATAGCCAGTTTTCCCAGAACCATTTGCTAAAGAGGCTATTTTTCCTCCAGCACAGTTTTTTTGGCTCCTTTGTCAAAGATTAGATAGTTGACTGTGCTCAGAGTTGTTTCGGCATTCCCTATTCCATTTCATTAATTCATATAACTGTTTTGTTTGTTTTACCAATAACACGTGGTTTTTATCACTGTAGCTTTGTGGTATAATTTAAAGTAAGAGATTATGATGCCTCTGGCTTTTTTCTTATTGCTCAGGATTGTTTTTGCTACTCTGGGTCTCTTCTGGTTTCATATGAATTGTAGGAGGGTTTTTTTCTGTAGTTCTCTGGGGAATGCTATTGGTATTTTGATTAAACTTGCATTAAATCTCTCTATCAGTTTTGGAAGTATGACCATTTTTGTCAATATTTGTTCTGCCTATCTAGGAACAGGGGATGTCTTTACATTTTCTGATGTCCTCTTCTATCTTCTTTTTCAGAGTACTGTAGTTTTCACTGCAGAGGTCTTTCACTTCCCAGGCTAGGTTAATTCCTAAGTATTTAATTTGATGCTATTGTGAAAGGTATTCTTTTCCTAATTTCTTTTTAAGTTCATTATTAGTGTACTTTACATCCTGCTATGCTATTGAATGCAGTTATTAAAACTGGAAGTCTTTTGGTGGAATTTTTTGGATCTTTTGTGTAAAGGATCATGACTTCTGCAAAGGAATCCTGTAAAGGATCAGGACTTCTTCCTCTCCTGTAAATATCCCCACCCCCAGACTAATTGCTCTGGTTAATGTTTCACAAACTACATTGAACAGGAGTGGTAATAGCAGACATACTTGTCTTGTCTAATTTTAGTGGGAGAGCTTTCAGACTCTCCCTTTTTAATATGATGTGGGGCATGCTATTGTGCTCCTGGGGATCTTCCCCAAAGAATTAAAAGAATCATACCACAGTGATATATGTGCACACATGTTCATAGCAGCACATTTTGTAATAGCTAAAACTTGGAAACAGCCCAAATGCCCATCAACTGGAGACTGGTTAAAGAAAATGTGGTTTTTTTATAAAATGGAGTACTACTCAGCCATAAAAAATGAGAAATTAGAGACATTTGTAGCTAAGTGGATGGACATTGAGGTGATACTTTTAAGTGAAATAAATAGGACACACATGAATAAATACCGAATAGTTTCTCTGGTGTGAGAAACTGAAAGAGTAAATAAGGACTAAATGTATAATAGGTCATGTGAAATAGGAAGAAAGGGGGCAAAGGGGAAGGAAGTGGGAGGGCTGGGGAAAGGATAGAAGGGAATGGGATTAATATGAGAAAATGGAAAAATAGGAAAAAAATCTTTGTAAATAGGGAGGACTGGAGGGGTTGAAGGGCGGGCTGGGCAAGGGCGAAAAATAAGAACCAAGAGAGACTATGTAAGAGACTATGTTGTGCCTACCCCACAATCACAGGGACCCGAGTTCAATCCCTGGTACCAAAAAAAAAGAAGGTTTGGATTGTTCTTATTTTTCTCGAATCTTGAGGTACATTATTAGATTATTTATGTGGACTCATTCTATTTTTCTGATATGGGAATTCACAGCTATGAACATCCCTCTTGGGACTGCTTTCATTGTGTCCCATAGGTTCTGGTATGTTGTATTGGCATTATTATTTGATTTTAGAAAGTATGTAATTTTCTTCCTAATTTCTTCTGTGACCCATTGATTATTAAAGAGTGTATTTTAAATTTTTCATTTGTTTGCATAATTTCTGTGGGGTTTTGCCAGTGGTTTCTAGTTTAATTACACTAAGTTGTGATAATATGCATGGGATAATTTTGATTCTTTTGCAACTTAAGCATGCTTTATGAGCTAGTATGTGGGCTGTTTCAGAGAAAGTCTCTTATACCTCTGAGAAAAAACGTGTATTCTGTTGTTGCTAGATATCAAGTAAATAAATTTGTTCCAAAATTTGGTTCAACTTTGATATTTCTTTGTTGAATTTTTTGTCTAGTTGACCTATCTATTTGTGACAGTGGGGTACTGATGTCCCACACTTTGATTGTCTTTGGTGTTTATTTTATCTTTTATGTCAGTGGTGGTTTTTTTTATGAAGTTAGATGTGTTATGTTTAGTGAATATATGTTTATTATCTTTATTTCTTCCTGTAGAGTTGTTCCCTTAACCAATATTTAAGGCTCTTCTTTTCCTCTTCTGATCATTTTTGGCTTGAAGTCAACTTCATCTAAGAATGAGGTAGCTACTCCTGCTTGTTTTTTTGTTCTCAGTGCTTAGAATATTGTTTTCCATTCTTTGATTTTTAATCTGTGAATTTCTTTTTAGATGAAATGTGTTTATTGTATACAGCATACATTGGATTTTGTTTCCAGATCCGTTCTGAGAATCTGTGTATTTTTATTGAGGAACTGAGGACATTTACATTGAGCGTTATTACTGAAAGATATTGACCTATTCTTATCATTGCTTTATTCTCCTATTGATTTTTTTTTTTGCTTAACTGTACTTTCATCCTGGTATATTAATTCTATTAGACATTTTGGAATTGTTGGCTACATTGTCTCATTCTAGGATGTCCTTCAGACTTTTTTTTTTTTGCAGTTCTGGTTTGATAGTCATGAATTTTTTCGTGCTCTTTGTCATGGAAATACCTTGCTTTTCCATCAATTTTGAAACATATGCAGGATATAAAAGTCTAGGTTAAAAGTTGTTTTATTTTAGGGCTTAAAACATTACACTCCAAGCTCTCTCTGTATTTAAGATTTGTGTTGAGAAGTCTGCTGTAATCCTAATGGGTTTCCTTTATGAGTGATTTGTTGATTTTCTCCATCATTTCAAATTTCTCTATCAATTTCAAAATTCTATCTTTTCATTTACCTTCAGAAATTTTGACGGTGATGTGTTGTCGAGAGGTTCTTTTTGGATCATGGCTATTTTGGGGTTCTATAAGGCTCATTTACCTATATATTTCATTATTTTCCTATAGTTAGGGAGTTTTATGCTATTATTTCTGTAAAAATGTTTTAAATGCCATTTGTGATATCTTGTGATTTTTCACTAATTCCATTTAATTTTAGATTAGTCTTTGCATCATCTAGAAGCTGTTGGATCCACTTTTCATGTTCTGTTGTTGTTAACGTTTAGGTATTTCTGCATAATTGGTCTCTGATAGCAGCTCTATCTTGTATCTCTGACCCCTATTTCTAGTTCTGACATTCTCTCCTCACATTGGTCACTTCTGCCCATACTTTCAATAGAATGTTTTTTCTCCAGGGTTACTTTTTGAAACTTTTTCATGGACTCCAATTCTTTGCTAAACTGATCTTTCTTTTTTTTTTTTTTTTCTTGGCTCAACTAGGTTTTTATTAGTGTCTTCTGTAAATGCAATGATCCTCTTGTTTATTATGCCTGTTTTGTGTTTAATTATATCTCTTTTGAATTCACTGAGTACCTTACTGATCTTTTTCATGTCTTTTTTTCTCCAAGGCAGGGTCTCACTATGTAGTTCAAGTTGGCTTCAAACTCACCATCTAGCCTCAAAATCAGGGTGATACTGCTTCAGCCTCCCAAATTCTAGGAGTACAAGTGTGTGCCATAATGCCTGACTTTTATGTCCTTTTTTATCCTTGTGAATAATTTGGCTTCATGGCTTTTGATTTCCTCCCTTCAGCACCCCATTGATTGGCTTTGGGGGAGTTGGGAGGTTTTGGAAGCATTTTATTGCCTTTTCTTCTCATGTTTCTATGGTGTTTTTTGTTTTGTTTTGTGTTGAGATTTGTGGCATCTCAAAGTGGAAATATTTTTGTTGCTAGTATGGAGATCTCTTTAGTCAGTATGTCCTTTTCAGTAATGCACTCTGGACATAGCTAAATATAGTCCTTTGCCTCTATCCCAAGATCTGACCACCTCCATTTATTTGGGAGGGGAGGATGCAGTGTAACTGGCCCAGCCCTCAGTTTCTGAGGAAGGACTATAGTTCACTCTTAATGACACAAAGGTAATCCAGTTATTAGCATGCACAGAAAACCCATTAATAGCAATAACTATGCCACTACGGCAATAGCAACAAAATCAGCAATATAAATAGTGTCAAATTGAATATTGACACACCTTAAATACCAACAGTGTACCACTCTTAACCCTAAAAAGGAGATCTATAATTTTAGTATAAGCAGTAAGACAAACCAAACATTGATATACTATATATCTACTAAATGCAACAATTATACCTCCAGTAACAATAGAAAGGAATTCAATAATAATAACATAAGGTTAACTAAAGATAAAGTGCTTAATGGTTACACTGGTAAAGTTGAAAGGGCATGGAGAAAAGGAGAATGAAAGAAGAAAATTTTGAAAAATTAAGTAATGGAAAATGAGAAGGAAGGCAGAAAAGTGAGATAAAGGATCCTATTAAGAAATAATATGAAATTATTAGTATTAGATAAAGGTAACAGAAAAGAAAAAAATAAAAAGAAAATAATAAAACAATAAGAAAAAAATTAAAAATAAGAAAAAAGAAAAAGGATGAAAATGAAAAAAATAAGAATAAAAAAAATTAAACAGAAAAAAGAAAATTTCTCAAACCTCCAAATACCTGTGAATGGAAAAGAGAAAGACAAGGAGAAAAAAAAGTGAGTCCAAAAAAAGAGAAAAACTTTTCTCTATATTTTTGAATGAGTAGTTTCTTTCCAGGATTTGCAGGGTTTTTTTCCCTTATTGTCTTTATTCAAGTATTCACACCAGTTATATTATGTTACAGTAAATGTTCCAGAATTTAAAAATTGAATAATTTACTTCAAACTAATATAAAATGAAGTCAAATGTAAAACATCAATTTAACACAATTCTAAATTAAACTACAAACACAAATAGACCATAGTTGATGAAGTCTACTTAATCTCAAAGTAGGCATACATGACTGAAACCAGGGATTTGCAGTGGTTTTTTTGTTTTTTGTTTTTTGATACAGGGTCTCACTTGTGAAGGCTGCCCTTGAACTCACTATATAGCCCAGGCTGGTCTTGAACTCCCTGTGATCTTCCTGCCTGAGCCTTCAGAGTGCTGGGATTACAGAAGTGCACCACCACACCAGGCTTGATTTACAGGTTTAGATTCCAGCAAATCACAGTTTCCTCTATCTAGCTTTATGTCTGTGGGTTTGTGAAGTGGCCCCTGTTGCAGAGAACCCAGGCTGTCCAAACCCTCGAGACCAAGGCATGTCCTTGTTCATGTTGGTAATGGGGAAAGCAATCAGACTCTGATCTGTGTAGGTGTAGGCAGCATGGCAAGAGTTCTCAGAAATCATTTCAATAAAGACTTTTAATCACCAACACTGCATTTTGCATTTGTGTCATGGTTATATATCATAAATGATTTCAAAAAATTTAATCATTGTTAATTAAGCAGTTATCACCATGGTATATACAATCACAGATCTTGTCCATATCTCCAGAGTTAGACTGGCTCATGTGTTTGAAAGCATCCTGGACATCAGTCATGGGCTAGTTATAACCATCAGGGCAGTGCTTTACCTCCATGGTGACCCATACAATTGAACTGAATGGTAGATGCCTGAGAGGCAAATGTACCTCATTCACCTGTGAGTGCTGCCAGGTAGTATCTGGCTGGGGAAATTAATTGTACAAAAAATTTTAAGGAACCTAAAATGCTTTCTAAAGAAACAACTTTAAATCAACTTCAGCTAAGATACAAATATGTGTACCTATAGGACAGTTAGCTTAATTTCACTTTCTAAATATTCATGGAAAAACAACTTGGGAATGAGAAAGAAAAGACAGAGAAGCAGTCTTCAGTACTGAACTAGCCCTTCAGACCTTGGGAAGAAATGTGTGCTACTTGAAGGCTGAGGAGCCCTTTCATTACACTGATAACTAGCTTACCTGACATCTTTAAAATCGAATAGCTCTAGAGTAGGAAATAATAGTTTGAATCAACTTTGTTTGCCTCTCCTCCTCCCCACTTTTGTTTCTTTTTTATCTGCATTTCTCTGGAGCCCTTCTTCTTATCATAAGAAAATAACCCGACAAGGCATTTGTATATTTTTATTATATATTTTGAAAAGTTTTCTTCATGACAGATTAATTGTCTAACCAATTACTTTACTTTGGAATTTGATTTAAGGTTGATAGGGAAAAGATCTCATTTTTCATTATCCCGATGGTGATACTGAAGTCAGAAATGATGACAGGTCCCTTGCTCAAGTGATTAAATACATGAGCACAGTTCCCAAGTGAGCTCATTGATTTTTTCAAAATAATAACTTACACGTATTGAAACTGATTCTCTGGTCAGAGATAGATATTCAAGTGCCATAACTGTATTATATATATCTCCCTTGAGCATTTAGGTTAAGAACTACCTTCTGCTGTAATAAAAGCTGCAAGTATTCTAAGGTTGCAAGTTCTTTTGCACATCGGGGGCTTTATCTATGTTATCTTAAATCAATTCTCATGGGCACTGTGAAGTTTACTCCATGGCTTGAGTTTTACCAAAAGGAAACTCAAGGCCTAAGAGAAGTGATCTGACCAAACTACATAGGCAGCCACTGGTGGATGCTGTGTTCTCATCAAAATTTTACACCTCCTTCTGAGAGCAGAATTCTTCTTTCACCACACAATCTGCTCCTTCTGGCACCTCACAGAAGTGAGGTAGGCATCAGAGCACTAGCAAGACCCCCTCCGCCTGAAAAAGAAGTAGAGCCATGTAATATTAACACACACTAATAAAATAAAATGAAAATAAAAATAAGAAAAGAAGCACAGTCAGTAGCATAACTGTTGTCTCCCCCAAGAGAAGATGAGGAGTTTGGAAGCTGGGTGAGCTTATCTGACAAAATGAAGCAGTACCAGTGCCCACCCAAGGACTTTGGATGACAGTTCCTAGCTGTACGAATGGTGAAGGGTAGTGCTAAATTCAACATATTCTACCTAATAAGTCATTTGTAAAAACTCAAACATTAAGAGAAAATATGGAAAATAAATACATTTGGAAATTGTACTAAGTAAACCAGTACTTGAAAATTAGGAGATTAGCAGATAGTTTTGGTTGTTTGTAATTTGTGTACATTTTTAAAAATATTTCTTTCTTTGATTTTTTTTCCCCATTATGTTTATTGGTACATTTTAGGTATAAAATACAGTTACATTCATCATTGGGATCTTGTACTATTACATGAGTCTCTTGGTTCTTATTTTTTTTCCCCTTCCTTTGCCCTCCCTTCACCCCCTCCAACCTTCCCTATTTGCAAAGACCTTGTTTCCATTTCTTTCCTCTTCTCATATTTTTTCCTTTCCCTTTTTTCCCTTCCCCTACCCCTCCCAATTCCCCTGCTCTTTTAGACCTTTTCTTCCTGTTACTCAATATCATTATACATTTTTTAATTACAATATTAAGATCTAGAAGACATTACCACAGATTTTACAGAATTTAAAAGGATATAGAAAGCATATTTCAAAAATCTTTTTTGAAATAAATTTGACAACTTCTAAGAAGTACCCTGGAAGACAAATTAATGAAGCTAACTCTGGAGGAAATATAAAATTTGAATAGCACCTATTAAAGTATATTCCTAGCTTGAAAACCTACCTATATGACAACAGCAGGCTCATAAACATTTTACCTGATAAATTATATCAAACAATTAAAGCAGAAAAAAGAAGGAACACTTCTCCCCTCATTTTAGAAACTCAACATTGTGCTAATCCTAAAACTGGATAAAGATAATAGAAGAAAGAAGTATGAACATAGATAGAAATTTGTTTAACAAAACAAACTATTAGAAGTCATATCTGGCAGTATGTAGAAAGTGGTTTTGTTATAGGGATGGTAGTGTTGGTTCAGCATTGGAAGATCCACCCCCAAAAGTCATCATTTGAACAGGGGAAAGGAAAAAGTCATATGATCCTGTCAGTAGTTGGAGAAAAAGTATTGGACTAAATTCCACAGCTGTTCATGGTAAAAGCTATCAGGAGACTAGAAGTAAAACAGAAACTTCTCAACAGATTAAAGACATGTACTCCATATTTCCTGCGAGAGCACCTTATATAAATGGAGAAGATACAATGCTTTCTCCTTAAGGTGGGGAACAAGGGCAGATATGCTTACTCTTTATCTGTCCATTAAACTTTGAAAGCTAATCCCAACCAAAATAGTCTGGCAATAAAATGACACAACTAGGATAGGATTGGCATGGCAGAAGCAAAATCTTTATATGTAGATGAAATGATCATCTGCAGAGAAAATACTAAGAAATCTCTAGGAGCCTCTAGAACTTGTATTTGATTTTAGCAGGATTAGAAAACACAAGGTATATATAAAAATTCAGGTCTGTGTATACTTGCTATAAATGAAGAATTGGATATTGAAATTTAAAAGTTATGTAGAAATACAAAGGAGCTAGAAAAGTTAAAATCAAAAACAAAAACAAAAACAGTTTTAGAAGACGTTTAGTACCTAATTTTAAGACTTCTTCTAAAGCTACAGTAATCAAGGGAGTGTTGGTGTATGGAAAGACATATAGATCATTTGAATAAAACAGAGAATCTAGAAATAGAACCACACATATATGGTCCACTGAGTTTTGAAAGATTATTTAACATTAGCATTTTATAGAATATAAACTCAATTCAAGAGCCGAGGAAGAGATAGTGTCTTCAGCAAATGGCACTAGAACACCTGGTATCCGTATATAAAAAATTAACCTCAACTCTTTTCTTCCATACATGAAAATAACTTGAAGGGATCTATGAAGCTAAATAAGAAAGCCTAAAAGTATAAAACTTTAAGAAGAAATTATAAGAGAAAATATTTATGAATTCAGGGTAGGCAAGAACTACCTAGGATACGAAAACCATGATGTATAAAAGAAAAAAAATTGATAAATGAGATTCCATCAAAATTTAGAACTTTAAATAACATCATTAAAATGAAAAGTAGTCCTTAAACAGACCATATTTACAATGCATATAACCTATGAGCAGAATATATAAAGAATTCTTAGAGCTCATTAATAGAAAACCCAATTAAAAAGTAGACATAAGAAGATGATAAGTAACCAGTATAGCACAAGAAATGGTGTGCAACTCTAGAATCAGAAAAATATGAATCAGTACAATAATAAGATTGAATTATACACTTATTAGGGAGATGAAGTTAAGAGTTTTAAAAGCCTGTCATGACTTTTTCTTTTTGTTGGGTTCTCCCCCTTTGCATTTAATTTGTCATGCCCAATTGATTCATTCTGCTGGTTTTCCTGGGGTTGTGATCCTCATTGTCTTTTCCTAGGGTATTGTCTAAACTTTTTTGGAGTGCCAGTTTGGTATTCATGAAGTTCCTAAGGTGCTCTTTGTCATGAAAGTATCTTATTTCTCCATCAATTTGGAAAGATAGTTTTGCAGGGTACATCAATCTGGGTTGGAGGCTGTTTTCCTTTAGGGCTTGAAATACATCACTCCAAGCTCTTCTTGCCTTGAGGGTTTGCATTGAGAAGTCTGCTGTGATTCTGATGGGCTTTCCTTTGTATGTGATTTGTTTCTTTTCTCTCACTGCTTGTAGAATTTTGTTCTTCTCTTGGATTTCTGGAATCCTAACTATTATACGCCTATGTGTAGATTGTTTTTTATTAATGCTAGCTGGAGTCCTACATGCCTCACTTATCTGTATGTCAAGTTCTTTTCCCCTCCTTGGGAAGTTTTCTGCCATCACTTCTGTGAAGAGTTTTTTTATGTCATCTGCACTGTCTCCTCTTTCTTCATTGACTCCAATCATTCTTATGTTATTCTTCTTTGCATCATCTAGCAGCTGCTGGATTGATTTCTCGTGTTTCCTTACAATTTTAAAGCAATTTTTCTTTTCCTCCTCACTAATTGCAATCTTATCTTCTACATGTGAAATTCTATCCTCACATTGGTTCATTCTGGTGTGCAGACTTTCAATGGAGTTTTTAATCTCTTGGAAATCTGTTTGTATCTGTTTTATGGATTCCATTTGTTTCCTATGTTGGGATTCCATCATGTTCCTCAGATCCTCTATTTTTTTATCTGTGTCCTCTCTAGATTTATTAATCATGTCTTGCACCATGAGCAAAATCTTTGCTGTTATCTGAGTAATTATTTCTGATTTCATTTTTCCCAGATCCTCTTGTTGCCAGTTCAGAGAGTCCAGGTGGTTGAGTACCAGATTGTTCCATCTCATTTCCCTTTGGGGTTGCTGTAGGTAGTCTGGAAGTCTGTTTTTGAGGCTTGTTTATGTGCTTTCTCATTTCCATGGGGGGGGGCGGGGCGGGGGTGCTTCTGGTACCCACGTGGCTCACCTTCTCTGCCCTAGGAGCTTGGGATGGCAGCGGGGGAGCTTCCTTCCAGGTTCCGGGACCAGCTCAGCTTCTCTGCCCTAGGAGCCTGGGATGGAGGTGGGGAGCTTCTTTCTGGGTCTTTTTTGGATATTTTGCTAAAATGAAAAACATAGATTTATTTACCCTCATCAATCATGTCCTCCTCCTTTGGTTTGGCTGTTGGAGTTGAACCACACAAAAAATGATTTGGGAACCATACCCATATTGTTGACCTATAATCAGATCTATTCATAAAGTACAAGTACGATTTCTGATTTATAGGTGGGGAGAAACATAAACTGCCTTTGGTCTATTTTTTTCTCATAGTTCTATATCTTACTTTTCATTCCCCAGTTAGTAGCAAATACCAATTTGTCTTAAAGGATATTTTGTTTTCTTTTATGACAAGGGCTTTCAAGTTCACAGTTTCTTCTCCAGGACCCCATCAGTGCCTTCAGTTCCTCTGATTTTGCTTTCTTCTTAGCCACAGGAGTAACTCTTTCTAGTCACTCTAGCCCTCCAATTCCTTGGAGAGTTTGTATTCCCTGACACAATTTTATTTGATAAGATTTTGTTCTTGATTTTATATACTCACTCAAACTTAAAATTGATTGGTGAACTTAAGAAAGTACATAGTACAGGAGCAATTCACTTTCAAATTCTCCCTACTTGGCCAGAGTAGCTGTTTGTCATCTCTTTTTTCCTTCTCCCTCCCCACCTTCAAATAAATTGTCTTCTTTTATTCAAATAAAAAAGTACATAGTAGAATAAACTGGGAAATATCTTGGCTGGAGAAAAACCCAATTGCTTATGACTAAATTCATTAAGCATTCCACATGTAGACAAACTACTTCCCTACCTATGTGGCATCATTTGTTGTATTCCTGGAGTGGGTGTCCATCAGCATACACTAGTGTGGTCCAGAAACAGAAATGTTGTCTCCCATGAGTTACAAATTTTTTGGTCCACAGAATTATAAATTAATAAAATCTCTTCCAGCTCCAAAAATATATCCAAAGAAATTACATGGTAATGTGTGTGAGCACATATGTTATTGGATATGTTTTGACAGCAAATTAAAAATTTTGGTTAAGGGCTGGGGATTTAGCTCAGTGGTTTCGCCGCCTGCTGCGCAAGCACAAGGACCCGAGTTCGATCCCTGGTACCAAAAAAAAAAAAAATTAGGTTAAACTCAAGGATACTCACTATTATTCAAAATACTCAACAATATCAGCAATTCTAAGGTCAATAAGAAGAAATTTCCAAGTTAAAGTTCAGGTACAAAAGTATCCTATTAATGAACACTCAAGTTGATCCAGATTGGAGGGCTTGTTCTGGAATATTAGCATCCCTTTCTGTTTTCCCATTTCTCTTCTGTCCACCCTCATTGCCCTTTTTGCTTCCTTCTTCTGCCCAGTTCATACTTCTAGAGGTCCCCAAACTTTTTGATACCAAGGACCAGTTTCATAGAAAATATTTTCCCATAGAATGGGGAGTGGTTGCAGGATGATTCAAGGGCATTACATTTGTTGTGCACTTTGTTTTGATTATTATTCCATTCTAATATATACTGAAACAACTGTACAACTCACCATAATACAGAATCAGTGGGAGCCCTGAGTTTTCTTCTAACTAGATGATCCCATCTGGGGGGATGGGAGATAGTGACATCTGAAGTGTGTTATTTATGTTCAGTCTAGTCCATAATCTTATTTTGGTTGCTGTCACTACAGAAAGTTCTGCTTCACAAAAATAGGAAGTTGAAAAGGGAAGTAGCTGGTTTCAAAACCAAACTGGAATTATGGGAGGTGACAAGTAAACACTGGGATTTTTGACATATTTCAAACATTAACAGAGATTTTTGAAAGATTTTGAGCCAACTGGTGGATGATCACCTATTTCACCTTTCAAAAGAGTTTTAGTATTACTTCTCAACCACAAAAGAGCCCATACTGGGAAAGAATGGATCCACAACCCATTTGGGAATAAACCAGACTATGTCTGTTTTAGAAGAGGATTAACTGCTTGAGATCCTAAATAACAATGGCCTTAAAAGTACATTTGAGACAACTTCGAATCTCCACATGTTCTGGATTAAAGTCAAGATAGAATATCCCAAGATTGTTTAAAAAAACACTTAAAATGCTACTTAAGGCTATTAAGCCCCCTCAAAATGCCTCTCATTGCTTCAAATACAATTATCCCATCATTCTTGCTACTTTCTGAAGCAGTTCTGGAAGCCCCTTTCATGAGTGTCAAAAATATGATGAATTCTACTGCTGGTGCTGCTGCTGTGTGACATCCAGTGGAAAGTCATCCTTGTAAAAATATTATGATGTGTCTTCATCTAGCTTATTCATTGCATCTGGCATCATACAACTTCTGACTCTTCTCCAAAGTCAAAGTGACTATAAAAGGTAAATGTTTTGAATTGCTTGAGAACATTGAGTCAGGCACAACAGCACAACATACTCAGAAAAGAGGACTTCTAGAACTGCTTCAGAAAATGGTAAGAACAATGGGATAAGTGTGTTTGAAACAAGGGAGAGTATTTGCAGAGGGATTAATAGCAAAGTGATTTTACTGTAATAAATTTTTTATTTAAACTTTCACTGTATTTTTATTACACCTTATAATTTCTTAGGCATCTATTTCATCTTTTTCTTTAAAGATAAACACATTAAAAAGAAAGGACTGAGAATCCAATACAAATAGCAAATAATAAGTATTATTCTTTAAATACTTATACTGAGTTCTTACTGTTTTATCTTCAGTATCATGTACCTCTGTATTCTTTAATTTGAAGAGGACAATGGTGCTTACTTTTCATCTTCAGTGACAGGTATCAGGCAACACCACAAATATCAGTGTCACCTAAACTCTAAGGCAGTGATGGCAAACCTTTTAGAGACTGAACACCCAAACCGCAACCCAAAACCTACTTATATATCACAAAGTGCCAACACTGCAATTAATCCTGAATACTGAGTTTTATGTTCAGAGAAAAACAACTATTACTTGGTATTCAGCTCTGGGGCGACTTGGCTTGTGTGCTGACAGAGTCCTCTGTGTGCCGGGTGCAGCATGTGTGCCATAGGTTCGCCACCCCTGCTGTAAGGGAAGTAGCTTGTGGTGGACCTACCCTGTGGGTCTACCAGATGTTATATGTATTCTACTACTGAATCTCCTCACATTTATTTCAAGACATACAGATATTGCAGGTTACATGGGAGAAGGAATTCACAGTCCAGGCTGTTCAGGGATGCCAGTGATGAAGTGCTCTGGTCTGTGGATCTGTCTCTATTTGTGTCCCCTCTTCTTAGTAAGGCTTTGAGATAGAGATTGTTGAGTTTTCTGACACCTCTCATCCCACCAAGTCACAATAGCACTTCTCTTCTTTGTCCTGATTTTGATCAAATTGAGAAATAAGTCAAAGATGACTGGGGAAGGCAATCTATTTCCTTTATTGGTGAGAAAGGCTAATCTGGAAGAGGTAGCTTAGTGTAAGTATGTAAAGGGCTTGATGACTGAATCCCAGAATTTGGCAAATTTAATATTCAATTCTAGGTCACAGAACCAGAACAAAAGTGTCCTATGAGCAAAACTTACTCTCCAGAAGGAAAAGGAAGAGCTGAGCTGGACATGCCAAATTATACTTCTTGGATTTACCAATTGATGAGGGACTCTTTTGCCTAGGGGGTGGAGTGCACAAAGGATAGGAGAAATCTGCAATTACTCTACTTGTGCTCCCTCTGCAGGGAGGAAGACAGAAATTTACCATCAGACCATGTCCTTTAATTCTGTATCTTAACTTTCACATTAGGTTTTCCAATATTTTTAGTGTATAGATTCCTATCACAAGTATCGTTTTCATGGCCAAATGAGTAGTGTATGGAATGTTCAGTCATTTCTCCATCATCAAGTTCAAAGATTCTTTTCAGCCTTCCCAGAGTGATGATAATACTATAGAGAATCATTCCATTTCTAACGATAACTGTTTTCATGGCTCCCATATTGGTCTGCTCATGATAGACATTTATCTCTTTGTGTCTAATGTGAATACACTTTTCTGGTTTGCTTTCATTATTGTACAGATCTATTTTGAACTCTCTTTCTCTTATTTCTCTCTGTGAGAACTGTACCTGCTTAACACATTCTGTACGTTTCCACTTACATGATATGCAGAGAAAGTAGTTTTTGGTTAATGACTTTTTTGTTCTGAATAGATTCTAGTTCAAAATATCTGAGTTGGGAGAAACCCTAGGCAGCATATAATCCAGCCTCATTTGGCAGAACAGAAAGGGAGACACACAAACAGGAAGTGGCTCTGTGAAGTACCTAGACATCGGCAGGGCCAAGAAGAGCTGGATCACTGGCCTTTTTGGCTTGTGTGGGGAGAGCTGTGACCCTGAGTGGCTCCACAACCAGGAGTGTCTGCCTTATTTCTACCACACTGAACTTTCTGCAGAGGGTATTTTAGAAATGTTTAAATAGAACCTAACTAGATCCTGTTAAACTGATGCAAGATGAAGAGAGGGAGGATGTACAAGGAGTTGGGAATAAAGAAAGATATTTTTCAAGGCTTATGGTCATGAAGTTTAAGGAAGGCATTAACCTGGCTGATCTTGACTATATTTTAAAACAAACATTTAAAACAAAGCAACAGAACTTTGGCCTCAGCTTTCAAACCCCGGCAGCGTTATAAAGACTCACCAACTCAAAAGCCTGGCCTTGCTCTCACTAACTTTCAAGGTTGATCAGGCAAAATGAGAAAGGGAGGAGGAATTTTTCTCAAGCAGAGAGAATAATAGCATGCCTTTCTATTTTATATGTGCTTTATTTCCAGCCCTGCCACTGACTTACTTTGTGACCTTGAGTGAGTCATTTCATCCCTTTGTGGCAATTTTCTCATTTTTAATGAAGATAATAAATACTACTTTCTGTCTCTCTCATGGGTGATGTTATTAGCACCATCAATTAATATTTATTGGATGTCTGTTGGGCCTATAATGCTGAGATTGGTGGTTTGTCCTGGAGAAGGAGAGAAGATTGTTATCAGTAAAACATTTTTTTGTGTGAACAAAAAGAAGATTTACAAAAGACAGAATTATTACAGCTTAAAATAGCAATGCATATATTTTAAAACATGCTTGTTCTCTGCCAAAATTATGTATTAGTGCTTTTTTCTTAGTGATTGTATAATACACCAAAATAATTGTGGTGCAAATTAAGATGTTACTTTTGGATGATCCCAATTAACACTATGTTAAGAAATTATAACAGTTTCTTTGTCTCCCTGGAAATTACGGCCTAAGCATCATTTACTTGAAATGTTTACTGTTTGTTTAAGGCAGTGGTGGGAACCTATGGCACATGTGCTGCAGTGGACAAGCAGAGCACTCTCTGTAGGCATGAAAACCAAGTTGCTGTAGCAGCTGAGAATCAGCTAACAGTTGTTTTTCTAAACTAAAAACTCAGTATTCAGGTTTAATTGCAGTGTTATTACTTTGCAATAAATAAGTGGGTTTGCGGTTGCAGTTTGAGCACTCGGTCTCTGAAAGGTTCACCATCACTGTTTCTGGCATTGGGGAAATTTGGCATAACCATTCACTTTATTTTGAAAAATATGTTTTTAACAAAATATTAACATATAAAAGATACAACAGTATGAATAACATCTTTTCTTCAGAAATAATAGAATTCTGAAAAGTCCCTCATTAACACCTCTCAGATAGAATGGAACCTTCAATTCCTGTTTGTCCACATAAGGCAAATGAATGAGAGTTCCTTTCAATTTTCTTTAGATCAGTCCCATCTTACCATCCCTGATGTCACTTACCTTATTTATTATCTCTCACTTGGACTATTAGGAGAGCCCTTAACCTATGTCCCTCACTCTGCTCTGGTCCATCTGTCTTCCATACCACTGACAAAAGAATCTTTCAAAGTAGATCTGTGAATAGATAAACACAACATGGTGTGTACATACAATATATTTTTCAGCCTTAAAAAGAAGCAAAACACTGATACCTGTAGATGGTTGAACCTTGAAAACATTACGCCATGTGCAGTAAAAAGCAAGTATTGTATAGTCCACTTATTCGAGGTACCTAGAATAAGCAAGTTCATAGAGGTATAAAGGAAAGTCATGGTTACTTGGGGCTGGGAGAAGGAGTAATGGAAAGTTACTGCTTAAAGAGTTTCTGTTTGTGATGATAAAATGGTTCTGGAGGTTGACAATGGTGCTGGCTACATATATATAATATATATTTAAATATTATAACTCTATATATTTTATATATTAATATATATTTAAATATTATAACTATTTGTATTACCACTGAATTATACATTCAAAAGGGCCAAAATGATAACTATGTTACATTTTATATTTTTTTTTAATTAATTTTATGGGTACATTTAAGGAACACAATATAATGAAAATCATCACTGGAAATTTGCACCTTTACATAATCCATTTTGGTTATTATTTTGCCACATTCCCTTGCCCTCCCTTCAACCCTTCCACCCCTCCTTATGTACAAAGACTTTGTTTCCATTTTTTCTTTTCTCATATTAATTCCATTCCCTTCTTTCTTTTCCCCACCCCTTCCACTTCCCTCTCCCCTTCTCACCTTTTCTTCCTATTTCACATTATCCATTATAACTTTTAGTCCTTATTTACACTTTCAGTTTCTCACACCAGAGAAATTATTCGGTATTTACACATTTGTGCCGTATTTACTTCACTTAAGAGTATTGCTTCAATGTGCATCCATTTAGCTATAAATGTCTCTAGTTTCTCATTCTTTATGTCTGAGTAATATTCCATTTTATTTTTTTAAAAACACATTTTCTTGGGCCGGAGATTTAGCTCAGTGGTTTTGCCGCCTGCCTTGCAAGCTCAAGGGCCCAAGTTCGATCCCCAGTACCAAAAAAAAACCCCAAAAACACATTTTCTTTACCCAGTCTCCAGTTGATGGGCAATTGGGTTGCTTCCAAGTTTTACCTATCACAAATTGTGCTGCTATGAATGTGGGTGCACATATACCACTGTGGTATGATTCTTTTAATTCTTTGGGGAAGATACCCAGCAGGGGAAGAACTAGGTCAAATGGAAGTTCCACATCTTAGTTCTTTCAGATATCTCCATACTGATTTCCACAGTGGTTGCACCAGTCTACACTCCCACAAGCAGTGGAGTAAGGTTCTTCTTTACCCATAGCATTTGTTATTGGTTGATTTCATGTTTAGTAGCCATTCTTTCTGGGGCGATGTGGAATCTCAGCATTGTTTTCATTTGCATCTCTCAAATGACCAGTGATGTTGAACATTTTTTCATATGTTTATTTGCTATTTCTACTTCTTTATCTGAGAAATGTCAGTTCATTTCACATGCCCATTTTTTAATTGGATCTTTAAATTTGGGAGGTCTAATTTTTTTAAAGATCTTTATAGATTCTAGATAGTAGACTTTTGTCTTAGGGACAGCTGGTGAAGATTTTTTCACACATTGTGGGTTGTCTCTTAACACTGCTGGTGGTTTCCCTTGCTGTACAGAAGCTTTTTTAATAAGAAGAGATCCCACTTGTTGATTGTTTGTGCTAGTTTATAGGCAACTGAGGTTTTGATCATAAAATCTTTTCCAAAACCAGTATCTTCAAGAGTTCTACCTAACCTCTCTTCCAGCCAGTTCAGAGTTTCCATTTTAATATTTAGAATTTTAGTCCATTTCAATTCTAATTTAGTGAATGGTGAGAGATATTGGTCTAGTTTTAATGTTTGACAAGCTGAAACCCAATTTTTCCAGCACGGTTTATGAAAGAGGGTATCTTTCCTCCAGTGAGGGTATTTGGCTCCTTTGTCAAAGATGAGATGGCTGAGTGTGTCTGGAGTTGTTTCTACATCTTCTAATCTGTTCCACTGGTCCTCAGGTCTGTTTCTTTCCCAGTACCATGCTGTTTTTATCACAGTATCTTTGTAGTATAGTTTCAAGTTGGGGATTGTGATACCCCCTACCTTGTCTTTATTGCCTAGAATTGCTTTTGCTATTCTAGTTCTTGTTCCAAATGAATTTGTGGATTGTTTTCTCAAGGTCTGTGAAGTATGCTGCTGGAATTTCAATTGGGATTGCATTGAATCTATATAACACTTTTGGAAGTATGGCAATTTTCACTATGGTGATTCTTCCTACCCAGGAGCAAGGGATGTCTTTCTATTTTCTGACATACTCTTCAATCTCTTTTTTCAGAGTGCTATAGTTTTCAGAGTAGAGGTCTTTGATTTCTTTTGTTAGGTTGATTTCTAGGTATTTCAGTTTTTTGGATGCTATTGTGAAAGGAATTATTTGCCCTATTTCTCTCTCAGTGAGTCTGTTTTTTGTGTAGAGGAAAGCTATTGATTTTTGTGTGTAGACCTTGTATCCAGCTACTCTACTGAATTTGGTTATTAAGTCTAGAAGACTTTTGGTGGAGTTCGTGTAGTCTTTCTATATAGGGTATCATGTCATCTGCAAATAATGACAATTTGACTTCTTCATTTCCTATCTTTATTCCTTTTATTTCTTTCTCTTGTCTTATTGCTGTGGGTAATGTTTCCAAAACTATATTGAACAGGAGTGGTGATAGTGGACATCCTTGTCTTGTTCCTGATTTGAGTGTGAAGGATTTCGGTTTTTGACCATTTTGTACGATATTGGCCGTTAGTTTTTCATAGATGTCTTTTATCAGAGGTAGAGACTATCTATTCCAATTTTTTGTAGGGTTTTTATCATAAATGTGTGTTGGATTTTGTCAAATGCTTTTTCTGCATCTATTAAGATGATCATATGGTTTTTGTCCTTGGCTCTATTGATATAGTGTATTACATTGATTGATTTGCATATGTTGAATCATCCCTGCATTCCTGGGGTGAATCCCACTTGATCAGGGTCTATGATCTTCTTGATGATCTTCTGCATTCTATTTGTCGGTATCTTATTAAGGATTTTTGCATCTATGTTCATTAGTGAGATTGGCCTATAGTTCTCCTTTTTGGTTGGGTCTTTCTCTGCTTTGGGGATCAAGGTGATGCTTGCTTCCAGGAATGAATTTGGGAGTATTGCTTCCCTTTCAATTTCATTGAAGAGTTTAAAGAGTAGTGCCAGTAGTTCCTCTCTAAATGTCTTGTAGAATTCAACAGTGAAACCATCAGGACTGGGGCTTTTCTTAGTTTGTAAGTTTTTAATTGCATTTTTCAATTTCATTGATTGATATTGGGTTGTTTATAATTTTTAGGTCTTCTTCCTTCAACCTTGGTAATTCATACATATTTAGGAATCTGTCCATTTCTTCTGTGTTGCCCATCTTATTGGTATATAGGTTCTGGAAGTAGGTATTGATGATCCTCTGGATTTCTGCTGGGTCCATTGTAATTTCATCCTTTTCATTCCTCATTGCAGGGATTTGGACCTTTTCTTTCCTTTTTCTGATAAGGTTGGCTAAGGGTTTGTCAATTTTGTTGATTCTTTCAAAGAACCAACTCTTGGCTTCATTGATTTTTTTGTATAGTCTCCATTGCATTGATTTCTGCTCTGATCTTTATAATTTCTTCCCTTGTATGAGCTTTGGGTTTTTCCTGCTCTTCTTTTTCTAGAAGCTTGAGGGTCAGCATCAGGTTGTTTAATTGGGCTTGCTCTGTTTTCCTAATATGAGTACTCACTTCTATGAATTTCCCTAGTAAGACTGCTTTCATTGTGTCCCATAGATTCTGATATGTTGCATTGTCATTGTCATTTAATTAAAGGAACTGTCTAATTTCTTCTTCAATTTCCTTTGTGACCCATTGGTTATTAAGAAGTGTGTTGTTCAGTTTCCATGTGTGTATGAAATTTTTCCAATTTCTTTTGCTATGGATTTCCAATTTCATTGCACTATGGTCTGATAATATACAGGGGATAACGTCAATTCCTTTTTACTTACTTAAACATGTTCTATGAGTGAGTATATGGTCTATTTTGGAGCCTGACCCATGTGCAGCTGAAAAGAATGTGTATTCTGATTTAGTGGGGTGGAAGACTCTGTAAACATCTATTAAGTTCATTTGTTTAAGAGTTCAATTGAGTTCTAGTATTTCATTAGTTATTTTTAGTCTAGTTGATCTATCTATTTGTGACAGTGGGGTATTGAGGTCCCCTACTACTATTGTATTAGTGCATATATGACTTTTCATGGTTGTTAGCATTTGTTTTATATAGTTGGGCACGCTAGTGTTTGGTGCATAGATGTTTATGATTGTCATCTCTTCCTCTTGGATTGTTCCCTTTACAAAGATATAGTGTCCTTCTTGGTCTCTCTTAATCAGTGTTGGTTTGAAATCCAGTTGATCTGAAAAGAAGATAGCTGCTCCTGTTTTTTTTCAGGTTTCTGTTGGATGGAGTATTGTTTTCCACCCTTTAACTTTGACTCTATGAGTTTCTTTTTGAATTAATTGTGTTTCTTGTATGCAGCATAAGTTGGATCTTGCTTCTTGTTCCATTCTGCCAGTGTATTTCTTTTGATTGGTGAATTGAGACCATTAACATTGATGGTTATAACTGATATGTATTGACTTATCATTGTCATGACCTTTTCTTTTTGTTGGATTCTCCCCCTTTGGATTGAATTTATTGTCGCTCCCAATGGATTGACTCTGCTGTGTTTCATGGGGTTGTGATCCTCATTGTCTTTTCTTATGATATTGTCTAAAATTTTTGGAGTGCCGGTTTGATATTCATGAAGTTCCTAAGGTGCTCTTTGTCATGAAAGTATCTTATTTATGCATTGATTTTGAAAGGTAGTTTTTCAGGTACATCAATCTGGGTTGGAGTCTGTTTTCCTTTAGGGCTTGGAATACATCACTCCAAGCTCTTCTTGCCTTGATGGTTTGTGTTGAGAAGTCTGCTGTGATTCTGATGGGTTTTCCTTTGTATGTGATTTGTTTCTTTTCTCTAACTGCTTGTAGAACTTTGTTTTTCTGTTGTGTTTCCGGAATCTTAACAATTATATGCCTATGAGTAGATTTTTTTTGATCAAGGCTATTTGGAGTCCTATATGACTCACTTATCTGTATGTGAAGTTCTTTTCCCCTGCTTGGGAAGTTTTCTGCCATCACTTCTGTGAACAGTTTTTTTTTATGTCATCTGCACTCTCTCCTGTTTCTTCATTGAGCCCAATCAGTCTTATGTTATTCTTTGCATCGTCTAGCAGCTGCTGGATTGATTCTTGTGGTCCCTTACAATTTTATAGCAATTTTTCTTTTCCTGGCCACTAATTGCAATCTTATCTTCTATATCTGAAATTCTGTCCTCACACTGGCACATTCTGCTGTGTAGACTCTCAATGTAGTTTTTAATCTCCTCAAAATCTGTTTGCATCTGTTTTATGGATTCCATTTGTTTCCTATTTTGGGATTCCATCATTTCCTCAGCTTCTCTCTAGATTTATTAATCATGTCTTGCACTACATCAATGCTAACAATTTAAACTACAGTGTCAGATTTGAGAGTTGCCTATTTCAAACTGAAGGACATGTTCTATTTATGAGAGCTGAGATGGCAAAGATAAAATTGTTGACTGACTGGTTTAAGGCAGCATATAGCCATTAATTTTTCCAGTCCTTACAGTGGTCCTGTATAAAATATTATACTGTATAAAATATTGGTGTTATACTCCCTCCCTTTCATACAAGAAAACTAAAACTTAGAATGATAGAAGTACATTCCCTAAAAATTGACAAATCTGGAATTTTGACCATAGCCTGCAAACCTCTGTATTTTTTTATAGAATCAGAAATCCTAGCCAGGCATAGTGGTGCACACTTGTAATCCCAAAACTTTGGGAGCTGAGGCAAGTGGATTGGTACAAGTTCGAGGCCAGCCTGAGCTACATAGTGAGAACTTGTCTCAAGAAAGAAAGAAGGAAAGAAAGAAAGAAAGAAAGAAAGAAAGAAAGAAAGAAAGAAAGAAAGAAGAAAGAAAGAAAGAAAGAAAGAAAGAAAGAAAGAAAGAAAGAAAGAAAGAAAGAAGAAAGTAAGAAAGAAAGAGAAAGGGAAACAAATCCTCCATTTACTGGCTTCCAAGCTGGATCATATGCAGATCAAACAGAGTGGTGACAGTGCAAGGGTAACAAAGGAACGAGGAGCAGCCATCTCCCTCAGGGCTTCTCAAGAACACAGCATGTCAAAGGCTATGATTGCATCTTTGTAAGAAGGAACACTGAAATGTAAACCATTGCCCTAAAGATGCTGTGTTCTTGGACTCAATTGCAGGAGCATTGGGAGCACCATTTTTTTTGGAAGACCCAGCAAACCAGTTCCTACGTCTCAAAAGACATGTGTATTTGCAAGAATACTGGGACCCAGATCAAGGTTCCAAAGGGTGGGGAATCACACTGACTGATCAGGTATTTATATTTTATTAAGTTTATTGGTACAATTTAGATATACATAATGATCATATTCATCATCAGGAATTTGTACCTGTACATGATATATCTTGATTCCCATTCCCCTCCTCTCTTCAACCCCTCTTTCCCTCCTCCTTTACAAAACTTTATTTCTGTTTCATCCTTCTTTTCTCACTTTTTTCCTTTCCCCTTCCATCCTTTTCCCCTCCACCCTTCCTAGTTCCACTTTCCTTTTGAACAATTTCTCCCTATTTCACAATATCTATTATACATTTTGGGCCTTATTTATACTTTCAGTTTCTCACACTAGAGAGACAATGCAGTATTTACATGTGTGTCCAATTTATTTCACTTAAGAGTATGGTCTCAAGATGCATCCATTTACCTTAAAATGTCTCAAATTTATCCTTCTTTATGGCTGAGTAGTACTCCATTATAAAAAAACACATCTTTTTAAATATATTCAGCAGTTGATGGGCATTTGGGTTATTCCCAAGATTTAGTTATTATAAACATGGGTGCGCATGTATCACTGTGGTTTGATGCTTTTTTTTCAGGAAGATACCCAGAAGGCAAATAACTGGGTCAAATGAGACCTGTGATCCTAGTTCTTTGAGAAATCTCCACTCTGATTTCCACAGTGGTTGTAGCAATCTACATTCCCACCAACATTTGTTGTTGGTTTATTTTGTGATAGGAACTGTATTTATATTTTAAACAAATGGTCCTTCACCATTTATTCTTTAACCCATTTCCCATTTGACCCGAGCATACTCGCAGGTGGTGCTTGAAGACACAGTGTTTACCCTGGGATAACTGAGGCATTACAGTCCTAACCTTACTCCCAAAACATGCCACTAAAACTCCCCCTTTTATTACCAGTTTTGCATCATTCTACTATACTGATAATCTTTGGAAACAAAAGGCATAATTCTATTTCTAGCATTCTGTTTCAGTAGTGGCATTTCCACTCAGAAAATATAGTAATTCTCTATCACTGTAAATTAAATAAATGCTGGCAGCTAGTTGCACTTTTTGTTTCTAAATGGGAAATTGGGTTAAAACAGTTTTTCATCAGCTGACATGAAGATACCACTAACCTAGCCTCAGTTTTTCTCTCTTTCTCTTCTCTGAGCTATACTTGCTCTTTCCTTCCCATAAAGTGGGTTTTGCCTGATAAGAGCCTCTTCTTGCTTAGAGACTAAGCTCAAATGTCCTCTCCTCTCTGAAATCTTCCTTTCCATTCAAAAACACATTAACCTTTATTTCTTTCCTCCCCTCTGCACACTGCTCCTATGTGAATAGCTCTCAAAATGTTACAGTGGAATTACTTGTTTCATGTGCATAACTACATTGCAAAGGTAAAGTTCATAACTTATCCATCAAGACTATAATTCTTTGGACATGGCAAAGTGACCATTACATAGTTCAATAAATTATTATACATTTTGGGAGGTGGATAAATGGATAATGGCTTCATTACAGTTCGCTCATTTGTTCTGTAGCTAATTTTCCTGAGATAATTACCCAGGACTTTAACTGTTGTTCCTTCATTTGCTTGCCTTTTGTACATTTTCCTATTCATTTGTATTCCCACTTCAAGAGAAATAAGGAAATTCTCATTAGGCAGTTTTATCTCATGTTTACTTTTCTTGTGGAAGAATACATTGCAACTCTGGTCAAATGAAATTGCTCAATTATCTTAACATTTCAGTGACTTATGATTTCCCTCTTATAATTCAGCAATTTAGAAAATAACACTATATATATTGAATCATTTAATTAATTCCTTCATTTCATCGTTCTTTCCACATGTATCAGGCTGTTACCATCACTAGTTAAGAGAATTACAGAAAGACATAAAAAAATCAAATGTCTTTGCTTTTATGTAGTCTTAGTCCTACCCTTACTTGGTATGGCTGTGTCTTAACTGGTCTACCAGGCTCAGAATTGAGCTTGTTCCTGCCCAGAATTCTTCTGATGAAAACCACCAGCTTGAACAATGCATCCAGTTTTATGCCTTTTTTTTTCAAATAGTATAAAAGAAGATGCTTGTTTCCAACACTTATTTGGAAAATTAAATAATTACATAAGGTAACAGACTGTGTCTTTTCTGTGGAATGTTGAAATTTTCAAGTCCTGCCTCTAATTGTACAGCAGTTTTGTAATCAGCCAACAAATTTTGTAAACATAACAAGACTACCATGTCAGTTCACACTGTGGTCCCACAAAAACTGCAACATGTTTGAAAAGTGTGAAAACTAAATCATATTTTGTACAATTTTTTCATTGTATTTTTCTTATTCTTTTTTTTTCTTTCTTTTTTCTTTTTTTTTTTTTTGCACTTGCAAGGCAGGCAGTGGAACCACTGAGCTAAATCCCCAGCCCTATTTTTCTTATTCTTTTAGGAATATCTGTATGATAATCTGAACAATCAAAGCAATGTGTTTTCTACATACTCAGAGACTGAGACTTCTGTTTCTTCTCCTTTCAGGTTCGTGAAACCTGGATTTCCTTGAAAACAGCTGCACAGAATTACTTGGATATGAATGCATTCAGCTTTGACATGTCTTTTGCCCAGTAAATGTGCTTTACTGATTCATGCAGGAGAATAAAAATGGTGGGAGTCGGTATGACCATGTGCAGAAACCACAGGTTGTGAAGACCTGGGAGTGTCTCTATATGTTTATTAGATTACTTACTGTGTCTATTTCATAGAGTTGTTAAAAGGAGAATTATGAAGACCAAAATAGAGACATTGAGTTAGAAGTTCTCAATAAATGGTTTCTCTTGAAATGAGAACTAAAATAAAGCCTATTATAATAACATTTACCAAAATGGAGACTTTGATAAAAAAAAGGAAAGCAAAAACAAAACAAAAAATTATTGTCTTTATATTCCCTTCATAGCTCTGGCTTTCTTTTGAGAGAGTTTATTTTTTAATTCAAGGAATGGGTGTCTCAAATGGAACTGGTACTCTCTTTTTTTCTTCAATACTCATTGTGTTCTAAAGCCAGTCTATTTTAAGACCACACTTTTGAAACTTTTTCCATCAAAGGCTCACTGCTGAGTACAGTGGAGAGCATAATATTAACTCATATGGGGGAGTAGATGGAGGCTAGAAACCCACCAGAAGCCATTTAGATGTCTTGTAAAATGTGTGCAAGTTTTGCATTCTGCTCCATAATACAGTGATGTTTGTTTTGATAAGAAATAACAATTTTAGCATACTGACCAAATACATTAATTTCAAAAAAGCTGAAAATTAGCTCTAGAGAAAAGTGAGCCATGTTTATCCTGATGAATATCCATATATCCATGGAATATCAGTTTGAGAAATGCTGAGATGTTATAACCAATCGCCAAGATTGTCCTCCAAATAATAGATGAGTGAAATTCTTATCTCCAAAAGTCTATTTTTCTCCACACACCTAAGTCAATTGTTCTCTGGGACAATTTCTTGTGAACTTTTAAGATAAATTGGAGCAACTTTTCAAGATCTTGATTGATCTTAAAATTATTTTAAGCACTTTTTGAGCAGCAAATAAATCAGCAAAACCAAATGCCAAGAAGCTGCACTGTAAGACTTTGGCTCCATTACTTTCTTCTCCAAGAAGATACCTGTAACTATTCAGAATTATCCACTTGTTATCCCGTAGCCTAGAGACATTGTTTCAACTGGGCATAGTGACTCACACCTATAATCCCAGCACTCTGGAAGTTGAGGCAGGAGGATCCCCTTGGCCACATAGTGAGTTCAAGACCAGCCTAAATTACAATAGCAAGATCCTGCCTCAACCCTCCCCAACACAAAATATTATAACTTCTTATGCTAACTGCTGTCTACTTCCAGTAGTACAGACATCTTTTTTTTTTTCTTTTTGGTATCGGGGATCGAACACAGGAACTTGCTCTTTTCAGGAAGGTGACAGAACCACTGAGCTACAACCCCAGCCAGAGACATCTTTTTTCTTTTATCAAAATATAACTGGATGGGGCTGTCATGTGCTTCAGCATAGAGTACTTGTTTACTGTGTGCAGGCCTGGGTTTGATCATCAGCACCAGAAAAGAAAATTTAAAAAAAGAATACAACTGGGCCAGGGACTTTGCTCAGTGGTTCTGCCACCTGCCTCGCAAGCTCAAGGACTGGAGTTCGATCCCTGGTACCAAAAAAAAAAAAAAAAAAAAAAATTAAAAAAGAAAACAACCTGAATGCATAAAAAAAAAATTAAAAAAGAATACAACCTGAATGCATCAAGAAGATAAGTCATTTGGTTGTGTAGCAAGAAATACCGTGGTACTTCCATTCACAAAGTTAATTTGTTCTATGCTTTGGAAAAGATGGCCATGTTTGTTTTTATATCAGAAAGATGGCCACAGTCCTTTTTGGCACCTGATGCAGTATTTACAAACAAAAAATTAACCAAATGCTTGCAAATAAAAGCATTCATGAACTGAGATGCCAGTGTTTCATTTTTAATACATTTTGCTACTGCAAAGTTTCATTCTTTGGTCATGTATTAAAACACTAATGAATACTGTTGTATTATGGTTCTCTCAAAAAATCAAACCAATCAAGCCTATATATGCTGAAAGACATTTGAAGAAAGTGGCTCATGCTATCACGGAGGCTTAGCAAGTCCAAACTCTGAAAAATGGGCTGGCAGACTAGAGACCAGGGAAAAGCCAACACTCTCTGAATCTTAGGAGTTGGATCACATTCTGGGATAGCATTCCCTTTTGCTCATGGTAGGTCAGCCTTTTGTTCTCTACAGGACTACAGCTTATTAGATGAGGCCCACAATGTGGAGTGTAATTTGCTTTACTCTAATTTAAAAGTAAATCTCATCCAAAAGTATTCTCATAGAAACTTACGCAACAATATTTTACCATATAGGCATAGCTCAGTCAAGTTGACACATAAAACTAACCTGTCATCTAGATTGTCTACCCATTCATTTACACAGCTCTGATTGGAGCAACATGTGGAGAAAAAGGACATTAATATATTCATTTTTTCAGTATAGTAAAAAATACAAAGCTGGGTGGATTGTGAATCCTACTAAAGAACAAAAAACGTAAGTTAGTGGCCAAATTTAAATTTGATTATGATTTTAAAAACAGAGAAGCAATTATACACATAGATTATTATCAAACAAGCATGAAAAGAATTTCTTATCCAAATGTAATTATGGGTAATGAAGTCAACTGTGTCAACTTGAGCTGGGAGCCCCCGAGAGAATCAAAGTCTGGATATGTCTGCCTGCATTATGGAGCCATGATCTTGGGTACTCTGTCTGGTTCCTGGGCCAGGAAGGGGCCCTTCCTCTCTGACACTGTTCCTTGCTCTGCTTCCTGACACCATGAACAGAGCATCTGTGCTTTACCACAACCTCCCACCATGTTTCAGTGAGTCAGCTCACTAGGCACTGAAAGCCTCAAACCAAGAGCCAAATTAAACTTCTCCTTCTTTAAGTCATAGGTATGAGGGACTGCGTCCCAGTGACAGGAAATAACTAATACAGTAATTTTGTGGGGAATTGTTGTAAACTTATACAGCATCAGGAAAAGCAAAATTAAACTAACCCTAGGCCTAAGTGAAATAATTTACCAAGAAATCTGGTTAATACTGGTATACAATACAACTGAACAGGAAGTGGTGAATATTGGTTATTTTAGACAGGATTTAAGCAAACTTGTGGGTACCACATATTTGGTGTTTGCATGCAAAAATATATTAGACTGAAGTAACTCTTCACCCACTGTTTAAGGAAATTGATTACATTGAGATATCCATTATCTGGCTGACTCCATTTGACAGATTGTTTTTAAAATGTTATTTGAGATAATATAAGTGATATTTTTGGTCCCCTAATATGTTTTATAGCTATAATTTATAAATCCAGTGCAAAAAAGTGCCAATTTTAAGACCTTTTCTATATTTTGGGGGCCCCAAACAAGCCAGAGCCATCTAGACATTAGGTAAAATAGAATCAGAGACTTTTTCCTCACTCACTTGTTGCAGACTGGAAGCGGCCTCTGCAGCTGTGGTATTCACATTGTCCGACTGCAGCAAAAAGAACCTAAATACTGTGGCAATTCTGCATTCTTCTGAAGAAGTTTTCCATTCTGAAATCTGCAGGGAAGCGTAATCTTCACCTGGCTGATTAAATACGGGCATTAGTTAAGTGGAAGTGACTAGTCACGATAGTTACACTAAATTCAGAGGCTTCTGTCCAAGCTTGAGGCACATCAAGCTCTGCGTAAGCTCCTGAGAATTTTCTATAGAACTAGTCTACCAGCAGGCCAAGAGTCAGGCTTATACTTTTTAAGATCTCCTGGACATGCCACACTTCAGAAATTCCTGTAATTCACATGGTCTCCTAGTAGGCACTACAATAAGTTAGTCAAAGGAAACAATTCCATATATAACATCTTCAAAACTTGGTTTAAAAAAAAAACTTGTCAGAAAACAAAAACAGCTAAGGGCCAGGGATTTAGCTCAGTGGTTCTCCTGCCTGCCTTGCAAACTCAAAGACCTGAGTTTGATCCCCGGTACCAAAAAGAAAACACTTGGGACTGATAGAAAAATAGTTATTGAAATATATAATTTCTGTGCATAGGAGAGTAATAGAGGAGATGGATATGACCAAAGCATACTATAAGCAAGTACAAAAATGCAACATCAAAACTAAATGTTTTGTATAGTTAAGTAGCACTAATAAAAATATATGTAAAATTAATTTCTTGTGCACTACACCTGGCAGTTTGCATACTTCTCTTTCTCGAATTTTTACAATCTAATCATGGAGGTGCTACAGAGTCCATTTTATAGATAAAAATTCAGGATAAGTTATATTACCTACATATAACTAAGTAGCAATTAAGAATGTTCTGGATTTCAATCATGGTTTTATTACTATTATCTGTGCAATCTTATACCTCCCTGTGCCTCAGTTTCCTCTTCAGTAGCATGGAAATAATTCAATGTACTTATCTTGAGGTACAAGCAAGATAATACAAACAAAGCACTTAGAACAATACCTAGCATGTGCTTACTCAATAAAAGTTAGCTACTATTATTTAGCTTCCCTAAGGTCACATGAAAGTTCATGATCTTTTTACTGTCTTTGAAGGTGTCCACATAACTGCTATCTATAACTAAAAACTACCCACTACCAGGGCTCTTCTTTAATACTTGTTATCTGTTCCCCTCAAGCCTTCTTTCTAGCTTGCATCATTTGTTGATTCACTTATTCATTCACTTTACTAGAAAAGCTGTTGCCAGCTTTCTCTCGCAAGGTCGTGGTGGAGGTACAAAGGAGATTGAGACATGTGTCTTCTCCAAAGAGTCTGTATTTACATAAGGCAGATAAACATCCACTGTAGTCATATAGATAAAAATTATAGAAACTCACATTACAAATCATGTCTGCAGAGAAAGACAATGTATTCATCCTGGGGAATTGAGAAAGTCTTCACTGAGGAGGAGGCTTTAGATTTGGGTTTCAAAGGATATGTAAGAGTCATGTTTGCAATTGCCATAATTTGACCTTATACTGTTATAGTGTATATGTATCCCATTCTAGTATAAGATTTTTAAGGTTAGTGTTTATTCACATTTTAGATTTGCAATTCCAACAATATTCAGGACAACATCTGATGTGAAGCAAGTATTTGATGAATAAATGAGTACAGATGAGGAAAGTGCTTGTGAGTGAGAAGTGTTCACAAAATTTTACTCTCACTGTTCTTATAGGAGTGCCAAGGCAAGTAAATAAGATGTGATATAATGTACTGACATGCTGTCCTGTGAATCAATAAGAGAAATGAATAAGGACTCCATAGTATTTTCTTATTTCTGGTCTTTACTTTCTTCCATATAGCAGATCCATTCTCGAAAGACACATCCTTCTGGGCCAATTCATTGTAATTTAAATAGAATAATGAAAGGATTGGCTCTACTGTACACAGAGAACAAATTAAAGGTGAAGGTATTTATTTTCATATGTTGGTTTTACTTAGTCCATTTCTTTTCCTTAGATTGATCTAAATCATCTCAGGTAATTGAACCAGGCACAGAATGCATACCTTTCTCACCATTATCTTCAGTGATGGTGGCAGTCTAGATGGATTTTATTGAAAGTAATTTAGCATTGACTGGTTAAATATACAAACTACCCATTTAAATCAAAGATCATGCCAGGCTTCTTCAAATTAGAGACAAAAAATAAATGTTTGGAGATTACTTCACAAACTGGAACTGTCTTGAAGGCAGTTCAAATGTAACAATGAAATAAATTATCTAAATTTAAAATATTTCATTCCATCCATCACAGTGACAGAAGCAGTGCATTTTTCCCTTCTGATCACAATATTAGTAAACAAGTGAATTATTTTTTGACAGATGGTTTGAAGAAAGGTATACTTTTGCTCCATCTAAAGTGTATTTCACAAAGGTTTTTTTAATGATCTTTAGTCCTAACAGTAACAACAGACAGGACTAAGGTGGGGTTTAAAAATTTAAATATGAGGGGCCGGGGATTTAACTCAGTGGTTCCGGCGCCTGCCTTGCAAGCACAAGGTCCTGAGTTCGATCCCCATACCAAAAAAAAAATTAAATATGAGACCACGCAAACTCTCTGGTGTTTTTTTCCCTGAGAGGCTTATATTTAATTTCCAGTTGTGTCCCTTCCTTATGGGATGGTTGAGGCCTGGTATTTAAGAATACAACCTCTAGAACCAGAAGCCTAGGGTCATGGTCCACTGACTACCAAAGTCCCCTGGGCAAGTGTAGTTGACACTACTGTGGCTCAGTTTCCTATCTGTGAAATGGGAATGACACCAGCACCAGCTCATGGGGTGGAGTGAGGCTGAAACATGAGGAGCTTCTGGCCTATAATGAGCCCTCTACAAACACAGCTACTACATCTGGAGATTTTATCAATCACAGATCGGAACAAAATTGTACTGAAATGCACAGACTTTTTTCTTATCATTATTCCCTAAGCAATACACTAAAACAACTATTTATATGCCATTTATGTTGATTAGTTATTATAAGTAACCTGGAGATAATTTAAAGTCTACAGGAGGATGTTCATAGATTCTAAGCAATATGATGCCACAGGATATAAATGACTTAAGTATACACAGATTTTGCTGTCTGTGGGGGGACCCAGAACCTATTTTCTACGGATACCAGTGAATGAATGTGCTTGCTGATGGCAATAGAATAAACACATCTCTGCTTTTCTTTAAGAAAATAGATTTAACTGATAGGAGAATTGTTCATATTATAGACACCCAAGTGCTACTAATTATAAAGGAAGAAATATACTTGATTATTATAGAAATGTTGAGGAAATTCCCATTGGGAACTCCAGTCAATAATTTCTTTTATTTGAATTTCTGTTTTTTGATTCTCAGACCACCCATAGCTCATTGCTCCTTAATGTGCCATAAAATGGTTCCTAAATGGTGACAAGTAGAAAGAAATTAAAATCCAAGAAGCTCCCCATAGCTTGCAAAACAACAAAGACTAAGCTTGCTATTGTGTTTCTAAAGAAGCTTACACAAGGACCCCATAGGTACAGATTTGTGTGCTTGCTCTGTTTAAGGTACTACAATGGTTTTGTGCTAGAGTTAAAGATGAGTGGGATCAGTCCTTGATCCTAAGGATCTCAAGATGCTCAGTGTGAGGAGGGGCTTTCATGTGTGTTCTCTGCAACAGGGAAATACTGCAGTGAAAGTAACAGCAGCAATTACTGGATGGCCTGGTGCCTGCTGGGCACTCTCAACTAATCCAGGGCTATTCTCTCTGCCTCTCACACCTTTCAGTGTACTGGCCTCCCTTAGTATGTATTTTAAAGCATATCAATGTTGTCCCAACTTCAGATACTTACTCTTCCTTCTGCCTGGATTCTGCTTTTCCCCAAAGTCCAAAAGATTGGTTTCTTGTCATCATTTAGATCTCAGCTTAAATATTCCCCTTCGAGCAAGCGTCCTGACAGGCTGGTCTCAGGGAGCTTACTACTTACTTTATGCTTGTTCTTGTAACAATAAAATACAATAAAATAAATTACAATACCTCTTATGCCCTAAATGACATCAGTTTGTAATCCAATAGTCTTGTAAGTCAGAAGGCTGACATGGACCTCATTGGGGTAACTCAAAATGTCAGCAGAGGTGTGTTCCTTTCTAGATGATCTTGGAGAAAATCCATTTCCCGGCCTTGTCCAGCTTTTGGGATATCGCAGTCCACAGCTTGAGACTCTTTTCCTCCAGCATCAAAGCCAGCATATTTCACCCTCTGTCTCCTCTTCCACTGTTATTCTCATTCTTGCTCCTCTCACCCACCCCAACACCAGAATTTGGGGAGGTTTGAATAATCTGCCCATCTGAAGGCCCTTATATTTAATCAGACCTGCAAAATCCTTTCTGCCGTGCAAGATAACACACTTACAGATGGGTAGGATGAGAACATGGACACTTTTGGAAGCTCACTGTTCTGACTACCACACTAAATTCCACCTCAATTTCTCTCTATTATGCTGATATTTTGTTTCTTACCATTACATGAAATTATTTTATTTACTTATAATTTTATTATTATTATGTATTTATTACATGGAAAGTTCTTGGTATTAGTCAGAGTTTTTACTATAAAATATCAGAAGCAGGTTAACTTTATAAAGAAAAGCAGCTTTTTTAATACACAATTCTGGGAGCTCCAAGTCCAAGATCAAGGGTGAGGGAGCTTGGCTTGGCCTCTGGGGAGAGTTTAATACCAGACTAGTCACACTGCAGCAGGAGTAAGGCAGAGAAGAAGGTTTCTATCTCAAAAGCTGGGAAGCCAGGAAGCAGCACAGGGATCAGGTCCAGACTGTCACAATTTATTCTCTTGAGAACTCCTTCCAGGACACTTAAGACCTCCCACTAGCCTTATTTAAAATTTCCTTCAGCTTCCTCACCATTACACTGGAGATGAGGCTCTCCAACACATTAGCCTTTGGGAGTCATTTGAGATGTAGGGGCCTCTTCCCGTTGTTCTTCCTGCACTGCTCTATGATCTTGAGAATAAGAGTTTGACCCACCTTGATCACAGCAGTGTCCCCAGGTCCTGGAACAGCACTAGCATGAAGCAACCACTTGATAAATTCTTGTTAAATTAATAAACTCAGCTTTGGTAATTGGCATCAGCTTTTGAGAGGATGTGCTGCTTAAACTGTCTTGAAGAAGATTATCAGATGAAGCCCAGTGTGCTTTCCAGCATATGCAAGGAAGAGCAAGTTCACGATGGAATGACACCATCACAGTGATTCTCTTAGAGGACTGGTGGAGGATGAGAGAGGCTGAAAGAAACAAGTCAAAGCCAAATCACCAGAAACTTTTCAGATTTCATCTTGTATATAGTGGGAATCATCAAAAGACTTTATATGGAGAAGTTACTCGAGTAGTTTTACACATAGGAAGACACACTGGTAAAGAAGAATGCTTGGAGAAAAGCCAAATGGGAGTCTGGAAAGCAAATTTTTTTTTGTCTTTCAAGGCTTTAGCTGATTAATCTGATGAGCTAATGAATGACAAAGTACCAACAGGAAATTGTTAAGGGGACCTAGAGATGGAAGGAGAGGGGAGAAGAGTGGGTAAAGAGGATAAAAAAAGAATTAAGATGTGTTTTATATATATATGTGTGTCAACTCTCCATGATGAATGTAGTCATTATGTTCTGCAAACATGCTAATAAAATTTAAAAAAACAATAAACAATCTCCAATAGAAAATTATTAATAGAAAATCCATCTCTTCCTGTAGGTAATGTGTATAATAGTTGACCCCTGGAGATAATATTCTTTCTTGTAGGAAATTTTGGAAGTCTGAGAATGTAAGAACGCATTCATTTTTCTCACTATACTCTCATAACACAGTTCAGAGTTCACTCCCACCAGACTGCTCCCATTTTTTCTAGTGCCAGTCCAACTCCACATTGTTTTAACGGGGCTATTGAGCAATCAAGTTTTCAATCAAGGTTCTCATAATCCCTTCTTGGGTTCACCTGATTTTCTACACCAACTCACAGAACAAAGGAAACCTGTTTAGTGGTTTATAGTAAAGGGTGTAACAAAGGATGAAGAGAAGTACAGGGTGGGATTATGTGGGGAGGCTGGCGGAGCTCCTGTGGCCTCTCTGGGTGCCCCCCAATTCACAAACTTCTCTGGAAGGTCTCAGAACTCTGTTCTTTTCCATTTTTATGGAAGCCTCATTTTGTAGTCATGATTGGTTAAATCATAGGCCATTGATGATTGCTTTCAACCTATCCCCCTTCCTGGAGGTTAGGGAATGGAGTTGATAATCCCAAACCTCTACCCTGTCTTAGGCTTTCCAGTGACCAGCTCCAGTCTTGAAGCTACTAGGGGCTGCCAGTCAATTCACTAGCTTACAAAAAGACATTTACTACTGAGAGATTCCAAGCATTTTGTATGCCAGGAAATGAGCCCAGACCAAAAATATATTTCACAGTATCATAGGAAGCATATCGAGCTGGCTTTTTAAGATTTTTTAAATCTTAAATTTAAGAAGGGCAGATTACATAAATCCCACCGATATTAAAAAAAACACCCTGAAATGTTCAGTTTTATATGTTCCCTTCTGGCAGTATGATATAAAAATTACATTTGGCAGGATATTAGAGCAGTCTGCATAACTCACCTGCTGTAAATATACCATGGTATAAACAAAAGTAAAAGAATTTCTGTGTAATGATTGCTCATATCTAAACAATAAGAAAAAGCAAAGATGACATCAGAGTTTCAAGTGTGGCTGAGCCAAAAAATGAGGAATTAAACAAGAAAAAATAGAGATGAGAGCAGAAAAATCTGATAGGTGCTTGAGGCCAAGAAATGATGAGCTTGGTTTTAAATATTTAATTTTATCCTCCATTCTCACTTCAACCCAGCTCCTGTTCAGAACATATTACACACAAACACAGGTATTAAATTTCAAATGTTACAAAATAACTTCCTAATTGAAGACTTTTTAATGAAAAAAAGACAATTAGATAATGAGATTCTGGAAAAGACAAAAAAACCCCAAGACATTACATAAATAAAGGCACAGTATTTTATAAATTGCAAAATGCTTTTTTATTTTTTTTCTCATTTCTATAGTAAGAAATTTTAAAAGTTAGCAAAAACATTAAAATTGAAATGCTAATATTTATAGATTCTTTTACTTTCCAATGTAAAAGAAAAATATTTCAAAATAATAATTCATAGAAAACATTATTTTATGTATACTCCTATATCTGATCCAAAATAATCACAACAGTCTTAATTGTCAATTCGTGTGCTCAGGCCTGCCCAGATACCATTGTTCAATTCATGCAATCTCCAGCCAGAAGCCTGCCTGTATATCAGCTGCACAGGAATGCAGACCCCAGCCAAAGCCCTGCCCAGAAAATAGCTGCACAGGAACCCAGACCCCAGCCAGAGGCCTACTCAGATACCATTGGTAAGTGTGAGCAGGCTCCAGCCGAAAGCCCACCTGGACAACAGCACAGCACAGGGATACAGAAAGACATCATTCTGAACCCAGAAATTAGTGGAGCAGTGAGCAGCAGAGAGAAGACCTCTCTGAGACTTGTTGAGAATTGAAGCCCACTGGGAGAACAAAGAGTCACTTCAATAAAGGCACAACAGACTGCAGCAATGGAAATAAGGAGACACCTAAGAAAAAAAAAGACTCAAAACCAGACTTCCAGATCACCAAAGGCAACCAGAAGGGGCAACAAGATGGAACAATCTGATACTCAACCACCTGGATTCCCTGAACTGGCAACAAAAGAGCATCAGGAAAAAAAATCAGAAATAATTTCTCTGATACCAACAGAGATTGTGTCCATAGTGTGAGACATGACTAATAATTCTAGAGCAGACACAGATTAAAAATAGAGGAGCTGAGGAACATGATGGAATACCAGCATAGAAAACAAATGGAGAGCTGGGGATTTAGCTCAGTGGTTCTGCTGCCTGCCTCGCAGGTGCAAGGATTCAAGTTCAATTCCTGGTAACAAAAAGAACAAAAAACAAAAAGCAATTTAAGTATATGTGCTGCCAAACTGAGCACCAAAAAACAAAAAACAAAACAAACAAAAAAACCCAAATGGAATCCATAAAGCAGATTCAAACAGATATCCATGAGATTAAAAACTCTACTGAAAGTTTATGCAGCAGGATGAGCCAATGTGAGTACAGAATATTAGATATAGAAGACAGGATTGTGATTAGTGACCAGGAAAAGAAAGATTTCCTAGCAGGGGACCATGAGAAATCAATCCAGCAGCTGCTAGAAGATACAAAGAATAACATGACTGATCAGTCAATGAAGAAACAGGAGAGAATGCAGATGACATTAAAAAAACCTGTTCACAGAAGTGATAGCAGAAAACTTCCCAAGCAGGGGAAAAGAACTTGACATACAGATAAGGGAGACATGTAAGACTCCAACTAGCCTTGATCAAAAAAAATCTCCACATAGGCATATAATAGTTAGGATTCCAGAAAACCAACAGAAGAACAAAATTCTACAGGGAGTTAGAGAAAAGAAACAAATCACATACCAAAGAAAGCCCATCAGAATCACAGCACACTTCTCAACACAAACCCTCAAAGAAATAGCCTGGAGTGAAGTATTTCAAACCCTAAAGGAAAACAATCTCCAATCTGGATTGATGTATCCAGCAAAACTATCTTTCAAAAATCAAAGCAGAAATAAGATACTTTCATGACAAAGAGCACTGAGCAACTTCATAAATACAAACCATCACTCGAAAAACTTTTAAACAATATCCTAGGAAAAGACAATGAGGATCACAACCCCAGGAACTGCAGCAAAATGAATCCATCTGACACAACAAGAAATTAAATGCAGGCAGAGGAGGTGAACATTCTGGGACTTGGTACCACTGTCCCAAGCTCAGAGGAGGAGAGTCGCCCCCAGCACAGAAGAGGTCAACCTTCCGGGCCGCCATACCACCAGCCTCAGTGCAGGGGACGTGAGAAAGGCAGAAGCCAGCAGCACACATCCCTCCCACCCTAACATGAGAAGACACAGAAACAAGTCTCAAAATCAGACTTCCAGATCACCTAAAGCAACCCCAAAGGGAAACAAGATGGAACAATCTGATACTCAACCACCTGGACTCCCTGAACTGGCAATGAAAGAGGATCTGAAAAAACTGAATTCAGAAATAATTTGTCAGATAACAGCAGAGATTGTGCCCATAGTGCAAGACATGATTAATAAATCTAGAGAAGACACAGATTTAAAAAATTGAGGAGATGAGGAACATGATGGAATCCCACCATAGGAAACAAATGGAATCCATAAAAAAGATGGAAAAAGATTTCCAGGAGATTAAAAACTCCATTGAAAGTTTATGCAGAAGAATGACCCAATATGAAGACAGAACTTCAGATGTAGAGGATAAGATTGCAATAAGTGAACATAGGAAAAGAAAAACTTCTTTAAAATAGTAAGGGACCACAACAAATCAATCCAGCAGCTGCTAAACAATGCAAAGAAGAATAACGTAAAACAGATCAGAGTCAATGAAGAAATAGGAGAGAATGTAGATGACATAAAAACCTGTTCAGAGAAGTGATGGCAGAAAACTTCCCAAGCAAGGGAAAAGAGCTTGACATACAGATAAGTGAGGCATATAGGACTCAAACTAGCCTTGATCAAAAAAAAAAAATCTATACATATGCATATAATAATTAAGATTCCAGAAACACAACAGAAGAAAAAAATTCTATAAGCAGTGAGAAAAAACAAAGAAATCACATGCAAAGGAAAGCCCATCAGAATCAGAACAGACTTCTCAGTGCAAACCCTCAAGGCAAAAAGAGCTTGTAGTGACATATTTCAAGCCCTAAAGGAAAACAGCCTCCAACCCAGATTGATGTACCCTGCAAAACTATCTTTCAAAATTGATAGAGAAATAAGATACTTTCATGACAAAGAGCACCTGAGGAACTTCATGAATACCAAACCAGCACTCAAAAAAATTTTAGACAATATCATATGAAAAGACAAAAAAGATCACAACCCCAGGAAGCTCAGAAACATGAATCCAGCAAGAAATTAAATGCAAAGGGGGAGAATCCAACAAAAAGAAAAAGTCATAACAACCATAAGTCAATACATATCAGTTATAACCACCAATGTTAATGGTCTCAATTTACCAATAAAAAGAAAGACTGGCAGAATGGGAAAAGAAGCAAGATCCAACAATATGCAGCATGTGAGAAACACATTTAATTCCAAAAAAACCTCATAGACTGAAAGTTAAAGGGTGGAAAATATTACTCCATGCAACAGGAGTCCACCCCCCAAAAAAGCAGTTCTATCTTCTTTGCAGATTAAGTGGATTTCAAACCAACACTGATGAAGAGAGGCCAAGAAGGATACTACACCCTTGTAAAGACAACAAAGAGGAAGAGATGGCAATCATAAACATCTTTGCACCAAACACTAGTGCTCCAAACTATATAAAAAAAATTAATGGACATGAAAAATAAAAGAAGCACTAATGCAGTATAGTGGGGGACCTCAAAACCCCATTGTCACAAATAAATAGATCAACTAGACAAAAAATAAGTAATGAAATACCAGAACTCAATCGAACTCTTGAACAAGTGAACATAACACATGTTTACAGAGTGCTCAACCCCCCAAAATCAGAAAACACATTCTTTTCAGCTGCACATGGGTTGTTCTCCAAAATAGACCACATACTCACACATAGAACATGTTTAAGTAAGTGCAAAGGAGTTGAAGTTATCCCCTGTATATTATCAGACCATAGTGTGATGAAATTGGAGATCAAAAGCAAAACAAACCGCAAAAATTTCATACACACATGGAAATTGAACAGCACACTTCTGAATAACCAATGGGTCACAGAGGAAATTAAAGAAGAAATCAGACAGTTCCTTCAATTAAATGACAATGACAATACAACATATCAGAATCTGTGGGACACAATGAAAGCAGTCTTATGAGGGAAATTCATAGCAGTGAATATACATATTAGGAAAACAGAGTGAGCCCAATTAAACAACCTGATGCTGAACCTCAAGCTTCTAGAAAAAGAAGAGCAGGACAAACCCAAATTCATACAAGAGAGGCAATTATAAAGATCAGAGCAGAAATCAATGCAATGGAGATTAAGAGAATGATACAAAAAATCAATGAAGCCAAGAGTTGGTTCTTCAAAAAAATAAACAAAATTGACAAAACCTGAGCCAAACTTATCAGAAAAAGGAAAGAAAAGGTCCAAATCCATGTAATTAAGAATGAAAAGGATGAAATTACCGTGGACCCAGAAGAAATCCAGAGGATCATCACTACCTATTTTGAGAATCTATATGCCAATATGATGGAAAACACAGAAGAAATGGACAGATTCCTAGATATGTATGAATTACAGAACATTGAACAAAGAAGACCTAAAAATTCTAAACAACCCAATATTAATCAAAGAAATTGAAAATGTAATTAAAAACTTACCAACTAATAAAAGCCCAGGTCCTAATGACTTCACTAGTGAATTCTACAAGACATTTAGAGAGGAACGACTGCCACTACTCTTTAAACTATTCAATGAAATTGAAAGGAAAACAATACTCCCAAATTCATTCCTGGAAGCAAGCATCACCTTGATCTTCAAAGTAGAGAAAGAACCAACCAAAAAAGACAACTATAGGCCAATCTCACTAATAAGCATAGATGCAAAAATCCTTACTACTATACTGGCAAATAGAATGCAGAAGACCATGAAGATGATCATATGCCCTGACCAAGTAGGATTCATCCCAGGGATGCAGGGATGGCTCAACATACAAAAATCAATAAATATAATATATTCTATCAATAGAGCCAAGGACAAAAACCATATGATCATCTCAATTGATGCAGAAAAAGCATTTGACAAAATTCATCAAGCATTTATTATAAAAGCCCTACAAAAAATTGGAGTAGACAGTTTCTGCTTCAATCTGATAAAAGCTATCTATGAAAAACCAACAGCCAATATCATACTAAATGGTCAAAAACTAAAAACCTTCATACTAAAATCAGGAATAAGACAAAAATGTCCATGATCACCACTTCTGTTCAACATAGTTTTGAACACATAAGCCACGGCAATTAGACAGGAGAAATAAATGAAAGGAATAAACACAGGAAAGGAAGGAGTTAAACTTTCACTATTTGCAGGTGACATGATGCACTATATAGAAGACCCCAGGAACTCCACCAAAAGTCTAGACTTTATAAAAAAATTCAGCAGAGTACCTAGATACAAGGTCAATTCACAAAAATCAATAGATTTCCTCTACATTAACCACAGCCTCACTAGACAGAAATAGGGCAATCAATTCCTTTCACAATAGCATCCAAAAAACTAAAATACCTAGGAATCAACCTAATGAAAGAAATCAAAGACTTCTTCTCTGAAAACTATAGCACTCTGAAAAGAGATTGAAGATGATATCAGAAAGTGGACAGACATCCCCTGCTCCTGGTAGGAAGGATCAACATAGTGAAAATGGTCATACTTCTAAAACTGCTATATAGATTCAATCCAATCCCAATTGATATCCATCCCAGCAGCATACTTCACAGATCTTAAGAAAACAATCCAAAAATTCATTTGGAACAAGAAGAGACGCAGAATAGCAAAAGCAATTCTAGGTAACAAAGACATGTCAGGGGGTATCCCAAACCCCAACTTGGAACTATACTACAAAGCTACTGTGATAAAACAGTATGGTACTGGCAAAGAAACAGACCTGGGGACCAGTGGAACAGATTAGAAGATGCAGAAACAATGCCAGACACACTCAGCTACCTCATTTTTGAGAAAGGAGCCAAACACCCTCACTGGAGGAAAGATAGCCTCTTTAATAAATGGTGCTGGAAAAATTGGGTTTCAACTTGTCAAACATAAAAACTAGACCTATATATCTCCCCATGCACTAAACTAAAATCAAAATGGATTAAAGATATAAATATTAAAGCAGAAACTGTGAACCGTCTGAAACAGAGGTAAGGTAGAATTCTTGAAGATATTGGTGTAGGAAAATATTTTATGGACAATACCTCAGTTGCTCAAGAACTAACACAATCAACAAGTGGGATCTCTACTTACTAAAAAGCTTCTGCACAGTGAGAGACCACCAACAGCTTGAAGAGACAACCCACAATGTGGGAAAAAATCTTCACCTGCTCTTCCTCAGACAAAGGTCTACTATCTCAAATCTATAAAGAACTTAAGAAGATCAGACCTCCCAAATTTAAAGACCCAATCCAAAAATGGGGATCTGGAATAAACAGACATTTCTCAGAAAAAGAAGTAGAAATAACAAGTAAACATATGAAAAAATGCTCAACATCACTGGTCATTTGAGAGATACAAATGAAACCAATACTGAGATTCCAACTCACCCCAGAAAGAATGGCTGCTATGATGAAGTCAGCTAATAACAAATGCTGGCAGGGCTGTGGGGAAAGAAGAACCCTGCTCCACTGCTGGTGGGAGTGTAGTCTGGTGCAACCACTGTGGAAATCAATATGGAGATACTTCAAAGAACTAGGACTGGAAGTCCCATTTGACTCAGCTATTTGCCTCCTGGGTACCTTCCCCAAAGAATTAATAGAATCATACCACAGTGATATATGTGCACCCATATTCATAGCAGCACGGTCTGTAATAGCTAAAACTTGGAAGCAGCCCAATTGCCCATCAAATAGACACTGGGTAAAGAAAATGTGTTTTTTCTAATAAAATGGAGCACAAATCAGCGATAAAGAATGAGAAACTAGAGACATTTATAGCTAAATGGATGCACATTGAAGCAATACTCTTAAGTGAAATAAATAGGGCACATATGTGTACATTCCAAATAGTTTCTCTGATGTGAGAAACTGAAAGTGTAAATAAGGACTAAAAGGTATAATAGGTAATGTGAAATAGGAAGAAAAGGGGTAAAGGGGAAGGGGAAGTGGAAGTGGTAGGGGAAAAGAAAGAAGGTAATGGAATTTATATGAGAAAATGAATAAATTGAAACAAACTCTTTGTAAATAGGGAGGAATGGAGGGGTTGAAGGGAGGGCTGGGCAATGGTGAAAAATAAGAACCAAGAGAGATTATGTAAAGGTGCAAATTCCAATGATGAATGTCATTATATTGTATACCTAAAATTTACCAATGATTAGAATGAATAATAGGTAATGCAAAATAGGAAGAAAATGTCCAAATGGGTAGGGGTAGTGGGAGGGGCAGGGGAAAGGAAAGAAGGGAAAGGAAAAATGATGAGAAATGGAAAAAATGGAAATAAAGTCTTTGTAAATAGGGAAGAATGGAGGGTGTGAAGGGAGGGCTAGGAATGGGGAAAAAATAAGAACCAAGATGCATTGTGTAAAGGTACAATTCCCAATGAGAAATGTAATTGTGTTGTATATCTACAATGTACCAATAAAAGAATTTAATTAAAAAAAAAAGAAAGTGGAAAGACATCCCTTGCTCCTCAGTAGGAAGAAAAAATACAGTGAAAATGGGCATACTTCCAAAACTGCTATATAGATTCAATACAATCTGATTTGAAATTCCAACAGCATACTTCACAGAACTAGAGAAAATAATACAAAAATTCATTTGGAACAAGAAGAGACCTAGAATAGCAAAAGCAATTCTAGGCAACAAAGACAAGGCAGGGATATCACAATTCCCAACTTTAAACCATACTACAAAGATGCTGTGATTAAAAAAACATCATGGTACTGGCAAAGAAATAGACCCAAGGATCAGTGGAACAGATTAGAAGATACAGAAACAACGTCAGACACACTCAGGTACCTCACCTTCAGCAAAGGAACCAAACACCCGCACTGGAGGAAAAATAGGCTCTTTATTTTTTTTATTTTTTTAATTAAATTCTTTTATTCAACACCTCATTTCCTCCCTATTTACAAAGATTTTGTCCTTAGTTTTACATTTTCTCATATTAATCCCATTCCCTTCTATCCTTTCCCCTAGCCCTCCCACTTCCTTCCCCTTTGCCCCTTTTCTTACTATTTCACATTAACTATTATACATTTAGTCCTTATTTACACTTTCAGTTTCTCACACCAGAGAAACTATTCAGTATTTATACATGTGTGTCCTATTTACTTCACTTAAGAGTATCGCCTCAATGTGCATCCACTTAGCTATAAATGTCTCCAATTTCTCATTTTTTATGCCTGAGTAGTACACCATTTTATAAAAAAAACCCAACGTTTTCTTCATCCAGTCTCCAGTTGATGGGCATTGGGGCTGTTTCCAAGTTTTAGCTATTATAAACTGTGCTGCTATGAACATGGGTGCACATATATCACTGTGATATGATTCTTTTAATTCTTTGGGGAAGATCCCCAGCAGTGGAATAGTGGGGTCAAAAGGGACTTCCAGTCCTAGTTCTTTGAGGTATCTCCATACTGATTTCCACAGTGCTTGCACCAGTCTACACTCCCACCAGCAGTGGAGCAGGGTTCCTCTTTCCCCACAGCCCCGCCAGCATTTGTTATTGGTTGATTTCATGATAGCAGCCATTCTTTCTGGAGTGAAGTGGAATCTCAGTGTTGTTTTCTTTTGCATCTCTCGAATGACCAGTGATGTTGAACATTTTTTCATGTATTTATTTGCTATTTATACTTCTTTGTCTGAGAAGTGTCTGTTCATTTCAGATGCCCATTTTTGGATTGGGTCTTTAAATTTGGGAGGTCTGATCTTTTTAAGTTCTTTATAGATTTGAGATAGTAGAGCTTTGTCTGAGGAAGAGCAGGTGAAGATTTTTTCCCACATTGTGGGTTGTCTCTTCACACTGCTGGTGGTTTCTCTTGTTGTGCAGAAGCCTTTTAATGAGAAGAGATCCCATTTGTTGATTGTTTGTGCTAGTTCACAGGCAACTGAGGTTTTGTTCGTAAAATCTTTTCCTACACCGATGTCTTCAAGGGTTCTACCTAACCTCTGTTCCAGCTGGTTCAGAGTTTCTATTTTAATATTTAGATCTTTAACCCATTTTGATTTTAGTTTAGTGCATGGTGAGAGATACAGATCTAGTTTTAATCTTTGGCAAGTTGAAGCCCAAGTTTTCCAGCACCATTTATTAAAGAGGCTATCTTTCCTCCAGTGAGTTTGTTTGATTCCTTTATCGAAGATGAAATGGCTGAGTGTGTCTGGCATTGTTTCTGCATCTTCTAATCTGTTCCACTGGTCCTCAAGTCTGTTTCTTTGCCAGTACCATGCTGTTTTTATCACAGTAGCTTTGTAGTATAGTTGCAGGTTGGGGATTGTGATACCCCCTGCCATGTCTCTCTTACCTAGACTTGATTTTGCTATTCTGGGTCTCTTCTTGTTCCAAATGAATTTTTGGATTGTTTTCTCTAGGTCTATGAAGTATGCTGCTGGGATCTCAATTGGAATTGCATTAAATCTATATAGCAGTTTTGGAAGTATGGCCATTTTCACTATATTAATCCTGCTTACCCGGGAGCAGGGGATGTCTGTCCATTTTCTGATATCATCTTCAATCTCTCTTTTCAGAGTGCCATAGTTTTCAGAGAAGAAGTCTTTGATTTCTTTCATTAGGATGATTCCTAGGTATTTCAGGTTTTAGGATGCTATTGTGAAAGGAATTATTTGCCCTATTTCTCTCTCAGTGAGTCTGTCATTGGTGTAGAGGAAAGCTATTGATTTTTGTGTGTTGACCTTGTAACCAGCTACTTGACTGAATTTGGTGATTAAGTCTAGAAGCCTTTTGGTGGAGTTCCTGGGGTCTTCTATATAGAGTATCATGTCATCGGCAAATAATGACAGTTTGACTTCTTCATTTCCTATCTTTATTCCTTTTATTTCTTTCTCTTGTCTAATTGCTGTGGCTAATGTTTCCAGAACTATATTGAACAAGAGTGGTGATAGTGGACATCCTTGTCTTGTTCCTGATTTGAGTGTGAAGGATTTCAGTTTTTGACCATTTAGTAAGATTTTGGCTGTTGGTTTTTCATAGATGGCATCTATCAGTTTGAGGTAAAGACCATCTATTCCAATTTTTTGTAGGGTTTTTATCATAAAGCATGTTGGATTTTGTCAAATGCTTTTTCTGCATCTATGGAGATAATCATATGGTTTTTTTCCTTGGCTCTATTGATAGAGTGTATTACATTGATTGATTTGCGTATGTTGAACCATCCCTGCCTCCCTGGGATGAATCTCACTTGGTCAGGGTGTATGATCTTCTTGGTGATCTTCTGCATTCTATTTGCCAGTATCTTATTAAGGATTTTTGCATTTGTGTTCATTAGTGAGATTGGCCTATAGTTGTCCTTTTCAGTTGGGTCTTTCTCTGCTTTGGGGATCAAGGTGATGCTTGCTTCCAGGAATGAATTTGGGAGTATTGCTTCCCTTTCAATTTCATTGAAGACTTTAAACAGTAGTGGCAGTAGTTCCTCTCTAAATGTCTTGTAGAATTCAGCAGTGAAGCCATCAGGGCCCAGGCTTTTCTTAGTTGATAAGTTTTTAATTACATTTTCGATTTCATTGATTGATATTGGATTGTTTATAGTTTTTAGGTCTTCTTCCTTCAACTTTGGTAATTCATACATATCTAAGAATTTGTCCATTTCTTCTGTGTTGTCCATCTTATTGGCGTATAGGTTCCGGAAGTAGGTATTGATGATCCTCTGGATTTCTGCTGGGTCTGTTGTAGTTTCACCCTTTTCATTCCTAATTGCATGGATTTGGGCCTTTTCTTTCCTTTTTCTGACAAGGTTGGCTAAAGGTTTGTCAATTTTGTTGATTCTTTCGAAGAACCAACTCTTGGCTTCATTGATTTTTTTGTATCATTCTCTTAGTCTCCATTGCCTTGTTTACTCCTCTGATCTTTATAATTTCCTCCCTTGTATGAGCTTTGGGGTTGTTCTGCTCTTCTTTTTCTGGAAGCTTGAGTTTCAACATCAGGTTGTTCAATTGGGCTCATTCTGTTTTCCTAACATGTATATTCACTGCTATGAATTTCCCTCGTAAGACTGCTTTCATTGTGTCCCATAGATTCTGATATGTTGTATTGTTATTGTCATTTAATTGAAGGAACTGTCTGATTTCTTCTTTAATTTCCTCTGTGACCCATTTGATATTCAGAAGTGTGTTGTTCAATTTCCATGTGTTTATGAAGTTTTTTGAGCTTCCTTTGCTATGGATCTCCAATTTCATCGCACTGTGGTCTGATAACATACAGGGGATAACTTCAATTCCTTTGCACTTACTTAAACATGTTCTGTGTGTGAGTATGTGGTCCATTTTGGAGAATGACCCATGTGCAGCTGGGAAGAATGTGTATTCTGATTTTGTGGGGTGGAAGACTCTGTAAACATCTGTTAAGTTCATTTGTTCAAGAATTCGATTGAGTTCTAGTATTTCATTAGTTATTTTTAGTCTAGTTGATCTATCTATTTGTGACAGTGGGGTGGTGAGGTCCCCCACTACAATTGTATGAGTGCATATATGACTTTTCATGTCCATTAGTATTTGTTTTATATAGTTGGTCACACTAGTGTTTGGTGCATAGATATTTATGATTGTCATCTCTTCCTGTTGGATTCTTCCCTTTACAAGGATGTAGTGTCCTTCTTCATCTCTCTTAATCAGTGTTGGTTTGAAATCTACTTGATCTGCAAAGAGGATAGCTACCTCTGCTTTTTTTCGGGTTCCTGTCCCATGCATTATTGTTTTCCACCCTTTAACTTTCAGTCTGAGTTTCTTTTTGAATTAAGTGTGCTTCTTTTATGCAGCATATTGTTGGGTTTTGCTTCTTGACCCATTCTGCCAGTCTATTTCTTTTGATTGGTGAATTGAGACCATTAACGTTGTTGGTTATAACTGAAAAGTATTGACTTGTCATTGCCATGACTTTTTCTTTTTGTTGGGTTCTCACCCTTTCCATTTAATTTCCTATCATGCCAGATGGGTTCATTCTGCTCTGCTTCCTGGGGTTGTGATCCTCAATGTCTCTTCCTAGTATATTGTGTAAAATTCTTTGGAGTGCTGGTTTGGTATTCACAAAGTTCCTAAGGTGCTCTTTGTCATGAAAGTATCTTATTTCTCCATCCATTTTGAAAGATAGTTTTGCAGGCTACATCAATCTGGGTTGGAGGCTGTTTTCTTTTAGGGCTTTGAATATGTCACTCCAAGCTCTTCTTGCCTTGAGGGTTTGTGTTGAGAAGTCTGCTGTGATTCTGATGGGCTTTCCTTTGTATGTGATTTGTTTCTTTTCTCTGACTGCTTGGAGAACTTTGTTCTTCTGTTGTGTTTCTGGCATTTTAACAATTAAATGCCTATGTGTAGATTTTTTTTGATCAAGGCTATTTGGAGTCCTATATGCCTCACTTATCTGTATGTCAAGCTCTTTTCCCCTGCTTGGGAAGTTTTCTGCCATTATTTCTGTGAAGAGATTTTTTTATGCCATCTGCACTCTCTCCTGTTTCTTCATTGAGCCCGATCAGTCTTATGTTGTTCTTCTTTGCATCACCTAGGAGCTGCTGGATTGATTTCTCATGTTCCCTTATAATTTTGAAGCAATTTTTCTTTTCCTGGTCACTAATTGCAGTCTTATCTTCTATATTTGAAATTCTGTCCTCACATTGGCTCATTCTTCTGTGTAGGCTTTCAATGGAGATTTTCATGTCCTCGAAGTCTATTTGCATCTGTTTTATGGATTCCATTTGTTTCTTATGTTGGGATTTCATCATGTTCCTGAGCTCCTCTCTAGATTTATTAATCATGTCTTGCACTAGGGGCACAATTTCTCCTGTTATCTCAGAAATGATTTCTAATTTCATTTTTTCCAGATCCCCTTTTGTTGCCAGTTCAGTGGGTCCAGGTGGTTGAGTGTCAGAGTGTTCCATCTCATTTCCCTTTGGGTTTGCTGTAGGTGATCTGGAAGTCTGGTTTTGAGACTTATTTTCTTGTTTTCTCATTTCGACTGGGCCCGGGTGCTGTTAGCACCTGCACATATTACCTCCACTGAGCTGGGTGAGGTGGGACAGGGGCCAGGAGCAGCAGTAGGGATGGTGACCCAAAAGCCCTTTCCTGTGGGCTGGGAGCAGTGGGAGGGGTGGTGGTTGGTAAGCCCCTTCCTCTGGACTAGGAGCAGTGGGATGGCAGCTCAGAAGCCCCTCCTTCTGGGTGGGAGGGATGGTAGCCTCGAAAGCCCTTCCTCTGGACCAGGAGCAGTCAGACAGCGGCTCAGAAGCTCCTCCCTCTGGGCCGGGAACAGTGGGACTCTGTACCGTGGTCTGGTGTTCCGGTGTCCTCTGCGTCTTTGTAGTGTGGAACCAGGTGGCTACCTCACTATAGGCCCTTTAATAAATGGTGCTGGAAAAATTGGGTTTCAACTTGCCAAAGATTAAAACTAGACCTATATCTCTTATGATGCACTAAAGTGAAATCAAAATGAATCAAACATCTAAATATTGAAACAGAAACACTAAACCATCTGCAAAAGAAGTTAGGTAGAACTCTTGGAGACATTGGCATGGGAAAACATTTCATGAACAAAAACCTCAGTTGCCCATGAACTAGCACAAAGAATAAAGAACTAGGATCTCATCTTATTAAAAATCTTCTGCACAGCAAGAGAAACCATCAACAGCATGAAGAGACAACCCACAGTGTGGGAAAAAATTCTCAACTGCTGTTCCTCAAAGGTCTACTATCTAGAATCTATAAAGAACTTAAAAAAATCTGACCTCCCAAATCTAAACACCCAATCCAAAAATGGGCATCTGACATGAACAGGCACTTCTCAGACAAAGAATTAGAAATAGCAAATAAACATATGAAAAAAATGTTCAACATCACTAGTCATTTGAGATGCAAATGAAAACAATTCTAAGGTTCCACTTAACTCCAGAAAGAATGGTTTTCATTAATAATAATAATGATGATATATCAATATTGGTTCATTAACTGTAACAAATGTAACACATTAAAATGAGATGCTGATAGAAGGAGCTGTATGTGTAAGAATGATAGTAGACAAGGGCCAGGGATTTAACTCAGTGGTTCAGGCACCTGCCTCACAAGTGCAAGGTCCTGAGTTCTATCCCCAGTACCAAAGAAAAAAAAAAGAATGATTGTAGACAACAACCCTCTGCTCAATTTTTCCATGAATCTAAAACTTCTAAAAATAAAAGCTTTTTAAATAAAAAGAAGACCACAAAATTACTATTTTGACATTACAAATCTATTACAGTGTCAGCATCTATCTGACCTTCAGAAAATTGTATTCAAGGGGCTGGGGATTTAGCTCAGTGGTTTCACCACCCGCTGCGCAAGCACAAGGACCCAAGTTCGATCCCTGGTACCAAAAAAAAAAAAAGAAAAGAAAAAAGAAAATTGTACTCAAGGATAGAGTGATCATGCACCTATTTTTCCCTAAGTAATCTAATTTCCATCTGTTGTCCACATGTAATTGTTAACCAAGCCTCCTTTTATCATCAAAAACATTCCATCTGGGTGATAAATTACATGAGTACTGCACTTAGAAAGGAAAAAGGATGTGATATCTTTTTAACATCTGTCTTTGAACACAGGGAACTATACTGTGCCATTTAGGGTCTCATTTCAGCCTCACAGTGTTCTCATGAGGATGATTTTGTCTTCTCCAATTTGCAGAAGGAAAAACTGAAATTCAGGAAGGTGTCATTCACTCAAGATGTTACAGTCCACCGCCTGCAGTTAAACCTTGATTTCTCTGACTCCAAAGTTGTAAAGGCACATTCTCCATCTATCTGATCTGTGAACACTGTATGGGGGAACATGCTTTGAAAATTTCCCATTAGATTGTATGGTAGAGGGGTCCATTTCTTTACCCCTCCTCTCAATTTTCCCTTCCTCTTGCATAGTCCAGTCTAGCTACCAGGGAATTTCATTTTATCTGGGAACACCGGTAGTGAATTCATTGTTCAGGAAGAGAAAAAAAATCCCTGTTTGCTAATTTCTGTGAAGTAAATATCCCAACCATGGCCAGTTTCAAGATAGTGCTGTGATGTTTCTAAACTCCAAGTTAAACAGGAAGCATATAACTGACTCTGATTTGAGCTGATTTCTGTACACCACTGGTTCTCACTATTCTGGCTTCTACTTTGATGGCATGAGTTTCAAATACCTGAAACTCTGCTGCCCAACACTCCTAGCTAGTCAATATCTTCAGTTACCAGGATTATCCTCTGCTACATCCACCTTCGTATTTTAGCTACCTTTGTCACCTCTAGGTCCCAAAATACCTACTTTACCCTACTACTTATTCATTTGCTACCCAAGTTTTTACGGAAAACTAAAGTTCTTCCTCCATAAAGTCTTTTCTGAACACATAAAGATGTCAATCATGCCTCTCCTCCAAAATGACAGCACATATTAAGGGATAAAATTTACTCATAGTCTTAGCAATTGTGATATTATTGATTATTCAAAATATATTAGTAAGATGTTGTTGGAAGAGCTCAGGCCCACATAAAGAGAATGGAATTCCTTAGTACCGCTAGTATACTAAAGTGGTCACCAGCAAATTACTTATGTGCTCTGAAGCTTTATTTATTCACTGGTAAAATGAAGGCAATGGAATTCATAATTTCAAAGAGTATTTTCCATTCCTTAAATTCTCCTGTTCTACAAGAAATATACCTTTTGCAAACATAAATAATAGCACATCTTGTCATTTTTGTAATATGCTTTCTATATCCTTTTAAACTCAGTAAAATCTGTGGTAATGTCTTCTAGATCTTGATATTGTAATTTTAAAAATGTATAATTGATATTGTGTAATAGGAAGTAAAGGTCAAAAGGAGCAGGGGAAGTGGGAGGGGCAGGGGAAAGGAAAGAAGGGAAAAGAAAAAATATGAGAACAGGGCAGAAATGGAAACAAAGTCTTTGCAAATAGGGAAGTGTGAAGGGGATGAAGGGAGGGCAGGGGAAGGGGAAAAAAATAACTAAGATACTCATGTAATGGTACAAGATCCCAATGATGTATGTAACTGCATTTTACACCTAAAATGGACCAATAAACTTAATGGGGAAAAAAATAGCACATCTTGTCATTCTTAAAATTCATTATCAAAATGAGCATGGTGGCACATGCCTATAATCTCAGCATTTGGGAGGCTGAGGTAGCAGGATCATTTTGAGTTTGAAGCCAGCCTAAGCTACACAGTAAGAATCTGTCTCTTAAAAAAACAAAAAAACAAAACAAAACATAGCATGAGACCACCAGCCAAATGATAATTTTATACATGTGTCACTACACTTAAAAATGCTCAGACGCTGAGCAGTCCAGACAATGTCATTAGAAATCAAAAGTTAGACATTAATAACTCATAAGGTATATCTGTAGACAGGTACATTCTTCATTGATGGCATCCTATTAAAGGCTAACAAATTAGGTACAAGTTTCTCTATGTCATTTAATATCTTGTAATTAGATAAAGATAACTGACTAAAAAAGCTACTCTGTATTGGAATGGACATTTAAATGTGTTTCAGAGATAATGATGTCTTAATGATTGCCATGTTGAGGTGCTGTGTGGCCCATGATCCTGAGTTTTCTCTCTAAAATTATATAATGGTTATCTGGAAAAGGAGTAAAGCCCGTGCTTGGACTGGGGTTCTTGCAAGAGGCTGTCACTTCCTGTGGTCCTATCATCAGTGTCAATAGGGGGCCTCGTGGGTGGGGATTGGCTCAAAACCTACACTTTACTAAAGAGTGTGTGGTGCCTCTACATCCGGTTGTGCCCAATCTCTGCACTTTGTTGACACAAATTCCAGCCTCTACTAGCTGCTTTTCTGTCTCAGATCTTAAAGATGCTTTCTTTTGCATTCCTTGGTACTTGAGTAGAAACTTTTTCTTTTAAAAATTCACTAACTAGGACAATTAATGTGGAAAGTTCTCCTCCCCAACCCGGGGATTTAGAGATAATCCCCATCTTTTGGCCTTGCCCTCCCATAGAATTGCTAAAATGGAACAAAGAAGGAGGATAGAACTCTCATGTATTTGATCCTCTGTGGGGATATAGAGCCCCAAGTATGAGAGAGAATTGAGTCTCTCCTTAACTTTCTAGCTTCCTGAAATTATAAAATGTCCCAAGAGAAGACCCAAATTGGCCAGTTCCATGTCACCTATTTCAGGCTGCTCATTTCTCAGATCAAAAGGGCACTAAGCTCAGATAGAATTTAATCTATTCTGAACTTCCCTAACAGCTGAGAACCTTTTTGAAAGTGACTGGGTTTTAGAGAATTTAGATTCCAGGATATGCTAAAAATGGCTCTTTACCAGCTTTTCAAGGAGACCCAGGCCTTAAACATCCTCACAGCAGCACAATGAATAACTTGTTCAATTTTAAAAGCTGAATGTTGTGTGTACATTCCTGATCCTTCTGCAAACATCTGAATGGATCTTTTAGATATTAGATGACAGCCAGAGAGAGAGGTCCCAGGTCGCCGGGAGCCCAGCTCCATCCAGCCAGGATCAAGCACACCGGCAGGGACCAGCCAGAAGGTAAGGACCCCTCACCACTGGCCACACCCATGGTGGTGATCCATTCAGCCACACGGGCACCTGCAGGACACCTCCTACCCACACAGCCACCTCTGGCCTCTTGATTGTACCAATGTACCACTACCTGGTTCCACACTACATGGACACATGGGACACCAGACCACCGTACTGGGTAAGTTGGAGGGATCATCACCTCCCATCAGAAACTGGAATATCTTCAAGGGAAGGGCAGCAGGAACCTTCAGTACAATCTTGCAGAGTTCAACCCTTCAGGAGGACAGGGAGCTCAACATGGAACTTGCTGCCAGAAATCTGCCTGAATCCCATGGGTCTGGGACTAGCCTGCTGAGACTCACTAACAAATATCTGCACACAGCTGCCCACGTTGTCTATTGTGACACCAGAGACATATCCTGAAGGAAGCCCTTCATTTTCATTTTTATTTTTTATTTCCAAAATTATTATTATTGGAGTTTTTTTGCTCTTAATTTTTATTTTTTTCCTACTCTTTTCAAATTTTTATTTTTCTCTTCTTTTTTTCTTTCTTTTCTCTTTTTTCTCTCTCTCTCATGCTCATTCTCTTGTTGTCCCACATTGTTCTTTATCTCTTTTTTTGTTCCTGTTCTGGCCCTAATTCATATTTCTTCTTTTTCTTTTATTCTCTTTTTCCTTCTCTCGCCTGTGTCCTCTGGCCTCACTGCTAACCTTCCCTTATCCTTCTACCTATTTATCCCTCCCTCCCCAACTCTTTCTAACTCCTCATCCTGAAGGGTAAAGTTGCTATATTGAAGAGTTTATTCACTATAAACATATGTTGGGTTGGTCCTCTATTTTGATTTAATTCACAGTTAGAGGTGATAGATTAATAACTTTCATAAATTGCCATTTTTCAAAGATGTACTTGATGTTGATGGTATCACTTGGGCTAAGGTGTTGTGATTGATCTAGTCAGTGGTCCTTCATGGTATAATGAAAATGAGATAGCCTCAGAGCCATTAGAGACTCAAAACTTAAAGACAGCTATATCTGGAAGGCATCTCTGAGAAGGAATCATTCCATAAGGGTTCTAATTAAAAGCAACAAAGATACTTACAATAGGGGGCCGGGAATTTATCTCAGTGGTTATGCCTCCTGTCTCGAAAGCACAAGGACCTGAGTTCAATCCCTGGTACCAAAAAAAAAAAAAAAAAAAAAAAAAGAAAGATACTTACAATAAGTAATTTCAAAGTATTAATCTAGGAAATAAATCAAGTACAGTATCAAAAACAAAACTGAGAAGACATTTAAGCAAGTCACAAACTCAAACTTCCACCCTAAAAAAGGCAAATTCTGAGGGAAACAAGGTGGAAAAGTCTGACAACCTGGAAACCCTGAACTGAAAATTTTATCCTGAAAAACTTACCAACTAATAAAAGCCCGGGTCCTGATGACTTCACTGCTGAATTCTACAAGACATTTAGAGAGGAACTACTGCCACTACTGTTCAAGCTCTTTAATCAAATTGAAAGGGAAGCACTACTCCCAAATTTATTCCTGGAAGCAAGCATCACCTTGATCCTCAAAGCAGAGAAAGACCCAACTGAAAAAGAGAACTATAGGCCAACCTCACCAATGAACATACATGCAAAAATCCTGAATAAGATACTGGCAAATAGAATGCAGAAGGTCATTAAGAAGATCACACACCCTGACCAAGTGGGATTCATTCCAGGGATCCAGGGATGGTTCAAAATATGAAAATCAATAAATGTAATATACTATATCAATAGAGCCAAGGACAAAAGCCATATGATCATCTCCATAGATGCAGAAAAAGCATTTGTCAAAATCCAACATGCATTCATGATAAAAATCCTACAAAAAATTGGAATAGACAGGTTCTACCTCAATCTGATAAAAGCCATCTATGAAAAACCAACAGTCATTATCATAGTAAATGGTCAAAAACTAAAATCTTTCACAGTAAAATCAGGAACAAGACAAGGATGTCCACTATCACCACTCTTGTTCAATATAGTTTTGGAAACATTAACCACAGCAATTAGACAATAGAAAGAAATAAAAGGAATAAAGATAGGAAAGGAATGAGTTAAACTTTCACTATTTGCAGATGACATGATACTCTATATAGAAGACCCCAAGACCTCCACCAAAAGTCTTCTAGACTTAATAAACAAATTCAGTAGAGTACCTGGATACAAGGTCAACACACAAAAATCAATAGCTTTCCTCCACACGAACAACAGACTCACTGACACAGAAATAGGGGAATCAATTCCTTTCACAACAGCATCCAAAAAACTGAAATACCTAGGAATCAACCTAACAAAAGAAATCAAAGATCTCTTCTCTGAAAACTGTAACACTCTGAAAAGAGAGATTGAAGATGATATCAGAAAATGGACAGACATCCCCCACTCCTGGGTAGCAAGGATTAACATAGTGAAAATGTCCATACTTCCAAAACTGCTAGATAGACTCAACGCAATCCCAATTGATATCCCTCTGCATACTTCACGGACGTTTTCAATCCAAATATTCATTTGGAACAAGAAGAGACCCAGAATAGCAAAAGTGATTCTAGGTAACAGAGACATATCAGGGGGTAACACAACCCCCAACTTGAAACTATACTACAAAGCTACCGTGATAAATACAGCATGGTACTGGCAAAGAAATAGACTTGAGGACCAGTGGAACAGATTAGAAGATGCAGAAACAATGCCAGACACTCTCAGCCATCTCATCTTCAACAAAGGAGCCAAACACCCTCACTGGAGGAAAGATAGCCTCTTTAATAAATGGTGTAGGAAAAGATTTATGAACAAAACCTCAGTTACCTTTAAACTAGCACAAACAATCAACAAGTGGGATTTGTTATTGAAAAGCTTCTGCACAGAAAGAGAAACTACCAACAGTGTGAAGAAACAACCCACAAGGTGGGAAAAAATCTTCACCTGCTGTTCCTCAGACAAATGTCTACTATCTAGAATCTATAGAGAACTTAAAAAAATCAGACCTCCCAAATTTGAAGACCCAGTCCAAAAATTGGCATCTGAAAAGAACAGACATTTCTCAGACAAAGAAGTAGAAATAGCAAATAAATACATGAAAAAAATGTTCAACATCACTGGTCATTTGAGAGATGCAAATGAAAACAATGCTGAGATTTCATCTCATCCCAGAAAGAACGGCTGCCATCATGAAATCAACCAATAACAAATGCCGGCAGGGCTGTGGGGAAAGAAGCACACTGCTCCACTGCTGGTGAGAGTGTTGATTGGTGTAACCACTGTGGAAATCAGTATGGAGATACCTCAAAGAACTAGGACTGAAAGTCCCATTTGACCCAGCTATTCCACTGCTGGGTATCTTCCCCAAAGAATTAAAAGAATCCTACTACAGGGATACATGTGCACTCATGTTCATAGCAACACAGTTTGTAATAGCTAAAACTTGGAAGCAGCCTAATTGCCCATCAACTGGAGACTGGATAAAGAAAATGTGGGTTTTTTTTAATAAAATGGAGTACTACTCAGCCATATAAAATGAGAAATTAGAGACATTTATAGCTAAATTGATGCACATTGAGTTGATACTCTTAAGTGAAATAAATAGGACAAACATGTAAATACCAAATAGTTTCTCTAGTGTGAGAAACTGAAAGTGTAAATAAGTACTAAAAGATATAATAGATAATTTGAAATATGAAGAAAAAGAGCAAAAGGGAAGGGGAAGTGGGAGGGGTAGAGGAAAAGAAAGAAGGAAATGGAATTAATGTGAGAAAATGAAAAAATGGAAACAAAATCTTTGTAAATAGGGAGAGATGGAGGGGTTGAAAGGAGGGCAGGGGAATTGGGAAAAAATAAGAACCAAGAGAGATTATGTAAAGGTTCAAATTTCCAATGATGAATGTCATTATATTATATGCCTAAAATGTACCAATAAAATTAATTTTAAAAATGGGGAAAGTATTATAGGCTGGATATCTAGATAAAATCATAAAATCAATTGCTCCCTCTATACCACTGATGTAACCAATCTTCTTTTGCTGAGTATTCAACAACTGAGGTTTGGGAAACCAAACCTAAAAAACTCAACTGGACTAAGTGGAAAATCAATATTTCTGGAGGGGTTGAAAAATAAGTGCCAGGAGAGATTATGTAAAGATGCAAATTTCCAACAATGAATCTCATTATATTGTATACCTAAAATTTACCAATAAAATTAATTAAAAGAAAAAAAAGGAAGAAGGAGAAAAAAAACAGAAAAAAAATATTTTGGCCATAGCCCTCCAAGGTTAGCCAGGACCCAAGACATGAGGGAATCTTTTTACAGGATCCTACAGTTTTGGTGAGTTACCCAACGTTCTGATTATTGGACCCCGGCGGACAAGAATCAACCACTGTGCATCATGCTAGGAGAAGCATCACTGAAGGGAAAAATGTTCCCATTCTTCCAAGGAGTTCCATGTGGTCTAGCACAGACTGTGATACAAACAGAAAGAGCTGAGAGGCTCTAATCATGGCCCCAAAAACAATGCCTGAGGAGACTTGACTGACCTTGATATAGCATGAGGTAAGTTATGATTGACAAAGATCTCACTTCAACTCAGTCTTGAACATCCCACAACAGAAAGACACAGCCAGAAATATGTATGAGTAATAGTAATATAGGATAGACATAGAGGGGGGCTCCAATCACTGACTCTTGCTGACTGGTCTAAGGGCCAGCTGGTTACATCTGCTATTCCAACCCTTTGAAAACAGTGTCTGATGTGGTTCCCTTTCCAATCTGCTTTTGCATTCTATTGTTCATGTTTTGGTCATACGTGCTTTAATACCTTGTTAAAACTTTTTAATTCTCCCTAGAAGCTGCCAAACCAAATGGTCATACAGAAGAAACCCACAGCAAAGGTGTTAGACTTCTTCCACTGAGCCCCATCAGAAAAACCTCCCTGCTGGACACGACTGCAACCCCACTCAGCTCAAAGAAGCCAGATTGGACATTGCTCTTTTCCCAACAGCAGTTGTCTCAGAGAGGGAATAGGGGGCCCCATAGGTAGGGAAAAGTCAGGATGAAGGCCTTGTTGAGGTTTGTTAAAAGTTAATGTAATGAATGTTATCATTATGTATATCTAAAATGTACTAATAAATGTTTTGCTTCAAAAGTAAAAGTTAATGGAGAGACTTACTCAGGGCTGCCAGAGGTGGCTTCTGCCTCTGCAGATTAGGTTTAAGCAGTAGAAAGAGAAAGGCAAAGAAGCTAAGCTCAGGAAGGTTGGAAATAGTATGATTAACATAAACCCTTTTACTTAATCCTTAAGCCTAAACTATCTGTCTTTAAACTGCCCCAGCAATATTCCTAGACTCCACCAAACAACAGGAAAGGTCATAGGACCACAAGAAATCCAAAGGGAGGGCCAAGACAGCTAGAGAGCCAATCAAATTCCAGGAGCCTATATGGGAAGAAAAAAAAAACAATAAAAGGAGTTACAGACAAGAAATCCAGGGGCATTTCCCTTTCAAATACTCCCTACTCCCTCCTTGTCCAGAGTAGATCTCTCTCTCCCTCTCCCTCTCTCTCTCTTTCCACTTTCCCCACCTTCAAATAAATCATCTGCTTTTATTAAAAAACAAAACAAGGCCGGGGATTTAGCTCAGTGGATCCACGGCCTGCCTCAAAAGCACAAGATCCTGAGTTCGATCCCCGGTACCAAAAATAAATTAAAAAAAAAAAATATATATATATATATATATATATATATATATATTTAAAAACCAAAACAAACATAAAATTCATTGTCATTTGATTTTGAAATAAGTCCCCTTTATCATATTTTATTTTGTAATCACTTTCCTAATATTTCATATTAGGAATAATTTTATTCACCATCAACTTTCATCTCAGTTCCTCTGTACAATCAATTCCACTTCTTGCCAAGAGATCAAACAACATATAAGTGCTTTGATGAGTAGATAAAATGAATAATTTTTTACTAACTTTGCAAAAGGGATCATGTCAAAGAATCAAATTTATAAAAGTTTATCTAGTCAGAAAACTCCTTGAAACAGAAGTTTGTGATTCTTAACTGTTTTTAATATGCTTCTGATGAGATATTTCCTGTGCGATCACATCTTTAAGGTCTTAAACATGCTATTATGAAAAAAATTAAATCAGAAAATATTTGTTCACATGCAGCTTTATAAAAAATATAAGTGGTAAGATTGTGTTATATTCAATGAGAAAGTCAAACTGTATTTTTAAACAAAACAACACTCATCCAAGATTAATTCTACAATTGTTCACTTTATATCTTACTTTCTGGAGTGCCAGTTCTCTGTCTCTCTCTGTCTCCCTGTCTCTGTCTCTCTGACTCTCTGCCTCTCCCTCTGTCTCTCTGTGTTTTTCTGTCTCTGTCTCTCTGTCCCTCTCCCTCCTCCAAGTCTCCCATCTTCTCAGAATCTTGGGCTTATTTTCCCCTTGCCCCCATTAATTCAGTGTGTAGAGAACTAACTGCATTGCAAGAGACTATGCGTAATCCTTTTTGCATGGTTTGGTTTAGCATTCTGGAATTTAGTTTCACAAATACTGACAAGCAAAAAGCTCAAGCTGATGTTAGATGCATATTTTCAGCCTGTTTTCTCAACATGATAGGTAATAAAGTCAAGAAACTACAGGTTTTAAAGTGAATTTAGAAGTCATCTATATCCTTGCAACTAATGGTGTGTCTGGGAACCAGCATCATTAGCTTATTTGAAATGTAGACCATCAGGCCTCATCTTAGACCTGCTGTATGAGACTCTATATTTCTTCAGATCTCCCAAATGATTTGGTTATCTGCAATATCCTACTTTTAACCAAATGACAGCCCAGCTTATACTATAGCATAGGCTGTACTCAGTCACACAACTCAGTGCCTCACAAGAGAGTTCACTGCAATTCCGTCTTCCTCCATAGGTCCTAACCACTACTTAAGATTCATTTGGAAACACTGCTTTAATGATAACTTTTTTCTTGCTCAAATGAATTATTCAGTGTCCAAATTTATTATCTCAGAATTTGTAACCAAATGCAATCTAAATTTTTCCATCTTTTTTGTGCAATCCTCTCTCTGTGGTGCCTCTATTCCAACAAAATTGATCTGCCTGTGTTGCATAATAACCTTAGCAGTTAATTGTGTCTGCAACATGCTCCACAACTGTCTTCCTCCCTGGAAGTCTCTTTTCCTTATTTTTCTGCTCATGTTCCATTCACCCATAAAATGCCCAACTCATGTGATTCAACAGTCAATATAACATATTTGCACTGTTTTAATTGGTTTTATTATTGCTTAGGTTTGATGAAGTCAACAGATAAAGAGATGATTGTCACTGGAAAGATAGTTTGTAAGTAATAATTCCCAAGAGGGAGTATCGTGGCGTGCTATGGGGGGGCATAAGAGGAAGTACAGTGTGAGTCAGGAGGCAAAAAAGGGGGACCCCTAGGCAAGAACTTTCAATATGACTTCTGTAGGAAGCATCAAGAGAGGCAGAGTGAGTAGGTTTATAACTGGCTAGTTTACATAAGTCCAGCAGGCTGTGGGGTGCAGGAGACATCCTACCTGTCTGCTATCTGGCTCTAGAGTAACACAGCTGCAAAACAAATGGACAATGGCCTGGAGTATGAGAGCCCAACCCAGGAGGTGAGTGGAAGTATCAGCTCTGGGTTGGGTGCTTTGCATTTGAAAGGTATGCTCAGGCAGAGTTATAGTATTCAGTATCTCCATGAATTGGCTAGTTCTAAGAGGCACAGTCCCTCTGTAGTCAGACAAAACTCCAGACATCAAAGCATCAGAATACAAAAAGTAAAAGAAAGAACTAATATGCTCCTTTAGAAACCTAGGAGTTCTTTTGTCTTAGTCTGCTGGGAGGTACATTTGTCTTTGTATTGTTCATGGGAGACAAAGAAAGGGAACTTTGATGATTCCATCATCCTGCAGGGGAGCTTCCAGCTTATACTCTCAGTGATTGCAAGCCACAAGGCCATCATGGGCAAATAGGAAGGTTAATGCAAGAAACCAAAGCTACCTAAGTTCTCTAAGCACCTTTTTATGTCCTTGTCCCTGCCCCTGTTCTCTCTCTCTCTCTCCCCCTCTCTCTCTCTCTCCCTCTCTCATAGTAAAGCTAGAGATACTTTCTAGAGATTGTATTTCTGTGCTTTAGTTCATCAACCAAAATGTTCACTGGTGGCAAAACTGGTAGGCTTTTGCTGAATAGACACATGGGTAGCTCTAAGTTTAACAAGCAGAGCATCTTCTCTGGGGTTCTAACTACTTTGCCAAATTCCTGACTTTCCTGGGAGAAAAGCCAAAACACCTCAGCAGCCTGATGTATGTTCTTACAGAAAGTGACAAGTGCTTGCTGATTTGAGGTGGAGCATGGTATGTGTGCACACATCCAATGGCGCACACACATACACACACACACACACACACACGCGCACGCACTCACAGCTATCATACATGCTCCAAACATCAGATGACAGAACACTCTGACCTAGATCCCTGAACTTGAGCCAAATACAGTCATCTTTCCTTTCCCTTCAGTCCAAATGGAAGCCTCACATTGTTACAGAAGCCATCTCCTCTAATGGTTGTGTGACCATTAATAAGAGTGTGACTGAAGATCTAAAAACAAGGGAACTCATTTTATCTCCATCTTTAAGTCCTGAGATCTCTCCCAGAGCAAACACTGAGAAGCTCTGTGAGACAGCCAGATGGTGGGACTGTAATATAGTGAATGGGGGAGAGATTCCTAGATTCTTGTTCAGCTAAGGATCACAAACAAAATTTTAGAGTAGTAAAAGAGGATGACCATGATTACTCAAAACAACAAATAATCCAGTATCTGTTTTTATAATGCAAAATTTCTGTTCAAAACTGAGGCTTTGTTTCTGGTGGTCTTTGATTGCCCACTGCACACACTAGTGAGTTTCCAGACAACTCACTGAGACCTCTGTGTCTTTGGAAAGATACCTTCAAAACAGCAAATAGAGGAAGTACTGTGTACTAAAATGCAAAACACTCCTGTCTCCTGTCTGTTGTAGACATTATCTCATTCTCTATTCAAAATCTCTGTGAAAGGTGTAGATAAATGACAAATCAATGCTGCATTTTATAAGAACTGAGGCTACAGAGAAAATTGGCTAATTAAAGACCATACCTCAGAGAGAAGTGGCGTCGAAAGACATGAGACTGCTGCTGCTTGTAGTGGAAATTTTCTTCCCATTCCCCTAAAAAAGATGGGGGGGGCAGATATAAGTGCACAGATAAACTTAAGCATGTTTGTAATATTGGTGTTATAATTCTTCTTGTTTTATTTATTTTTTACAGTAACTATATTATTTATTTATTTATTTTTATTAGTACATGTTTGGAGTACATGCACTTTACAATCACTTTGGGGAGTGGGTACTTGTACATAGCACAGCTTGGTTTTTTTTTTTTTAATCCCATCCCCCTTCCCACCCTCCTCCTCTAAATCCTCTTTCTCCATTTTTGTTCTTGCAGATATTATTAATCTTATCTCATGTTTATGACATATACTGTTTACATTCATTGAGGTTTTCAGGTTCCTGTGCATGGCACATCTTTATTTTATTTATTTCTCCTCCCCTGCCCCTCCCTCCTAGCCCTCTGTTTCTTGGACCCCTTTGTATTAAAACAACACTGAAATTCCATCTTACACCAGAAAGAATGCCAATCATCAAGAAATAAAAGAATAATAAATGCTGACATGGCTGCAGTGAAAAAGAAACCCTCTTGCATTGTTGATAGGAATGTAAACTAGCACAGTCATTATGAAAATCAATATGGAGATTCCTCAAAGAACTAACATTAGAAATTCCTATGACCCAACTATCTTCCTTGTTGGTATCTTCCCCAAAGAGTTTAAGACATCATACTGCAGCGGTACATGCATACTAGTGTTTATAGCACCGCAATTTGTAATAGCTAAATCCTAGAAGCATCCTGTATACCATCAACAGGCAATTAGATAAAGAAAATGGGTAACTATACATAATGGAATACTATTAGACTATAAAGATTGACAAATTTGAGACATTTGTAGGAAAATGGAAGCAGCTGTAAAATACAGTGTTGAATGAAATAAATCAGACACACAAGCTTAAATACTGTATGGTATCTCTCATTTGAGTAAGGCAAAGTGCAAAAAAAGAGCACAATAAAGGATGGATATGAGGAGACAAGAGGATACCTCTTGTCTTGTTTTAATCTAGTGTGAATAAAATGAGAGCAGTTAGTTGAATTAATGTTGAAGTTACTTTTTTCTCCTCAGTGACAAGAAGGCACTACTTTTTTTTCTGTTTTTAACTGATGATTGGGAAAAAGAGGCAAAGCAATCACCTCAGAGGAGTAAGTGAACCAGTGCCACATGCAAGCTTTTTATTGTTTTTCTGGAATCCTAGAGTATTTCCTGGCATATGTAACCTTTACCTACCAATGATGAGCTAGAAAACTGCTAGCTGAAAGGGCACAGGAATTTTTATTTCAAAGGAAGAGAAAATATAAATGAAAAATAATCATCTTCCCATTTCCAAGAAACTTTTATTAAGTTTTACATTCACATCAGGCCTGGAAGAAAATCTGTTTACATCAAAGAGCAAGCCAATATTTATATTTTTGGCTTATTGTAAACCAAATTGAGGTAAAATTAAGTAGAAATAAAATACATTTTCACTTGTGGTAGGGTGTTCATTTAATTCTAAGCTGTATTCATCATAAGATCCATTCATCTCTGGCCATAGGCAAAGAGCTAGAGGCCCAAGATGCCCCAGGGTCTATTCACAGACAAGGCTGTGGGCTTCTGTTCTTGGAGGAGGGGGCTCCTGGTCCTAAGGACAGACTGATTCCCAGTGCTCCCATTAGGTTAGCAGAGTGGGACAGGACACGAGAAGATGGAATCACCCTTCACTGCAAGGTCAAGCACTAAAACCTGAGGGAGCACCAGGCCATGAAGACTGGAAACAGGCCTGAGGGAGCACCAGGCCACCACCCGATGGGGAAATGACACATCATCATGGAAGGCACTAACTTTTCTGTGCTTTGAGGGATCGCCATGATGAAAAATGCAAGGTTTTAGTGTAGTTACAGAACAAATGGAGCTGATTTATCCTTAGAGTTGCATAGTTCATATTGTGTATTGTCATATTTCTAACAGGTCCATTTTGTTTTTCTTGGGGGCACAGGTACACAAACTCTGTAAAGCTGGATAGTTAATCCTGCAGGCTTTATGAATCATTTAGTCTCTGTAGCATTTTCTTTGTTTTTGTTGTTGCTTTTACATTTAAATAATATAAAAACCATTTCAAGCCAAATAGTCAAAAAAACAGTCCATGGGCCAACTTTTACTCTAAGGCACTGGGCCTTAAGTCAGTATTTGAAAAATAGATTGTGATGGGTTTGGAGGGGGATGGTCTGCCCTCTTCCACCTGACCTCCTCCCTATATTATGGTGATGGTTGTTGGATATGTTCAAGTTCTTTCACCAGTCCCCAGTATTTGAAACTGAGACCTGGAGCTGCAATTAAAGAATGGATAAATGGAAAATTTTCTCCAGGCGTCAGGCTGCTCTGTCTTCTAGATTTGGGAGATAGAGGACACTTCCTCACCTGAGGTAACTGTGGGTGCACAGGCACCATGCAGCAGCTCTTGAACAGTAAGCTGACCAGCCTACAGGGCTATTGGGGAAGGGAGTGGGGCTGGCTCTGTGGACATCAGGGCTGGCTGGGTATGCAGCAGCGACAGGAGGCCGAGGCTCCTCAAGTGTGCCATGCCCGTGGCCACACCACATGGAAAGAAGCCAATGGCTGTGGACAGAAGGCTAGAAATTAAAGTAGAAAAAGAATGTCATTACATTTCAGGAGCATGGCCTTTGCTTGCAATCCCCTGTGAGAAAGCACCTTGAGACACTCAAGAAAAAGCAGCAAAACCCTTGTAGAAGATGGAAACCAAAGTAATGTTTCTTATTGTTAGTGTTACAGTAGGAAAATCCAGAGACTTAAAGATACCTGGACAAACACATCTCCCAGAGGTCTCTCAGTTTGGACCTGGTGTTGTTTTCCGGTCACATAAACCAAAATAACAGTTTTCAAAGAAGAGAAGAGTGATGTGCAATTAGAAAACTGATGTGACCATTGAAGGGAAGTGGGTCTTTGCCCTCAAGAGTCTTGGTCAAAGCAAACAGTAGCAGCACAGACTACTAGGAGTCTGGGTTGCTGTGAGATTGCAGAGGACAGACACTTCTGTAAGAATGAGAACCTGGACCACAGCTCCTGTGTTAACACTTTATTGAGCAGCAAGTACAAGAGGAGAGAAAGCGAAGATGGTGCATTATTAATACCACATGGCTGTTATCGTGGTCACACCAGACCTCTCCAGCAGCTGCACAGAAACCTCTGTGCTTTGAAAGAGCCTATGAAGGGCAAGGATAGGGCCCAGGAAGGAAGGAACAGGAGCCTACCTGCCTCTCTTTGGTCACATTCACACTGTAGAAGGATTCCCTCCCTTGAATTTATATGACCTGCCCTAGGTTGGGGGAAGCCAGAGCCTGGTTCCTGCTTCTTAGTGCTTGATGCCAGGAGTCCTGGGGGTGCTGAATATCATAGGTCGAAGAGGATTCAGCTGGAGGCACTGAGTTCTCTGTGGTCCCATCATGGTGGGTATGATGGAGGCAAGCCAGAGCACAGACCCCACCTGGGAAAGGTGGCAAGACCAGGAGCTGTGGGCATGATCAGGGACTCCTCATTGAGCATGTGAGTGAGCCCAGAGGTGGAAGAGGCCCAGTGAACTTGGGGAGGCACAAAAACTGAGGCCCAAATGGACAAAAGCAAAGTTGAAAAGGCTCCCAAGAAGGAGCAATGCTTGAATTACAGCTGGAAGGAAAGGAGGGATTTCCAGGTAGGTGGGAAGTGATAGGATAATGATGGGGGAGGAGGGACAAGCAATATTCAGGCTAAGAGAACAATATTTTCAAAAGCCTAGGGAGTGAGAGATGATGATCCGTGTAGTGAACAAGAAATGCTGCTTGGGTGGGGAGTTGTGGAACTTGCATGGGAGGTCTGTTCATTCTGGACTCACCTTATCTTCATGAATCACCAACCAGAAATTCAACCGAAGTGGCCTGCCAAGAAAGATCTGTTGCACACAAATACTAGAATGGAGAGATGGCTAAGCCTCATCAGCGACTGCTCCTCAATCTTTTTATCTTCTTCACTTTGCAAGTTTGATTATCAGGGTGTGTGTGTGTGAATTAATATTATAGAAATTAATTCCCATGTTGTCTTAAACAAGGACTCATTAATTCTTATTCCATACGTACCACTCTCACATGTGCCATCTGTGAAATCAGCATGACAACTTGTTAGTTAAATATTGACTCTTTGAGCATTTAAAACACTGACAGTTTAGTCATGAGCAGACTATTGCTCTTTTCTTGCCTCTGAGCAATGGTAACACACATTCAGTTATTCCCTATGAGAAAATACATGTGCCGGCCTTTTTTCACTCATGATTTTGCATGTAACCACTTGGGTTTGTGTGACTGGTATTTTAATGAGTCCTGAGTCATTCTGAGGCCATTGTTGCACTGCTGGATTTCAACACCCCCAAGAGAGGAGTGAGGGGAAGCCCCACTGATAAGGAGATAAGAAGGCACTGCAAATTTGCATTCTCCCTCTGTTTCCAGCTCACTACCTTCAGGCCTGTCAGTCTAACAATTCTTTGATCCCTCTCAAAGTTTTGCAGTCCAGAGCCCCCGCATCATTCACTGTCCTTCCCTGCACTAGAATCTTTTTTATTCATCTTTCTTTGGCTTGGAGTCCATGGTTCTTGATTTAATGCTTTCTTGTACTTATTTAGAACTCCCTCCTGCTACCCAACTTCTCACTGGACTTCTCTGGAAAAAGAAAAATCCTCAATTCTAATGAATCCAGCACTCTGCTCACTCATATCTGCAATTATGCCATGGTTGGGAACACACACACACACACACACACACACACACACACACACCAATGCTGACAGATCTCATTTTAAATTTATGACTAGTAATTTTTCACATTGGCCCTTGATAATACCTAGAAAACTACTATAACATTCCTAATCCCTTCCTTCCACCATTCTTCAAGACAACATTTAGTACATTTCCCTTTGACAAGCCTCCAATATCATCCATCCTCATCCTTGACCAATGACTTAGTTCTTATTTCTCTAAAGAAATAAAATTGATAACAATAAAATTACATACTCCCAACCATATTTACTAACTTACCTGTGCTCTACACACTCTCATTTCCCCAGGGATAAACTCTATAGGCTCCTATATGAGGAAAATCCCTCATTGGCCACTAGATCCCATTTTCCTTTGTTTTCAAAACTATCTCTACAACCATTTCTCACCTCATTCTCCTATTTCATCAATATTCTCCCTCCTGGTTCTTTTTCATCAGGCTATATTTCTCCCACTTCCAAAAAAAAAAGGGAAAAGAAATTCCTCTGAACCTCACATTCTTTACCGTCTTCCTCATTCTCTGTTCCATTAATTCTCATTCCTCTCATCTTATTCATCCAGGAAACCCCCAGTGGGTTTTTGCTCCTGACACCATTGAAACAGTTCTTGTCATGATCGCCAATTTATAAAACTAATGATCAGTTCTCAGCTCTTATTTTACTTAACCCACCAGCAGCATGTACTAATACTGGTTGCTTCTACTTCATAACATGTGCTCTTTACCTGACGTGGGACATCAAATTCTCTTCCCACCTTGCTGGCTATGCTTTTCAGTGATTTTTGTATACATTTCTTCCCTCTAAATTGTGGAATTTCCAGATTAAATCCTTCTCTCTCTCTCTCTCTCTCTTTCTCTGAACGAACAAGTTTATTCTAGCTCATAAGTTTAAGTTCCACCCACATTTCAACAAAATCCAAGTTTCCATCTTAAAAATGAATCTTTCTTGCCGGGCATAGTGGTGCATGTCTGTAATCCCAGCTCTAGAGAGGCTGAGGCAGAAGGATCTCCATGAGTTCAAGGCCCTGTAATGAGTGAGGAGAATCTGTAGAGGAAAAAATAGTATTTTGGTTTTGGTACATTTACAGAAGCACATTCCCTGTGTATAATGAGGGTGTGACTGCAGTGGCAACATCAAATACTGACAAAAGGGTAGAGAAAGGGGCCACTCCTACATTGCTGGTACACATGAAAATGATACAATGATCTCAGAAAACAGTTTGGTAATTTTGTTTTAGTTTTCCAGTTTAGTCCTTCTTTTTTTTTAATTAGTGCCTGTTTGCAGTACATAATAGTTATATTGCTCGTGTGAAGTTGGTACATGTACAGAGCACATCTTAATTCTTTTTTCATCCCTTACCCCTTCCATCCCTCCCTGCTCCTCCCAACTTTTGGTCCCCTTCCCATTTGCAAAAGCTCTATTTCCATTTTCCTTTAATTCTTTTATCTCTGTACCCTGCCTGTCCCCCCATCTCTTGTTCTCCTTTGCATTTGAAAAAGATCCCCCTACTTCCTATTATCTATATTTTATTTTCTCTTTATTTTTATTTTCAGTTTCTCATAGAAGGGAAACCATGCAGTATTTAAACTTGTCTGCAGTCTGAAAATATTACATGGAAAATCCCAGAAATAGGCTATTTATCAATTTTAAATTACAGACTTTTTGAGCAGAGTGCTAACTCTCATTCAGTCTCACTCTGTCCCACCCAGGATGTAAACCGCTCCTTTGTCCATAGTATCCACACTTATCGTACTCTCTGCCTGTTGCTCAATTACTGGCATCTCAGTCACCAGACTAAGTGTTGTGGGGTCACAGTACTTGTACCTAAGTAACTTTTATTTCACTGAATAGAGCCCTGAAAGTGCAAGAGTGGTGTTGCTAGCAATTCTGACTGGCAAACAGAAGACATAAAGTGTTTCCTTTAAGTGAAAATGTGGAAGTCCTTGACTTATTAAGCGAAGAAAAGTATCATATGCTGTTTGCTAAAATGTATGTAAGAACATACCCTCTATCTGCAAAATTGTGAAGGAAAAATAAATTCTTGCCAATTTTGTTGTTACATCATCTTGAAATGCAAAAAGTTAAAGCCTCAGGCAGCAGTAATAATAATAATAATAATAATAATAATAACAACAACAACAAAAGCCATATGCAGTGGCATGCACCTGTAATCCTAGATACTCTCAAGGCTAAAGCAGGAAAATTGAAAACCAATCTTACATTTATGGAACATTTGCTATGTGGCAGGTCCTTATATAACCCTTTTTAAAAAAATACTGAGGTTGAAGCCAGAACCGTCATAGTGAGCTATATTCTCAGCCCCCCTTTTTAATTTTTTTTGTTTTGTTTTAAGACAGAGTCTCTCTAAGTTACTAAATTACCCAGACTTGAACTTGTGATCCACCTGCCTCAGCTTCCCAGAGTGCTGGCATTACAAGCATGCACTGCCACTTGGTTCACATAAACCTTTTGTGCATATAAAGTCATCTAATTCTCACTGTTGCCATGTCAGTTAGGTACTATCTCAGACAGCCAAAAAGGTTAAGTCTGTCTGCAACTACATAATTAGGAAGTGAGGGGGCCTGGAATTGGACATAGATATTCTGTTTCTAGAGCCCATCATTTTTTTAAAAATAGAAACATTATTGGGGTATAAGTCCCAACACACACAAAAAAATACAGTTCCATAAATTTTTAGTATATTTATGAAGTAGTGTAACCATTACTGCCATCAATTCTCCAACATTTTCATCACTCCGAAAGAAACCCCTAACTGTGATGATCGCTTCCCATTTCCCTCTCACACCCCAGCTCCAGACCTCTAATCTCTTTTCTGTCTCTATGGATGTAGCTCTTCTGGACCTTTCCAATGAGTAGAATCATATAATAAGTGGTCTTTCGTTCATGCATGATTCATGTGCATCATTACTCCATTCATGATTTATCGAATAATACCCCATTGCACAGAACATTGTATGTCTCTATTCCTCAGTTGAAGACCATTCCTATTGTCTCCCCTTTTGGCTATTGGGAATGATGAAGCCATGAACTGTGTAAGTTTTTGTGTGGATGTATATTTCCATTTCTTTGGGGTGTGAAGGAGTGAGGTTGCTGGGTCGTAAGGTATTTAACCTCTTGAAGAACTCATGCTCTTTTTCTTTTTAATTTTTCCTCTACTGGGGATTGAACTCGAGACCTTGCACTTTTGAGTCAGGCAGCAGAACCACTGAGCTAAATCCTCAGCCTTCATGTTCTTCCTCAGTCACTCCACTTTCTGGAATCCAACCCAGGATATTTTCACAGCATGCATGAAGTCACAGTTGTCTCTCACAAAACATGTTTGTGCATCATCATCTCTTGCACTATAGAATCTTTGTGTCTTTCATCTTTTGAAGTTTAACATTCTGTTCTTACAGCATAAAATAGAACTTGGTTAATTTGAATTTTTAGGTAAATAAATATTATTGAACATATAATATATGTAAAGGATCATTATAAGATATGGAAGAGATGCAGAAAGTAATGTATTTCTTCTATTCTGCCTGTTTTTAATAAATTCTTGTTGGGCAGGGGCCAGGGATTTAGCTCAGTGGTGCCACCACCTGCCTCTCAAGCACAAGGTCTCGAGTTCGATCCCTGGTACCAAAAAAATAAATAAATAAAAATAAATAAATTCTTGGACATCTACCAAGTGCTGCTCACCAATACTGGACAACAGGAATTCAAAGGTGAGTTTGTCCACATAGAATTTTAAATCTTCTGGAAAACAGATATGTGGAAATGTGAACTGTAATAAGGGCTGCAAAGCAGAGATATGCAGCACTCTGAGATGTTATTTTGGAGCATGGAACCTTGATGAAGGAAGCATCCTTGCAGATAGAAGGGTTCTAGAGAAGAGAGAGAATAGAATAATTAGAGGGAGAAGGCCAAGACCATAAAAACCAAGTAAATAAGTTTGTTTTAAAATTTTGAATCAAAGAGAGGTAAGAGAATTAAAAAATTGAAACTGAAATATTTGTGTGCCATTGATCATTTGCAGCACTGTTCATACTAGGCCAAGGGTGGGAACAATCCAAGTGTCCATCAACAGATGAATCAGTCACAAGAGGGCCATATCTACGCAACAAATACTGTTCAGCCAGAGAAAAGATGCTCCAGTACAATTATGACATGGATGAACTTTGGAAAGTTTATGCTAAGTGGAAACAGCCAAACCAAAAAGGACAAATAGTCTATGAGCCTACAAATACAAAACATTTGGAATAAGCCAATTCACGTACAGACAGAAAGCAGATTAGAAATTACCAGGGAAGAAAGGAAGATGCGAAGATATTCCTTAACATTTGCAGAGTTTTTGTTTCGGGGGATGAAAAAAATTTGGAAATAGTAGTGATGACTGTACAACATAAATGTATTGAATGTCACTGACTGGTATACTTAAAATTATTAGAATGACAAGGTTTTGTTTTATATATATATATATATATAAATAAAATCACAATTTAAAAATTAAAGAGAGAAAAGAAGCCATTAACAAATTTGAAATAGGTTGGGAGAGGCATGACATGATTAAATTTAGGTTTTGCAAAAACTACTTTAATTATCATATAGAAAGGTTGGATGGAATCCAGATTAGATATAAGTAGCCTGGTTAGGTTTGCAGTGTGGGTGGATAGATTTGAGAAATATGAAATTTGGATTTCTGGGGCTGGGAATTTAGCTCAATGGCACCACTCCTGCCTCTCAAGCGCAAGGTCCTGAGTTTGATCCGTGGTACCAGAAAAATAAAATAAAATAAAACTAAAAACTCTACTTTAAAAATTTGGTTTTGTGATTCAGATAAGAAATAGGGCAGAATAAAGAGGCCAGTCTAGATAGAGAATACTAGAAAAAATCCAAATTTGAGTGAGACCAAGTTTGGTTTGTGCAATGCTTATGGAGTGATGCAAAGTAGATAATTTGCCATATGGGTCCAGAGCTAAAAGGAAAAGTATAGAAGAGATCTACAAAATGAAGACTCAAATCTTTTCTTTATGAAACATAGTGTTGAGGCCATAAAACTTGTCCATCTAGATAAATGAGAAAAAATACAAGATTTTAGGTGATCAACTGCTAAAATGTTGACATAGGTGATAATTGTTTTTATGGAGATAAGAATTACAGTTTTATGGAGTGTAAAAAAAAGGGAGAGACAAATGCAATCCTGAATTACCAAGACACATTACTTGAAAGAGCAGGATTGGGAAGATAGGTTTTCCAGAGAGGGCACAGATTTCAACAGGCAGAGGTGGGAAAGCTGAATAATCAGTTGGAGACTTTAAAGACTCAGTAAATGCACATCTAAGGAAGTAGACCTGGGGCTAGGATGGGTGGCAGAGCCCGTGAAGCAGCCCAGACCATGAAGCAGGACCCCAGCTTTCCTGCTGAACCTTGCTTCTGAGCCAACCACCATGCCCAATTTGGCATTCATAGTTACCACTCCTCTGAGCACTTGCTGTTCCCTGCAGGTGGGGCCACCTGGTCTCTGAAAGGAGCCATTAAAGACCCAGGCCCCTCAGTGGCCCCCTCAGAGTGGGGAAGGGAGATGAGCAGTGATGAGAGGGAGGTGCACTCTGGGACTCTGGGCACACCGTGATGGGTCATCAGCTGTCCCCACTGCTGACTGGGGCTCAGATCACACCCCACACCACTGTGGGGGCCTGGCAGGAAAGAATGTCTGGAACAGTCAGTGTACCAGCTTTCACAGCTCTCCCCAAGCCTGTCCTTCATGTTCATGCTTTTGAGATGGTGAAATGCAAGCAAAAAGATATAAAAAGGAAGAAAGGAAGAGAAAGAGGAAGGGGAAAGCTAAGAGAGTGGGGAAGCACCGACATATTAAGGAACTGTTTAACTTACAGTACTGGTATTTTTTTAAAGCAACTTGACAATATAGTAACTTGTCCTAAGAATTGGTGTAGTTGCAGGGGATTTAGCTCAGTGGTGCCGCCACCTGCCTTGCAAGCATAAGGTCCTGAGTTCAATCCCAGGTACACACACACACACACACACACACACACACACAAAATGGTATAGTCATTGCTCCTCGGGGAAGTGACCTAAATGGCACAATCTAAAGGGCACAGATGTTCATTATAAAGTTATCTAAAGTAGTAACAAGTTGGAGAAACCTTAATGTCCAGGAATTAAGAAATGGTTATATATGTCTATATACACATATAGATACATGTATACATGTATGTATATATACATGCACATATATATATACACATGTATATATGTATGTACATATATATTTAAAGATTAGCATTTTATATTAAACTACTAAGCTATAAATTTAAAATAAGAAATTGTATATAGTGTAATCTCAACATCTTCAGGAAGAACAGAAGACTAAAAAGATGTTTAATAAAATAAATAGTAGTTATCTCTATGGTTCACAGAATTAAAGGCGATTTCAAAATTTTTTTCAGTTGTACTTTACATATTTGGGGCAATAAGTGCATTTATTTTGTCACTGCAAATATATAAACATATAATTGTAAAGCACTGAAAACAAAATAAGCACAGGAGGGTGAATTCAAAATTATGATTAAATTATCTTGCATTCTTCCCAACAAACATATTGACCAAACACTGTCTGTCCCCTTCCACGTCCTCTGCTATTAGACACGTACCGGTTCAGTGGGAACATCATTCTTAAGCATCTTTTATGTTTGCCGTCAGGGAAGCTGGCTGGCATGGGTTTGGAAGCAAACCAACCCACCTCATGAGTGTCAAACACAGATTTCAGCATGGCCCCTCTCCTATCCTGCTGAGTACAACAAGGTACAAGGCCAAATAGGAGCAGCCTGGACCGACAGCTGGAGCCCTGGGCTTCACCAGCCTTGCTGACTGACTAGCCAGCTTGAAATAACAACAGGAAGCAGATGGTCGGCTCAGTCCGCTCTTTGGCTAGCCTGTGAGAGCCATCTGGAGGAAAGAAAATCTGTTGGCTTCCTGGAGAGAAAGGTGCTGATAATAAATAACTCCAAGCCTCATATTTTGCAACGTCAATGCCCAGGGAGGGACTGAGGAGGATCTTCAGGCACTGATGGGAAAACAGCGCCAAGCATGGTTGCTCAAGGGATACAAGTGGTGCCCTTTCTGGAGGGGACAGATTTCAGGAGCTAGGAGTTCACAGGCTTCCAGAACCCCGCTGAAACAGTGAGTGACCCAGCAGGCCCATGAATGCAGAAAACTCTTCCTTCTCTCAGGCCCGCAGGCTACACATGTGCACACTGCATGGGGGATTCTTCACCCTCTGTCCTTGCCTTTTGTCTCCAGGTGCCCTGGCTGTCCTCATACCACTGAGTTAAGAATGGGTTCTGCAAGGAACCATCTGCAGCCACATCCAGTTACTCCATGTGTCACAGACACTTTCCTTTTGGACTTAAATTTCTGGCTCCTCCTGGGCCAGGGAGAGCATCACTATGGTTAAGAACCGCTTATACACCACCATGGGCAGGTCCTGCAAGGGATTTGGCCAAATAGTCAAAGCAGGCCCTCTTGGCTGATGCATCACCTCTCCAAGCACTGACACATGCAGTGAGGACCAAAGTAGATTTCAGTTCTGAATCATCCTCCTGGTTGTGTGATTGTAGTAGAAAACCAGCACAGTAGTATGCATAGGCCCTGGCTAGGGGTTAACCATGCTCAGGCCTTCAACACTGCACAAAATAGGACCCTGATTTTACCACTGAAATAAACTTCTATTTGTTTAGAGACCTCAGAAAGCATAGTTTGCTTAAGCACACCTATACACATTTATTCCACAGACATTTATCCAGGTTTACTGTGTGCTGAGTGCCAAAACAAAAAGTTGCACGAGCCACAGTCTTTATAGATAAGGAGCTCCTTTGGTAAGGGAAACAAAGTGTTTACATATATATCTAGATTGATCTGTTAATATATCCCTATTTATTGGTCAGTCCATCAGCTGACATGTAATAAAAGCCAGCACTTTGGTAAGCACAGCAAGGAGAACTCCTATGCATGGGAAACCATGAAGGTACTAGAACTGGTGGCTTCACAAGCATGGCCATATGACAGAGTTCTGTTATATACTCACTGAGATGTGAGTAGATAATTTGAGACTTCCAAGAAGTCTCCTTAAAAGAGAAAGAACCATTTCTTTTCTTCTTCCTTTTGCCACCAGTCTGGAACTCAAATGTGATGTCTGGTTTCCTAGAGGCTCCCTTGGGTTATGAGATGCACTTACAAATGGAAGTCACATATTGAGGGTGGTAAAACTGAAAAGTGAGTTTGGAGCCCTGGTAAATATGGGGCTGCCACATCATCCTTGGATTACTCAATTCTTGACTCCTTTTTTGTAAGAGAAATTTAAATGTGTGTTATATGAGATATTGATAACATGTTTCTGCTATATATATATTCCAATCTAATCCTAATGACACAGAAACTTAAAGAGCAGAGTATATTTGAAGAATGACATAAAGTCCATAATATTAGCTCAAGGGATGAGTATAAATATACATAGGTATTCAGAAAGCAAATAATTTAGAGTTTGGGATCCATACTAACCAATTTGGGTATCTTTACATACAGAAAGGACATGATCATCATCACTTTTTGGCACCTGTATGGAAGGAAGGTGAATTAGAAATTTTTTTAAATGCCAAGGGAATTTCTTTTTCTTTTTTTTCCATACCTGGGAACTCAGGACTTTGTGCTTGCAAGGCAGGCATGGTGCCACTGAGCTAAATCTTCAGCCCAACCAAGGGAATTTCTTAGAAGATGGTTTCTAGTCTTGGTGAAAGATGGCAGGGGATTAGAGGAATGCAGAAGCAGTAACACTGGAACAAACAAGAACAGTTCAGAAGATAATTCTAAAGCAGAATTGGCCAACCTGGCCTCCCACTGGGTGGATAAGGAGGGAGCTCATGGTTTCAGCATGAGTGGGAGGTCATAGCAGTAGCTAAAATGGGTGCAGTGACATAAATGGCTCAGGAGGCAGGTTCTAGAGCAGCTCTGTCTGCTATCTTAGGGAAGTCATTTAACCTCCATAAGTCTCACCTATTAAAGGAGCAAATTTGTATACATAAACTCACAAGTCCCACTTCTATTTTTTAAAATGATCTTATCCATTCACAAAGTAGTCAGATTCCCAGCCTCTGTGTTCAGGAGCAGAAGCTGTTGGCTGATCTCCACATGCCACTGTCCAAGTTCTCACACAGGGTTTCTGAGGAGCTATTTGTGAAACTTGTGAAGGATCCTCCTCTTTTTAAAATTTTTATTTTTATTTGAACATGTTTGCAGTACATAATGATACACATTTCCCCTTTATTTAGGGGAACAGTCAATGGGCTTATACAAGTTAAAGGGGGAAGAAGCAACCAAATAAATTCAATCTATTTCCCAGAAGTTCTTAAGAGAGAACATGTATTACCTTAGTGTGGTTGGGTAAAAATTTTATTACACAAATATCAGTCATATTATCAATCCACTTATTGTTTAAAAGAATTTGAAATTAAATTTAGCAGAAGTGTCTATGTAAAATTTCAGATTTTGTATAATTTTCTCTTGCCCAAATATGGAGAAATGAGCTCTCCCTTTTGTCTAATACATGCCCTACATCCAGCCTGAGGACATTCCATCAGCACCTGTTTCTTTGGGTAACATTTTTCAACTTAGGATTTCAAGTTGAATGCTCTTCTAAAGTTTTCTGATCTTGTTAAGTATAACTAATGAGTGGTGAGGGTGAGCTTTGGGAATTTATTGAGTTGATATTGATAAGTCCTTTAGATAATGCGGTCCTGACATGCTCCTCTCCTCACAGGCTAATTCCTCTTGCTTCCTCATTTGTGCAACAAAAATTTTTTTTGTACTGGGGATCGAACTCAGGATGGCGCTACTGTGCTAAATCCTCTGCCCTATGCAACAAATTTTGACTGAATGTCAACCACTTGCCCATGTTCCAGAAGAAAGGTGAGGAGACTGAGAAAGGAAGATGACAATTCTAGTCCAGCCTGGGAAACTTAATGAGACTCAGTCTCAAAAGTAGATTAGATAGATAGGTAGATAGGTAGATAGATAGATAGATAGATAGATAGATAGATAGATAGATAGATAGATAGGAGGGCTGGGGAGGTAGCTCAGTGTGAAGATCCTGGGTTCAATCCCCAGTACCGCAAAAAAAATGGTATTCTCAGGGAGTTTACAGTCTAGCGGGGAGGAGGCGAAATGGATACAAATAAATAAATTACATATTCTAGGTTAGACAGTGATAAGTGCTAAGATGAAAAAAATACCACAGGAAGGGCCGGGGATTTAGCTCAGTGGTTCCACTGCCTGCCTCGAAAGGTCCGGAGTTCGATCCCTGGTACCAAAACAAACAAACAGACAAACAAAACACAGAAAAAGGGATTGCACATTATAGAGGAAGATTGAAACTTTCCATAAGGTGCCTAAACAGACCTCATCGAAAAGCTGAGAAAAGATCTGAGAAAAGATCTGAGCCTTGGGTGTGAGGCCTGTGTTGGGGAAGAGCAATCCAAACACAGAGAGCAGCATTATGACAGCCCTGAGGTGGGAAGTTCAGTAGCATATTTGAGAAACATGGAGAGGACTAACAGAGTGGAGATAGAAGCAGTGCCAAAGGAGAGAGAGCAGGAGTTAATGGGAAGCCAAGAAATGAAGCCAGAGTGGCCATCACAACCCCTGACTTGAAATTGTACTACAAAGCTACCACAATAGAAACAGCATGGTACTGGAAAAAAAAAAAAAAAACAGATCCAAGGACCAGTGGAACAGATCAGAAGATGCAGAAACAGCTCCAAACACACTCAGCCACCTCATCTTTGACAAAGGAGCCAGACACCTTCACTGGAAGAAAGATAGACTGTAATAAATGTGCTGGGAACTGGAATTCTACATGCCAAAGATAAAACTAGACCCATATCTCTCACCACGCACTAAACTAAAATCAAAATAGATCAAAGATCTAAATATTAAAACAGAAACACTAAATATGCTGGAAGAGAGAAGAGGTAGAACTCTTAAAAACATTGGTGTATGCAAAGACTTCACGAACAAAACCCTAATCGCACAGGAACTATTACAAAGAGTCAACAACTAGGATTTCATCTTATTAAAAAGCTTTTGCACAGCAAGAGAAACTACCAACAGAGTGAAGACACAACCCACAGTGTGGGAAAAATTTTCTGCCAGCTGCTCCTCAGACAAAGGGCTAACATCTAGAATATATAAAGAACTCAAAAAATCAGAACCCCCCCAATTTAAAGACCCAATCCAAAAATGGGCATCTGAAATAAATAAACACTTCCCAGATGAAGAACTACAAATGGCAAATAAATATATGAAAAAAATGCTCAACATTTGAGAGATGCAAAGTAAAACAATGCTGAGATTCCATCTCACTTCAGAAAGAATGGATGTTATGTAAATCAAACAACAACAAATGCTGGTGAGGCTGTGGGAGAAAAGGAACCCTTCTCCACTGTTGGTGGGAGTCCAGACTGCTGCAACCACTGTGGAAATCAGTGGGGAGATTCCCCAGAAAACTAAAATTAGAGGTTCCATTTGACCCAGCTATTACCCTTCTTGGTATCTTCCTGAAAGAATTAAAAGCATGCCATAGCAATATATGCACAGCCATGTCTATGTCAGCACAGTTTGGTATAGCTAAAGCTTGGAAACAGTCCAAATGCCCATCAGTGGATGAATGGATAAAGATGTGGAGATCTGCCATAAAGAAGGATGAGCTTGAGACATTTCTAGGTAAATGGATGCACCTTGAGACCATACTCTTCAGTGAAATAAATCGGACACGTGTTTAAATACTGCATTGTTTCTCTGCTGTGAAGAGCTGAAAATGGAAATAAGGACCAAAATATATAATAGAGATTGGGAAATGGGAAGAAAATGTTCAAATGAGAAGGGTAACAAGGGAAAGGGGAGAGGGAAAGAAAGGAAGGGACAAAAAAGAGAATAGAAGGGAAAACAGAAACAAAGCTTTTGTAAATAAGAAAGGGAAGGAAGGGAAGTTGAAGGGACGGGAGGGGAATGGGAAAAAAAGAGACAAGATCTCTACTGTAATCTCTTCTGCATTACAGAAGCAGACGTGGAAGACCCAGGGTGCCGTCAGGGAAAGCTGCTCACACACTGGGGAGCTGAGACACCTATGTGCTGAAGAAAAACTCATTCTCTACCAGACTGTTGAAAATCTCTGTTCTAACTTTAAATGTATCTATGAGAACAGAGCAAAACAGAACTGAGTTACTGGAAGGCGGGGGACCCCGCCCTGCTGAGAAGCCTTCCTAGGCGTCCAGGCGGCGTTCTCGGAGCTTCTTAGCCTTCCACAGGGGGTTCTGAGCTCTCCTAGCGCACCACACGGGCCGCAGCGGTCCATCGCCCTTCTCAGTCATCCAGGCCCAGGCTGCTTCCATCAGCCATCCAGCCAGTTCCTACTGCAGCCTCAGCTCTGCAGTCAATTCTCGGTCCACAAGGAAACCCATATCCTCTCGTCCAGTGCAGGGGAGCAGGCACAGTCCTGTGCCCGGAAGTGGACACCACCACCCAACCCAGCCCCTCCACTTCTACCAGCAGGGACGCCAAAGGGGCATCCAGCACCGGGAAAGAGCAAAGCTTCCATGCTGCTTTTAAATAATCAGAGCTCAAGTGACTTTAACGCTGGAAGTTAGTGCATGAAAGTTTAATTCCTATTTTTATTGCTGATTTACCATGAGATCCTAATTGATGTGCTGCGTTTTCTTCAACCTTGTTTCCTGCAGCTGGAGAAGCTGAGCTTTCATTCTGCAGCTCCTGGTTACTTGCAGGATCAGAAATAAAGTGGGGAAATAGATGATCAAGACCTGTTTACATTTGGTTTGAGAAATATTGATTTAGTTTTCTGTAACTGACTTGGGGGGGGGGATCACAGCATCTGAAATCAGAACATAAAGTCACATTGTAAAAACTAATTTGGGACTCGAGGGATGGTGGCACAAGCCTATAATGTATGGGATGGGTGAGGGAGAAAGGTCGAAAGTTAGAGCCCAGCTCTGGCAATTTAGCAATTTAGCAAGACTCTGACTCAAAATTTTTTTTTTTTTTAAATTGAGGACTAAGAGCGAAGTAGGAAGCACACACCTATATTCCCAGCACTTAGGAGACTGAGGCAGGAGGGTCACCAAGGGTTTGAGGCCAGCCTGGATAACATAGTGAGTTCAAGACCAGCCTGAACCACAAAGACTCTGTCTCAAAAAAAGAAGATGGGAGGAGGCTGGGAATCTAGCTTAGTACAAAGGTCCTAGGTTGATTCCCCAAAACCAACAACAACAACCAAAAAAAAAAAAAAAAAGAGGTTGGCCCACACCCTACTGAGGTCGCGAGTCACACGGAGCACACCGAATAAGCCCACACCCCTGCAATAATCCACTGGACACCCCCTCCCCGCTCCTCTGTACACCCACCTGGTTCCAAACTACAAAGATGCAAAGGACACTGGACTACCAGACCATGGTACTGAGTCCCGCTGTTCCAGGCCAGGGGTAGGGGCTTCTGAGCCACCGTCCCACTACTCCTGGTCCAGAGGAAGGGGCTTCCCGGCCACCATCCCTCCCGCTGCTCCCAGCTCAGAGGAAAGAGCTTTTGGGTCACCATCCCTACCCCTGCTCCCAGCCCCTGTCCCACCTTTCCCAGCTCAGAGGAGGTAATCCATGCAGGCACCAACAGCTCCCCTCACCTCCCCATCCAAATGAGAAAAAATGTAAATAAGTCTCAAAACCAGACTTCCAGATCACCTACAGCAAACCCAAAGGGAAATGAGATGGAACACTCTGATACTCAACCACCTGGACCCACTGAACTGGCAACAAAAGGGGATCTGGAAAAAATGAAATCAGAAATAATTTCTCAGATAACAGGAGAAATTGTGCCCCTAGTGCAAGACATGATTAATAAATCTAGAGAGGAGCTCAGGAACATGATGGAATCCCAACACAGGAAACAAAAGGAATCCATAAAACAGATCCAAATAGATTTCCAGGACATGAAAAACTCCATTGAAAGTCTACACAGCAGAATGAGCCAGTGTGAGGACAGAATTTCAGATATAGAAGATAAGATTGCAATTAGTGACCAGGAAAAGAAAAATTGCTTCAAAATTATAAGGGAACATGAGAAATCAATCCAGCAGCTGCTAGGTGATGCAAAGAAGAATAACATAAGACTGATTGGAGTCAATGAAGAAACAGGAGAGAGTGGAGATGACATAAAAAATCTCTTCACAGAAATAATGGCAGAAAACTTCCCAAGCAGGGGAAAAGAGCTTGACATACAGATAAGTGAGGTATATAGGACTCCAAATAGCCTTGATCAAAAAAAATCTACACATAGGCATATAATTGTTAAGCTTCCAGAAACACAACAGAAGAACAAAGTTCTCCAAGCAGTCAGAGAAAAGAAACAAATCACATACAAAGGAAAGCCCATCAGAATCATAGCAGACTTCTCAACACAAACCATCAAGGCAAGAAGACCTTGGAGTGACATATTCCAAGCCCTAAAAGAAAACAGCCTCCAGCCCAGATTGATGTACCTTGCAAAACTATCTTTCAAAATGGATGGAGAAATAAGATACTTTCATGACAAAGAGCACCTTAGGTACTTTGTGAATACCAAACCAGCACTCCAAAGAATTTTACACAATAGCCTAGGAACAGACATTGAGGATCACAATCCCAGGAAGCAAAGCAGAATGAACCCATCTGGTATGACAAGAAATTAAATGTAAAGGGGGAGAACCCAACAAAAAGAAAAAGTCATGGCAATGACAAGTCAATACATTTCAGTGATAACCATCAATGTTAATGGTCTCAACTCACCAATCAAAAGAAATAGACTGGCAGAATGGATCAAGAAGCAAAATCCAACAATGTGCTGCATACAAGAAACACACTTAATTCAAAAGGAAACTCCCGCAGCCCACCTTGCAAGCAGGAGGATCTGAGTTCAATCCCCGGTACCAAAAAAAAAAAAAAGGAAACTCAGATTGAAAGTTAAAGGGTGAAAACAATACTCCATGCGACAAGAACCCAATAAAAAGAAGGACTAGCTATCCTCTTTGCAGATCAAGTAGATTTTAAACCAACACTCATTAAGAGAGATGAAGAAGGACACTACATCCTTGTAAAGGGAACAATCCAAGAGGAAGAGATGACAGTCATAAATATCTATGCACCAAACACTAGTGCACCCAACTATATAAAACAAATACTAATGGACATGAAAAGTCATATATGCACTAATACAATTGTAGTGGGGGACCTCAACACCCCACTGTCACAAATAGATAGATCAACTAGACTAAAAATAACTAATGAAATACTAGAACTCAATCGAACTCTTGAACAAATGAATTTAACAGATGTTTACAGAGTCTTCCACCCCACAAAATCAGAATACACATTCTTCTCAGCTGCATATGGGTCATTCTCCAAAATAGACCACATACTCACACACAGAACATGTTTAAGTAAGTGCAAAGGAATTGAAGTTATCCCCTGTATAGTATCAGACCATAGTACAATGAAATTGGAGATCAATAGCAAAAGAAACTGCAAAAATTTCATAAACACATGGAAATTGAACAACACACTTCTGAATAACCAATGGGTCACAGAGGAAATTAAAGAAGAAATCAGACAGTTCCTTCAATTAAATGACAATGACAGTACAACATATCGGAATCTGTGGGACACAATGAAAGCAGTCTTATGAGGGAAATTCATAGCAGTGAATACACATATTAGGAAAACAGAATGAGCCCAATTAAACAACCTGATGCTGCACCTCAAGCTTCTACAAAAAAAAAAAAAAAAACCCTGATTTTTTTTTTTTTTTTTTGGTACCAGGGATCAAACTCAGGACCTTGCGCTTGCGAGGCCAGTGCCAGAACCACTGAGCTAAATCCCTGGCCCAAAAACCCTGCTTTTAAAAAATTAGAAAAGAAAATCTCATTTCCTTTCTTCCTTCCTTCCTCCCTCCCTCCCTTCCTTCCTTCCTTCCTTATCTTCCTTCTTTAACTACTAAAGTAAATTTCCCCTTCCTCTTTCTTTCCAAGCAAGCTTTGTAGATCACATCTCTAGAGACTGTAAAATAAATTTTTCAGTTTGTAAGAAGAAACATTTAAATCCCTTGGACTTTAAACATTCAGGTTTATAATATCTATTCCCAGGGAAGATAGCAGGTAAAGGGCTGGAGGAGAAGGAGACTTAAAAAGAATTAAGATATGTTATGTACCAACTCCCCAAAATGAATGTTACAGTCATTATGTACTACAAACATGTACTAATAAAAATAAAAATTTGTAAAAAACAAAAAAAAGATAGCTAAAGAATGGGTAACTGAATCACATTATAGGTATCAGGATCCAAGATCAGAAAAATTCATGCACACTCATTTCAGTGGCTTCCTGCTTTGAGCAGTTCCAGGTAAGCAGCCAGCACAGACAGGTGCTTTGCTGGGTAAAAAGAGTGCCCGTCTCCCCTTTGGATGTAATGTCTCTGGCATATCCTCTCCATTATAGATTAGTTCTAAAGTACTTTTCGTCCTCCATCAACCTAAGTTACCTATTGCCTGGAGCTTTTAAAAGCAAGTAGAAATCTTAGAAAATACACTTGGAAGTATTTAAGAAAAAGCATATGTGAAGCTTGCCTTCAAATGGCTCAAGGGATTAAAAAAAACTCAATAGAGAGCACAAATGATAAATCAAATGGAGTCAATTATTAAAGGTGTGAATTTTAGAAAAGGCTATATAAGTAATTTGCACCATATTCATTTTTTGCAACTTTTCTGTAAGTTTGAAATTATTTCTACATACAAATAAAATAAGCACTAATAGTGTGAATTATTATTTACATATGTATAATATATATGAATCTACATAAACTCATTTTATATACACAGAGAAATCTCTGGAAGGATAAGAGCTAAATTATTACAAAGGTGATTGCCTTCAAAGAAGGTATCAGAGAATGGAAAGATATCCCCTGTTCCTGGATAGGCAGAACTAATATAATCAAAGTGGCCAAAACTGACATACAGATTTAATGTAATCATAGTCAAAATACCAATAATGTTCCTCAGAGAACTAGAGAAAATAATCCTACAATTCATATGGAACCAAAAGAGGCCTAGAATAGCAAAAGCGATCTTGGGCAATAAGAGCAAAGCAGAAGGCATCATAATCCCAGACTTCAAGATTTAATACAAAGTTATAGTGATACACACAGCATAATATTGGCAAAAAAAAAATAGACATTTGGATCAGTGGAACAGAACAGAGGATGCAGAAACAACTCCAGACACACTTAGCTATCTAATTTTTGACAAAGGGGCCAAAAACTTAAGCTAGCCACTTCAACAAATGGTGCTGGGAAAACTGGTTATCGACATGCAGAAGAATAAACTTAGACCCATACCTCTCACGAGGTATTAAGCTAAAATCAAAATGGATCAAAGATCCAAATATTAAAACAGACACAATCTGCTGGAAGACAAAATAAGTAAAACTCTTGAAGACATAGGCATAGGCAAGGACTTTCTGAGCAGAACCCCAATTCCACAAGAAATAATATAGTGAGTCGCCCATTTATTTACTGAGTTCCATTCTGGAAGAACATTTGTAAATTGGATTCATTCATAATCCAACAAAGTACACCTGTGAATCTTATACAGTACACCTGTGAAAATCTGCAACTGGAAGGTTCCTAAATCGGGGACTTACTGTACTAAAAATGAGCAAATCACACCAAATATAAAAATGTCTGCACAGCAAAGGAAACAACCAACAGAGTGAAGGAACAATCTACAGAATGGGAAAAGATTTGCCATCTATTCATCCAACAGAAGATTAATATCCAGAATATATAAAGAATGCATCACTTCAGCCTTTTGGCTAAGATCAAGTGTAAAATATATAAAGAATTCAAAAATATTAGAGCCCCCTCCAAAAAATTAAAAGACCCAATCAAAAAGTGGGCAACTGAACTGAACAGACACTTCTCAGAAAAGAAATAGACAGCCCACTTGAGGGGAGAAAACACCAAAGCTGTGAAGTATATGAGGTTGCAACCCAACAGTTTGGCTGGGTAAGTACCATTGGCTTATATTTCCTCCCTTCAGGCAGAAGGGGCATGGCAGGGCCATGGAAGATGTCCCAAACTGCCTGGTGATAGCTGTCTACCAGCCATGTCTGGAAGTTGGAGAGATCACACAGCTACACCTGGGTGTCCTGTGACCTTCCTTGCCTTGGACTTGCCTTGATAAGGTAATCTATCAAGTTGTTAATGGCTTAGCAATTGCAGAATACTTTTTACAATCTTCTCTGCTCATCATTAACCTCGAAGTAAGTTTCTAATTTTTTTTAAGCAAGTGTCCACTGCGTATTGTGTCTCTGTCGGCCCTTCATGATTCGTGGTTTGTCAGCATTATCCCTCAGCAAGAGACATCATCAACCCTGCCCTTCCTGACTTTCAGTCTTTGTTTTGGCTTTTCCAGAATCCTACCAGAAATGATTATGTCATCTAAGTAGATAAATGCCTGTAGGTAATTTATATCCCCCAATTACCTTCCCTATTACACACTGCAAACTGGCAGAGGCCCTGCAATTACCCTTGGGCTGCTTTTCAAATTGATGCTCCACCAACTTCTCTCACACAGAACAGAAATCATTTTTTTCCTGGTTCTCTTTATCCATAAGTATTTAATCATCCTTTCTTACCATGACAAGGAATGACCTCCATTGTCTCCCTGGAAGACTGTCCAAGGTGGTGTAAACTCCAGAGACAGGTCATTTGTCTGTGTCAGTGCCTCACTCAGAATACAACAGTCTAGGGTCAGGGATTTAGCTCAGTGGTGCCACTGCCTGCCTCCCAAGCCCAAGGTCCTGAGTACTATCCCCAGTAACAAAAATAATAATAATAATAATTCAACAGCCCATGACACAAATTGGAGATTTCTTTCATACCACCATGATGGGCCATGCTTAAGGCTCTGGACTCTGGGTCTAACACCATAACTGAGTGCCTCCTTAATATTCTCTTATATGCGCTTGATTTCAGACTTTACAGCATATTTGCACTGCTTCTGGAAAATGCATGGGCCATTTTATTCTATTATCTGTTGTCACTTGAACATAATGTGTCTTAATGATAAGAATTTCTCCAATTTAAAAGATTTCTTTCTAGTTTCTTCTTTCTCTCTTTTAGTAATGAGAAATCTCAAAGTCTAAACATTTTAGCTTTATTTTGGTAGTTCCATGGGCTCACCTCTAGTGGAAAAGTAATGCATATTATGTATGTCTATTACAATATCTCTCTCTCTCTCAAAAAAAAATAATAACTAGAAACATACACCTAAACATGTAAGGTTTGCCTATGGCCAAGACTGCTGAACTCACCTTTATGAAAAACTAGAATTCATTCTCATAAGTAATGACACGCTTCATAGGCCTCCCAGATTGGGGTATGGATAATTAGATTTCCTAGGTAACCTCAGAACTGCTGTGAGAAATTCTACCCTAAAAACAAAAAAGTGCCTAGTGTGGCACTGCACACCTGTAATCCCCAGTACTGAGGCAGCTGAGGCAGGAGGATCACCACAAGTTTGAGCCCAACCTAAGCTATATAGTGAGTTGAAGTTCAACCTGAACAACATGGCAAGACTCAGTCTCAAAAACACCTAAAGAAAGAAGAAAGAAAGAGAGAGAGAGAGAGAGAGAGGGAGGGAGGGAAGGAGGGAGGGAGGGGGAGAGAGAGAGAGAGAAAAAGAAAGAAAGAAAGAAAGAAAGAAAGAAAGAAAGAAAGAAAGAAAGAAAGAAAGAAAGAAAGAAAGAAAGAAAGAGAGAGATTCTTCTTTTCACTTAAGGCATGAAGACTCAAAACTGTTTCCGTCTACAATGTAAAATGGCATCAACATTCCCCAGCAGGGCTGGATCCAGGTTTTCAGGCACTGCAACTTTTTTTGTTTGTTGGTTTGTTTTTGAGACAAGGTCTTCCTGTGTAATGAAGGCTGGCCTTGAACTCACTATGTACTCCAGGCTGGCAATCTTCCTGCCTCATCCTCCCAAGTGCTGGGATTATAGGCAGGTGCCACCATACTGGCTATCAGGTGCTTCAACCTTATGCAACTTGCAGGCTCTCTAAAAGAGAAAAAATACAAAATTATACATGCAAAATCAGGTCTGAAGAAGCATATTTATTTAGAACAAGAAAGAAATCATGGAAACTTACAGTTTTTTAAATCTACCTGGTAAAATAAAGATACTTAAATTTCTTTGCCAGTCATCCTGTTGAAAGAAGTCTAGTTCCCAGTCAGTGTGGCCTGGCTTTGCAGACTCGACCAATTCCCTAGGGCAGAATCGACAGTCAGGGATGTGTGAGTCAGTCTTCCTCACAAGCAGCCTCGTGGCTTTCACGGGTCCTTTTTGGGGCACCTACTCCTGGAACCCAGGCACCTGCTGTGAGGAGAAGCCGCACTCCCAGGGGGCCACGTGAGCTGGAATGGGGCTCCAGAGGGAAGAGCTCCAATCTATCTGCAGCCAACTTTGGGAAGTACTAAGTACTTTGCTAAGTACTATGCCTCAGTTGCCTTATCTGAAAAATGGAGATGTAGGTGGAGGAAAGGAAGGGGGAATGAGAAAGTTTTGTCGGTGGGTACAAAGTTACAGTTAGGAGGAAGAAAAAAAATTTTTTTTTTGGTACCAGGGATCGAACTTGGGTCCTTGCTCTTGCGAGGATCACTGAGCTAAATCCCCGGCCCCAAGGAGGAAGAAATTTAATATTCTAGTGCATAGTAGGTGTCTCTCATTAACAATAATGCATTGTATATTTCACAATAACTAGAAGAGAGGATTTTAATGTTTTCACCACCAAGAAGTGATAAATGCTAATTACCTGATTTGATCGTTACACAGTGTATACATGTGGTGAAATCACATTGTACTCCCATAAATACATACAATTATTATGTGTCAATTGAAAATAAACCAAAAGTAGAGACATAACTCTTTCCATCTATTGGCTTGGTGGGTTAAGAACCTGGATTAGATTAATTATTATGTAGAGAGCTCTGAGAACAATGCCTGCCACACAGCAAGGGCCCAGCAGTGAGAACTTTGAATAAAATACCAGTAAGATGAAGAGCCAAGAGGGAAGATCTGAAGCAGGATTCAGAATTGGTGCCAGAAAGTTTCATCTTGGGAGTGGATGGTGAGAGGAGGTCTGAGGATGGGAGACAGAGAGGAGATCTCAGAGTCACACAAAGAACGAGCTAGAATTGGAAAGTGCTGAACACCTCCAAAGGCCAGGGTGAGAGAGCTTTGTGGGGTTCCGAGGTGATCCTAATAAAAGCTCTCACAGCCAGTCTTGCACAGGGTTCCCAAGGGATCTCAGACCATGCACTGTTCTCACCATCACCACCTTCATCAGTTGAAATTTCTCCCCTAGAAAAGGTCCAAAGGGGTAGGGGTAGTGGGAGGGGCAGGGGAAAGGAAAGAAGGGAAAGGAAAAATGATGAGAAATGGAAAAAATGGAAATAAAATCTTTGTAAATAGGGAAGGGTAGAGGGGGTGAAGGGAGGGCTGGGAATGGAGAAAAAATAAGAACCAAGATGCATCATGTAAAGGTACAAGTTCCCAATGAGAAATGTAATTGTGTTGTATACCTACAATGTATCAATAAAAGAATTTAATTAAAAATAAATAAATAAAATAAAATGTACCGAATTCCCAATGAGAAATGTAATTGTGTTGTATACCTACAATGTACCAATAAAAGAATTTAATACAAAAAAAAATAAAATAAAATAGAGTTCTACTCTTCATAAAAAATGAGAAATTAGAGACATTTATAGCTAAATGGTGCACACTGGGGCGATACTCTTAAGTGAATAGGACACATATGTATAAATACCAATAGTTTCTCTAGTGTGAGAAACTGAAAGTGTAAATAAGGACTAAAAGGTATAATAGATAATGTGAAATAAGAAGAAAAGGGGCAAAAGGGAAGGGGAAGTGGGAGGGGTAGGGGAAAGGAAAGAAGGGAATGGAATTAACATGAGAAAATGAAAAAACAGAAGCAAAGTCTTTGTAAATAGGGAGGGATGGAGGGGTTGAAGGGAGGGCAGGGGACGGGGAAAAAATAACCAAGAGAGATTATGTAAAGGTGCAAATTTCCAATGATGAATGTCATTATATTGCATATCTAAAATGTACCAATAAAATTTTTAAAAAAGGAAAATAAAATAAAATGTACAGATAAAATAAAATTTTTTAAAAAAGAAAAAAAAATTTCTCTCCTACATTATTGCAGAAAACCTCTTTCTGCATGTTCCACTTTTATGCTTGCTCCCTCCTGATGCCTTTGCCACCCAACAGGTGGAATATTCTTTTCAAAATTCTTAGTTCTAGGGCCAGGGATTTAGCTCAGTTGTTCTGGTGCCTGCTTCGCAAACACAAGGTCCCAAGTTCGATCCTTAGTACCAAAAAAAAATCATAATTCTATTTCCGTTACTTAATACCCTTTGATGGTTTCTCACCAATCCTCCAATATAATTTCAATTCCATGCCATGGCTCTCTCACTCTGCCCGCCCTGGTCACTGGGTTCCCAGTCACATTCTGGACACTGGCTCTCATTCCAGTCTTGTCTCCCATTTCATCATTTAGTCCCAGCATTCTTCAATGACTTCTTCTCAGAAAACACCTGGTTAAAATCAACCCTCTCATCTCATATCACTTTGCCAACTTTGCTATCACAGTTTGGAAGTTTTTCTTTCTTTTCACTTTCTTTTCAAATAGCTCTTTTTAAAGTTTCTTTTCACATCTCTCTTCCACTAGACTATAAACTGGGTTAGTTCAGAGGTCTAATTTGGGTTCTTTACTCTTAGTTTCTCTATGCTTCACCCACAGAGTGCTCAAAAGCTTAATAATGAATTTATGACTTCCACCTATACATTAAATCAGGGCTCAAACTCATAACAGACCCAGTGCTTTTCCTACTCCCTCTCTCACTAAAACAACTCTCAAAACTGTGGGAGTAGACTGCTTCTGATCCAGTAGAGAATCAAATCTGTGGCTTGTTTGCAGTGAATGGCAAGGAGAAGGATCAATCAATAAATGAGTAAGGTCACTCCAGCCTCCCATTTACTCAACAATAAAGTGAAAAAGGTGATAATTTTTAAGTTCTCTCCAAACCCCAGAAGTCTCATCATACAAACATTTGAACAACTGATAAGAAGTTTAGTCCCAAATCTAGATTGTGCTTCTGGAAGCTTCCTAGTGTAACACAGTGTAGCACAGAAAGTGATAATGGAGAGGTTATCCAGAGCCCATCCTAATGATGTCATCTTCCTGTCACCATATTGTTTGAAAAACCGAAAGACCTTCTTTTGTCTTTTCCTATATGAAAATGGAGTACTCTTAGATTCATCATTACCTTGTAAAGCCTTGGAAGGTTTAGGGTTGCTTATAGTTTACAGTATAACTCACATGGATACTTAGTAATGTCTGTTGCAAAATAAATCTCTCAAATTCTAATATATATGTGAAATTTTTCTTTACTTATGAATTTAAACCAAATGTCATGTTATCTAAAACACAGAAGATACTTAAACATGAAAATACTGAAAGCTGGCTTTTAAGAGCTTCTATTCCAACTGTTCCTGAAGAAGAAACATAACAGAAAGCTTTAAAAATTATTGGAAGCAGGGATTTGACCTCCTCACTGTGCACATGTTCTGCTTCCCTGCTCTGAATATGGTATATTAAGGAGGCAAGGCAAATTGACAGATTCAATGAGATATTTAACAGCTTCTGATGCATCTTAACCTAGAGTTTCTCAGAATTACTATTTTAACACCCATGGAATTTTTAATTAGGTTTTAGTAAATCTATTTGGTGTGTTAAAATTCAATCATACACTGAGTGCAGCATGGCATTTAGACTGTTAATTTTAGTCTCTCTTTACATGGAGGATATTTACTCCAAATGACCTATCACAATGAATAAAATCTGTCTTCTAAGATATTCTTTAAAGCCTCTCACTAGTGTCTACGAAATAGTGGCCAAATACTGAACCATAAAAATCATCCATTAGAAGCTGGAAAACATACAACCCAGGATGGAATAAGCTTGGTAATCATTTTGACAAGGGCAAAATTGAAGTGAGAGACCTTGCTTAATGCGCTGAACCAAATGTGAGGAAGTGTGATAGAGACACTGCCCTTCAGCACTGTGAGAAGCCACATCCTCCGGTCCAGGCTGGCGGAAGTGGTACCACCAAGCACAGGTCCACTCTGCGTGGCAGTCGGCATTTGGCTAAGCTTGAACCAGCTGGCACCTCAGCCCTACTTGGGCACAGGCACAAATCTAAAATCTGCTCTTAGGCACAGATGCACTGGCACAAAATCTGTCCTTAGGCCCAGGAGCTGGGACTTTTGGCTATATTTGTATAATATATCATTCCAGCAAAGTGATTGAAATGGCAGGGATGGGCAAATTTGATAAAACGCAGCAGGCAGAGGAGGAAGAATTCAATCATTATTGGCATCATACCCATAGTTTTAAGGAGAAGGAAAAGAAAAACACTATGTAGAAAATTTCTATATGCCAAACTGTTATAGTATTTATCTCTGAAAGAGAGGATTACTGGAGGGATTTTTTTCAACTGAACATTTCTATAATAACTTTGATTTTTAAAAAAGCATATATTACATGATCAGAAAAAATAAAAATATAGGAAATCAAGAAAAATGCTACACTCATAATTTATTCATCAGCAATCAGGCCCCAGATCTTTGCTTCTAGAAGACTGAAAAGGAAATTTGGGGTTCTCCCCTGCAATTTCCATTCACAAAGGATGGGCTGTCACTCCCTTCACAAACAGTACATAATTCCGTGTCTTCCTTAAGGAGCAAACTCTCCACAGAGTAGGTTTGCTAGTACTCAAGGAGAGTGTGAATCACACATATAAAATAAAGACTTTTAGCTCATCTTCAATAAAATGGAATATTCTTTAAACCAACAGTGCTGGAGGAAAATGATTTCATTAACAGAAACATTTGGCCAAAATTCTAGATGATGCCTTTCACCTGCCATGGCAATTAAAATGTCTCTAATAAAATACTATTGAGATAAATTATGATTCTTTATTCAGAGCTCATCAGAGAAGATTTAATTTATTGCATTGACTATAACTTGTTAAAAAGTCTCTGTTTAAAACTAATACCATGATAAATTTTAATCATGTGGGTAGAACAATCTTCAAAGCTATATTAATTATACATTCAAGCTCTACATCCAAACTCATACATTACAGTATATCCACAATCTCTAAAATATAGTCTGAACTACATTAAAATATGCCAATTTTCTCAGCAGTTATTTGCTTTTGATATACTGTAGTTATTTTAGTACAATCTTTATAAACATTAAATTATTGCTGTGCTTTCTTAGCCATTTTGTTTCCCCAGAGAGCTCCCTGTTTCAGTTAACTTTCCGGCAAGATTTGCACTTCTGTAGAATACAAAGTAGATATTCAGAATGCTTTTCTTCACATCAGATTTGTACTCCAGTAAAAGGAGTGAAAGTTGCTAGCAAGTATTACCTTGTTTTGCCAAAGACTACCAGCCCTGTGCCCCCGCTTCTCTATAGTTCCCAGTCCCATACTACCATTACATCCCTAACATAGGAACACAATTCAAGCCCCTCGAGTCTCTGTACATACAGCCATATTTTCCCTGCTTCAGAAACTACCTTTCCATACCCATGCTTATAGCAACACAATTCAAAATAGCTAAATCTTGGAAACTGCCTGTATGTCTGTCAACAGATGAATGAATAAAGATAATGCAGTGTTTACACACTAAGGAGTACTACTCTGCCATAAAGAAGGATAAACGAGTCATTTGTAGGAAAATGAATACACTTTGAGATCATAATGTTAAGTGAAATAAATCAGACACACAAATTTAAATATCTCATGGTTCCTTTTATATGAGAAATACAAAATACAAGTAAAGAGCAAACTAAAAGATAATAGGAAGTAGGAGATATATCTATCTCAAATGGGAAGAGGAGGGTCAAGAGATGAAGGGTGAAGGGGAGGGGAAAGGGATGGAAACAGAATGAAGATGTGTTATGTCCATGTACCAAGTCCCTACAAGAAATGCAATCATGATCTGGAAGTGGTGGTGCCTGCCTATAATCCCAGAGCTTGGGAGGCTGAGGCAGGAGGATCACCATGAGTTTGAGGCCAGCCTGGGCTACATAGTGAGTTCAATGCCAGCCTGAACTACATTGCCTTGTCCCAGAAAAAAAAAATCAAGTAAAATTTCATAGATTAAAAAGTTAACGTTTACATCTTTCCCTGTCCTATCATCTCCTGGTTTCATTCCATAGAAGTAACCATCTTTGGGCCAGGGATGTAGCTCAGTGGAGCTGCACCTACCTTACAATGTAAGGTCCTGAGTTCGATCCTGGGTACTGGAAAAAAAAAAAGAAGTAACCTTCTTTACTAGTTTACAGGAAATGCATTCAGAAGCATGCATACATGTGTATGTGTGTGTGTGTGTATGTGTGTGTAAAAATGTCACATACACAATACTCTTCATTTTACTCTCTTAACATTATATATTGGAAATTGTCCCAAAGTAATACATATAGAGCAGCTGAATTCTTTATGAAAGCTACACAGTATCTCATGCCATGGTTTAGTTTGCCTCATGTGTTCATAGGCAGGCTCTTGGAAGTGCCTGGATTATGGGTGTTATAGCTGGAGGAGGTGGGTCCTAGTTCCAGGGGGATGGCTGTGTGACCCAGAAGGATCTAAGGTCCTCCTTCCTCCTTGCCCAGCCCTCCTGCTGTGCCTCCCTGCCTTGGAGCCATTGACTAGCGAAGAAAACTGTGAGCCAAAATAAACCTCTCCTCTTTAAGTTTCAAGTGTTAGGGTTGTTATCTCAGCAACAGAAAGTGACTGACACCTACTATAGCTGTTTCTGCTACTTCCCATTCTTTTCTCCTTCAAACATATCCTTTTATGTTTTTATTTAAGACACACTGATTATATCTGTGGATAAATTCCTAGAATAAAACTCCGTGATCAATAAATATATACATTTGTAATTTTGATAAACTATTACTAGTCTTTTATAGAGTTTAAAGCAAATTATATTCCCAAGAGCAGTAGATAGGATATGCATACTCTTTTCATATTTCCTCACTCTTTTCAATATGGCATGCTGTCAAAATTGTTTTCTCTTTGGTAAATTGACAAGGGAAAATAGTTTAATTTTTAAAATAATTTCATTATGTATAAAGTGAATGGTTTTGGGTATGCGAAGATTCATTTACATTTCTTTTAAGGCAAAATTTTTTTATCCTGTATTCATTTTGTATTGCTTTATTGGTATTTTAAAAATTGGTATATGCTGAGGAATATACCCTTTGGTCTATATCATGAATTGCAAACAAATATTTTTCCCTGGTTGGTCATTTATCATCTTTATTTATGGTGTACTAATGTTGTTACAATTTTATTTTAATTACATGTGGCCAAATCTTTCTTTTCATTTATAATTTCTTCATTTTTGATTAAACTTAGAAAGTTCTTCCTAACACACACACACACCACTCATGTTTATGCATGCAAAGTATTTCCCTAGTATATTTATATTTTCTTTTTCTACTTAATTCCTTGAAACACCTGGAATTTTGATAAAAGTAACAAGGTAAATATGATTTTTTTAAATTTTCTAGATATCAGATTGTCCTAATTCCATTCATTAAATAATACATCACTTACCCACCGATTTGTTACTCCATTCTTGCCATATACTGTAATCTGATATATATTTGGGTCTACTTACAAACTTTCTTTTCAATTTCATTTATCTATCTGTCATTTTGTCCAATAATTAATATAGTTATTATTAACATTTGCAAAAGCACTTGTTTGGGATGCTTATGTGACTTCTCTTATTTTTTCCATAAGTGAATTGTATTAGCCGAGTTGTCAATTTGGATCAATTGATTTGTTCATTCCTGAGTGGTCCAATGCCATTATCCCCACCATACTCCATCAACAGCTGGGGCAAGGCAGGGGAAGATTTTGTCTTGATGCAAATACCAATGGTGGACCCAAAAGAGTGTCAGCTCAAGGTTGTCCTGAACTGTGTTTCTCACAGAAATTTCTCCTGGAGGAAGTATGAGCGGTACATTTTTGCAGCCACCAGATGTGTCAGCAAAGGACTAGAAGTTAGAATACTTGGTTCCAGCACTGTGACTTCTGACCAGCAGTCCATGTTACCTTGGGTAATGCATTCTCTGAGCCTCACCTTACACCTTGCTGGATAATAACAACAAAGCAGTAGACTACATCTGCTACAGCACTAACTTGCCCCACCATGATCTGTATGCCTATCTTCATCTGCCTACTAGACAGTGGAACACCATTACAGACTCTTAACTAGTGAGCCACAATTGGGCTGTGGGTTTAGCATATTGATTTCTCTCATTCATTCTCAGCTTCTGGGATGTTCAGAGACTGAAAAATGTGCCTCTAGCTACAAGCAATTTCATCCATTTATCCCACTGAGAAAAACACACCTGCTAAGCATATTATGTTTGGAAAAGAACAGGAAAAAAACTGTCTTAAGGGGAGCAATCCCATGTTACATGTCTCTGTTTACTGGACATCTAGGTGTATAAATATTAGCAATACATAAACAAATGCTTTTGAGCTACTGAATAATTGAAGAAGTTGTCTTCGTTTCAAATTACTGCTTAACATCCACTGTTCCATAATAATTTGATTAATATTTGTCATACCCACTATACTAGATTTCATTGGTGATGGGACTGTGTCTACATTTTGCCTCTCATTTTAAACCTAACAGTGCACCACTAGCTGACACATAGTAGTTGTTTGACTATACTTGTTGTATGAATAAATTATAAAATTTCTTTGTCTCAGGTGGCTTACACTGAAGTCTTTTTAGGATCTTTGCAGTGCTGTTAGGCCTGCCGTGTCCTCCACAGTTCCTGGGGTAACTCTAGCACATTTCAGTTCATCTTTGCAGAATTGTTCTACCTGCCTGGGTTTCATAATGGCTGCTTATTCCCCGACTGTCTAGTATGTTCTTCATCTGCCCAGCAATCAGGTATTGAAGGCTGATCAGACCTCCAATCACTGGACCAAGGGTATGGCTGCAGGATAACAGAAGACAAGATAAGATCTTTATGGCATAAATGGGGGGCCCAGGATGATCAGAGCTCTTATCAGGCTAAGAAGCTGTCTCCTGGAGCTTGCCACTATTTATTGAACACACAGCATCTTCATGGGGTAAGGAGTGGTGCAGGGAAAAGTAGAGTGGAGAGCACTGATGTGAGCAGGGTCCCAGCAACAAGGAACAAGACATTCTAGCAGGAACAGCTCATTGATTAATAGAAAATTTATATTTTCCCATAGATTAATTTTGGCCCCTATAGAAGTTTTGTGTACAAGACATGCTATCCTTAGCTGCACTATTGCCACCCAAGACATTGCAGCATCACGGATCACTGAGGCCTCTGCTGTAACCAGTGGTGTGGGAAGATGTTCTGTTCCCACACACCAACTGCTGTCTCTTCAGGCAACCATTGTGGGCTAATAGGCAGACTCAGACTTTTAATATGAGAAGCCAGTCTATGAATTTGTAACTCACTCAGGGTGGTCTCCATCAATCAGGGAAAGAACATGTGTAAGTAGGGACTAACTCTGGTACTTGTCTCTGGTAGTTTCCCTCCCAGGGCAGAATTTGGTACCCATATTATCCTGAGAAGACTTCTGTCAATGGGCTCGTCGCATGGCACTGAACTTGTCTGCTGATCTCATTTTTCCCACAATGCTGCACAAAATGACTGGCATGTAATAGGTATTTCTCAAGTGTTAGTTAAATTAAGTGCTAAGACCACTCATTATATTGAAATGATTAGTCAACCAACAAACTAGCACATAAAATGATCATTAAGTCATCAGGTGTTTCCTGCAATTTCTACAGGAGCCCATGACAGGACTGGTGCTGACCAGAGGCCAGCACAGGGGATCCAGGTCCCAGGGAAGTTGAAACAGTCAGGGTAGTGAAAGGGGAAGGGCATGTAGTATTTTGAAGCTGAACCTTCTAGGTTTAATCTCATCTTTTCTACTTAGCAAATGAGTTCTGGGGTACTGATTTTATCACTTATAAAATAGAAATGATAAAAACATCTACCACAACGGATTTTTTGAGGATTATGTAAATGCATGCATTTGAAGAATTTAGAAGGGCCTCTGGTAGTCAGTGCTCAACAAATATTAGCTGTGATTATTGTTGTTATTAGCAATCCTTTCAGGAAGGTGCCTGAGACCTGAGAAGTAACCATACCTGTCATTTATTGATCACACACTGTGTGACAGGATATCTCCTAAGGGTTCAATATATAGTCTGTGAAGTTAGGTATCATAAAAACTTCATTCTACAGATGAGCAACTGAGGATTTGGAAGGTTTGAAGTAAATTGCTTTCTGGGTGTGGTGGCACATGCCTGTAATCTTGGCACTTAGGGAGGCTGAGGCAGAAAGATCACAAGTTTGAGTCATGCCTGGGCAATTTAGTGAGACCCTATCTCAGATTTTAAAAAATAAATGAAGAAGGCTAGAGATATAGCTCAATGATAGAGCACCTCTGATTCATTGCCCAGTACAATCAATCAATATAAATAAGACACTTAGGGCTGAAGGTGGAACTCCACAGTGGAGCACTTGCCTTCCATATGCAAGACTTGATCCTCAGAACCACAGAAAGAAAGCAGGAAAACAGGAAGGTGAGAGGGGGCAGTGAGGAGGGAAGGAGCGAAGGAAGGAAGGCAGGGAAGGAGGGAGGGGTAGAAAGAAGAAGGGAGGGAGAAATGAAATTGCTTGAGGTGGTATCAACAATGAAGCACCAAAATTGTCTTCTTCATCCTCTTTGTTTCCTTTGTTCACACAAGAAGAAAAAAATGCAATTTTCACCCTGAGGAAGTGAGAGAGTTCCTAGACTCAAGACACTTTGAAGGGCTTGGGTGAGGCTGGATTGGGAATGTTATATATAAACTCCAGTTTATAACCTTCTGAGTATAAAATGCTAGAGATTTGTAACTGACATAACATTAGAGATGGAAGTTGATGAGACCTTTGATGTATTATTTCCTCTTCATTCTCTTCAGACAAAGTTGATATCTTTATAATAAAGGATGAATGGAAGGAGATAGGGAGATGGATCTCTTGCAAATAAGAAGGGGTTCAGGAGACCAATGGTGAGGGGAGAGGTGGAGGGGAAAAGGAAGTAAGTAGAATTAAGATATGCCATGTACAGAGACCTAATAACCTCACTGAATTTAAACATTATATGTCATAAACATGAGCTAAGACAATAAAAAGAATGAAAATGAGGAAAGAGGATTTAGAGGCAGAGGGAGGGAAATTAGTGCAAAGGGGAAGGGAATTTTTTAAAATTAATTTTATTGGTACACTTTAGGTACACAATACAATGGCATTCATCATTGGAAATTTGCGCCTTTACATAATCTCTCTTGGTTCTTATTTTTTCCCCATTCAACTGCCCTCCCTTCAACCCCTCCATCCTTCCCTATTTACAAAGACTTTGTTTCCATTTTTTCATTTTCTCATATTAATTCCATTCCCTACTTTCCTTTCCCCTACCCCTCCCACTTCCCCTTTGCCCCCTTTCTTCCTATTTCACATTATCTATTATACCTTTTAGTCCTTACTTACACTTTCAGTTTCTCACACTAGAGAAACTATTCAGCATTTACACGTGTGTCCTATTTATTTCACTTAAGAGTATCACCTCAATGTGCATCCATTTAGCTATAAATATCTCTAATTTCTCATTTTATATGGCTGAGTAGTACTCCATTTTATTTAAAAAACACATTTTCTTTATCCAGTCTCCAGTTGATGGGAAATTGAGTTGTTTCCAAGTTTTAGCTATTACAAATTGTGCTGCTATGAACATGGGTGCACATATATCACTGTGGTATGGTTCTTTTAATTCTTTGGAGAAGATACCCAGCAGTGGAATAGCTGGGTCAAATGGGACTTCCAGTCCTAGTTCTTTGAGGTATCTCCATACTGATTTCCACAGTGGTTGCATCACTCTACACTCCCACCAGCAGTGAAGCAGTGTTCCTCTTTCCCCACAGCCCTGCTAGCATTTGTTATTGGTTGTAGTCATGATAGCAGCCATTCTTTCTGGGGTGAGGAGGAATCTCAGCATTGTTTTCATTTGCATTTCTCAAATGACCAGTGATATTCATTCATTTTCATATGCTTATTTCCTATTCCTACTTCTTTGTGTGCAAAATGTCTCTTCATTTCAGATCCCCATTTTTGGATTGGGTCTTTATATTTGGGAGGTCTGATTTTTTTAAGTTCTTTATAGATTCTAAATAGTAGACCTTTGTCTGTGGAACAGCAGGTGAAAATTTTTTCCACATTGTGGGTTGTCTCTTCACACTGCTGGTGGTTTCTATGGCTGTACAGAAGGTTTTGAATAAAAAGAGACTCCACTTGTTGATTGTTTGTGCTAGTTCATGTGCAGGTGAGGTTTTGTTCATAAAATCTTTTCCAACACCAATGTCTTCAAGAGTTCTACCTAACCTCTCATCCAGCTGATTCAGGGATTTTATTTTAATATTTAGATCTTTAATCCATTTTTATTTTAATTTAGTGCATGGTGAGAGATATAGGTCTAGTTTTAATCTTTGGCAAAGTGAAACCCAATTTTTTCAGCACCATTTATTAAAGAGGCTATCTTGCCTCCTGTAGGGGTGTTTTCCTCCTTTGTTGAAGATGAGGTGGCTGAGTGTGTCTGGAGTTGTTTCTGCATCTTCTAATCTGTTCCACTGGTACTTAGTCTGTTTCTTTGCCAGTACCATGCTGTTTTTATCACAGTAGCTTTGTAGTATAGTTTCAAGTTGAGGGCTGTGATACCCCCTGGCATATCTCTGTTGCCTAGGATTGCTTTTGCTCTTCTAGGTCTCTTCTTGTTCCGAATGAATTTTTCGATTGTTTTCTCAAGGTCCGTGAAATATGCTTCTGGAATTTTAATTGGGATTGCATTGAATCTATATAGCAGTTCTTGAAGTATCACCATTTTCACTATGTTGATTCTTCCTACCCAGGAACAGGGGAAGTCTTTCCATTTTCTGATATCATCTTCAATCTCTCTTTTCAGAGTGCTATAGTTTTCAGAGAAGAGGTCTTTGATTTCCTTTGTTAGGTTAATTCCTAAGTATTTCAGATTTTTGGATGCTATTGTGAAAGGAATTGTTTGCCCTATTTCTCTCTCAGTGAGTCTGTCATTGGTGTAGAGGAAAGCTATTGATTTTTGTGTGTTGACCTTGTACCCAGCTACTCTACTGAATTTGGTTATTAAGTCTAGAAGATTTTTGGTGGAGTTCTTGGGGTCTTCTATATAGAGTATCATGTCATCTGCAAATAATGACAATTTGACTTCTTCATTTCCTATCTTTGTTCAATTTATTTCTTTCTCTTGTCTAATTGCTGTGGCTAATGTATCCAAGACTATTTTGCACAGGAGTAGTGATAGTGGACATTCTTGTCTTTTTCCTGATTTGAGTGTGAAGGATTTCAGTTTTTGACCATTTAGTATGATATTGGCTGTTGGTTTTTCATAGATGGCTTCTATCAGTTTGAGGTAGAGACCATCTATTCCAATTTTTTGTAGGGTTTTATCATAAATCCATGTTGGATTTTGTCAAATGCTTTTTCTGCATCTATTTAGATGATCATATGGGTTTTGTCCTTGCCTCTGTTGATATAGTGTATTACATTGATTGATTTGAATATGTTGAAACATCCCTCCATCCCTGGGATAAAGCCCACTTGGTCAGGGTGTATGATCTTCTTGATGATCATCAGCATTCTATTTGCCAGTATCTTAGTAAGGATTTTTGCATCTATGTTCATTGGTGAGATTGGCCTATAGTTCTCTTTTTTAGTTGGGTCTTTCTCTGCTTTGAAGATCAAGGTGATGCTTGCTTTCAGGAATGAATTCAAGAGTATTGCTTCCCTTCAATTATATTGAAGAGTTTCAACAGTAGTGGCAGTAGTTCCCTGGTACAAAAAAAAAAAAAAAGAAGTAGTTTCTCTTTAAATGTCTTATAGAATTCAGCAGTGAAATCATCAGGTCCCGGACTTTTATTAGTGGGTAAGTTTTTAATTATGTTTTCAATTTCATTGATTGATATTGGGTTATTTAGAATTCTTAGGTATTCTTCATTTAACTTTGGTAATTCAGACTTATCTAAGAATCTGTCCATTTCTTCTGTGTTTTCCATCTTACTGGTGCATAGGTTCTGGAAGTAGGTATTGATGATCCCCTGGATTTCTTCTGGGTTCATTGTAATTTCACCCTTTTCATTCCTAATTGCATGGATTTGGGCCTTTTCTTTCCTTTTTCTGATAAGGTTGGCTAAGGGTTTGTCAATTTTGTTTATTCTTTTGAAGAACAAACTCTTGACTTCATTGATTTTTTTTGTACCATTCTCTTAGTCTCCATTGCATTGATTTCTTCTCTGATCTTTATAACTTCCTGCCTTGTATGAGCTTTGGGTTTGTCCTGCTCTTCTTTTTCCAGAAGCTTGAAGTTCAGCATCAGGTTGTTTACTTGGGCTTGCTCTGTTTTCCTAATATGAGATTTCACTGCTATGAATTTCCCTCATAAGACTGCTTTCATATTATCTATATTCCCATAGATTCCGATATGTTGTATTGTCATTGTCATTTAATCGAATGAACTGTCTAATTTTTTCTTTAATTTCCTCTGTGCCCCATTGGTTATTCAGAAGTGTGTTGTTCAATTTCCATGTGTTTGTGAAATTTTTGCAGTTTCTTTTGCTATTGATCTCCACTTTCATCACACTATGGTCTGATAATATATGGCGGATAACATCAATTCTTTTACACTTACTTAAACATGTTCTATGAGCGAGTATGTGGTCTATTTTGGAGAATGACCTGTGTGCAGTTGAAAAGATTGTGTATTCTTATTTGGTGGGGTGGAACACTGTAAATATCTGTTAAGTTCATTTATTCAAGAGTTCAATTGAGTTCTAGTATTTCATTACTTATTTTTTGTCTAGTTGATCTATCTATTTGTGACAGTGGGGTATTGAGGTTCCCCACTACAACTGTATTAGTGCATATTTGACTTTTCATGTCCATTGGTATTTCTTTTATATAGTTGGACGCACTAGTGTTTGGTGCATAGATATTTATGATTGTCATCTCTTCCTCTTGGATTGTTCCATTTACAAGACTATAGTGTCCTTCTTTGTCTCTCTTAATCAGTGTGGGTTTGAAATCCATTTGATCTGTAAAGAAGATAGCTACTCTTGCCTTTTTTTAGGTACTTGTTACATGGAGTATTGTTTTGCACCCTTTTACTTTCATTCTATTCAGTTTCTTTTTGAATTAAGTGTTTTTCTTGTATGCAGCATATTGTTGGATATTGCTTCTTGATCCATTCTACCATTCTATTTTTTTGAGTGGTGAATTGAGACCATTGACATTGATGGTTATAAGTGATACATATTGACTTATCATTGTCATCACTTTTTCTTTTTGTTGGATTCTCCCCCTTTGTGTTCAATTTCTTGTCATGCCTGACTGGCTTCCTGGGGTTGTGATCCTCTTTGTCTTTTCCTAAGATATTGTTTAAAATTTTTTGGAGTGCTGGTTTGGTATTCATGAAGTTCCTAAGGTGCTTTTGTCATGAAAGTATCTTATTTTTTCATCAATTTTGAAAGATAGTTTTGCAGGGTACCTCAATCTGGGTTGGAGGCTGTTTTCCTTTAGGGCTTGAAATACCTCACTCCAAGTTCTTCTTGCCTTGAAGATTTGTGTTGAGAAGACTGCTGTGATTCTGCTGGGCTTTCCTTTGTATGTGATTTGTTTCTTTTCTCTCACTGCTTGTAGAATTTTGTTCTTCTGTTGGGTTTCTGGAATCTTAACTCTTATATACCTATGTACACATTTTTTTTTATCAAGTCTAGTTGGAGTCCTATATGCCACCCTTATCTGTATGTCAAGTTCTTTTCCCTTACTTGAGAAGTTTTCTGCCATCACTTCTGTGAGCATTTTTTAATGTCACCTGTACTCTCTCCTGTTTCTTCATTGTCTCCAATCAGTCTTTTTTCTTTCTTTCTTTCTTTCTTTCTTTCTTTTTTTTTTTTTTTTGGTACTGAGGTTCGAACTTGGGACCTTGCACTTTCGAGGAAGGCACTGGAACCACTGAGCTAAATCCCCAGCCCTCTGATCAGTCTTATGTTATGCTTCTTTGCATCAACTAGCAACTGCTGGATTGATTTCTTGTGGTCCCTTACTATTTTAAAGAAATTTTTCTTTTCCTGGTCACTAATTACAATCTTATCTTCTATATCTGAAATTCTGTCCTCACATTGACTCATTCTGTTGCGTAGACTTTCAATTGAGTTTTATTTTAATTCTTTTATTGGTATATTTTCAGTATACAATACATTTACATTTGTCATTGGGTGCTTGTGATTAGAGGCTCTAGGACAGAAACAGATAAAAAAAAATAGATGAGCTCAGAAACATGCTGGAAGCCATGAATGTCCAGCATAAGAAAGAAATGGAAACCATGATCACCCAGCATATGAAAGAAATGGAATCCATGAAACAGATTCAAACAGATATTCAGGAGATCAAAAACTCCATTGAAAACATGCAGAGCAGATTAAGGAAATCTGAAGATATAATATTCAATATAGAAGACAGGATTGCAGTTAAGGACCATGAAAGCAGAGATCTCTTCAAAATAGTAAGGGATCACGAGAAATCAATCCAGCAGCTGCTAGATGAGGCATAGAAGAATAACATAAGACAGATGGGAGTCCACAAAAAAACAGGAGAAAGTACAATTGACATTAAAAAAACCTGAAGTAATAGTAGAAAGTTTCCCAGACAGAGGTGGAGAATTGGACATACAGATAAGTGAGGCATATAGAACTCCAACTAGCCATGATCAATGGAGTTTTTAATCTCCTGGAAATCTGTTTGCATCTTTTTTATGGATTCCATTTGTTTCCTATGTTGGGATTCTGTCATGTTCCTCAGCTTCTCAAATTTTTTATCTGTGTCCTCTGTAGACTTATTAATCATGTCTTGCTCTATGGGCACAAACTCTGCTGTTATCTGAGAAATTATGTCTGATTTTGTTTTTTCCAGATCCTCTTTTGTTGCCAGTTCAGGGAGTTCAGGTGGTTGAGTATCAGATTGTTCCATCTTGTTTCACAACCTTTGAACTGGGGTGGTGGAACAGCAGCCCACAAGGTTTACATCCTCTGTGCTGGGGGCGGCTCTGCTCCTCAGTGCTGGGGTGGCGAAGGGAATTTTTTCCATTTTTTGTTGTTGTTTTGTTTTTGTTCTTGGTACCAGGGATAGAACTCAGGTCCTTGCACTTGCAGGGCAGGTGGCAGAACCACTGAGCTAAATCCCCTGTCCATGAAGGGAATTTTTTAAAAAGCAAGTTGTACTGTGTACATGTACCTACTCCCTGAGATGAATATAAATCTTATACCTTGCAAATATGTACTAATAAAAAAGAAGTTGATGACTTTTGTCTAACAAGCCTTTTTAGAGATCTACAGGGACCCATATGATCCTGGGAAAGGAACAGACTCTGGTACTTATAGTTTGCAAGAAAACAAGAAAGTCTTATGGGAAAGAACCAAAAAATCCTTTTTCTATAGGTGTATAGCTTATAGAGAAGGAAAAATAGGATTTGTTGTGGAAACAATGATTGGAATGGAGCTGACTCAGCTAAATCTGATGGCATACACATATGAACTCATTACTCCTGAGGCTGAGACAGGAGGAGGAGAAATTTGAGACTAGCCTGGACTAAATATGGGATTCAAGGCCATCCTTGTTTCCAAAAAAAATAAAAGGCTTTGGATAAAGCTTAGTGATAGAGCACTCACTAGTATGGTGTGTGGGGGAGAGGGGTAAGGAGTGGACATTTCTTGGCTGGGTTTTTCCTTTGGCTCTCTCTGGGATCCCCCAGGTGACCCTGAATGAGAGGACAATAGATCACATCAACAGAGAGTGAAGGAGAGAGAAGTTAGCTCAGGAAATCATGACATCTGTCCTTCATCTTCCCCTGCCTAAATCTGAACAAAAACCCTTACCTCTCTGCTCTTCATCTTCTAAGTGGGTGGTTCTGAGAAATAAGTGAGATTATTATAATGTATGTAAAGTAGATGGCACAGTATCTAATTAATATAGTAATTAGAGTATAACTCAAAGATTTTATGATGACCTCAACTTTATGTTAGGTAAACTATTTCTGGAAAGATGTTAATTTTTAATAAATATTGATAGACACTAAAATGGCTCAATGAGTTTTATCTTGAAACCCTTGGGGGGAAAATCACATAAAATACAATGTTTTCCTGTACATTTATACTCTAATTGTAGTTTTGAACACACACTAAAAAACTAAAAAAAAAAAAAAAATCAATAAATCCATTTCTTTTTTTTTTAATCCATTTCTTATGATCAAGCTAGTTCAAATAATACTTTTAAACTAAATGTGAGGGCTGGAGATAGCTCAGTGATATAGTACTTGCCATACATGAATAAATATTATTATTATTTTTTATTTCAGAGCTGGAAATTGAAGCCAGCACTGCAATAAATAAAGTAAATGCAACCAAAAAATGCTACTCCATTTCAACTCCAAAAACACATGTAATAATTGAAAATATGAAGGCCTAAAGCCCAAATATCTCATCATTACACTAACATAGGCTTTTACACGAATACCACACATTGTTTCATTGGTGATAGCAGTCAAATTGGAGGAATAGACCACCCTGTTTTTTAGGATAAAATATTCATTTATTTTGGAAAATCCTGGCCAAATGGAATTGTTTTTTCATCCAGCAGAAGATATATTTCTGATCTGAGAGAACAAAAAAGATCAAGTTAAAAGTCTACATGAGACTGGACATCAGTACTTTAAAATCAAAGATCACAGCTGATAAAAGATGATTTCTAGACAGAACTGCAGTGATTGTACAGTCTTATAATTGCTCCCATTCACATGGAGTAACTCCAGCTATTTTCAAAAATCTATCAATGCTAAGCAGAAGAAAGAAGAAAGCAACAGCACATTTTGTTTTGTCCAACTGATAAACAATGGGTTACACATAAATTAACCATAATTAAGTATAGAATTAACGTTATTTGTATTGCAACAAAGTAAGGCATCTAAGACAAAAGCAAAACATCTCCAATACATTGCTTTGATGATCTAAATTGACACTGCCAAGTTATATATTTACAAAAAATATGGAGGAAAGGTAAAACAATTAATGTCATTTCTGGATGTATGGGCATTTGCTATGGTTAAAGGTCTGAAGCAATGTTCATCCTATCATTCATCAAGTTTGATAAATCTTAACCTATGAACTGTGCCCCTTATTGTGTATCTAATTACCCAGAATAGATCAGAAAACAGTCCTAAGCCTCCATTTGATTAGTTAAAGCATCATGAAAAAGAGATAAATCTTTTTCTTGATAAAGCTTTGGGAATGGAAATTTACAAAAGAAGTCAAGAAAGAAATTATTTTTATATCATCAGTTTTAAGTACTGTTCAAGCACTTGAAATATGTCATTCATCCACTCAACAAATATTTACTTGGGTTTACTATTTAATAGGCAGGTACCTCACCACATGATTAAGTGTTAGAAATACAAGGTTTGTAAGTTTCTCACAGTCTAGTGAGAGTGAAAGGCGTATATAGACACAATTCTAACACAGTGAGAAATGGAGTCCTGCCCAGAGTCTCAGTCCAGAGTGGCACTCAAGCAGGGAGTATACACACACACACACACACACACACACACACACACACACACCCAAAATGTTTTCCTTTACCTTATAGAAGAAGGGAGTCAAGAAATTTTCAGAGGAGGTGATGACAATGGGATCCTCTGAATGAACTTGGGTCAATTTTCATAATAATCCTTAGTAGGTCACATAATTATCCCTAAGAAATGGATATTCTCTGACTCAAAGCTGGTAAGTAAGTTGGGCGTGGTGGTGCACACCTGGAATCCCAGCACTCAGAAGGCTGAGGGAGGATCACCTCGAATTCTGAGCCCCTCTGCAAAACCTAGTGATTTCAAGGCCATCTTATACTACATAGTGATACTCTTGTCTTCAATCAATCAATCAATCAATCAAAGAAAACCAAGGCTGAAGATGTTGCTCAGTAAAAGGACTGGATTCAATCCCCAGTGCAAAAAAGAAAAGAAAAAAAAAGCCAATAAGTAACAGGAACAAGATTTATTTTGAACCAAGTCTACTTGATTCTAGTGGTGTACACTATGCACTGTACAATAACCGCCTCTAGTAGAGGAAAGCTAAAGATCAAGAAAAATACTCTGTATCTCCAAGGTACAGTTTTTTTCACTATTACTCATCTTTCCATAAAATTTCAATGTACTCTTCCCTTCTTACAATTCTTCCCCTCCCCACTAAAAGAATATAATTACTGGCTTGTATTTCTACATACTGTACTAAGAAATTTTCATGAAAATCTCAAATGTTACAGTCATGCCAGGGAAGAATAGGTATGAAAACTGCAGATTGTGGCTGAGAAAAAAGGAAATGCTATTAAGATTTCTTTTTAATTTTAATTTTTTATTAGCACATGTTTGCAGTACATAATGACTACATTCATCACGCGGAGTTGGCACATGTGCATAACACACCTTAATTCTTTTTACTTCTCCTTGCTCTCCTTTTCTTTCCCTCTCCCTCCAACTCTTTGGTTGGAAACACTCATCTAATTGTTTTGTTTTGTTTTTTGATACCAGGGATCAAACTAGGGACCTTGTGGGTGTGAGGCAGGTGGTAAAACCACTGAGCTAAATCCCCAACCCAACACTCCAATCAGGCAATTGGAATACAAGTGTTTATGGATTCTAGCCCATTCATTTTTTTTTTGAAGCTCCTGCCTTTATTATGGAGGCTTCTAGGGCCAAGGCAGAGCAAGCGTAGGAAACCACTACTGGAAGGGCCTCGATGTCCCCTCCTGGCAGTGGTGCCCCAGGCTTTGTCTGGCCAGGGACAGGGGTCTGACACCTCTGCCTTTTAGGAACCAGCCCTACATTACCTCCCTCACTCAAGTGTCCCTAACCTCTCAGACCAGGCAGAGCCCAGGGCTGAGCCCGCAGAGGGTGCGGGGTGCCCCTGCCTCAGACGGAAGACCTCCTGTTACCGAGAGCACCCGCGGTGAGGGCTGGCCCTTCTGCACCCTTCCTCACGTGTAGCCCAGGTCTCCCAGACCTCTACTCCTGCCCTCTCAGCTTATACATCTGGACAACAGAAGAAAATAGTTGGTCAAGTTCACATTATCAAGTGTTGGTAGGAATAATAATTGGTATACTTTTTTTTTTTGGAAGACAGTTTAAGGATGTCTTTGAAATTTGAGAATATTCTTATTCTTTGAGGCTGCTATCCTAAGGAATTAATCCTTCAGATGTGCTTTCAGAAGATCAAAAAATACATATTGAGAATACTGTTGCAGTGTTGTGCATATTTGGGAATCACTGGAAACAATCTAAATGGTTAATATTTGTTGGATTAAATGAACTATGGAATGTCAGGTGAGCCGGGCACAGTGATGTGCACCTGTAGTCTCTGCTATTAGGAGGCTGAGGCAAGAGGATCACCTGTGTTAAGGAGCTGAAGACCAGCCTGAGCAAAGCTAGGTATAAGTGACACACAACTGAGGCAGGAGTATCACAAGTTCAAGCCCACCCTGGGCAATTTAGCTACTTAGGGAAACCCTGTCTCAAACAAAAAAAAAAAGTGGGGAGATCAGGGATGTAGCTCAGTGTGAAGGTTCTGTATTCAATCTCCAATATCAAAAAAGAAAGAAAAAAAGAACAGACCTAGCAATGTGGAACCAATTCCAAAAGTAATAAAAAGATGACTTAATTTGACATAATGTAAACATGGAAAGATATTCAAAATCCATTGATATATGAAAAAAATTATTATGAAGCAGCCTGGATAATGTTACTACCTTTTTATATCCAGGGATGTAGCTCAGTGGCACAGCACCTGCCTGACAAGCAAAAGGAAAAGAAAAAGAAAAAGAAAAGAATCACTACACTTACATGTTGGAAACAATAAATATCAGAGAAATACAGAACAACCTATGGGAAATGTTTAATAAATAGTTAATTTCTATTCATATTATATAATTTAATATATAAATTGAACTGTTTTCTGTAAATTGAACTCTTCTTTTTTATCATATTCAATTAAGTTGATGTGATGTATAAATACTTTTTATTTCCAAAAAGACTTGACATTTCTGGATTTTTATATCTGTAAATTCTTTAAAAACTATAAGCCAGGCCCTGTGACTTACCTTGAAGTCCCAGCTAATTTGGAGGCTGAGCAGGAGAATAGCCTCTGCTCAGAAGTTCAAGGCCAACCTGGGCAACATAGTGAGATACCATCCCTCAAAATAAAGAAATAAAAGGTATAAAGTCTTAAATCATGGTATTACCTCATTGTATTAGTGATGAATAATAATGCATATTGTTTGAGACACTCTGGGAAAAGAAATGCAAAGAAAAAATTCTAAAACCAAAAATAATAAGACTAAGAATGAGACTAACAGAAATTTCCTAGTCTCTTACCAACATTTCTGAACTTTAATTCAGGTCTCTCTGGTCTTGGTCTAATTTCCTTTTATGGGCTTGTCTCTTGCCACGTAGGTAATCTGTTAAAAACTTGCTCAAAGGCAAAAACCATTCAGTCTCATTACAGACAATGCAAATATTGGAGGATTTCTATAAATAAAGAGAAAGCAGATGTTGTTGCTAAGAAGCCCTTGTAATGGTCCAGTGTGAACACTGAAGACTTTAGGGCATGTTATGGCTTGTACCTAGATGTCCCCCCAAAGCCTTATGCAGTCATAAGTGGGGCTTTTCAGAAGTAGATATATCTAGGGTGTGTGTTGCTGGGGTCAAGGATGTGATGCTAGGATTAAGGATGTGAGTGCTACCTGCCCCAAGGGTAGCCTGGATAATAGAAAGAGCTACTGTGTTCATTGCTGGTTTCTTGTTGCTCAATACTTGTCACTTGTGCCGTGCTGCCTGCCATGGACTGTTTCTCTTCTGCCATGCCCCTCTGCCACACCACACTACCTTTGAGCCATCCAACTATGAACTGGAACCTTTACACACTGTAAGCCAAATAAACTTTTCCTCCTTTAACTTTGGGGGTCAGATATTTTGACTGAGCAACAAGAAAAGCTAATACAGGGCACAAGCAAACAACTAGGACTAGGCCTGTCTATGTGGAGGTTTCATGATTTGTTTAGAACTAACAGACAGCAATGCACTTGGAAGGCATTTTTGCACCAAGTAATCATAATCTTAAAAAATAAAATATTTACACACAAGAATGCGAAATGTGAGGTCCCTTAATGAAACAGAAAATTCTATCAAGTTGATATCAGAAATTCTGTAGGAGAGAATGAGGCTCACAGCAAGAGATTGCTGTTCCCACCCATCTGGACAAAGAGAACCATGGTCCACATTCATGAAAAGAGTTTGCCTGAACAGCAAAATCAAATGTAAAACCACCTCACAGGTGCTTCAATGAATGCTAAATATTCTCATTGCAAATTCATATGATTTGCATATAAATTGAGGAAAACAAAATTTGAGGAAATTCAGTTTCTGGATTTGGTCACCTCAGTGTTCAACTGTGGAAAGTGAAGGTGTCACTGCATTTGACTCAGACAACCTCTAGCTGGCCCAAAGTAGTGGCTGAGTGTGTAAACAATATAAAAATAGCAATCTCCATGAGACCTCAGATCAGACATGGCAGATGACAAGGTTAGCTGTGAGCAGGCCATTCTCCAGAACTCTGAATAGAATCTGTGTAGTCATTCCTGAATCTCTTTCTGACATGAACGGTGAAAGTTGGAGTTCTCATTTCAAGCCTGCAGAGATGGCTTCAAGGAATGACTTAAAAAACTTGTAATGCATCACTGAGTTGGAAGGATGAGGATCAAGGCCAAACTTTCACTTGAACAATTTAAGAAGTGAAAGGGGCACTATCTTGAGGGAAAGCTCGGGAAGTATCGTGGCACTGGACAGCCTATAATCAGAATTCTCGAGGGAAAAGTGGCAAGGTGTTTTCTGTGGGCCAGATGTAGACCATTTTCAAGTAAGCTAGTGTGGGGTCATCTTTGAATGTATTGGCTCTGAGGGGCTAAGAGACCTCATCAAAGAAAAGCCAAAGGCATCACCAGATTCCTTGTGGCTGGAGAGAGGGGGATTCATCCATGGGAGAACTGGAGAGTTACTGGCCTTATGCCATGGACTGGAGTCAAGAAACCCTAGTGATGAGGGCCCTACAGCATCTGCCACAGACACTGTCAGCTGTGTAAAAAAAGCTGAGCATTTGCTGAACGTTTGATCATGTGAAGAAATGACTCAGGATGGAGTTGTAGCTTAGGGATACAGCATTTGCTTACCATATGCTAAGCCCCTAGTTATATCCCTACACAAAAAGACTAGTTTTCAGTATGATTTTTAAAGGATAGCTACATAGATAATGGATATTGAAAAAAGAGTCCTTTTAGAGATATGCCAAATATTTCTAGCTGAATTATTTAAAATGATATAATATAGGTAATTAGGCAAAAACTGTACAAAATTGGATATGGTAATGATTTCTTGGATATGACCCAAAAAGAACAGTCAACAAAAGAAAAATACACAAACTAAACTTCATAAAAATGTTTTGACAATTTGTGTATCAAAATATACTAGGGGCCGGGAATTTAGCTCAGTGGTTTTGCTTCCTGCTGTGAGTTTGATCCCCAGTACATATATATATATATATATATATATATATATATATATATATATGTGTGTGTGTGTGTGTGTGTGTGTGTGTGTGTGTACTATCAACAAAGTAGAAAAGTCAACCCACAAGATGGAAGAAAATATTTCCAAGTCATATATATGAATAAGTATTGAAACAATATATAGAGAACACCTAAAGCTCAACAACAAAATCAAATAACCTAATTCAAAAATGAGAAGATTTGAATAGATATTTTTACAAAGAAGATAAGCAAATGAGAAGAGGCTCAACAGCACTAATCATTAAAGAAATGTAAGTAAAACTACCATGAGATCTGTGTGTAGTGGTACATGCTGGTGATCCCAGCACTTGGGAGGCTGAGGCAGGAGAATCACCAAAAGTTCGAGGCCAGCCTGGGCTACATAGTCAGTTCAATGCCAGTCTGAGCTACATAGTGAGACCCTGTCTCAAAAAAACACAACAAAACAAAACACCGTGAGATACCACCTCATATCCACTAGGATGATTACCATAAAAAGCAAAAATGGAAAATGTTGTCAAGTGCATGGGAAAACTGGAACCCTTGTTTACTGTTGCTGAGAAGGTAAAATGGTACTGTCACCCTGGGAAGCTGTATGATAGCTCTTGAAAAAAAATTTTAAATTTAAAAAATTCCACATCAGAGTATAAACTCACCCAAATTGAAGGCAGTATCTTTTTATTGGTGTGTTTGGAATATATGATACTTACATTCATTTTGAGGTACATATATATATATATAATGTATCTTAATTACTTTTAATCCCCTTTCTTGGCCCCTCCCTTCCCTCTGTTTTTTTCTTATTGGTACATTTTAGATATGTAATAATCATTCATCATAGGGAATTTGTACTGCTACATGACATATCTTGCTTCTTCTTTTTTTCCCATTCTCTCCACTCCCTTCAACCTCTCTTCCCATCCCTATTTATAAAAGCTTTTTTTCAATTTTTTCCTTCTATTCTTTTTTTCCTTTCCCTTCCTTCCTTTCCCCATCCCCTTTCCCTTGTACTCCTTCCCATTTGAACATTTTCTTCCCACTTCCCAATATCCATCATATGTTCTGGTCCTTATTTACACTTTCTAGTTCCCCTTTCCTCTTAACTCCCCTCTCTCTCCAAAGCCTGCCTTTATCTTACTTTTTAGGGAGTTGAGGATAGAGATGGGAAGAGAGAAAATGAGCCAACTGTGGTCCTGTTCTCACTTTAGGCTGCTTGCCTGAAACAGACTCTAGCTAGACAGGAGAGAACTCTGATTTTAAATCAGGCTTAGAATTTGTACTGTTAAGTGGAACTAGACATTTTAATTTCTGATCTAGATAACCTACAAGTGGCCAGAAATATTTTACTCAGGGCCAAAATTTCACTCAGGGAAAGGGAAAGTAGTAGCTCCATGAATAAATTTTATGGAGCAACTGAAAGTAGATTAATAATAAATTAAAGATAAATTAGGTTTACGTCCTCTAGGTTGTACCAGTTTAGTATACCAGTGTAAACTGAAAGCTATAACTGACAGATATTTAATGTAGCTTGAAATCCAGGCATCTTAATCAGCCTTGTTCAGATCCTCTCCTCTGCTCCTGCTGGCCACATGCCTCCTTTTTGCACTAGTCTGAGTCAGGCTCTCTGGTTAATTCTTTACCAATAAAACATATACCTGGTGTGACAATTATGTGTGTTTAAATTTTTTTTCTGTTTTTTTAAGACAGAGTTTCACTATGTACCCCAGGCTGGCCTTGAACTTGCTGCAATCTTCCTGCCTCAGCCTTCTGAGTGCTGGGATTCCAGGTATGGGTGCCACCTCCCTTGGCAGTTTAGATATATTTTAAAGACAGAGTGGTCAGATGTTAAAGGCACATTTTTGTTGCCATAAGGACCATTACATAAGCAGGAGAATTGCTGTGAGTTCAAAGACAGCCTGAGCTACCCAGTGAGTTCAAGGCCAGTCTGAACTACAGTATGTAGCAAGATTCTGTCTCAAAAACACAAACAGAAAAACAAAAGATAATGACATTTAAGATTTTCTTGATCAACTCCAAAAGGAGATAATTACACATATCTTTTGTAGTTATTGTTGTTGGTACGGGGGATCGAACTTGGGACCTTGCACTTGAGAGGCAAGAGCCAGAGCAACTGAGCTAAATCCCTGGCCTGGAGGAGATAATTAAAAGAAAAAGAAAAAGAAAGCAAGGATTGCAACAGCAAGTGTGTCAATAGCTATGCAGAAATTGTTTGATGTGAAAAAAGTAACATTTACTACAGAGCAAGTCAGACCTGGGTCACATCCTGGCTCTAGGGAAGCCTAGAAAAGTGACCCTGTCCAGTTCCAACCTCTCCAACTTAGCTACAGCTTCCAGAAGCACAACATTCCTCATTTAGTTCTGTCTGATGAAGTGCTGGTTTGTTATAGGCTGTTTGTCTCAAAACTAGGTATTTTTTTTTTAGGAGAATATATTTATTACTCCACTGAGCAGTAAAATTAATATACGTATATTTTTCTCATGACACATCAACCAGCACACAAAGTAAGCGAGAGCATATATTCCCAGCCAATTTATTTGCTTACTCTGTCATAATCTTTATTTCTGTCATTACTTCATATTTGGTTGAACAGTTTGTGGTTTTAATGACTTATGGACAGGGAGCAAGTTTATAATGCTGGAGATACTGTCAGGCACCAGAGCAGAGCTCATACAGGTGGGAAGGAGTCTATTTTAGAAGAGTGGAGACCTTAAAGCACCGAGAGGTAACTAGGGCGGAATTCAGCAGTCAAGGCTTGTGGGAAGTCTTTAACACTTGGTGACCATCCTAGATCAGTGGGGTCAGCAACCGGAAGAAACTGCCTAGGGATGTGTTACCCCTTCTCATTTGAAAAGAAGTATGTGATGGTGGTCACTGGATGATACTGGGAATAATGTCCCTACAACCCTCTGCTGCTTGGTTAGCATATGGCTCGGCAAGCCTTTCCACCTCAAATGGAATCACTCTGTGCTGCACAGGAGTGCTTTGTAAAGTTCTTATCCTGCAGTATGATGTGGATTAAATAAAATAATCTGTGAAAGTGCCAATCTAATATGTGGCATAGAGTAGGTCCTCCACTCCACTCTTTTTTCTATAATAAAGGATTTGGCCAAGAGTTATAACTAGAAACAAGGAAACCAGGAGTTAAGAAACGTAACTCAAGGGATCAAACAACACATGAGAAAAGTGGTTTTTTTTATTTCTTGAGACAGAGTCTTGCTATGTAGCCCAGGCTGGCCTCGAACTCACAGCAATCCTCCTGCCTCAGCCTCCTGAGTGCTAGGATTACAGGCGTACACCACCAAGCCAGGCAACATAAGAAAAGTCTTGAGGAATAGACAGGACTTTTCCAGGTAACGAAGCTCATGAATTGCATTCATCATAGGGAAAGAGCAGCACGAGCTGGGATGGGGGTGCAGCATCGGAGACCCTGAGGTAACTGCCAGCAGGTTAGCGCTGCTGGTTACACAGTGATGGAGATGCAAAGCATGCTGGGAGAGCTGCGGGAGGGTGGGCCCATCCGAAAGGTCCTGAAGAAGTGAGTGAGGATGAGCAGCTTCATGCTGCAGCTCTGCCTATTGCATGGAGGCTGAGTCAAAGAGGAAAGCATTGACCCCAAGGAAGCCCATAATCCAGACAGAACATGCAGGAGAGACTGACAGGAGGTGGGCATAAAGGAGAGGGTAACGGTGACCTTGGCCTCCGCTTACTCTGCGGTGTGGAAAAAGGCCCCATCCACTGGTACACAGGACAGCCTTGTGCTTGTGCTTGGCATGTGTGAATATTGACAAGATTCCCTAGGAGTAACATAGCTTAATTGTTTGAGACTAAATAAGCCCTATCAGCTCTGTATTATCTTCTAATACCACAATATTCTGTTTTCCTCTCTCATCTAAGATGATTAAAGATTATTCCCAGTTCTATAAATCAAATAACAACTTGAATATAATTTTTTGGTTTTTTTAAGGCAGAATCTCACTATGCAGTTCAGGCTGGCCTCAAACTCGCCCTAATCCTCCGTCCTGAGAGTTGAGACTACAGGCCTGCATCACCACACCTGCCAATTTGGGTAAAGTTTTTGTCTAGTTCTCTAACTGTTCTAGGCTCTGTGGCAGACAGGAAGTTTTCCTGACAGCTGGGGCCTTCCTTCCCTGCTAGCAGAACATCAGTTTTGGGCTGGGGATTTAGCTCAGTGGTTTCGTCGCCTGGTGCGCAAGCACAAGACCCGAGTTCGATCCCCAGTACCAAAAAAAAAAAAAAAAAAAAAGAACATCAGTTTTATCAGGAATGATGGTGGGTTCTTGTGACCGGTATGAGCCAATCACATCAGTCCTCCTGCTCTTCACCATATACTTCCCAACTCTCCATGAAGTTACCCAAGGCCTGTGACCTTTATCCTGCAACTAAGTATAAAACAAAGAGCAACGGAAGAATATTTCCTCCCAATGAAGAAAGAAAACTTCTCCCAAACATGTTCCCTCACTTCTACCTAGAAGGCCAACAGTGGAGATATGGTGCTGAAAGAGAAGGCACTGTCCTGTCAGCCATATTGCAGATGGAAAAAACAGGCCATGAAGTGCACTGGGAATCTAGCCCTGAACTTCCCTCACAGCCCTGTGCTTCCTGTCAATGCTGAGGCCCTTTGACTGTAGCCTCACCTCATCAGATGCACTAGCAGAAGGCCACTGCAACCTTACAAGGAGTGGACATGGCTCTCTTCACTGCTGGCATGAGTCCTCCTGGTGCTGGTGACTGGGTGATGATGCAGGCCTATTCCAACTTTCATTTCACGTTGGTCTTAGAGAAACTGAAATCGTCCACATGCTGTATTTTATTCAAACACTTTCTCACATTTAATTTTTTTATTTATTTGTTTTTTGAGATAGGGCCTTCCTAGGCAGTCCAGGCTGGCCTTGAACTTGCTGTGTAACCTAGGCTGGCTTTCAAACCATAATCCTATCACCCCAGCCTCCTGAGTGCTGGGATTGCAGGCATGTGCCACTATGCCCGGCTTCTCACTTTTTAAAACACTATGTTTTCTTTTGTTTTAGGTAGGATTTATTAATTTTTCATTTGAATATGAAAATATAAAAAGCAATTTGGAGTGAGATAGAATTGGAGTGAAACCTGCAAGAGGATTGGAAGCCTGAGAGACATCCTGAAATCAATTCCTTGAGTCTGCATCTGGAATGTGCCTCAAAGACCAAAAGTTCAGTGCTTGGTTCCCAGTCTGTGTGGCTGGTGGGACCTTTAAGAGGTCAGGCCCACACTATCCAGGGCAATTAGACAAGAGAAAGAAATAAAAGGAATAAGGATAGGAGAGGAAGAAGTTAAATTATCATTATTTGCGCATGACATGATAATCTACATAGAAGGCCCCAAAAACTCCACTGAAAGACTCTTAGGTTAGTGGCCTAGCTGAATACAAAGTCAACACTCAAAAGTCAACAGCATAAAAGCAGCAGAAAGACACTGTTAAGGTCCTTTGTTGCTTTTGCTGTCTTCTACTGCCATGAAGTATTGCCCTTCTGCCATGTGCCACACTGCCTTGGAGCCAGGCAATTATGGACTGAAACCTCTACAAAATGAGAGCTAAATAAACCTTTCCTCCTTTAACTCTAGGTGTCAGGTATTTTGTCTCAGCAATGCGAGAAATGTAACTAAGACACTTGGAAACCACCCAAATGCCCATCAACCAATGACTAGATAAAGAAGATGTAATTTTTTAATACAATGGAGTGCTACTCTGCCATAAAGAAGGATGAGCTTCAGATATTTATAGCTAAATGGATGCACCTTGAGACCATACTCTTAAGTGAGACAAATCAGTCACATATGTTTAAATACTTCATTGTTTCTCTGGTGTGAGATACTGAAAATGTAAATAAGGACAGAAATGTATAATAGATATAGGAAAATGGGAAGAAAATGTTCAGATGAGAAAGGGGACAAGGGAGGAGATGGGAGAAAGAAAAGGACAAGAAAAAAGAAAATAGAAAAAATGAAAACAAAGATTTGTAAATAAGGAAGGGAAGAAGGATTGAAGGGAGGGACAGGGAATAGGAAAAAAAGAAAAAGCAAAATATATCATGTGCAAGTACAAATTCCTTATGATGAATGTTATCATGTATATCTAAAATGTACCAATAAAATAAAAAATAATAAAAATAATGTGTGTACATGTGTCTAATAAGTCAAATTAAGGTGCAAGTGTGCTACTACCTCTACCACATTGTAAGCAAAATTTCACTTATGTAGAGCTATCCTTTCTTCTCTGAAATGATGAAGATGATCGTGATGGTAATGATAAAGGTAAAGATCACTGACTGACAATGACAATGTCCACAACAAAACAGCCGACTTTTCTCAGTCTTCAATTTTATGAGGCACTATTCCACATAGTTTACTAACATTTAAGCTTTAAAACAGTTTACGTGTTGTTACTGTGAAGCCTGTTTTTGTGGAACTATAGCAGAAAAAAGTTAAAGAATACAAATTCAAACCATTTTTAGGCAGTGTCAAAATTTTATGTCAGTAAAAACATATCAGTGGACTGGCAACTTTTTTCTAGGTAGGGGCCATGTAAGAGTTGAATTGGGGATTGGGGATTTAGCTCAGTGACACTCCACCTGCCTTGCAGGTGCAAGGTTCTGAGTTTGATCTGCAGTAACAACAACAACAAAAAATAGTTGAATTAGGTAGTTGTGGTGATGCACAACTGGAATATCAGCATCTTGGGAGACTGAGGCAAAAGGATGGCAAGTTTGAGCCCAGCCTGGGCAATTTAGCAAAAAGAGGCTTTAAAATGAAATTTAAAAGGGCTGGAGATGTAACTCAGCACTCTTTGGATTCCATTCCTAGTACCATAAACAAAGGAACAAGCAAAAAAATTTTTAATTGAATTAGGAAAAATGAACCTAATTTAGATTTTGAGAAATTTATTGAGTGTGTTCCATTCATAATTAATTTAGAACAATAAGAAAAAGATGAAAGGGCTGGGGATTTAGCTCAGTTGTTCCGCTGTCTGTCTCAAAAGCACAAGGTCCTGAATTCGATCCCCTGGTACCACCCTCCCCCCCCAAAAAAAGAAAAAGAAAAACTTCAGGAGTTAAAAGAAAGGTACATAGGGCCAGAGAGCAGCAGACATCAAAAGATAGAAAATTCTTCGGGGGCTTTTTATTGCATCTCAGAAAAGACTCCCAGCTCTGTTGGATCAGTACCAGCAACATTTAACACGTTACAGAGGCTTTTCATGATTTAAAGCTCTTTTTCATCTACGTATTCATCTTCAACTATCACCCCATTTCTGCTTCCTTAGCAGACAAAGTTCTTCAGAGAGCTGCCTGCTTATTGTCTCTCTTCCAGTTTCTTCTTTCATCTTACTTCAGTTGTTTCTGGTGCAGTGTGACACAGAAACTACCTTTGCCACAGTGGTCAGTGATGACTGTGCTGTCTTCAGTGGAGATTTCTGCTTCTTATCTATCTGGACATTGTCTTACCTACTCGACGTTGTCAGATAAAGTGGATTCTCCTCTTCCTCACCATGCAGGCTTCTGTGACACCCTCCTCTCTGACTGGCCTCCTGTCTCGTTTCCTGGTTCCTAAAATCAGATCAGTTCTCTTCATCTTTGTTCCCAGCCCAGTGTCTGGCTCATGAGAGTACTCAATAAACATGTCCTGGGTGTGTGAATGAATGGGTAGAGGAGTGACTGAATTAGTGAACAAATGTTATGTTATGGAAGCATCTAAGTTGGAAAGCTTTAATTTGCCTGCAGGAGTCAAAAAGATTTTTCTGGAAAAGGTAAAGATAAACTCATCTGAAGCCTGGCATGGTGATGCATGCCTGTAATCCCAGCACTCAGGAGGCTGAGACACAAGGTTTATGTGAGAGTTCGAGGTCAGCCTGGGCTGCGTAGTAAGTTCAAGTCCAGCCCCAACTCTACACAGAGAGATCCTGTATCAAACAAACAAAAGTTGGCTTGATTTGAGAGATGAGTTAAGGTTTGTCTGATGAACAAATAAAGTATTCATTACTTTTTTTTGAAACAAGGTCTCACTCTACTGCTCAGGCTGGCTTCCAACTCCTGGACTCAGGTAAAGCAAAATGTAAAAGAAAATCAGTTTTCCTTTCAGAAAGCCGTCTTCTAGCTCCTTGCAGGTCCCCAACTCATTGACCTCCACTCTGATACAGAAAAGGTGAACAGCCAGATTCTTGCAGAAATATGCCTTCCTGCAAGGCTGACCCCCACCCCATACTAATAGGGCAGACAGTTACCCTTCTGTAAATGAAGTCTTTCTGACCTTTATGGAACTGTACGCCCTCAGAGATATAGACGACACCAGCAACTATGTCCTGTGAACAAAGTTCACGATGCCCTGTTCTCTCAAGACTCACAAAGAACAAACCTGTCACTGTGTGACACATGACTAACCTGCTTTTTGTTTGCTTCTGTAACCTCCCCTTGCTTACTCCCCCCAGCTTCATATCACTAGAAGGACCACCCCCTTACAGAAAATGTATACAATGAAAAACCTTTCCTTGTCCAGCGCTCGGTCTTTTTAGACAGAAAGTCTAACTGAGTCAATAATAACTGCTCCTGAGTCCCAGGGGTCTCTCCTGTCTCTTTTATTCCACAAAATAGACAATCCTCGTGCCTCATTCTCCTCAACCGTGGGAACTACAGATATGGACCAGCACTGCTCCTGGCCAGAATACACATTTAGGGAAGCATTTCTCAAGAGGAAGTTATTGGGGAATGTCCTGTTCCAAAATGAGAAGTAAACTGAGAAAGAAGAAAATAGAGCTGTGGGAGATCCACCCCAAGTGGGCGGGGTGGGGGGCCATTGGAGGAGGGGGCAGGAAGGGAGGGGGGAAATAGGGGAAGAGGTGGGGAAGCGCAATGAGGATGCAGACCCAGGGGTCAATAGTCCAACTGGATCAAGAGGCCAGGACATGGCAAGGAGGAGAAACAAGTGGGATACGCTTCTGCCAGGGAAACTGAGGCTGAGGGGCACACAGAAATCCAGGTAATAGAGGTAAGTGTAGGTAAAATAAGTTATGCCAAAAGGCAAAGAACATCATGGCTCAGTTTATCATAACACAATGGTGAATCATCATTGATTAAAATTATCTCTATTGAAAGGATAAAAGAAATGGAAAAGTGTATGTTGTAGGGAAGGAAGAAATTCAACGAATTGCTAACTAAAAAATTATCAACTGGTTTTATAAACATATTATTTAAAGGTAATAATGAGGGCCAGGTGTGGTGGCCCACACCTGTAGTCCCTGCACTCAGGAGGCTGAGTTTCAGGTTGGCAGGCAGATGGGGGTCTCACTCTCTGTGAAACTGAGTGCAGCGGTTTTAAACCCTGGCCTGAAAGTACTTGATTACCATTTCACCAAATGGAGATGGTTACACTGATGCCTAAATTACCATTTGCTGTAAAAAGCTGTGCAGCACTGGTTCAACTACAGGGCACTGTTCATGATGGCTGCTGTAGTTCCCTGGGGAGAGATCAAGGAGTCACTTCCCAAGTCAGTGGCTGCCTGTGGCCACTTAGCTCAAGTCATAAGCAAACTTTCCAGCTTGCTGCGTGTTCCTGTCAGCTGTATGATCATGAAGAACTGCTAGTGACCATCATATTTTCCTATTTCTATTTACACAAGTCTCAAAGATATGGAGAATGAGCTGCATTATAGAAAAACACATCTGCAGCCTCAGCACTTCAAAGTCTGAGGCAGGAGGATAATAGGCCAACCTGGGCCACAAGATCATACTTTTTTTAAAAAAAGATATGCAGAATGAGTTAAGATATTGTTATGATTTATATCTATCTATCTACTTTTTTTTTTTGATACCAGGGATTGAACTCAGGACCTTGCACTTGGGAGGAAAGCAGTGGCACCACTGAGCTAAATCCCTGGTCGTGTTATGGTTTGTATCTAGACATCCCCCCAAAGCCTCATGTGCTCATAGGTGGGGCTTTGGGGAGTGACTGGATCATGAGTGTGCAATACTGGATTGGTCTGCTGATTGATTTAGCATAGTTCAGGTACTGTGTGAGTGATATACTTACTGAAGAGGGAAACCCCACCCTGGGTATGAGTGGTGCCATTCAATAGGTTTCCAACCTGGATGGAATAAAAAGGGAAAGAAGGAAATCTCTCTGCTTCTTTCCTGCCATGTCATGGACTGTTTTATTCTGACATGCCTGTCACCCATGAAGCCAGCTGTCTATGAACAAAACCCCTACAAACTGAGCTGGAACAAACCTTTCCTCCTTTAGCTTGTAGGTGTCAGATATTTTGACCCAACAGGGAGGAAGTAACTAACACAGGGATAAACATCTAGCTCCAGGCCAAATACAGATGCTAATAAATGGTTTCCCAGTTGCCCAATGGATTACATTAGCAGTACCAGAAATTTTAAATAAATTTAGCACCTTCAATTGGAAATGGTGGTTTTAAATAATCTTGACTATCACCAGACTATTTAGCCGGTGTAGATAAAGATCTTTCAAGGAGGTCCATTACAAAATGGTTGAGGAGCCAGGGATTTAGCTCAGTGGTTCTGCCACCTGCCTCACAAGCACAAGGTCCTGAGTTCGATTCCTGGTACCAAAAAAAATATATATATAGTGATGTGCAAACAAAATGGTTGAGTACTTCTATAACAATGATGAAAATGACAGAGCCAATTACAGCATTAGAATACCAAAGATTAAACATGAAAGAAAACTTAGTAATGGTCTCACCCTAATCGCTGAAATTCCGTAGTAGAAAATTGTCAAGCATTGTAAAGGTACAGGAGTATGGTTGGAAAGAAGAAATAATTTCTAAAGTTTTGAAACACAGTAGTGTAACAATGGATGACAACAATTAAGTGAAAATTTCAAAATCACTAATAGAGAAGGTTTTAAATATTCCCAACACAAAGATATGACTAATGTCTGGAATTATAGATATACCCATTACTCTGATCTGATCATTACAAATTGTATACATATATTAAAATGTCACACACTGTACCCACAATGTATGTACAATTACTATGTGTCAATTAAAAATAAAAAAGCTGGGTGTAGTGGTGCATGCCTGTAATCCCAGCACTTGGGAGGCTGAGGCAGGAGGATTGCTGTGAGTTCAAGGCCAGCCTGGGCTACATAATGAGTTCAACATCAGCCTGAACTACATAGTGAGACCCTGTCTCAAAAACAAATAAATATATATATATATATAAATATAAATATATTTTTAAAAGGGCTTATGAAGGGGTTCAAGATTTCCCCTTGCTTACAAGCTGATATAGTAGACTTCCCATAGCTTCACCTACACTGGCAGAAGACATGAAACTGAGCATCACCGACAAAGGAGCTTATGACCCAGGTCCCACCAGCACGAGCTTCACGTTTATCCTGCTTTCTGTTCAGGTCTCAGGGAGGGTGCAGGCCAGGTAGATGCTGCATACTCAGTAGATTTGTATCAAAACTCTCAATCTGTGTGTGTGTGTGTGTGTGTGTGTGTGTGTGTTTGCATGTGTGTGCTACTGAGGATTGAATTCAGGGAGCACTGAGCTACATCCCCAGCCTTTTTCATTTTATTACAAGACAAGTTCTCACTAAATTGCCTAGACTGGCCTTGAACTTACAAAGCTCCCACCTCAGCTTCTGAAGTAGCTGAGATTACAGGTGTGGGGCTCCCATGCTCAACAACTCTCAGTCTTATAGAAAGCTGTTAGCAGCTGGAGATTTAGCTCAGTGGCACCGTGCCTGCCCCACTAGCTCAAGGTCCTGAGTTAGATCCCTGGTACCAAAAAAAAAAAGAAAGAAAGAAAGAAAGCTGTTAGCAAACAGGTCTAACGTTTTTAGGAAGAAGAATTACCTTTTCTGGTCAGGAAAAAAACATGTGTTCTGACCTGGAGGGAGATATTAGCTTCCATGAAACCAGAAAGAAATGACAAAGCCTCTCACTCAGAAGATGTACAGCAGTGTGAACATTGGAAGATGGTCTCTGTGAACATTAATCATGATACGTCAACTTCATTGGGTTAAAAAAATCCCTAAACCAGCTGTGATGGTGCATGCCTGTGATCCTTGCACTAGGAATGCTGAGGCAGGAGGATTGCTGCAAATTGGAGGCCAAGCTGGGCTACATAGTCTCAAAAAAAAAGAGTAGAAATCACATCATATAGAAATGCATACCCATTGATCTAGACTTAGGCTGATCCTACTTAGATCATTCCTCATTCCTTAGGGGTTTGTTTGTTTGTTTGTTTGTTTGCGTGCTTTGTTTTTTAGACAGGGTTTTTTATGTCATTAATTTGCCCAGGCTGATCTCAAATGCCAATCCTCCTACCTCAGCCTCCCAAAGTGCTGGGATTTCAAGCCATCTCATCATGCTCAGCTCATTCCTTAGGTTTTCTAAATCATTTCTACCAAAAAGTTTAGTTGTTTATTTATTCTATTACATAGTCATTACACACAGAAGAAAGTTAAAGTTCATAAATGTTCAGTCAATTCCCCATTATCTTTGGTGAAACCACATCCATTATTCCAATGCACACAGTCTCTCTTCATGTAATCTATAATCAGTATATTACTATAAAATTCAGCATTTAATCATTCTTATTGTATCAGTTTTTCCAGAATAACTCTAGGTCCTATTTTATACCGATATTTTAAAACTATTTAAAAGAGCAAATTGAATTTTCCCCTGAAGGCAACCTTCATTTCACATGACCTGTACTCTAATTTTTTTGTTGTAAAATACAATTAAATATGAAGTTAGTAAAACACAGAATAGGAAACTTCATGCTATGCAAAAAGAAGTCCAAAAATTTACCATGTAGCCCTAGAACATTTCCCACAGTGCATGTTTCTTATGTAAATCGTATTGAAATGCAATTTCAGAACCACATCTAAATATATTTTGTAATTTTTTAACTACAAGCATCCTGATTTTTCTCTTACTAGATAATCTGTTCATTTGATTAAGTTGGCAATAACTGCTAGGATCCACGAAATGCAGCGAAAGCAAATTCCTTCTGAGGCTTGAGAAACCTGGTGCACCTTCAGTGCAATTCCCTGAGATTCCTGTCCCTCTGTTGTTGTTGTTGGTTTTTTTCTGTATTAAATTCTTTTATTGGTACATTGTAGGTATACAACACAATTACATTTCTCATTGGGAATTGTACCTTTACATAATGCAGCTTGGTTCTTATTTTTTCCCCATTCCTAGCCCTCCCTTCACCCCCTCCACCCTTCCCTATTTACAAAGACATTATTTCCATTTTTTCCATTTCTCATCATTTTTTCTATTCCCTTCTTTCTTTTCCCCTGCCCCTCCCACTACCCCTACACATTTGGACCTTTTCTTCCTATTTTACATTATCGATTGTTCATTCTAATCATTGGTACATTTTAGGTATACGATATAATGACATTCATCATTGGAAATTTGCACCTTTACATAGTCTCTCTCAGTTCTCATTTTTCACCCTTGCCCAGCCCTCCCTTCAACCCCTCCAGTCCTCCCTATTTATAAAGATTTTGTTCCTATTTTTCCATTTTCTCATATTAATCCCATTCCCTTCTATCCTTTCCCCTAGCCCTCCCACTTCCTTCCCCTTTGCCCCTTTTCTTCCTATTTCACATTACCTATTTTACATTTAGTGCTTATTTACACTTTCAGTTTCTCACACCAGAGAAACTATTTGGTATTTACACATATGTGTCCTATTTATTTCACTTAAGAGTATCACCTCAATGTTCATCCACTTAGCTATAAATGTCTCTAATTTCTCATTTTTTGTGGATGAGTAGTACTCCATTTTATGAAAATCCCACATTTTCTTTATCCAGTCTCCAGTTGATGGGCATTTGGGCTGTTTCCAAGTTTTAGCTATTACAAACTGTGCTGCTATGAACATGGGTGCACATACATCACTGTGGTATGATTCTTTTAATTCTTTGGGGAAGATACCCAGCAGTGGAATAGTGGAGTCAAATGAGACTTCTAGTCCTAGTTCTTTGAGGTATCTCCATACTGATTTCCACAGTGCTTGCACCAGTGTACACTCCCACCAGCAGTGGAGCAGGGTTCCTCTTTCCCCACAGCCCCACCAGCATTTGTTATTGGTTGATTTCATGATAGCAGCCATTCTTTCTGGAGTGAAGTGGAATCTCAGCATTGTTTTCATTTGCATCTCGAATGACCAGTGATGTTGAACATTTTTTCAGGTATTTATTTGCTATTTCTACTTCTTTGTCTGAGAAATGTCTGTTTATTTCAGATGCCCATTTTTCAATTGGGTCTTTAAATTTGGGAGGTCTGATCTTTTTAAGTTCTTTATAGATTCGAGATAGTAGACCTTTGTCTGAGGAAGAGCAGGTGAAGATTTTTTTCCCACATTGTAGGTTGCCTCTTCACACTGCAGGTGGTTTCTCTTGCTATGCAGAAGCCTTTTAATAAGAAGAGATCCCATTTATTGATTGTTTGTGCTAGATCATGGGCAACTGAGGTTTTGCTCATAAAATCTTTTCCTACACCGATGTCTTCAAGGGTTCTACCTAGCCTCTATTCCAACTGGTTCAGAGTTTCGATTTTAATATTTAGATCTTTAATCCATTTTGATTTTAGTTTAGTGCATGGTGAGAGATATAGGTCTAGTTTTAATCTTTGGCGAGTTGAAGCCCAATTTTTCCAGCACCATTTATTAAAGAGGCTATCTTTCCTCCAGTGAGGGTATTTGGCTCCTTTGTCGAAGATGAGATGGCTGAGTGTGTCTGGCATTGTTTCTGCATCTTCTAATCTATTCCACTGGTCCTCAGGTCTGTTTCTTTGCCAGTACCATGCTGTTTTTATCACAGTAATTTTGTAGTTTAGTTGCAGGTTGGGGATTGTGATACCCCCTGCCATGTGTCTGTTACCTAGAATTGCTTTTGCTATTCTGGGTCTCTTCTTGTTCCAAATGAATTTTTGGATTGTTTTCTCAAGGTCTATGAAGTATGCTGCTGGGATCTCAATTGGAATTGCATTAAATCTATAGAGCAGTTTTGGAAGTATGGCCATTTTCACTATATTAATCCTTCCTACCCAGGAACAGGGGATGTCTGTCCATTTTCTGATATCATCTTCAATCTCTCTTTTCAGAGTGCCATAGTTGTCAAAGAAGATGTCTTTGATTTCCTTCGTTAGGATGATTCCTAGGTATTTCAGGGTTTTGGATGCTATTATGAAAGGAATTATATGTCCTGTTTCTCTCTCAGTGAGTCTGTCATTGGTGTAGAGGAAAGCTATTGATTTTTGTGTGTTGACCTTGTAACCAGCTACTTGACTGAATTTGCTTATTAAGTCTAGAAGACTTTTGGTGGAGTTCTTGGGGTATTCTATATAGAGTATCATGTCTTCTGCAAATAATGACAATTTGACTTCTTCATTACCTATCTTTATTCCTTTTATTTCTTTCTCTTGTCTTATTGCCGTGGCTAATGTTTCCAGAACTATATTGAACAAGAGTGGTGACAGTGGACATCCTTGTCTTGTTCCTGATTTTACTGTAACAGATTTCAGTTTTTGACCACTTAGTATGATATTGGCTGTTGGTTTTTCATAGATGGCTTCTATCAGTTTGAGGTAGAGACCATCTATTCCAATTTTTTGTAGGGTTTTATCATAAATGCATGTTGGATTTTGTCAAATGCTTTTTCTGCATCTATGGAGATAATCATATGGTTTTTGTCCTTGGCTCTATTGATATAGTGTATAACATTGATTGATTTGTGTATATTGAACCATCCCTGCATCCCTGGGATGAATCCCACTTGATCAGGGTGTATGATCTTCTTGATGATCTTCTGCATTCTGTTTGCCAGTATCTTATTAAGGATTTTTGCATCTATGTTCATTAGTGAGATTGGCCTATAGTTCTCTTTTTCAGTTGGGTCTTTCTCTGTTTTGGGGATCAAGGTGATGCTTGCTTCCAGGAATGAATTTAGGAATATTGCTTCCCTTTCAATTTCACTGAAGAGTTTAAACAGTAGTGGCAGCAGTTCCTCTCTAAATATCTTGTAGAATTCATCAGTGAAGCCATCAGGGCCCGGGCTTTTCTTAGTTGATAAGTTTTTAATTACCTTTTCAATTTCATTGGTTGATATTGGGTTGTTCAGAATTTTTATGTCTTCTTCATTCAACTTTGGTAATTCATATGTATTTAGGAATCTGTCCATTTCTTCTGTGTTGTCCATCTTATTGGCGTATAGATTCTGGAAGTAGGTATTGATGATCCTCTGGATTTCTGCTGGGTCTGTTGTCATTTCACCCTTTTCATTCCTACTTGCATGGATTTGGATCTTTTTTTTTCTTTTTCTGACAAGGTTGGCCAAAGGTTTGTGAATTTTGTTGATTCTTTCCAAGAACCAACTCTTGGCTTCATTGATTTTTTGTATCATTCTCTTAGTTTCCATTGCATTGATTTCTCCTCTGATCTTCATAATTTCCTCCCTTGTATGAGCTTTGGGGTTGTCCTGCTCTTCTTCTTCTAGGAGCTTGAGGTTCAGCATGAGGTTGTTTAATTGGGCTTGTTCTGTTTTCCTAATATGTGTATTCATTGCTCTGAATTTCCTTCATAAGACTGCTTTCATTGTGTCCCATAGATTCCGATATGTTTTATCGTCATTGTCATTTAATTGAAGGAACTGTCTGATTTCTTCTTTAATTTCCTTTGTGACCCATTGGTTGTTCAGAAGTGTGTTGTTCAATTTCCATGTGTTTATGAAATGTTTGCGGTTTCTTTTGCTATGGATCTCCAATTTCATCTCACTATGGTCTGATAATATACAGGGGATACCTTCAATTCCTTTGCACTTACTTCAACATGTTCTATGTGTGAGTATGTGGTCCATTTTGGAGAATGACCCATGTGCAGCTGAGAAGAATGTGTATTCTGATTTTGTGGGGTGGAAGACTCTGTAAACATCTGTTAAGTTCATTTGTTCAAGAGTTCGATTGAGTTCTAGTATTTCATTAGTTATTTTTAGTCTAGTTGATCTATCTATCTGTGACAGTGGGGTGTTGAGGTCCCCCACTACAATTGTATTAGTGCATATATGACTTTTCATGTCCATTAGTATTTGTTTTATATAGTTGGGTGCACTAGTGTTTGGTGCATAGATATTTATGATTGTCATCTCTTCCTCTTGGATTCTTCCCTTTACAAGGATGTAGTGTCCTTCTTCATCTCTCTTAATCAGTGTTGGTTTGAAATCTACTTGATCTGCCAAGAGGATAGCTACTCCTGCTTTTTTTCAGGTTCCTGTCGCATGCAGTATTGTTTTCACCCTTTAACTTTCAGTCTATAAGTTTCCTTTTGAATTAAGTGTGTTTCTTGTATGCAGCATATTGTTGGATTTTGCTTCTTGACCCATTCTGCCAGTCTATTTCTTTTGATTGGTGAATTGAGACCATTAACATTGATGGTTACAACTGAAACGTATTGACTTGTCATTGCCATGACGTTTTCTTTTTGTTAGGTTCTCCCCATTTACATTTAATTTCTTGTCATGCCAGATGGGTTCATTCTGCTTTGCTTCCTGGGGTTGTGATCCTCAATGTCTGTTCCTAGGCTATTGTGTAAAATTCTTTGGAGTGCTGGTTTGGTATTCACGAAGTTCCTAAAGTGCTCTTTGTCATGAAAGTATCTTATTTCTCCATCCATTTTGAAAGACAGTTTTGCAGGGTACATCACTCTGGGTTGGAGGCTGGTTTTTTTTAGGGCTTGGAATATGTCACTCCAAGCTCTTCTTGCCTTGAGGGTTTGTGTTGAGAAGTCTGCTGTGATTCTCAAGGGCTTTCCTTTGTATGTGATTTGTTTCTTTTCTCTGACTGCTTGGAGAACTTTGTTCTTCTGTTGTGTTTCTGGAATCTTAACAATTATATGCCTATGTGTAGATTTTTTTTGATCAAGGCTATATGGAGTCCTATATGCCTCACTTATCTGTATGTGAAGCTCTTTTCCCCTGCTTGGGAAGTTTTCTGCCATTATTTCTGTGAAGAGATTTTTTATGTCATCTCCACTCTCTCCTGTTTCTTCATTGAGCCCAATCAGTCTTATGTTATTCTTCTTTGCATCGTCTAGCAGCTGCTGGATTGATTTCTCATGTTCCCTTATAATTTTGAAGCAATTTTTCTTTTCCTGGTCACTAATTGCAATCTTATCTTCTATATCTGAAATTCTGTCCTCACATTGGCTCATTCTGCTGTGTAGACTTTCAATGGAGTTTTTCATGTCCTGGAAATCTATTTGCATCTGTTTTATGGATTCCATTTGTTTCTTATGTTGGGATTTCATCATGTTGCTGAGCTCCTCTCTAGATTTATTAATCATGTCTTGCACCATGAGCAAAATCTTTGCTGTTATCTGAGTAATTATTTCTGATTTCATTTTTTCCAGATCTTCTTTTGTTGCCAGTTCATTGGGTCCAGGTGATTGAGTATCAGAGTGTTCCATCTCATTTCCCTTTGGGATTGCTGTAGGTGTTCTGAAAGTCTGATTTTGAGACTTATTTATGTGTTTTCTCATTTCGACTGGGGAGGGGGCCTGTTAGCACCTGCACAGACTACCTCCTCTGAGCTGGGAGAGGTGGGACAGGGGCCAGGAGCAGTGGTAGGGATGGTGACCCAAAAGCCCTTTTCTGTGGGCTGGGAGCAGTGGGAGTGATGGTGGCTGGGAATCCCCTTCCTCTGGACCAGGACCAGCAGGACAGAAGGTGGCCCAAAAGCCCTTTCCTCTGGGCTGGGAGCAGTGGGAGAGATGGTGACCGGGAAGCCCCTTTCTCTGGACCAGGAGCAGTAGGATGGTGGTTCAGAAGCCCCTACCTTTGGGCCAGGAGCAATGGGACTCAGTACCTTGGTCTGGTGGTCTGGTGTCCTCTGCATCTTTGTAGTGTGGAACCAGGTGGCTTCCTGTTTGTAGCAGGGTGATTTGGCATGTTCTGTTCAACTCAGAACCTCAGTAGGGCATGCCTGTCCCTCTGTTGTTGAATCCAGGCTTTTCCTCCTGTGACCTCTCTGATGTAAACTTTGTCTGTGTCCAGTCTTGTCCCCAAGGGTCAGCTGCACATTCAGATTCTAGAGGAGACACCCAGTGCCTTGCTGTACAGTGTTTCTCCTTGTCTCTGTAAGAACAATACGGGCCATTTTTCTCTCCTCCAAAGCCCCTGTTCCCAGTCAGCCATTATAGAATCAGTTTTTGTCTCAAAGATTTCACAGTCCCCCATCCCAGCACCCACACAAGTTCTGCTGGCTGCCCCGGGGACTGTGAGTGGCTGGTAGACTTGGAGGCTATGGCCAACCTCACACAGAACCCTCCTGCTGTCCTCAAATGGAGCAGAAAGTCACCAGTTACAGCCACCCAGATTTTTATTTTATTTTTAGTGAACACATAGTAACTGTACAGGTGTGCAGGTTACCAATGTACTTGGTCGTTGTATTGTGGTACTGTGGAAGGAGCCTAGATCATTCATACTGAGCTGAATCATCAGCTTGTGTTGTTTTATTTTGGCACAGCATCTTGTTTAGTTGCCCCTACTAGTCTCATACATTTGCAATCCTCCTGCCTCAGCCTCCAGAGTAGCTGGGATTATAGGATTGTACCACTGTACCCAACTCATATATATACCTTTTTTTTCTTTGAGACAGGGTCTTGATATGTAGTGCAGGCTGGTCTTAAACTCACTGCTGGCCTCAAAGTCATGGCAATCCTCCTGCCTCAGCCTCCCAAGTGCTGGGATTACAGGTGTGTGCCACCACACCTGCCTTACATGTATACTTTTTAATATATATTTTCTATGGCATTTGACACAGCATCAGACAAAAACGAGATACACATTAAGTTATCTGTTGACTGATGAACATAATCTTAGTTCTCAGAATTTCTGACAATTGATCTACCCTGGATACTGCAAAATTTTCTTGGTGTAAAATTGCCTCTCCTCCCTCTTGCTCTAACTGGGCTAATTTTATTCTTCCTCAAAGCTCAGGACTGAGTTATTACTGGAAAAAAACTCATGGGAAAAAAACAAAAATGAGGTCAAAATTGCTTTCTGGGTCAGTTCCATTTTAAGAGTCTGTGGGGCACAATTTATCCTTGTGTCAGAGAGTTCATCCATTTAAATACTCAGAGGCAGGTTCTGTACGTCCATTAAAGCAGAGTTTCAACACAGTGCCTCCAAAAGAAAGAATGACATGGATAACTGGATGATTGTAAAGATGAGGAGGAAAAGAAACTGCAAATACAGATTTTGAGATCAACAAATGAATATGCCTGTGATTATTGGATGCTGATACATGTAGGCTAGGCTTTAATTGGCTATCCTTGTAGGCTATTCAACTCCCCATCCCCACAGTTCTCTGGAGCAGTAAGTGGTCAACATGCTTGGAATGATGTATCATAAAACTTTTGTATCATAACCCTTACGAATTTCACCTCAAACTGGAATTTATCTGTTAAGGTAGAATAGCAGAGTGTCTGGCTTGGCTTTATGCTTGAAGAAAGAGCTAATTAGGCTAAAGAGCTTAATAGTATCATTTACTATCAATGACTTTTATGTGCCTTTTAATTTTCTATAGTAACCAGGAAAGGACAGAATCAAACATTTATAAAAATCCACTCATTAGCCAGTCCCAGCACCCAGAAGGAAACTCCCTGCCTCCATCCCAGGCTCCTAGGGCAGTGAAGCTCAGCCAGTCCCAGCACCCAGAAGGAAGCTCCCCTGCCTCCATCCCAGGCTCCTAGGACAGAGAAGCTCAGCCGATCCAGCACCCTGAAGGAAGCTCCCCTACCTCCATCCCAAGCTCCTAGGGCAGAGAAGCTGAGCCAGTCCCAGCACCTGGAAGGAAGCTCCTCTGCTGCAATCCCAAGCTCCTAGGGCAGAGAAGGTGAGCCACCACGTGGGTGCCAGAAGCACCCACCCCACCTCCGTGGAAATGAGAAAACACATAAACAAGCCTCAAAAACAGACTTCCAGACCACCTACAGCAACCCCAAAGGGAAATGACATGGAACAATCTGATATTCAACCACCTGGACTCTCTGAACTGGCAACAAAAGAGGATCTGGGAAAAATGAAATCAGAAATAATTACTCAGATAACAGCAAAGATTTTGCTCATGGTGCAAGACATGATTAATAAATCTAGAGAGGACACAGATAAAAAAATAGAGGATCTGAGGAACATGATGGAATCCCAACATAGGAAACAAATGGAATCCATAAAACAGATACAGACAGATATCCAAGAGATTGAAAGCTCCATCGAAAGTCTGCACAGCAGGATGAACCAATGTGAAGATAGAATTTCACATATAGAAGACAAGATTGCAATTAGTGAGGAAGAAAAGAAAAATTGCTTTAAAATTGTAAGGGAACATGAGAAATCAATCCAGCAGCTGCGAGACGATGCAAAGAAGAATAACATAAGACTGATTGGAGTCAATGAAGAAAGAGGAGACAGTGCAGATGATGTAAAAAAAAACTCTTCACAGAAGTGATGGCAGAAAACTTCCCAAGGAGGGGAAAAGAACTTGACATACAGATAAGTGAGGCATATAGGACTCCAGCTAGCCTTAATCAAAAACAATCTACACATAGGCATATAATAGTTAGGATTCCAGAAATCCAACAGAAGAAAAAAATTTTACAAGCAGTGAGAGAAAAGAAACAAATCACATACAAAGGAAAGCCCATCAGAATCACAGCAGACTTCTCAATGCAAACCCTCAAAGCAAGAAGAGCTTGGAGTGATGTATTTCAAGCCCTAAAGGAAAACAGCCTCCAACCCAGATTGATGTACCCTGAAAAACTATCTTTCCAAATTGATGGAGAAATAAGATACTTTCAAGACAAAGAACACCTCAGGAACTTCATGAATACCAAACCAGCACTCCAAAAACTTTTAGACAATACCCTAGGAAAAGACAATGAAGATCACAACCCCAGGAAACCCAGCAGAATGTCCATTGGGCCTGGCAAATTAAACTCAAACAGGGAGAATCCAACAAAAAAGAAAAGTCATGACAAGGCTTTTAAAACTTTTGACTTCATCTTCCTAATGAGTGTATAATTCAATCTTATTATTGTACTGATTAGTATTTTTCTGATTCTAGAGTCGCACACCATTCCTTGTGCTATACTGCCTATTAATCATTTTCTTATGTCTACATTTTAATTGGGTTGTCTATTAATGAGCTCTAAGTATTCTTTATGTATTCTGCTCATAGGTTATATGTACTGGAAATATGGTCTGTTTAAGGACTACTTTTCATTTTAATGATGTTATTTAAAGTTCTAAATTTTGATGGAATCTCATTTATCAATTTTTTTTCTTTTATACATCATGTTTTTTGTATCCTAGGTAGTTCTTGCCTACCCTGAATTCATAAATATTTTCTCTTATAATTTCTTCTTAAAGTTTTATACTTTTAGGCTTTGTTATTTAGGTTCATAGATCCCTTCAAGTTATTTTCATGTATGGAAGAAAAGGGTTGAGGTTAATGTTTTATATATGGATACCAGGTGTTCTAGTGCCGTTTGCTGAAGACACTATCTCTTCCTCGGCTCTTGAATCGAGTTTATATTGTATAAAATGCTAATGTTAAATAATCTTTGAAAACTCAGTGGACCATATATGTGTGGTTCTATTTCTAGATTCGATGTTTTATTCAAATGATCTATATGTCTTTCCATACACCAACACTCCCTTGATTACTGTAGCTTTAGAAGAAGTCTTAAAATTGGGTACTAAACGTCTTCCAACACTGTTTTTGTCTTTGTTTTTGGCTTTTCTGGGTCCTTTGTACTCCTACATAACTTTTAAATTTCAGTATCCAATTCCTCATTTATAACAAGTATACACAGACCTGAATTTTTATATATACCTTGTGTTTTCTAATCCTGCTAAATTTAAATACAAGTTCTAGGGGCTTCTAGAGATTTCTTAGTATTTTCTCTGTAGTGGATCATTTCATCTACATATAAAGATTTTGCTTCTGCCTTGGCAATCCTATCCTAGTTTTGTCATTTTATTGCCAGACTATTTTGGTTTAGACCTATGTTTCAAAGTCTAGTGGACAGATGAAGAGTAGGCATATATGCCCTTGTTCCCCACTTTAGGGAGAAAGCATTGTATCGTCTCCATTCATAGAAGGATTTTTTGTTGGGAGTATGGAGTACATGTCTTTGATCTGTTGAGAAGGTTCTGTTCTACTTCTAGTCTCCTGATACCTTTTACCATGAACAGCTGTAGAATTTAGTCCAATACTCTTTCTCCAACTAGTGACAGGTCATATGGCTTTTTCCTTTCCTCTGTTAAAATGATGACTTTTGGGGGTGGATCTTCCAATGCTGAACCAACACTGCCATCCCTATAATAAAACCACTTTCTACATCCTGCCAGATCTGACTTCTAAGAGTTTGTTTTGTTAAACAAATTTCTATCTGTGTTCATACTTTTTTCTTCTATTATCTTTATCCAGTTTTAGGATTAGCACAATGTTGATTTCCTAAAATGAGGGGAGAAGTGTTCTTTCTTTTATCTGCTTTAAATATTTGATATAATTTATCAGTTAAAATGTTTATGAGCCTGCTGTTGTCATATAGGTAGCTTTTCAAGCTAGGAATATACTTTCTTTAGTATGTGCTATTCAAATTTTATATTTCCTCCAGAGTTAGTTTCCTTAATTTGTCTTCTAAGTTACTTCTTAGAAGTTGTCAAATTTATTTCAAAAAAGATTTTTGTAATATGCTTTCTATATCCTTTTAAATTCTGTAAAATCTGTGGTAATGTCTCCTAGATCTTAATATTGTAATTTAAAAAATGTATATTGTGTAACAGGAAGAAAAGGTCTAAAAGAGCAGGGGATATTGTGTAACAGGAAGAAAAGGTCTAAAAGAGCAGGGGAATTGGGAGGGGTAGGGGAAGGGAAAAAAGGGAAAGGAAAAAATATGAGAAGAGGAAAAAAATGGAAACAAGGTCTTTGCAAATAGGGAAGGTTGGAAGGGGTGAAGGGAGGGCAAGGGAAGGGGAAAAAAAGAAGAACCAAGAGACTCATGTAATGGTACAAGATCCTAATGATGAATGTAACTGTATTTTATACCTAAAATGTACCAATAAAGTTAATGGGGAAAAAAATTCCACTCATTAAATTTCTTTTCTGTCTTGTCTTTATTTTTTTCTTTTTAAATGCTAGGTATTGAACCCAGAGAGTGCTGAATTGTATTCCCAATCCTTTTTATCTTATTTTGAGACAGGGTCTCCCTAAGTGGCCCAGGCTACCCTTGAAGCTGTGATCCTTCTGCTTCATCCTCCCAAGTAGCTGGGATTACAGATGGGTACCACCATAGGACACTGTTCTTGTATCTTTATCTGTGTGGCTTGTGTGAAATTAGTTGCATTATATCCTGTGGAAGCTCTTCATTGTCACCTAAACTGTTGCTTAATTTCATTCTCAGTATACATTTTGCTCACTAACTATGTGCCAGTCACCTTTCCTAGGTACTGGGAACACAAAGTGCAGACTTGGTTAATGGTTCATGATGAACTTTCAAAGAGTTTTGCATTGCCATAGAAGTGGAAAGAAAGTTCCCTGAAGAGGAGGATGCGCTCTTATACATCTTTCTGCTCCTCAAGAGGCCAAACAGTGTATTTACTCAGTGGGTACTCAATCATTGCTCAAGAACTGATTAAGTTTGAAAGCCTTTTATTTTCTCAATTAAAGTTGGCAGCCAGAACTGGGGAGGAAGAACCCCTGGCTCTATTTCTCTTTTGTGGTTTCAGGTGCAGAGAGGTGAGTCTGTAAGAGGGTGGTCACAGGGAAGGAAGGTTGGTGACAGCAACATGTATACAGCCGCTGTGGTGGTCTGGAGCCAGCAAGTCATAAAGCTGAGTGTGCCGTGCAGCTCCTCACCCGTCAGCATGACAGACGGGGAACTATTATGGGTCAGCACTGATGGATGGGATTTGCTCAAAATAGCACAACACATTAAGCTCTTTGGGGACAATGGACATTTATCACTGATGATTAATCCTTTCATGAGTCCATTTTGAGGCTAACAGGGCTCTTTTCTCGCATTCATTCTTCTTTGTGTGGCAGGCCACAGTCCTCTCGTTCAGGAAATGTCCCCTTTCTGGGGCTGTGCTCACAGATCCTGAGATTTAACCATGGAGCGGCATGGAATATGAGTCCCACCTTGGAAGCCTAACCTACAGCCCACTTTGAAGTCTGTGGCTGTCCAGTAATTTCTCCTCCCATGAGGGGTCTGTTTTGCTTGCATGGTAAGAGAACACCTAGTACAAATTTCAGCATAACACTGGAAGGAATTAATTAGACATTAATAGATATTAGTGTATTTTATAGCAGTACATTAATGTATTAATTCTCAAGGGGCAGAAACTTCAGGAAGAGTGTGCTGAGGGAGCATGGGGGAGTTGCAAGGCCCTTGGCATATATCGAGACTGTCCTGGGGGAGGCAATGCCTGGAGAAGAATGAGACCATAAGGACACTGAGACCAACTGCGATGCTTAATTGTTTTTCTGGGTTAGTCCCTTATTCTAGCAACCCCTTAAGACCAGATTGTGCACACCTTAGCATCTCAGCCACACAGCACCAAGTGTGTTTCATAGACCAAAATCATCGTCATCATCCAGGGCCTCAAAAAAGCAGAATCGCAGGCCCCACTCCAGGCACACTGAACCATGGCCTGCATCTTTAAAATTTCCAAGGGTTCCAGGAGTCACGGTGCATGCCAGTAACCCCACCATTCTAGGAGGATGAGGCAGGCGGATCCCATGTTCAAGCCCAGTCTGGGCAATTTAGCAACTTTGTCTCAAAATAAAAAATCAAGAAGCAGGGGATGTAGCTCAGGGCCAAGTCCCTGTGTTCAACCCTCAGAACCAAACAAAACAAAGTATGAGTGACTTGAACATACCAGAAACACTGCAGCACTAGCAGTTAGTGCTTAGTGACATATGCAACATAAGAGCCAATACAGAGGGCCTGGGATGCAGCTCTTTGTACAGTGCTTGTCTACTAGGCACAAGGCCTTGGGCTGAACCCCCAGCACTTAAAAAAAAAATTAATCATGTGAGCCAGGCATGGTGGCATAACACCTGTAATCCTAACATTCAGAAGGCTGAATTAGGAGGATGGTAAATTCAAGGCCAGCCTGGATTAGCAAGACTCTACATCAAAAAAAAGGGAAAGGGGACTTGAAACTATACTACAAAACTGCTGTGATAAAAACAGCATGGGACTGGCAAAGAAACAGACCCAAGGACCAGTGGAACAGATTAGAAGATGCAGAAACAACTCCAGACACACTCAGCCACCTCATCTTCAACAAAGGAACCAAACACCCTCACTGGAGGAAAGATAGCCTCTTTAATAAATAGTGCTGGAAAAATTGCCAGAGATTAAAACTAGTCTGATATCTCTCACCATGCACTAAACTAAAATTGAAATGGATCAAAGATCTAAGCATTAAAACAAAAACAATAAACCGACTGGAAGAGAGGTTAGGTAGAACTCTTGAAGACATTGGTGAGGAAAAGATTTTATGAACAAAACCTTAGTTGCACATGAACTAGCACAATCAACAAGTGGGATCTCTTCCTATTAAAAAGCTTCTGCATAGCAAGAGAAACCATCAACAGTGTGAAGAGACAACCCACAATGTGGGAAAATATCTTCACCAGCTGTTCCTCAAAGTACTCTACTATCTAGAGTATATAAAGCACTTAAAAACCTCAGACCTCCCAAATTTAAAGACCTAATCCAAAAATGGGCATCTGAAATGAACAGACATTTCTCAAAGAAGTAGAAATAGCAAATAAATATACGAAAAAATCTTCAACATCACAGGTCATTCTAGAGATCCAAATGAAAAAAATGCTGAGATTCCACCTCACCCCAGAAAGAATGGCTGCTATCATGAAATCAACCAATAACAAATGCTGCTTGAGCTGTGGAGAAAGAGGAACACTTCTCCACCGTTGGTGGGAGTGTAGACTGGTGCAATCACTGTGGCAATCTGTATGGAGATACCTCAAAGAACTAGGACTAGGGGTCCCATTTGACCCAGGTATTCCCCTGCTGGGTATCTTCCCCAAAGAATTAAAAGAATCATACCACAATGATATATGTGCACACATGTTTATAGGGGCACAGCTCATAATAGTTAAAGCTTGGAAACAGCCCAAGTGCCCATCAATTGGAAATTGGATAAAGATGTGATTTTTTTTATAAAATGGAGTACTACTCAGCCATAAAGAGTGAGAAATTAGAGGCATTTATAGCTAAATGGATGCACACTGAGGCCATACTCAAGCAAAATAAATGGGGCAAATGTATAAATACTGAATAGTTTCTCTGGTGTGAGAAACTGAAAGTGTAAATAAGGATTAAAATGAATAACTGATAATGTGAGATAGGAAGAAAATGTCTAAAGGGGTAGGGGAAGTATAAGGGGTAGGGGAAAGGAAAGAAGGGAAAGGAAAAAATATGAGAAATGGAAAAAATGGAAACAAAGTCTTTGTAAATAGGGAAGGGTGGAGGGGGTGAAGGGAGGGCAGGGGAAGGGGGAAAAATAAGAACCAAGATACATCATGTACAGGTATAAGTTCCCAATGATAAATATAAATGTATAACTAAAGTACCAATAAAAGAATTTAAGGAAAACTAAATAAATAAAATAAAATAAAATGGAATACTGCTCAGCCATTAAGAATGAGAAATTAGAGACACTTATAGCTAAATGGATGCACATTGAGGTGATACTCTTAAGTGAAATAAATAGGACACACATGTGTAAATGCCAAATAGTTTCTCTGGTGTGAGAAACTGAAAGTGTTCATAAAGACTAAAAGGTATAATAGATAATGTAAAATAGGAAAAAAATGGGCTAAGGGGAAGGGAAAGTGGGAAGGGTGGGGGAAAGGAAAGAAGGGAATGAAATTTATATGAGAAAATTAAAAAATGTAAACAAAGTCTTTGTAAATAGGGAGGGGTGGAGGGGTGGAAGGGAGGGCAGGGGAATAGGAAAAAAATAAGAACCAAGATAGATTATGTAAAGGTACAAATTTCCAATTATGAATGTCATTATATTGTATACCTAAAATGTACCGATAAAATTAATAATAAAAAGGGGAGGGTTGAAAAAGATCAAAGCATATCATGTGCATATACTGATTTGCTGATATGAAACCCATTAATCATAATCAATATGGACCAAGAGCCAGGGATATAAGTCAGTGGCACCATGCCTGCTTTGCAAGAACAAGGTCCTGAGTTCCATCCCCAGTAGCAAAAAAAAAAAAAAAAAACCTGGACTAAGAAAACACGTGATGTGATCCCCTGTGATGGCTTTTATCTAGATGTCCCCAAAGCCTCATGCAGTCATGAGTGCATTCTTCAGGGGTGGCTGGATCTGGAGTGTGATCCTGGGATCAAGGGTATGTGATTACTAAATCAGTCCACTGATTGGTTTGGCATAGTTCTGGCTAGGATTAAGGGTGTGAGTGCTCCATGCACCCTAGAGCGGGTAGTCCACAGAAGATATAAGGGACAGGAAGTGTGCTCTTGCCTGGCTACTTGCCATGGAATATTTCTCCTCTGCAATATCCCTCTGCCATGCCACCCTACCTTGGAGCCAACCAACTGGACTGAAACTTCTCCAAACTGTGAGCCAAATAAACCTTTCCTCCTTTAACTTAGGGTGTCTGGGTATTTTATCTCAGCAATGAGAAAAGTAACTAAGACATTCCCATCAAAATCAATACATGTGTTAATTACCCTCAAAATATAAAAATTTAATAATTTGCAAGTAGATCAGGTACTTATGTCTGAGAAGATGTGATCCGCTGAGAGAGAAACATGAAAAGCAGACACTACTAGGGGCTGAAGTTTAGCTCAGCGATAGAGCACATGTTCAGCATTTGTGAAGTGTTTTATCCCCAGACCATAAAACCAGAAGCAAGGGAAGAGGAAGATAAAAGGAGAGCTGGGTTGAGAGCTGCACACTGAGGGGAGAGGTCAAGCATCCCTGTGTGGAGAAGCTCTAAAGTCTTAAGACTTAGTGAAGACTCAACTGGCCAGGGATTGGGGGTTGAAGTAGTGATTAATAATATATCACACCTAGGATGTGACTGCTGTGTGAGCAGACACCTTCCAAGCACCTCACATATGAATCTTATGCAGTGAATAGATTTATTTCACCTACTTCAGAGACAGGAAAAGCAGATTAACTAGTTAGCCCAAGGCTGCACCGCTGTTAAGAAGACACACTGGTGGAACGAGCCTGTGCTCCCGGAACTGTGGGGGGCTGAGGCAAGAGGACCACAAGTTCTGGCCCAGCCTGGGCAACTTAGCAACTCAAGGAGATCCTATCTCAAAATAATAAATAAACACTTGGCTGGAGATATAGCTCAGTGTAAAGGCCATGAGTTCAATTCCAAGTACTGAAAGAAAAACAAGGGGAAGGAGGAGGAAAGGAGGAAGAAGAGGAAGCAGCAACTGAGCAAGGGCTCCAGGGCTCACGCTCAGGCCTCTGGTGACTTTCTTGTAATCATACTCCCTATGAGCTTACAAACATCACTGAGCAAGAACAATTAACATCACACAAGGCAGAAGATTGTGTAAGAAATGAAAAGTGATTTTAATTTTCTACATGATTGTGCTGTGAATGGCATATTCATAGTCATAACAATGTAAATAGTAAATGTTGACCTAACTAATACACATACAGTGATTTTAAAACACTGGAGATTTTCACACTGGAAATAGGGAGAGGGGGGAGAGCTAAATCCTGTCTTTCATGATAGAAAGTTGAAAGGTTATAACGTGAAAAATCAAGAAGTAGCCATACAAATATATTAATTATCAATATATAGAGGCTAAAATCAATAAAGTCAGCTTCAAGTATTGAAAATGTGGAGGCGGGCCGGGGATTTAGCTCAGTGGTTTTGCCGCCTGCTGCACAAGCGCAAGGACCAGAGTTCGATTCCCAGTACAAAAGAAAAAAAGAAAAACCTTGGGGTGGGGATTTAGCTCAGTGGTTTCACCGCTTGCTGCGCAAGCACAAGGACCCAAGTTCGATCCCCAGCACCAAAAACAAAAACAAAAGAAAAAAGAAAAAACCTTTTGGGGCCAGGGATTTAGCTCAGTGCTTCCAGCGCCTGCCTGAAAAGTGCAAGGTCCTAAGTTCAATCCCCAGTACCAAAAAAAAAAAAAAAAAGAAAGAAAAAAGAAAATGTGGAGGCACACTTCTGTAACCCCAGGACTGAGGAGGCTAAAGCCTGAGGATTGTTGTAAATTTGAGACCAGCCTGGGATACATATTGAGTTCAAGGCCAACCTGTACTACACAGTAAGATCCTGTCTCAAGCAAAAAGAAGAAGAAGGAGGAGGAGGAGGAGCAGGAGGAGGAGAGGAAGAGAAAGAAGAAGAAGAAGAAGAAGAAGAAGAAGAAGAACAACAACAACAACAACAACAACAACAACAACAACAAGGGTCAGGGATTTAGCTCAGTGGTTCTGCCACCTGCCTCGTAAGCAGAAGGACCCGAGTTCAATCCCTGGTACAACCTGTGAAAGAAAAGTAAGCTTTGGGCAGGGAGCTGTCAGGCTGGCAAAATCTTCCCTGGCCCAGTAGGGGGCACTAGAGCCAGGATTAGAGGAGTATGGCATGGAGGAAGTTGGCCTTCAACTTTCCCACCACCTTGGTCAGTCACTAGGAAAGCAGTGACCCAGGCTTGGTACTAGCTGCAGCCTGGCACCTAAGAGCTCTGCTGAAAGAAAGAAAGGCAGTGAGTGCTTCCTTGAAGGAAAATTTGAACTGTGCCTTCAGTGTTGGTTATAATATATATTGTTTTCTTTTTAAAATAAAAGTAGAGCTACAATGGTCAGGTAGTAATGGCCAGGTACTCGTGTACTGCTGGTTATTTTCTCCTTACCTCCATTCTAGTTTTATGTGCATATTATATTAATATGAGTGAGGTTATCATCACATTAAAATTATTTTAATACTAATTCTACAACACGTGCATATGTGTTTCATACACAAAGACTAGGCCAGGTTCCAGTGGCTCTGGACTCGTTCCAGAGGAACCACAATTGCAGTTTCACTCATATCCTTTTAGACATAACCTGTAGATTAAGTGAATCAATACATGGGAACTGTTGAGAATGTTGCTTAACTCAAGCCAAATGCCATAGAAGCATTTCCTATTAGTAAAAAATAGTAGTAGAGGTTGAGTTGTTAATGGTGATAGTAGTGATTAGTAGTCATTGTAGCATACATTTACATCAATTTTCTCTTTCTCTCTGTCTTTTTGTCTCTGTCTCTCTGTCTCCGTCTGTCTCTGTCTCTGTCTCTGCCTCTATCTCTAACTCTATCTCTAACTCTATCTCTATCTCTTTCAACAGAGTCTAGCTATGTTGCCCAGGGTGGCCTGAAACTCCTGCTTCAACTTCCCAAATAGCTGGCATTACTTGTGCACACCATCAGCCCCCGTGGCATCCATGTTTTTATTTTTGTTTGTTTTTGTTTTTATCGTACACCTGTAATCCCAGCACTTAGGAGGCTGAAGCAAGAGGATTGCTGTGAGTTCAAGGCTAGCCTGAACTACACAGTGAGACCCTGTCTCAAAAAAAAAAAATCAATAAAACTCTGCATGCCTTGAATTAGAGCACTAAAGTGAGAAATGAGAAGTCTTGTGCTAATTTGATGTTGAGAAGAGGTAGGAGTCACATAATTATTCAACCTCATCTCTAGCTAAGTGTAAGTACTAGAAACTTACACCTAAAACACTCAATTGGTAAATCCAAGTGTGTTTGTTGGCAGAGATTTTCACAGGCAGGGCCATTAAAAGAGAATTAATTAAATCAGTTTCCCTAGAAAGGTAATTGCATAAAGACTCTGCTCAAAAGATGAGGAGATAACGATTGCTTCAATATTACCGTTGTATAGTGTACATTAAATTACAGAGCCATCTTAATTTCAATAACTTGCTGGATGTTGTTTATAGTATATCCCCACTTTATGTTAGTGTAGTGTTTAAGGAAAATAACTCTGGGTCCCAGGTGCTTGGTGTTTGGAATGGTGTCCATTTATAGCTGGTGTCCTAGGGTAGATAACTTATTTAATCTGAACTTCAGCATCCTCATCAGTACAGTGGAAGTGACAATAATGACCTATTTCATTAGGCTGTCATATCAAGTAAGTTAATGTCTGTGAAGGACTACATAAGGGTTTGCTACTATTAACCATGGTATGGCATATCTTATTTTCAGATGTAATCCAATTCTTGTTATGGAACATTTTTAATGCTCAGCTATGATTAAAATGTTTTCACTTAAATAAGCCAGATGTGGTGATAACAGCTGTAATCTTAGCACTCTGGAGACTGAGGCAGGATGATAGAGTTTGAGGCCAGCTTGAGCTATAGAGCAAGATCAAAGTGGACTGGGCTACATTGTGAGATCCTGTTACAGAAGAGAACCTTATCCTGATATGTAATCTCCAGCAATTTCTGAAGCCCTGAAACTACACTTAAAACCCCAGGTCATTCCATTAACAGGAAAGTTTTAGTTTTGGTACATTTGACAATACAGCCGAAGAGCATGGCCAAACTCTTCACACTCTGGTACACCTGACACCACGCACACTCAGAAGCACCACACAGGCCGCCTGGTGGCACACGCCTATGACCCCAGCTCCTTGGGAACATGAGGCAGGAAGCTGGAAG